>NC_080691.1:68961699-70161699 GCF_030445035.2 Dasypus novemcinctus
CAAAGCTACAGAAGTGAAAACAGCATGGTATTGGCACAAGGAGAGACACACAGACCAATGGAACCGAATTGAAAGTTCTGATATAGATCCTCATATATATAGCTATATAATATTCAATAAAGCCACCAAACCCTCTCAACTGGGAGAGAATGGCCTATTCAACAAATGGTGCCTGGAGAACTGGATAGCCATATGTAAAAGAATGAAAGTGGATTACCATCTCACACCTTACACAAAGATCAACTCAAGATGGATCCAAGACCGAAATATAAGAGCCAAGACCATAAAGACTTTGGAAAGCAGTGTAGGGAAGCATATACAAGACCTTGTAATAGGAAATGGCTTCATGAACTTCACACCAAAAGCACGAGCAGCAAAAGAAAAAATAGATAAATGGGACTTCCTCAAAATAAAGCTTTCTACACCTGAAAGGAGTTTGTCAAGAAAGTAAAAAGGGAGCCTACACAATGGCAGAAAATATTTGGTAACCATATATTGGATAGGAGACTTATAACTTGCATATATAAAGAACTCCTATATCTTGAAAATAAACAACCCATTTAAAAATGGGAAAAAGATTTAAATAGACACTTCTCCAAAGAAGAAATACAAATGACTAAAAAGCACATGAAAAAATGCTCCAAATCTCTAGCTATCAGGGACATGCAAATCAAAACTACAATGAGATACCACCTTACTCCCATAAGATTGACAGCTATGAAAAATAAAAGAATACAAATGCTGGAGAGGATGTGGATGAATGGGAACACTCATCCACTGCTGGTGGGAATGCAGAAGGATCCAACCATTCTGGAGGGCTGTTTGGCAGTTTCTCAAAAAACTAACCGTAGATTTGCCACATGACCCAGTAATTCCACTGTTGGGTATATACCCAGCAGAACTGAAAACAAGGACACAAACAGATATATGCACACCAATGTTCATAGCAGCATTGTTCACTCTCACCAAAAGTTGGAATGAACCCAAATGACCATCAACAGATGAATGGATAAATAAAATGTGGTATATACATACAATGGAATACTACTCGGCTTTAAGAACAAATACACTACAAACACATGTGATAACCTGAATGAATCTTGAAAACCTTATGTTCAGTGAAGCAACCCAGGCATTGAAGGACAAATACTACATGACCTCAATGATATGAAATAAGTAAACCAAGCTGCCTCAGAGAGCTAGAGACTGGATGATAGGCTTACAGGAAATTGGGGGGTAGAGGAAGGATGTAAGCTGACATCTACATGGGTGAAATCTATGATAAGCTGGAGGTAAGTAAGTGTACAAGGAAGGGATACAATGGAGGCATAGGGTTACCTTTGGGTGGGGCTTTGCAGGCTTGAGGGGGGATGGGTTATGTTGCCCAAGAAATTGGTGGGAGGGTGGGGCAACATACGAACACAGGAGATTGTCAGGTGTTTGTTGAGAGTATAATGCTGAGAAACCTTTTCAAAAATATAATAAGGAAAGTTACCTGTTTAAGATACTTAAAGGGGATAATAATCTGATGCAGGACAGACTCCTAGGGAATATGTGAATGCTCATTTTGCCAGAGTGGGTTATATCATTGGGTAGAGACCCATATAATGAGAGTGAAGGTATACCCACATCCTGGGGAGGACTGATGCCATCAAATATAGGGAACTGTATCTCTCAAGAGAAATGATGGCTCCCAGGGCATTAGGGCAGTTGAGCATGTCAAGCCCTCAACACTGTTGCAAGTATCTCTGAACATGGCTCTTTAAGAAATGAAGATTGACTGTCACTGTGCCACTAAGTGGAGGGGGAAATAGGTCTTAAATAGATGGAACCAACGTAACTTTGAGGGCAATAGATGTGTTTCACAAGTGTACGCAAGGATGGATATAAAACATGTAAAACTACTCCTAAAATATATAGGGGCTGATAGGCTAAAATGTAAATCATAATGTAAAACATAAGATAACTAAACATTTAGAAATTGTATAGTCTAAAATATAAACCACAATGTAAACACAAATGTTACCTTGTTTGAAAGTATTGTCTCAATATCTGTACATCAGTTTCAGTAAATATGGTATGAATATGTTAAAAGATTATTGCTGTGGAAGAGAAAAGGTTTTATGTTGGATAGGTGGGAGTATTGTATACTGTATATATGAATTACTGTGATCTAAAACTCTTGTGAAGATAAGCTTAATAATTAGAAAAAAGAAGAGAAAAAGATAGGATGTAAAATTTTTCCAAATTAATATCTATTCTATATCTAACTTTTAAACTCATCACTATATATTTTTTACTATTATGGGAACCTGGCATTATATTGGGCTTCATTTTTCAGGAAGTTTTGGATCACAGAGTGGTTCAACAATGGCAGCAGATGAATACTGGTGTGCGATGTTATTGACAGTGGACATATGGTTGACAGGGAGTTCTACAGGGCATGTGTCCGGGGTGCGTGGAAATGTTTGGATATTTTCATAGTGGAAATAATTAAAAACAACAGCTGGGGGGGATGCTGGGTTCCTGGCTGGGAAGGCTCTGTTGCAGTCCCTAGGGGAGCAGCAGCATTTGCACGGGTGCAACGGCAAGGACCAGGAAGGAATGAGGGTGCAACAGTGAGCCCCTGATACTAATGACTATGCTTGTGAGCCTGTGCACCTGAAATAAGAAAAACACCTAGAGCTACAGGGGGCCTAAGAGTTACCTCCTGAGAGCCTCTGTGTTGCTCAAATGTGGCCAGTCTCGAAGCCAAACTCAGCATGTAAATGCATTGCCTTCTCCCCAGCGTGGGACATGACTCCTGGGGATGAGCCTCCCTGGCACCGAGGGATCACTATCAAATACCAGCTGATAACTAGAAAATGACCTTGAATAAGAGGTTCAACTCAGACCAGCAGAATATCCCTGTCTACATATAATGACAGGAGTTAAAAATACTTTTTGACCTAAATCAAGGGGGAAATGGAAAGGACAAATGAGTTTATATGGCTATGAGTCTCTGAAAAAGAGTCTGGAGGTTATCAGAGGGGTTGCCCTTATGCACACCTGAGCAGAGTCTCAGAGACAGATAAAGTAGATACAGCCTCAGGTATTGGTTCTTCTGAGGGCTACAGAGACCCACAGGTTTTATGGTCATGGCAGATGGAGTTCACTGTCATGTCGGTTGGCCCTTCCTTGGAGTTGTTGTTTCTGTGTGATGGAGCTGGACTCAGATGTGATCTCTTTTCACAAGCCTTTCCTGTTACTTTACCAGAATTGTAGTTGGTGCTGGGGTTTAATATATACCCAGGGGATCTGAATCTCTGGACTGACCATATGATAGCCAGGCCCTGAGCCTCAACAGACTTCAGCTCCTACACTCTGGTTTATTGGACTTACCCCACTCAGCTAACATGGAGTTGAAGAATATCAACCACCACACCATGGAGCCAAGAGTGCCTACAACTGAAAGCAGGAGGATTGCATCCAGCATCCATGTGGAATCTAAGCTCCCTCTTGAAATAGATGTGGAGTGGACACAACCAATCCAAGGTCCACAGGATGGAGGAATAGAGTATGGATTAGAGTGGACTTACTGATATTCTATTCATGAACTATTGTGATTAGTAATCGAAGAAAATGTGGCATTGGTGTAGAAAAAGTGGCCATGGTGGCTGTTGGGTGTGAGGAATGGGAGGAAGGGATGAGATGCGGAGGCATTTTCAGGACTTGGAGTTATCCTGGGTGGTGCTACAGGGACAAGTATGGGACACTGTAGGTCCTCCCATGGCACACTGGATGGAACGTGGGAGAGTGGACTATGATGTGGACCACTGACCATGAGGTGCAGCGATGCTCAGAGATGTATTCACCAAACGCAATGAATGTGTCATGATGATGGAGGAGACTGTTGCTATGGGGGGAGTGGTGGGGTGAGGGGGGTGGGGGTACATGGGGACCTCATAATTTTTTAATGTATTATTTAAAAAATGAATTAAAAAATATATAATTTTTTTTAAAATGAAAAATGCGGTCACCCCTCGGGCTGAAGTGTGGTTTGCTGACCTGGCGGGGGAGCGGCTGCGGCAGGCCAAGCCGCTGCCCCCATAATAGGGTGGCTGGTCGGACTCACCGCCACCCCTGAAGGGAGCTCGGCATGGGCGCAGAGTGCCCTCAGGTCTCCCCTTCTCGGCAGCCATGCTTCCGCGGCCGCCCCTCCTCCCAGATGGCGCCACACGATGCCTGTGGGGCGGCACCCTTCTTCTTCTTTCTCCCTGCGCAGGCGCAGGGCGGAAAATTCCAGTCTGCCCTTTTCCCCTCCCCCGACAGCAGCAACAGCCAGGCGTGGGCGGAAAAATCCAGTCTGCCCTTTTCCCTCCCCCGACAGCAGCAACAGCCGGGTGTGGGCGGGAAACTCAAGTCTGCCCTCCACCCCAGCAACAGCAGCCACCAATCCCTAAACCCTGCCCCTTCCCCCAGCAACAGCGACAGCCAATCCCTAACCACCACCCCTCCCCCGTCCAGTACCGCCCACTGACCTTTCGCCAGCAACCAATCAGAACAGGGCGTGGCTTCGACCAATCAGCCTTCCCCAGCCCCTATAAAACTGTTGCCTCTCCCTCAGTAAAGTGGACTTGCGTGTTTACCTTGTCTCCGCGGTAGTTCTTCTGCCGTGCGCCCTCCAGTCCTGAGAGCCCCCGACAAGGGCCTGGCCTCCCTTGTCCCCAGTTCGTCGCCTGCTTCTCCGGGCGACCCCTTCATCGCCGGCTTCTCCGGGCGACCCCTTCGTCGCCGGCTTCGCCGGGCGACCCCGTCAGCCGAACCACGCAACCCCTTGTGAGACCGATCCCTCGTCTGCTGCCGGACCGACCCCTCGTCCCAGGCGGGACCGACCCCTCGTCCCAAGCGGGACCGACCCCTCGTCCAGAGCTGGACCGACCCCTCGTCCGCAGCCAGACCCCACCTCTACCGACCGAGCAAGCCGCCGCAGTTGGCGCCCAACGTGGGGCAGAGCACCCCCACCGCCACTGACTGAGCAAGCCGCCGCAGAAAAAAAAAGGATATCTGCTCCCAATGTACAAAAGAGGGACAATCTTTGCTATATAGAGAAACTGAAAGTAAAGCAGTTTCACAGGTTCCAAAAAATTCCAAAAATCTGTAGGGCCTACTCCCTTAGATTACTGAGACAGAATAATCTATGGAGCCATATTTTCTTATTCCTCAACCTGAAGGAGCAGTAGCCCCACCCCTTTCAAAGGCTTACCCAGAGGCCATGTTTTCAGGTCCATCTTCATCAAGCATCTTGGTGGCAGCTGAACTCTAGGACCAGCCCTGTGAGAACATTCAGGTGATAGCCAGACTCTCCCCAATTTCTCAGGCACAGGCTCAGCCCTCTTCGATCAGTGAGGTGGCAGCCAAATTCTAGGCCCTGCCTTCCAAGTACAAGGGAGTGATTTCTAGACTACACCAATCTCTGGGACATAGGGTTAACTCTCTCAGAACAATGGGTGGTGGCCAATATCTCCACAATTGTTCTTTATCTTCTCAGAAGCCTGGGATGGTAAAAGTCTCCCTGAAGATCAGGGTGAAAGGCCTCGGATTCAAGTGCCACATCATAATAAGCTTCTCCTAGCACATGGATGGGCATACTCTCTCGAACTGAGAAGCCTTAAGTCCATAGTATGAACTTGGACCATTTTTCCTTTAGTATGTCCCTTTTCTGTCCCTTTTAGTCTGGGCAGCCAGTAATACCATTCATACAGATATTCCAAAAACTTGTCAGTTTTGCATGCAGTTCAGAGGTCTGAACCATTAGGCAATAGGACTTTCCACAAATCCTTTCTGGATAAGTGCATTTCCAATCCTGTCATGCAAGATAATGGGTGAATAGTTCCATGTTCACTTAAATCCTCACATGAGGCTTTAGTCTCATGGGATTCATTTTTGGGAAGCTCATGATTTTCTAATCAACCAATTTGTGGTTCATCAGTGCCCAGAAATTGAGTTCTCACCTTATCCTTTTCCTTTTGCATTTTCCTATAAGCTGTAAGGAGGAGCCATGCTGCACTTTTTGTGCTTTTTTGGAAATCTCCACAGCTAAATATCTAAGATTGAAAATTTCTAATTCTGCTATCCATCAAATATTAAGGTAATTTTTCCAGGTTCTCTGCCACTTTAAAATAAAGATTGCTCTTCCTCCAATTTGCAACAACACATACACCATTATGGTCTAAGTCCTCATAGGAAGTATCTTTACAGTCCATAGTTGTCCCAGTGAGCTCTCCAAAGCAATTTTGGCCTTTTCTATCAAACATCTTACAATTCATCCTTAGTCTTCCCCCTACCCATTTAAAAACCTCTTTTAACATTTTTAGTATTTGCAAACAACACCCCACTCTTCTTACCAATTTCTGTTTTAGTTTGCTAAAGATTGGCATGGAAATATATATGAAATGTGTTGGATTCTACAATGGTAATATATTAACTGAGAAGCATATTGTTTTAAGGCTGTGAAAGGATCTAAGTTAAGCCATCATCAGGAGATGTTTTCTCCTTGAGCTGCAGCTGTGGGTGATCATGCACTACCATGGTGTCTGCCAGTCCCTGGCTTATCCTTTGGGCTCCATTTCTGTCAAACTCTGACAGAACTGGCAGCTCTCAGCTTTTATTTTCTAATTATTTCAGCTTCTGGCTTCTGGGACCTTCTCTCTCAACTTCTTAGAGTTTTTCTCTGTATCTCTACACTCTGCTGATTCCAGTTTATAAAGAACTCCAGGAAGAGGATTAAGGCATACCCCAGGATAAAACTTACTGAAATAATCTAATCAAAAGGACTTTAACTAAATCTAATACAGTGAAATGCTTCCACCTACAACAGGTTCACACCCACAGGAACGGACAAATTTAAGTACATAATTTTCTGGCATCAAGACTTACATTACCAAGAAGATGTAAATCCAGTTCTGCTCAAATTCTTTCAAATAACTGAAGAGGAGGGAACATTCCCTAATCCACACTGAGTGCAATATCATACTTATTCCAAAGCCAGCTAAAGACACCATAAGTAATGAAAACTACAGCACAAAATCTTTTATGACAAATACACCATGGTCAAGTGGGAAGTATCCCTGATATGGAAGGAGAATACAACATCTGAAAATCAAATAATGTGATATACCACATAAACACAGTAAAGAAAATCACATGCTCATCTAAATTGATCAAGAAAAGCCATTTGACAAAACAAGCACCCCTTCCTGATTAAAAAAAAAACATATAGCATTTTGAACACTAGGAATAGGAGGACCCTTTCACAACATGATAAAAATGCATAAAGCAAAAGCCCACAGCTAATATACTACTTAATGATGAAGGACTGAAACCTTTCCCTTTAAGATCTGGAAAAGACAATGATGCCTTCTGTCACCAGTTTTATCATTATTAAATATTGTCCTGGAAGTTCTTGCCTGAACAATTAGTCAAGTAAAATAAATAAATAAAAACATCAGATTTGGAAAGGAAAAAGAAACCTATCATTATTTTCAGAAAACATAGTCCTATATATGGGAAAACCTGAAAAATCCACAATAAAGATCCTAGAGTTAAATAAATTAATTCAACAAAGTGTCAGGGTAGAAACTCACCACCCAAAATAATAGTGATTATCCACAAGCAATGAACAGTCAGAAGAATAAATAGAGAAAAGTCATTCCATTCATACCAGCAACTACAAGAATAAAGTATATAAGAATAACCCAAGAAAGCCCAATTTCCACTTACTTTGACATTTAAATGTAAATTCAAAGACAATGGCTTCTTTTTGTGGGGGAAATAACATGCATATCATTATCAATATATAAGAAGGGATGAGCTCACAATTGCTGAAGGGTATCTCCCTGCACAATTATTTATTTTTTTACTTATTTATTTACTTATTTATTAATAATATACTTTATTAAAAAGATCATTAGATTACATAAATATTACATAAAAAGTATGGGGGATTCCCACATACTCCACTACTTACCCCTTGCACATTTTCCCACATTAGCAACATCCTTCATTAGTGTGGTACATTTGTTAAAACTGATGAACACTTTTTGAAGCACTAAACATGGATTATAGTTTACATTGTAGTTTACACTCCCTCCCACACAATTTTTAAGTTATGACAAGATATACAATGACTTGTATCTGTCATTGCAATGTCATTCAGAATAATTCCCAAGTCCCCAAAATGCCCCCACACTATACCTACTTTTCCCACTCCCTCCTTTAGAACTTCCAGTGTCCACTGTCTCCACATCAATCATAAAAGATCTTCCATTGCTAGAATCACAAAAAGACTCAGGTAGAATAACTGTGAGTCTATGTAGTACATCATTCATTCCCCAATTCTGAGGATTCTGAGATGGGGCTTCAATCCCATGGGACAGATATGTGGGACTATCTTACTTGCAGTTGTAGACTCTCTCTGTTCCTTGGGATCGTCATTGTCTATCATCATCTCCTTGTTAGTTGTCCTGATTGAGTCCAATGAAAAGGAGACTAGGTGGTTCAATTTTGTTGAGATTCACACCCTAACTGGCACATGGACAGCCCAAAGATTTATGTCTTTTGGATGAACAACCATCCACTCTAGTACTAACTATAGGGTAAAACGGAAGGGGCAGAAGAGTCATTTATAGGAAACCACAATTGGGTCCAAATCTGTCATACTGGGGACCATAAATTCCAAAGTACTGGAAAGTACTGGCAGGGTGCCAAACTCCTTAGCTGTCAGTCCTGCCTATGGTATCCATATGTCTCCAGAGCCCTCAGGGCACCTGCTATTTAAGGCAATATATACTTTGGCAGTCAATGGGATCCTGCTGAGACATCCATGTACAATTATTAAGTCCACTGAAAAACACCTGAGAGCTATACACCTAAGGCCTATGTCATTGAATCTGAGATCTTGACTGAGATCCTAGAAGTCAGTAGTGTGAAGAGTCCAGCAGAACTCCCTCCCCTCCTGTCCTGTGACCCTCAGGATGTAACCTTGCACTTATGCACTTCAGTCTAAGGCACAAATTGGGGATCACAGTAGAAAATTTATTTGTGAATTTTATAATACAGCCTCAGAGATGTTTCCTGCTATCATCGCTGTTATTAGTATAAGAATGAGGAAAACTATATGAAGCACTCACCTCTGTTCTCCAAAAATGGACAAGGAGCACCTACTCTGGTCCTATCCTTGACATGGCACACTTGTTGTGACTAGGGCAAGTCAACATCCTCTACCTCAGTGACCCAACCTGTAACTTTATTGATTTAATCCTGTTGTTTCTAAAGATCCACATTACCTTATGTAAATAGCTTTAGGAATACAGCCTTGTGTGTAACATATTGGAATCTGTCTATGCAATATTGTCAAGTGAATTACATTAAAAAAATGACACTGGAATGTAGGCAATATAAAAGCCAACAGAATTAGGATGAGAAAGATAAACAGGACAAATCAGGAAACTGGAAATATGGCCTGACCTGCTGCAGGAAAAGGGAGGGGAAGGGATGAAATCCAACATCCAGAATGAGGTGTGCCCATTACTCACCAGATGGTCACATAGGGTTGTACAGATGCAGAATGCTGTGTCTTTGTCTTTGGGGGCTGTTGGATTTGCAGGGAGAATGGTTTAAATTGTTGCTAACAAAGAAAAATCCTGGACATGAGCATATGTTTCTGTAGGTGAGTATTTGTTGATAGAGACTGCTCACTCTCAGGAAATATATATTGGGATACCATGTAAAAATTGGCTTTTGGCACTGTGGATAATATTAAGTATTGTTGTGGTTGGATACCAACACGATTTTTTCAACGTTAGTGAGAAAAACCAGCTGAAATGACTAATTTGTAATAGAAAATGTAAAGGCTGTGATTTAAGTGAGATTCTTTTGGAGGTTACCAGTAACGAAGATGCTGGATGAACTAAGTACCATGACAAGAAAGAGAAGGACAAGATGAGGATGGAATTCATGCTGAGAAGATGAGAAAATGCCACCTGATTGCTTTTATTTTCCCTATAATATGTAGAGAATATGAACTAAGAATGGAAAGTGACCTTACAGAAAGTTGACTTCATATGTGAGAGGAAAGTGGAGTCATTATTAAAGTCATGAAAAATGAAGCACGACTTGTCAAGTGAAATGCAACAACTCTTAGCTGCTCAGTGTCTCTCCACAAATCATGGGTCTGCTGAATTAAAAAACACCCCTGTCCTCCAGTTCCTTATTACTAAGTCATCAGTAAGTCTTAGAAACATCCCTTTTAAGTGTGCCCCACATTGCCTTTTTCAGTTAGGTAAAAACTCTTAAAGGAGTAAAATATTATTAGATGCATCATTGGAAACAGTTAAATTCTTATTTTAGACTATGTTTTGGAAGAGGATAACTCTGCCTGAGAGGAAGCCCTTTCCAAGCACCATCTGCACCTGCCTTGTGTCTGGGACCTGTGCTTAGTGGGTCCTGTGCACCACCTGCAGCCCAGCCCCCACCATGCTGGGAGGTTCCTGTTGCACTCAGAAGGCATTTTCCTTACAGCTTTTCTGCCCCTTGTTACCTGGCTATGCATTTCACTTTAGACAGATATTTACAGACACCACACACAGGTGATACCATCTCTTGAGAGTGAATTTTCCTTAGCAACCAAGCATACTCTTCAGGTAGACAAAACACAGGAATCTTTGCAAACACAAGAGGGGCCTTCCCTGGAGCCTGCCAGATGCTTTGACAGTCATACTCATGGTGAATCAAGAGGCTTTCAGCTGGAGGTAAGTATTTATGCATGGAGGGATAAGATAGGGGTATAGGAATACCTTTGGGTGGGGCTTTGTGGGCTTGAAGTGGGCTAGGGTTGGGAGGATGGGTCAGATATCCCACGAAGTTGTGGGGAGGACTGGGGGGAACAGTTGAACATGGGAGATTGTCAGGTATGTGGTTGAAACTATAATGTTAAGAAAACTCTTTAGAAAATATAATAAGGAAGAATTACCTGTTTAAGGTGCTTAAGGGGAGCCATCTGGCACAAGGGCAGGCTTCTAGGGAGTGTGTGAGTGTTTATTTTGTCATAGTGTGTTATGTAATTGGGTGGAAACCCATAAAATGAGTGTGAAGGTGTACCCACATCCTGGGGAGGAGTAATTTTCTCATACAGAGGGAATTGTGTCTCAGGAGAGAATTGGCAGCTCCCAGTGGGTTACGACAGTCTAATATGTCAAGCCCTCAGCATTGTTACAAGTACCTGTGAATCTGGTCCTTCAAGTAGTGAAGATTGATTGTCACTAGGCCCTGAGTGGAGGAGAAGAGATGTATAGAATAGGTGGAAGAAGGGTACCTGGCAGGCAATGGAAGTGTTCCACAGGATCATGCAATGAAGGATATCGGACATGTTAAATTACACCAAAAATATATGAAAGTATATAGGTTAAAATGTAAACCATAATATAAAATGTAAGGTAACTAAAAATTTAGAGAATTGTAGTTTAAAATATAAACCATAATGTAAACCAAACTGGAGCCAGTTTGATAGCTATATTTCAATATCTGTACACCAGCTGAGGCAAATATAACATGAACATATAAAAAGATCATTGCTGGGGAAGGGGGAAAAGTTTTGATGCTAGATATATGGGAGTCCAATATACTGTATATGTGAATTACTGTGATCCAAAACATTTTGAAGACAAAATTATAAATTAGAAAAAAAAGAAAGGATGCAGACATTGAGGAAAAAATGAAAGAAATTGCCTTGCCACTGTACATACATGCAGCAACTATTACAGTGATGAAATGCAAAACATCAAAAACAAAGCTTTACAATATTTTCATTTTCAATTTATTTTACTTTATTTTAGTTTTTCTAAATTAGTATGTATTCTATTTCTAATGCTTAAACCCATCATTATATTTCATTTTCCTATTAACTAAATATGGTATAATAGGCTTCATTTTTTGAAGAAATTTTGGACCACAGAGAGGTTCAACTATGGCAGGGGAGGAACACTGGTGTGAAGTATTATTGATGTGGGGCACATGATCAGGAGGGAGTTCTCCAGGGCATGTATATAGGGTACATAAAAATGTTTGGATATATGTTAGGTATTTTCATAGTAGTTATGGTTACAAACAACAACTGAGGGAATGCTGAGTTCCTATCCAAGAGGGCTCTGTCACATTCCCTAATAGGACAGCAACAATCTCCCAAGTGCAACAATGAAGACCAACAAAAAAGGATGGTCCAATGATGAGCCCTTGATACTGATGACTATGCTTATGAAGCTG
This sequence comes from Dasypus novemcinctus, assembly GCF_030445035.2. NCBI lineage: Eukaryota > Metazoa > Chordata > Mammalia > Cingulata > Dasypodidae > Dasypus > Dasypus novemcinctus. The sequence continues at coordinate 68,974,000 of NC_080691.1, forward strand.
TGTGCCTGAAATATGAACTAGGCCTACAGCTGCAAGGTGCCAAGTGTTACCTCCTGAGAGCCTCCATGTTTCTCAAATGTGGCCACTCTCGAAGCCAAACTCAGCATGTAAATTCATTACCTTTCCCCCAGCATTGGACATGATTCCTGAGAATGAGCTTCTCTGGTGCTGAGGAATTACTACTAATTACTAACTGGTGATGCAACTAGAAAGAGACCTTGAATAACAGGGTCAACTCAGACTGTCAGAACATCTCAGCCTACATGTAGGATAATTTGTTAAAAACCGCATTTTGACCTTGAATAAAAGGGGGAAATGGCAAAAAGAAAGGGTTTATATGGCTAAGAGTCTTCAAAAAAGAGTTGGAAGGTCATCAGAGGGTTGATAATGATGCACACCTCAGCAGGACCCCAGAGACACCCAAAGTAGATACAAACTCAGTTATCAGTTCTCCTGGGGGCTACGGAGATCCACAGGTTCTATCGTCATGGCAGATGGCTCTGAAGTTCAGTGCCATGTTAGTGGGCCCTACTATACATCCTGAATGGGATGGAGTTGGACTCTGATGTGATATTTCTAGACATGCCTCTTCTGTCACTTTTACTGAACCTGCAGTTGCTATTAGGGTTGGTGCATTCTCAGGAAACTTGAATCTCTGGACTGTCCATGTGCCAGCTGGGCCCTGAGCCTCAGCAGAGATACAACTCCTACTTTCTGGTTCATTGGACTGACCCAGGGCAGCTAACAGGGAGGTGAAGATGGTCAACCATCACACCAGGGGAACTGAAAGTGCCTAATAAAGCAAGCAGGAGAATTGTATACAGAAATGAGAGTGCCTAATAATGCAAGCAGGAGAATTTCATCCATCATCCATAAGGAATCTAAGCTCCTTCTTGATTTAGAGTTGGAGTGAACATCACCATCCCAGGGTCCACAGGATGGAGGAATAAAATATGGAATATGGAGGAATAAAATATGGAGGAATAAAATAGAGTGGACCTACTGGTATTCCACTATATAACTATTGTGACTAGTAAGAGAAGAAGTTGTAACATTGATGTGGAGAAAGTGGCATGGTAGTTGCTGAGGGCAGAGAGAGGGAAGAAGAGATGTGGTGTGGGGTTATTTTTGAGGCTTAGGGCTGTCCTAAATGATATTGCAGGGACAGATGCTGCATTTTATATATCCTGCCATAACCCACTGAATGTACTGAGAAAGAATGTATACTACAATGTAAATTATTATCCATGTGGTGCAGCAGTGCTCCAAAGTGTATTCACCAAATGTAATGAATGTGCCACAATGATGAAAGAGGTTGCTGATGTGGGATGAGTGGGGTGGGGAAGTATATGGGAACCTCTTATATTTTTTAATGTAACATTTTTTTGTAATCTATGTATCTTCAAAAATACAATTAAAAATGATGGGTGTGGGAGGTGGGAAGTGGGGGATATGGGAACTTCTTATGTTTTTTAATATAACATTTTTTGAGATCTATATATCTTCAAAAATACAATTAAAATGATGGGGGTAGAGGGTGGGGAGTGGGGTATATGGGAACATCTTATATTTTTTAATGTAATGGTTTGTGTGATCTATTATCTTTAAATAAGACAATTAAAAATAAAATAAAAAAGGCTTTCAGATGGTCTCTCATGTCCCTTGTCCTTCTCAGTTTTGAAGGTTATAACAAGGAATATTTGCACACACAGGACCATGGGGTTCAAGACCCACACACACAACTATACCCATAACAAATGACACACACACAAAACACACACATACATGTACACAGAAACATTACATGTACACTCAAACCTCTGCTATACCTGTATCATGCACCCACATTCTGTCACTAACACATGTGCACATACATTTAATATTCCAATAATACATCTAGTTAAAGTATATTCAGGGCCAGGTTTGTGTATACACACATTTACATTCACACACACACACATACACATTCCTTGACATGTTCACCACATGAGCACACATACACATGACCTGTCTGATATTTTCAGCACTGGGTTGCAAATTCGTCATTTATCTCCGTGTCCAACATATGGATACAGCCCCGCACATGGACCTCTAGGCTTGCTTAGTTCACTTCCTTTAGCAAACTGATAAAAATCAAACATGAATAATCTGACAGTTGGCAAAAGTCTGCATGTTGGGTTTGCTTTTCCCTGCATTGCCTGATAACCCTGAAGATGCCCCATGAAATGGGCCAGGCCTGCCTGCCAGGAGTCAAGAGCACCTGGCTGATCCATGCAGTCAGTACAGCCAGAACACACCTACCCACATGAATGGGAGCATCCCCTGAACACAGAGAAAACAAATTGATGTTCTCAATGGTTCTCAGAAGACACAGAATCCCTGTGCAGAGCATCCCTTCCAGGAGCAGGAACAAATGCTGGACAAGGAATGGGGAGTTCAGAACAGTGAGCTTGGATTCATTCCCTCTTGCTGTTTTCGGAATCTTCTCTTCATCTCTAATGTTTGTCATTTTGAATAGGTGTCTTGAGGAAGATTTATTTGGATTCATTCTTTTTGGGGTGCATTGTCCTTCTTGGAAATTATTATTTCCAAGTTCCTCAAATTATTAAGGATAACGTTGCCTAGGACCCAGCATTTCCATTGCTTTTCATCTCCCCAAGAAAATTGATATCAAAATTGGAAACAACCCAAATATCCATGAACTGGTGAATGAATAAAAATTGGGAGTACTTATATAAATGGAAAATTATTTAGAAATTATAAATTAAGTACAAATATATTTGTGAGTACATGAAAGAACCTTGAAAATATGCTAACGAAAGAAGACATTTAGCAGTGATCACTTATTTATTATCCTATTTATTTGGAATTTCCAGAATTGTCACAAACCCACACAGACAGAAAGTACATTAGTGATGGCCAGAGGATGGTGGAGGAGTAATGGAGAAAGACTACTAATGGGTAAGGAGGTTCTTCTGTGGTGTTGTATCATATATGCTACAAATATATATTAGGGTGATATTTGCAAATCTTCTCTAACATATTAAAAATAATTGAGATGCCTAAATTTAAAATATTTGATGATTACAGTAAGTAAAATATATCTTAATAAAGCAGTAAAAATGCTCAAAAACCACATTCATATATTTACATGCATTTTTTCAAATTCACTTAACCACAAGTAAATGGATTTCCTGAGAGAGACATTAAGATTATTTGTGAACTAAACGAATAAAATAGAAATAAATGATTCACATGAGAATGAACAAGGAGGAAGAAATAAATGTGGCCAAAGAGAATTCATTCTTTGGCAGGACAAGTGTTACCAGGTTTCCTCTGCCCTTGTTCCAGACTGGGCATGTGTTCTTGTTGGATATAATCCTGAAAGGTGTGGCTTTTGCCTGGGATCTAACTGCTCTTTCTTCACTGTGCTTCTTTCACAATGTGATACATAGCCATATCCTCAAGTCATAGCGCTCAGTTGTAGGGAGAACTGGCTTAGTGATATGTCCCTTAAGTTGGGGATTCAGCTCTTGAGAGATGGATCATAGTATGTATTTCCATTATAATAAATTTCTGACAATCAGTGCAGCCACATGACTTGAGGCTGGTGGACCAAGTGCCAACAAGAAACACTAATGATGGAGTAATCAGACACTATGCATGTGAGGGACAAGGTCTAAGAGGGCTTCACCACACTTGGGCCAGACTCCACAAGTTGAATCTGGGACAAGACACCTAGGCAGAAAAAATATCAAAAATCATGACAAAAATCAAACACCTCATCTAGTCACACCACAAGGAAACCTCTGTGACCCTCGCAGGGAGATGTGACCACAAGGCAGAAGAACCAACACAGGGATCTCATGGTCTCCTGAACAAGGTCTATGAGTACTGGGGAGTCTTAACTCACAGTGTAGAGGAGCAGCCCTAGGCTTTAAAATTAACCTTAAAGTGAAGATGTGTCTGTAGAGGGGGCAATATGGCATCAAGTTAAGTACACCAACATCATCTCTCTTGCAGAGAGTAGATGAGTGGGGGCAAAATCCTGCCTGAGTGAGCTGTTCGGGGAAACCTCAAAGCAGGAGGCTTCAGGGCATTGATCTGGAGAGAGGGTGACAAAAAGATTGATTTTTCAAGGTAAAACCACGAAGTTCTGGGAAATGAGGCTGGAGCTGTGGGACAGCTGACCCTACTCTTGCTGGACACTCAGCCAGTAAAGGCAAATCCTGATGAGCGGGAGGGCTCAGGTGAAGGGGGGAGAGGAAAATCCAATGTGTGGGTTTGAGTCTCTGGACCCTGCCATTTGAGCTTTGAGGAGCATACCAGTTGGCTAGAGGAAAAACCAGGAAGAGAGAAGAGGTGAACCTGCTGAGGCAGCCTAGGATAGGGAAAATTGTCCTAGGGGAAGGTGGAGTCAGGCAATTAGCTAGTTCTGTGCAACTCCCCTAAGGGAGGAGGCAGTAGGAAGTGCTTAATATGCTTCCAAGAGTATATTTAGTGTTCCCTGCAAGGAATGGGCATTCTCAAAGTGACTGAGAGAATTTTATTTCTATGGTGAATTAAGTCACCAGGGTCCCATTTGAATTTCAAAAGGGATCTCTCGCATAAGCATTACCATCCTTGCTGCCCTGGAAGAGAAAGCAGCTAGAATAAAAAGGATGAAGGACAGATTCCTAATCAAGAGTATAACCAACTGCAAAGAGTCAATCCTGCTTGAGAGAAAGGGAGTCAGGTAGCTTTCTGAAGAGCTAATCAACCCAACAAGGAGTTTTAGCTCAGTGGAGAAGTTTCTGCCTTGACTTAAGTTTCTAGTTCAATTCCTGGCTCTTATTAGAGTAGCATCCTACTGGGTTATTAAACTTATAGCTGATACTTTAGGACAGGGAAAACATATACATTATTCTTGTATTAGCTTCCCTTTGGTCTCTTATTTTTCTTTAAAAAAAAGTGATTTTTGTTTCATTATTTAACTTAGTTTATTTGCTAAAATTCACTTCAAAATCTGCAGTGAGAAATAGAGGGCAATAGATTGAGAAACTCTGGCAGCCAGAGAATCTCCAGAGGGACTTAAGAGGGATGGCTGTTTTTCCTTAATATTTGGTTGACTTCCTAATTGTGGCTTTGTCTGTTTTATTGTTGTTTTCTTGTCTTTCTTTCCACTTTACCCCCCTTTAATTATTATTTTTTAAATAATTAGGTGCTGTCAGCTTGTTTCTTGTTTGCTGTGTTTCCTGTTCTTCAATTTTCCCTTTCCTCTGAGCACTAATTTTGGCTACCAATGCTCTTTATTTTTCCTTCCTACATGGTTCTAACTTCTGCTTTCTGTTGTTGATCTTATTTTCCACTCAACTTAGTATAGTGACCAATTTTTCTGGCTGTTTATTTCTAACTCCTCTATTCTGTTTTATATCTTGTATTAACTCTTCCTCTTTTTGCCCATTCTTAGCTCTTTCACTCTCTACTCATCACTCTGGCCTTTGAATTCATACTATGTACCTCTGCATATTCTGTTTCCTATTTCATTGTAGGTACTCCACTTTTTTATTCCTATGAAACTAAACTGCTTACAGGAGTTAAATATTAATTTTCAGAGGTCTTATACATTTCTTTTGCTAATTTATATTATCAATATTACTATAATTCTCTTTCCTTTCTTACCTCTTATGCTTTCCTAGGCCCTAAACCTTTGCCTTCAAAGGAACTAAGACAACAACAAAGAAATAGCATAAGAAGACCAAAGTGTCAAATGGAAAACAACACACACACAAAACAGCTACTAAACAAAACCCAAGACTAGAGGGAGAAGCTAACCAAATGAACAACCCCATCAAGATAAGATGACCAGAAAGCAAATTTAAAAACCATACTAAGAAACAGGAAGACATGCCCCAGTCCAATGAACAAACTGAAATCCAGAAGAGAAACAGAATATCAAAGAACTAATCAAAGTTGTCCAAATAAATATCATGGGCCAACTTAATGAAGTGAAGATTTTAAGGATTTTAAGAAAACACTGGAAGAGTATACTGAAGAAATTTTAAACACACATAAAAGGAAAATGGATATGATGGTGATGAATGGCACAATCCAAGAAATCAAAAATACACTCTCAGCAAATAACAGCAGATTGAACAGGCAGAGAAAAGAATTAGTGATGTTGAAGACAGTACATCTGAAATCAGACAGATAGTAGAACTGATAGTTAAAAGATAGAAAAAATCCAGCAGGGACTTATGGATTTGAATTACAACACAATACAAACAAACATCTTCATTTTAGACATTGCAGAAGGAGAAGATAAGGCAAGGGACAGGAAGGGTGTTGGAGGAAATAATGGCAGAAACCGTCCCAACTCTACTGAGGGAGATGGATGTCCAGGAAGTGTAGCACACCCCAAATAATATAAATCCCAACAGGCCAACTCCAAAACATATACTTGTCAAATTATCCAATGCTCAAGACAAAGAGAAAATACCAAAAGAAGCAAGAGTAAAGAGATTTCATCACATACAAGGGAAGATCAATAAGATTAAGTGCTTATTTCTCATCAGAAACCATGAAGGCAAAAAGGCAATGGTATGATATAGTTGAGGTACTAAAAAAAAAGTTGCCAGCCAAGAATTCTCTATCCAACAAAGCTGGTAGTCAAAAATGATGGAGAGTTCACACTAATCAAAGATAAACAGAAACTAAGAGAGTATGTCCATAAGAAACCTGCACTCCTACAAATATTAAGGGACTTCTGCAGGTTGAAAGGAAAAAAAAGATGAAAAAAAGTTGGAAGAGTGTGAAAGAACAATTAAAAAGACAAAGAGAGAGACTAAAACAACACACAACATAAATAAACACTAAGAAAATATGGTTAACGTAAGTAATTCCTTGAGAGTAGTAACACTGTATGTTAATGGATTAAACTCACCTGACAAGAGACAGAGATTGGCAGAATGGATAAGGAAACATAACCTTGAATATGTTGTCTAGAAAAAACCCACTTTAGACCCAAGGATTCAAGGGGGCTTAAAGTGAATGGCTGAAAAACAATCTTAAAATCAAACAATAACCAAAAAAAGGGCAGGAGTACCTATATTAATATCAGACAAAATAGACTTTAAGTGCAAATCTATTGTGAGAGATGAAGATGGACACTACATATTCACTAGACTAACATGGAAAAAAGAGAGAAGATGCAAATACACAAAATAAGAAATGAGAAAGGGGATATCACCACTGACCCCACAGAAATAAAGACTACTATAAGAGAATACTTTGAAAATTATATGCCATCAACAATTTAGAGGAAATGGACAAATAACTAGAAACACATATGCAGCCTACATTAATGAAAGAAGAAATTGATATTTTCAACAACGCAATCACAAGTAAAGAAATAAAAACAGTGATTAAATACCTCCCAAGTAAGAAGAGCCATGGGCCAGTGACTGCACAGTTGAATTCTTCCAAACATTCCAGAAAGAACTAACACCAATCTTGCTTAAACTTTTCAAAAAATCAAAATAGTAGGAGCATTGCCTAACTCATTCTATGATGCCAACATTACCACAAAAAAAGGAAAATTACAGACCAATCTCTCTAATTAACCTAAAATGCCAAAATCCTCAACAAAATACTTGCTAATCGTATTCAATAATACACCAAATAAACTATATACCATGACCAAGAGGGTTTCATCCCTGGTATGCAAGGATGGTTCAACATAAGAAAATCAATCAAAGTAATACCCTACATGAACATATCAAAGGAAAATATCACATGATCATATCTATAGATGCAGAAAAATCATTTGACAAAATACAGCAATCTTTCCCGAGAAAAACACTGGAAAATAGGAATTGAAGAAAACTTACTGAACATAATAATGAGTATATATGAAAAACCAACAGCTAACATCATTTACAATGGTGAAATCCTAAAATATTTCCAAGGTCAGGAACAAGACAAGGATGCCCACTCACACCCCTCCTAGTTAAAATTGTGTTAGAATTACTTACTCAAGCACTGAGGCAAGAATCAGATATAAAATATATCCAAATTTGAAGGGAAGAATTTAAACTTCCACTATTTGCAGAATACATGATCCTATACATGGAAAGCCCTGAGAAATCTACAACAAAGTTTCTAGAATTTATAAATGGGTTCAGTAAATTCACAGGTTATAAGATCAATGTGCAAAAAATTAGTAACATTTCTTTTTATTTATTTATTTTTAATTGTATTTTTTGAAGATACATAGATCACAAAAAAATGTTATATAAGATTGGGATTTTGAGTTGTCCTTAAAGATATTGCAGAGTCAGATGCTGGAATTTATATATCCTGCCATAACCCACTGAATGTACTGGGGGAGAGTGTGAACTACAGGATAAATTATTATCTGTGTAGTGCAACAGTGCCCCAAAATGTGTTCATCATGTACGATGAGTATGCCACAATGATGAGGGAGGTTGTTAGTGTGGGAGGAGTGGGGTGGGGATGTGGGGGGTATAAGGGAACCTCTTATATTTTTTAGTGTAACATTTTCTGTAATGTATATATCTTCAAAAAACACAATTTACAAAAATGATGTGGTAGGGGTGGGGAGTGGGATATATGAGAACCTCTTATGTTTTTTGTTTTTTTTAATGTTTTAATGTAACATTCCTTGTGATCTATTAACTTTAATAACGAAGAAAAATAAATAAAAATAAAAACTTTATATATATATATATGTAAGAGGTTCCCATATACCCCAAACCCCGGCTCCCGACTCCTCCCACATCAACAACCTCTTTCATCAGTGTGACACATTCATTGTATTTGCTGAATACATTTTGGAGCATTGCTGCATCGCATGGATAATAGTTTACAGTGTAGTGTACACTGTCTCTCAGTACATTCACTGGGTTATGGCAGGGTATATAATGTCCAGCATCTGTCCCTGCAATATCATTTAGCACAACTCAATACCAATTGTGAGCAATCTGAAGAGGAAATAAAGAAACAAATGCCATTTATAATAGTAAATAAAAAAATTCAAATACTTAGGAATAAATTTAGCTAAAAATATAAAAGACATACACAGAAAACTACTCAACACTGTTAAAGGAAATCAATGAATAATTAAACAATGGAAGAATATTCCCTGTTCATGGATAGGAAGATTAAATACATTAAAATATCTCTCCTACCCAAAGTGATCTACAGATTTAATGCAATCTCAATAAAATTAAACACGGCATTTTTTAATGAACTAGGAAAACCTTGAAAAATACTTGGAAAGAAAAGAGGTCCTGAATAGCCAAAGACATTTTGAAAAAGTAAAATGATATCAGTGGGATCACACTACCTGGCTTTAAGAAATACTACAAAGCATTAGTGGTCAAAACATCATGGTATTGGCACAAGGATAGACTTATTGACTAATGGAAACAAATTGAGATTTCTGATATAGATCCTCACATATATATTCATCTGATATTCGACAAAGCCACCAAGCCTGCCCACTCAACTGGGAGAGAATGGACTCTTCAACAAATGATGCTTGGAAAACTTGATATCCACATGCAAAGAATGAAAGAAGATTACCACCTCACACCTTATACAAAAACCAACTCAAGATGGATCAAAGACGTAAGTGTAACAGCCAAAACCATGAAGACCTTGGAAGACAATGTAGGGAAGCATCTACAGGAACTTATAATAGGAAATGTCATATTCATTAGATTCAAGGTAGTTATTGATTTCTTTTGTGATTTTCTCCTTGACCCACTGCTTGTTTAATTGCATGTTATTTAACTTCCATATCTTTGTGCTCAATCTGATTCACTGGCCCTTACTGTTTTCCAGATTCATTCCATTGTAGTCAGATAAATTACTTTATATAATTTCCATCTTTCTGAATTCATTGAGAATTTTTCTGTGGTCTGGTATGCGGTCTCTCTTGGAAAATTATCTATGTGCCCTTAAAAAGAATGTATTTCCCACTGTATTTGAGTGTAGCATTCTGTATATGGATATTAGATCAAGATCTTCTAATGTATCATTCAAAGATTTTTTTACTGCTTCTCTTTTGAGATGTTCTTTCCAATGGTGATTATGTTGTATGTAAGTCCCCCACTATAATTGTAGTGTCATCTATTTCTCCACTTAGTTTTTCCAGTGTTTGCCTCATATACTTTTAGGTGCCATGGTTAGGTGCATAAATGTTTATAATTGTTCTCTTTTTTTAAAAAAATTACCCCTTTTACTAATATATTGTATCTATCTTTGTCTTTTACAGTAGTTTTGAATATAAAGTCTGTTTTGTCTGTTATTAATATAGCTATTCCTATGCTTTTTTTGTTATTCTTTGATTGTAAGATTGTTTTCCAGCCATTCACTTTAAGCCTCCCTTAGTCCCTTAGTCTGCAGTGGGCTTATTGTAGATAGCATATATGGGTCATATTTCATTATTCATTCTGCCAGTCTGTGTCTCTTGATTGGTGAGTATAATCAATTAACTTTCAGTGTTATTACTCTCAAGGAATTACTTATATTAGCCACATTTTCTTTGGGTTTATATATGTATATGTTGTTATTATTTTTTTGTTTTTTGTCTTTTTAGTTTTTCTTATAATCTCCTCCAACTCCCTATCTCTTGTTTTTCCCTTTCAACCTGCAGCACTCCCTTTAGTATTTCCTGAAGGCAGGATTCATATTGGCACACTCTCTTAATTTCTGTTTGTCTGTGAATATATTTGAATTCTCAATCATTTTTGAATGCCAGTTTTTCTGGATAGTGAATCCTTGGCTGGAAGTTATTTTTCTTTTAGTACCGTAAGTGAGTCATATAATCTGCCTTCCTGCCTCCATGGTTTCAGATAAGAAGTCAGAACTTAATCTTTCTGTGTTTTCCCTTGTTTATGTTGGTTCTCTTTTCTCTTGCTGCTTTCAGTATTTTTCTCTTTGTCTAGAGCATCGGAGAGCTTTACAAGTATATATTTTGGAGTAGGTCTGTGGTATTCATACTGTTTTTGGTGCACTGCACTTCCTAAACTTGTACATCCACCTATTTCAGTAGAGTTTGGAAGTTTTCAGCTATTATTTCCTCCAACATTCCTGTCCCTTTTCCCTGCTGTTCTCCCTTTGAGATGCCTAAAATGCATATATTCTCATGTTTTGTGTTGCTGTTCAAATCTCTAAGTCCCTGCTGGATTTTTTCTCTCTTTTTATCTCCGTGTTCTACTATCTTTGATTTCTGATATTCTAATTCCTACATCACTAATTCTTTCCTCTGCCTGTTCAAATCTGCCATTATGTGTTTCTAGTGTATTTTTTATTTCTTGTATTATGCTGTTCATCATCACTATATCTGTTATCTTTTTATGTATGTTTACAATTTCTTCAGTATGTTGTCCCAATGTCTTTTTAATCTCCTTAATCTCCTTTATCACTTCATTAAGTTGGACCATGATATTTGCTTGGATTAGTTGTTTGAAGTTTTTCATCTCTTCCTGGTTTTCTGTTTGCTAATTGGACTGGATTGTATCTTCCTGTTTCTTATTATGATTTGCCATTTTTTGTTGCTGTCTTGTCATCTGTTTATCTTGATGGGCTTATTCAGTCGTTTAGCTTCTCTCTCTACTCTGGGCTTTATATAGTTGCTGTTTTTGTGTGTGTGCTAAGTTTTCTCTTTTATTCTTTGTTCCTCTTATTGTATTTCCTTGCTGTTGTCTATGTTTCTTTGAAAGAAAAAGATTAGGCCAGTGGAAACAAAAGAGGTTAGAAAGAAAAAGGATAATAGCAATAATGACACTAAAAGTTAGAAGGGGAGGAGGAGGCAAGATGGTCGCTGAGTGAACTTGCCTTTGCGGTAGGTCCCGGGAGGAGACAGTTGGGCGCAGCTACAGGCTCTCCAAGGCCAGGCTTTTTTGGGATTTTTGCAGGGCAGAAGTGCCTGGACATCAATTGGGTGGAAAGGTAACGGAGAGGATTGGTCTAGTAGATATAATTTGGGTTCTATTGCCTGTAGGTGAGACCCGCGCACGGGCTCCTCCCTATTGGGGGTGGGGGCAATCGCGGTCCAGCCCGGCGGCACCACTTTTAGACGGCTCTGAGCTGTTAAGGAGTTCGCGAGTTCTGGGCGAGCTGTTGCACGGGTTGATGCGACGGGTCGCCTTTGTAGAGCGATTTGGGAAGATAGACGGTGTTTTGTTGTGAAGCGGGAGAAACTTGTGATTGCGAACATAAACAATAGTGCTTCCGCCTGAAGCCCCGCCCCCAAAAGCCCGGCAGCCGGTCTCCGACCCAAATAGGCTGTAGGCAATAAAGAGACGTAATCGGAAAGTTGTTTTAGGCTGCGGCAAGGGAGGGGGACACGTCTGGAAGCCGATTAGGGAATATTTTGCGAAGCTTGGGAAATCCGATTTTCGAATCTGTTTTCGGGGTCACAGGCCGGGCTTCAGATCTGTACTAGCAAAGTGGCTGCGGTGTAGAGGTGCCCTGTAGTGGCAGAGGTTTGGAATCACAGGACGGGAGCTGTCCAAAAGCTGAAGTGAGATATACTAATGAGCCCAGCTAAGTAAATTAATTGCAGGGTTCAGTCATAATATAGAGTTTGCGGATCTGACTTCCCCCCTTAAGGCTGGCACCCAGCTGTGGGGATCCCTGAGGGCTGTGTTACACTGCGGGGCTCCCAGGCTTCCTGTAGACCAGATTGGAGGTTGCCAGGTCTGAATTCCCTAAAATCTGGGGCCCCACACCACAGAGACTCACATCTCTTGAGACCTCAATATCTCAGACCTTCCATCCCTGAATCCATCACGCACTGAGGTCCATCTGAGGTCCTTAAATGCCCTAGCCTTCAACGTTGGTGTTCTTTCCTTATCGTTTCATTTTGTTTTGTTTTTATTTTCATTTTGACTTATTCTTTACTTTTTTCAATTTCCTGATTGCTAACACCGCATTATCCCCTAGTCTTCTCTCACAGCGTACCCCCCAAAGTCTTTCTTTTACTCGGTTATTTAAGGCTTTTTTTCGTGGTAGGTGCTGTGTAGTGGGTGTTTTAATTCTGGGTCGTGCATATCTGTTTTTTTTTCTTTCCCCTACCTGTTCCCCACCCTTTGCCCATACCCTTCTATTTTCTTCCTCTCGTCCCTTCCCCCCACTTTCTTTTTTTTTTCTTTCTTTCTTTTTTTCTGTTGTCTCTCTCCCTCTTGTCCCTCATATTCTACTTAGCTTATTTTAACTCAATTACAAAATAGGTGCGGCAGGAAACACCTCACATTCGCTGGGTTTTCTCATCCTCCACTGCCTCATTTCTGTTTGAACTGATTTAGGCTACCTACACTATCCTCTTTCCCCTACATCTTGATATCTGCCACCATCTACTGGCTCTCCTATATTCCACCTCCCACCTCCCTTTCTTCAATCCACAAAGGGTCTAAGTCTTAATTTCTAATACCTATGTTTTGTTTTCTGTCTGTTATCCACTCTTGAAACTATTACCTTTTTTTTCTCTTTCCCTCTCTCATGAAATCAATAGCGTTTTAGCTCATACCATATTCCTCCCATATTCAATCATCTACCTCATAATAGGTACTCTACCTACTGCTATAACTCTACACAATTTACATGAATCTAACCTCCATCCTCCCAGATCTCATATTCTTGCTTTGTTAACATATATCACCAATACTACTTTACACTTTTCCCTTGCTTACACAATTGCCTTTCCCCAACACTAATACTTTCCTTTAAAGTGAACTTAACCAACAACAAGTAACTAGAATAAGAAGAAAAAAGTGACAAAGAGAAGATATAACACCTATGCAAAAATAACAGCTAATTAACCTCCAAGAGCAGACAAAGAAGCTAAGGAACTGATTAAATCCGTCAAGATAAAGAGATGACCAGAAAGCAACAAAAATCTACAAAACAAACCAGTAATCAGGAAAACATGGCTGAATCCAATCAACAAACCAATAATCACCAAGGGGAGCAAAACTTGGCACAAGCAATGAAAGATCTAAGAACATTTATCACCGACAAATTTGACGAAGTAATGAAAGAGGTTAACAACATGAAGACATTACTTGGAGGGGAAATTGCAGACATATGCAAAAACATAACAGATATGATGGGAATGAACACCACAGTTCAAGAAATCAAAAATACAGTTGCAGCAAATATCAGCAGACTAGAAGAGACAGAGCAGAGAATTAGTGATGTGGAAGACAGTACATCAGAAATCAAACAGATAGTAGAAGGGGTCAATAAGAAGATAGAAAAAATCCAATTAGGACTCAGGGACCTGAATGACAATGCAAAACGCTCAAACATACGTATTATAGGCATTCCAGAAGGTGAAGAGAAGGGAAAGGGGTCAGAAGGAGTGTTGCAGGAAATAATGGCTGAAAACTTCCCAAATCTACTGAAAGAGACAGATATGCATATCCAAGAAGCACAGCGCACTCCACTAGTCATAAACCCCAACAGGCCCACCCCAAGACATATACTTGTCAAATTATCCAATGCTCAAGACAAAGAGAAAATCCTAAAAGCAGCAAGAGAAAAGAAAACCATCACATACAAGGGAAGCTCAATTAGATTAAGTGCTGATTTCTCATCTGAAACCATGGAGGCAAGAAGGCAGTGGTATGATATAGTCAAGGTACTAAAGGAAAAAAATTTCCAACCAAGAATACTCTATCCAGCTAAACTAGCATTCAAACATGATGGAGAGTTCAAAATATTCGCAGACAAACAGAAACTGAAAGAGTATACCAACAAGAAACCTCCCCTTCAAGAAATTCTAAAGGGAGTTCTGCAGGAAGAAAGGAAAAAACAGGAAAGGCAGAGTTGGAGGAGAGTATAAGACCAACAACAACAACAAAAAAGACAAAAAAATACATACAAACAAAATATGACAAACACAAATCCAATCAAAATATGGCTAACACAAATAATTCCTTGATAGTAATAACACTGAATGTCAACGAATTAAACTCACCTATCAAAAGATTCAGACTGGGACATTGGATAAGGAAATATGACCCATCCGTGTGCTGTCTACAAGAGACACATCTTAGACCCAGAGACACATGGAGATTGAAAGTGAATGGCTGGAAAACAATCATACAAGCTAACAATAACCAAAAAAAGGCAGGAGTAGCTATATTAATATCAGACAAAATTGACTTTAAATGTGAAACAATTGTGAGAGACAAAGAAGGATACTACATTTTAGTGAAAGGGAAAACCTGTCAAGAAGATCGAACAATCATAAATATTTATGCCCCTAACAAGGGTGCCTCTAAATATGTCAGGCAAAAGCTGGAAAAACTAAGTGAAACAATAGATACATCTACAATTATAGTGGGGAATTTTAATACACCACTATCAACTCTGGACAGAACATCTCAAAAGAGAATCACCAAAGAAACAAAACATCTGAACAGTATATTAGAGGAGCTGGATCGAATAGACATATATAGATTGCTACACCCAAACACAGCAGGATATACATTTTTCTCAAGCGCACATGGATCATCCTCCAAGATATGCTAGGCCATAAAGAAAGGCTGAACGAATTCAGAAAGATTGAAATCATACAAAACATTATCTCTGACCACAGTGGAGTCAAGCTGGAGATTTGCAAGGGACAGAAGCCCAGATTTCACACCACGATTTGGAAATTAAACAGCACACTCTTAGAAAAACAGTGGGTCAAAGAGGAAATCTCAAAAGAAATCAATGACTACCTTGAAACAAATGATACTGATAACACAACATACCAAAATTTATGGGATGCAGCAAAAGCAGTACTGAGAGGGAAGTTTATAGCCATAAATTCATATATCAAAAAAGAAGAAAGAGCAAAAATCGAAGAACTAACTGCACATTTGAAGGAATTAGAAAAACAACAACAAAGTAACCCAACAGGAAGAAGAAGGAAGGAAATAACAAAGATAAGAGCAGAACTAAATGAAATAGAAAATAAGAAAGCACTTGAACAGATAAACAAGACCAAGAGCTGGTTTTTTGAGAAGATTAACAAAATTCACAAACCTTTAGCGACACTAACAAAGAAAAAAAGAGAGCAGATGCATATACACAAAATAAGAAATGAGAAAGGCGATATCACCACTGACCCCACAGAAATAAAGACTATCATAAGAGGATATTTTGAAAAACTATATTCCAACAAAAATGACAATCTAGAGGAAATGGACAAATTCCTAGAAACACATAAGCAGCCCATATTGACAAAAGAAGAAATTGATGATCTTAACAAACCAATCACAAGCAGAGAGATAGAATCAGTTATTAAAAATCTCCCAACTAAGAAGAGCCCAGGGCCAGATGGCTTCACAGGTGAATTCTACAAAACATCCGGAAAGAACTGACACCAATCCTGCTGAAACTATTCCAAAACATCGAAACAGAAAGAACATTACCCAACTCCTTCTATGATGCCAACATTACCCTAGTACCAAAGACAAACAAAGACATCACAAGAAAGGAAAATTACAGACCAATTTCTCTAATGAACCTAGACGCAAAAATACTTAACAAAATACTTGCTAATCGTATTCAACAACACATTAAACGAATTATACACCACAACCAAGTGGGATTCATCCCAGGTATGCAAGGATGGTTCAACATAAGAAAATCAATCAACGTAATACACCATATAAACAGATTGAAGGAAAAAAATCAAATGATTATATCTATTAATGCAGAAAAAGCATTTGACAAAATACAGCACCCTTTCTTGATAAAAACACTCCAAAAGATTGGAATACAAGGAAATTTTTTGAACATGATAAAGAGTATATATGAAAAACCTAAAGCCAATATTGTGTACAATGGAGAAATTCTAGACTCCTTCCCTCTAAACTCAGGAACAAGACAAGGATGCCCACTGTCTCCACTCCTGTTTAACATTGTCTTAGAAGTACTTGCTCATGCACTGAGGCAAGAGCCAGAAATAAAAGGCATTCATATTGGAAAGGAAGAAGTCAAAATGTCATTATTTGGAGATGACATGATCCTATACATAGAAAACCCTGAGAGATCTACAACGAAGATTCTAGAACTCATAAATGAGTTTAGTAAAGTTGCAGGTTATAAGATCAATGCGCAAAAATCTGTAGCATTTCTGTACACCAATAATGATCAAGGTCAGGAGGAAATCAAGAAACAAATACCATTCACAATAGTAAATAAAAAAATCAAATACTTAGGAATAAATTTAAATAAAGAAGTAAAGAACTTATACACCGAGAACTATACAAGATTGTTCAAGGAAATCAAAGAAGACCTAAATAAATGGAAGACTATTCCTTGTTCATGGATAGGAAGACTGAACATTATTAAGATGTCTGTCCTACCAAAACTGATATACACATTCAATGTAATCCCAATAAAAATCAACGCAGCCTTCTTTAAGGAACTAGAAAAACTAACTATGAAATTTATTTGGAAAGGAAAGAGACCCCGAATAGCCAAAGACATACTGAAAAAGAAAAACGAAATTGGAGGAATCACACTATCTGACTTCAAAACATACTACAAAGCTACGGTGGTGAAAACAGCATGGTATTGGCATAAGGAGAGACACATAGACCAATGGAATCGAATTGAAAGCTCTGATATAGAACCTCACATATATAGCCACATAATATTCGATAAAGCCACCAAACCCTCTCAACTGGGAGAGAGTGGCCTATTCAACAAATGGTGTCTGGAGAACTGGATAGCCATATGTAGAAGAATGAAAGAGGATTACTATCTCACACCTTATACAAAGATCAACTCAAGATGGATCAAAGACCTAAATATAAGAGCCAAGACCATAAAAACCTTAGAAAGCAGTGTAGGGAAACATCTACAGGACCTTGTAATAGGAAATGGATTTATGAATATCTCACCAAAAGCACGAGCAGCAAAAGAACTAATAGATAAATGGGACTTCCTCAAAATTAAAGCCTTCTGCACCTCAAAGGAGTTTGTCAAGAAAGTAAAAAGGGAGCCCACACAGTGGGAGAAAATATTTGGCAACCATATATCTGATAAGAAACTTATAACTTGCATATATAAAGAACTTCTATATCTTGAAAATAAAAAGATAAACAACCCATTTAAAAAATGGGAAAAAGACTTAAACAGACACTTCTCCAAAGAAGAAATACAAATGGCAAAAAAGCACATGAAAAAATGTTCCAAATCTCTAGCTATCAGGGAAATGCAAATCAAAACCACAATGAGATACCATCTTACACCCATAAGATTGACTGCTATGAAAAAAACAGAAGAATACAAGTGCTGGAGAGGATGTGAAGAAAGGGGAACACTCATCCACTGCTGGTGGGAATGCAGAAGGATCCAACCATTCTGGAGGACAGTATGGCGGTTTCTCAAAAAACTAGCCATAGATTTGCCATATGACCCAGCAATACCACTGCTGGGTATATACCCAGCAGAACTGAAAACAAGGACGCAAACCGATATATGTACACCAATGTTCATAGCAGCATTGTTCACTATTTTGCCAAAAGTTGGAATCAACCCAAATGCCCATCAACAGGTGAGTGGATCAATAAAATGTGGTATATATACACAATGGAATACTACTCGGCTGTAAGAACAAACACACTACAAACACATGTGATAACATGGATGAATCTTGAGAACCTTATGTTGAGTGAAGTAACCCAGACATTAAAGGACAAATACTACATGACCTCAATGATTTGAAATAACCAAGCTGCCCTAGATAGCAAGAGACTGAACGATAGGCTTACAGGAAATTGGAGGGTGGAGGAAGGATGTGAGCCGATGTCTGCAGGGGTGGAATTTAAGACGAGATGGTGGTAAGTATGAACACAAAGAAGAGATAAAAGGGGGGCAGGGATTGCCTTTGGTTGGGGCTTTGCGGGTTTGAGGGTGGCTGGGGATGGGCGGATGGGTAACATTGCCCAAAAGTGGGGGGAGGGGGGGTAGCATACGAACACAGGAGAGGGTCAGGTGTTGGTGGAGAGTAAAATGCCGAGAAAATCATATCAAAATATAATAAAGAGGGTTACCTGTTTAGAATGCTCGGAGGGGAGGGTCTGATGCAGGACGGGCTCCTGGGGAATGTCTAAATGCTCATTCTGCCAGAGTGGGTGACACCATGGGGTAGAAACCCAAGTAGTGAGAGTGGGGGTGGACCCACATCCTGGGGAGGACTAATGCCATCAAATAGAGGGAACTGTACCCCTCGAGAGAAAGGGTGGCTCCCAGGGCATTGGGGCAGTTGAGCAAGTTAGGCCCTGAACACTATTCCATCTATATCTGGAAGTGGCTCCTCAGGAAACGGAGGTTGGTTGTCACTGTGGGCACCAAGCTGGAAGGGAAAATGGACGTTAAATGTGTGGAAACAAGGTAAATGGGGGGTAAGAGAGGAGTTTCGTGAGAGTACATGAGGATGGATATAAAACATGTAATATTACACCATAACATATAGGAGATGACAGACTGATAATGTAAACCATAATGTAAAACATAGGATAACTAAGAATGTAAAGAACTGTGTATCCTAAAGTATGCACCATAATGTAAGCACAGAAGTCACCTTGTTAGAAAGCTAATGTCTCAGACTCTGTACATCACTTTAAGTAAATATGATATGAATAGGGCGTAAGAGTATCACTGTGGAAGGGAAAAGGTTTTCTGGTGGATGTGTGGGAGTGCTGTATACTATATATATGCATTGCTGTGGTCTAGGGCTCCTGTGAAGAGAAGCTCAATAATTAGGGGGCGGGGGGAAGATAGGATGTAGAATTTTTTTCCTATTCAACATGTATTCTTTATATAACCATATCTCTCTTTAAACTGAGTCTGGGATTGGTCCCTTCTCTAGAGCACTCCATGAAGCCCAGCCATTTCCTGCTTGGGAGGATTGTTTCTGGTGCGGCATAGATTTCCCCCTCATTGTGCCTCTCACACAGTAATACTTGGCTATGTCCTCTTCAGTCATGGTTGAGCTTAGGTGAAGAGAGAACTGTTTCTTGCATGTTTCTTTGGAGGTGGAAATTCAGCATAGTCTGTGACCCCATTATCACATGCTGGCCAAACAATGCAGTCCCTTCTCTGGGAGGTTGTGGATTGGATCCCACAAGTAACCACTGGTTGGGGTAGAGAATCCAGAAGCAGAGCAGGTGAGTGACAGGGTTTGTGAGGGTAAAACTAAGCCTAGTCCTGACTCATATATCTGTACCTTGCACAGGACACCTGAGGAAAAGTTGAATGGTCATCATCCCCAATACCATCTTTTCTGAATTCCTAAGACACTCACTTTTGGGAGATACCACCAAATAGACTAGGGGATGAAGATAATGACATTCAGAAAATATCATCTAGACTGAAATGGACCCTTAGTTTAAGTAAGTGATTCTTCATCTAGTTACCCATGTGGCAATATGCATTGGGAGGCAACTCTGCAGGTAAAATGAAAGAGGTTGATGGTCCTTGACCCTGGGAGGAAGATGCTGACAAAGTCCTTGGAGAACACTGTCCTAATCCTAGTGTGCCTTCTTAATGATTCCTGATTTCTTATTTCCAGGCAGGCAATGCACTGAATGAGCCAATCAGGGAATCAGATGCAGTCAAAGATCAAGGAATGCTTTGGAATTATGGAAATTGCATCTCGACACCAAGGGATCAATATATAATGGAAAATCCATGTCACATTTGTTCCTGACATTTTCTGCTTCATTGTCAGTATCTGTGCAGAGATGGGTATTTGGAGTTGCTTTTTCAATTTTTTGTTGATGTCACCACACAATAGTCAAGTTATGTGTGAATAAACACTGGGATTTCTGAGCTGTTAGATATTACTACTGCAGATATATTCTGTGCAAGCCCTCATCTCTGACCACTGTGACTAAAGAAGGAACATCGAAATTACTCCTTTCCCTGATAAATCACACTTCTGCAATTTGGGCATTTCAAGTCTTCACCTGTACATTGATACAATTAAATTTACTTGCTTCAGTTGGAAAAGGCTTCTGTATTCCTAGTCTCCATTCCTAGAGTTACACCTGGGGCAGGAGATCTGGAGACAGGAAACACACTGAATCACCCACTTCATTGGACCTCATCCTCATCACACCTTTACTACCACATGGGAGAAGCTCAAAACCACGACCTGCCACAGAAGAAGGAACAAAAGGATTATATATACTTTTGGATAAATCCCATGAATCTCAGAATATATCTCCAAATAGATGACCAACGTGACTCTGCTGTATTGTCTCTCAATTGCTCATAGAGTGGTTTTCATGTGGGGGACACATTTGAGTTTAAAGATGGGAAAGGTCCACAGGCATCCCTCTCCCTGGTCATTACTGGTTCCTTTTCAGGGAGCTCCTATGTTCACAAGAATTAACTTCCAATGCACAGGATTTTTCCCTATGATCTTTAAATTTTGTTCTTGGAATATACAAGGTAATAAATAATACATGCTAAAATATTTATACAAATGAATTAAATGGAGATAAATGGATTGTGCAACCAGAAATTGAGTTGATAGGCAGACAAATAAAGTACAATTTCTATATGAATTATAGAGTGACCTTCTGTCATAGACTTACCTCTGTCAATTTGAAATAAGGAAGGAGGTAGAGCAGCAGGAGATGCTGAAAACATCCATTGTTGAAGGATATGTGAGCTGACTGGGCATCAGTCACATGGCACAATTCCAGGTCACAGCTGCCTCAGTCTCAGGTGCCTGTGAAAATCAAAGGAACATGGGCAAATTGTATACACCCCAGTGATGTGGTTCTGAAGAAATAAGGCAAACAACATAGTAAGAATAGGAGAGAATGCTGGAGGAATCTGTCTGTTTGGAGAGAAGAAAGGGAAAGGCTCATGCAGGAGCCTCCTCACTCTCCCACTGCAGGGGGCTGGCCCCTGTGCTCCATAGGTAGGAATGATCCCTTAGCACACACACAGTGGGCATCCCATCAGGGGGAGATTTCTATCTCCTGCCCCACTCTGGATTCCTGGGTGTTCCCTAACAGTATTTTGCACACCAGTGTCCTTAGACCTCAGGGACTCACAAGGAAATGCACCTGGCTCTAGTGGGTCCCTGATGAGGATGTCATGAGATATTGTGTCTGTTCTGTGGATATGCTCCCACTACTGTTGATCTTACCCACATATTTCAACCCTTCCCCTGGAAGCTGGAATTCAGAAATGACAATGAATAAGGAGCCAGTTAGCTCACGAGATGCTAGCGTTCTGGAAGGGATTCTTATTCCTGGGTTGGATCAGAGAATGGAAACTGAACCCTCACAATCAGGAAAAGGAGCTCTCAGTCCCTAAAATCTAGAAGCACCAAGGAGAAAACTATTTCCCAGCCAGAGGGGCTGCATGGTGGCAGATGAAGATGTCCTTTTCCAGTCTGCCGTGAGCCATGGGTTCAAAAGAAGTGTCTGAAAAGCTATATTTTCCATAGAAGGAGATCACATCAGTTCTGCCTGCTGAAAACTATGATTGTTCACATAGGATTAAATGAGTTAATATATTATTCATAATGACCCTTCCTGTTTCACAGAAAACTATGTGTGGAACTTATTTTATTTATATGAAAATACTTAGTAATTTTAATGTAAAATAATACACAGATAAATGAGTGATTAAAAATCCATGAAAAAGTGAAATAAAATAGATGCCTTAATTAATTGTAAATTATTTAAGGGAACCTCTTTGGATTAGTGAAAAATAACCAAATATTGTGAGCCTGCTATTTTTATCTTATAATTTATCCTTTTTCTAATGAATAAATTGAAACTTGTGTTCTGTGTGTGTGTGACATAATTATAATATCCCATTTAATGGCATAAGATTTTATAAGGGGATTAAAATAAGTCTAGGCCTGTGGTATTTGATGTTGCAAAGCATGAAGAGAGCAAAGTGAAGCCCCTGAGGTCATGCCAGAGTTTCTCTTTGGTAATTATTGACATATTTCCATCCTAACAGCTTTCACAGGAAGAGTGAACAAATCCATAACCCAAAAAAGTTTTTTCTTTTTTCCTTTGTAATCACCCCTCCTACTTTTAGATCTCTGTTTCCTCTTCTTAGACAACTTAGCCACCTGTGTTTTACTTCATATTAATTTTCATCTATTAAAATTTATTTAAATGGAATAATACAGTGTATATATTATATTAAATAGAATCTCTTACTCAGCTGATTATATGTGAATGGATAAATATATGGGCTGTAACAATGAGCAGTATTCCAAATATGCTTATATCAGCCTTTGTTTATTTATTAAGGTGTTGGTAGGTATTTGGATTTGTTCCAGGTTTTGAGTGTTACAAAGATGTCTGTTAATCAGTTCGGAGTTGTTGAATACTGAGAAAAGGGTTACTTTCTTTTCCTAAAGCAACTCCACCAACATAACTGTGCATGTTCCAAATGAATACTTTTTTTTTAACACACTGGATAATTGAGGTCTTAGTTCAAACCCAGACTTTGAAATCTGGAGAAAGATAATTGTATGTAAGGAGAAATAGTACCAAAACATTAGTCAAAAACTGCCGGATGGCATTAAAAGCTGCCGGATGGCATTAAAACTAGTACAGAGATTAATCTAGACCTGCTTAATTCACTTCTTAAAAATTTAAGCAATGATAAAGCTGTTATACTGTGAAATTCTCTATCACATTTTTAGGAGGATTCCTAGGCTCATTAATACATTTCCATTAGTATTTATGAGAAATAATCTTTTTCTCCTCCTACATGCACACACATGATGATGATGACAATGGAAGGGAAACAACCCCTGCTGCAATGCACCCAGACCCACCTCCTGTACATTCACTATACACAAAATAATTATCTGCATACAGTCCATTTCCTCTGGTCACTTTTATATACCAAAGAAAAGTCAAGAGGAACACAGCCTAACATGGAAACTTTGTTCAGAAACAGTTCTTCTGGACAAATAATGAAAGCTATGATCATCAGGAGTAGGCACCAATATCAGAACCTCAGAACACTGGTGGAAGAGCATAGGATCTGGGGTGAAACACCTGGAAAAATGACACTCTATCCAAGGGCTGTGGTTGGTAGAAAAACATTTTAGACTCAGCACTGCCTCTGGAAAAGTGACTGGATCACTTGTAAGACTTCACAGTGACTCCTTATGGACATCCTCAGGATTGGGTAAAGAACAATGGACTAAAGTAGACTTGCTATTATTCCACTATAGACTTATTGTTACTCTAACAATGGAAGAATTTTATAATTGATGTGGAGAGAGTGGCCACCAGAGGTTCTGAGGGAAAGGAGAGGGACAAATAGGGGTAATTTGGGGGCAATACATTTTTTCATAAATTACAAAATTGTTTGGGAATGTGTGTAAAGTATAATGTAAACTATAACCCACAGATAGTGTCAATGTTTACCTATCAATTGTAATAAATGAACCACACTAATGAAGGATGTTGTTAATGTGGGAAAATGTGGGAGTGGGAGGGAATGGGGCATATGGGAAAACCCTATATTTTTAGGTAATATTTATATAATCTAAAGTTTCTTTAAAGAAAAAAAGAATGAAGCATAACCAGAAAGTGAGAGTGTCCACCCTTATCTCAAATCCTCCCACCACCACACTATGAAACTTCAGGTAAAAGTGAACACATAAATCCCAGTGAAGGCTGAAAGACAGATATTCTCTGGCAAGTGTACAGGTGAAAATTCAGTGTCAAGAAGTGAAGAAACAGAAATCTTGGTGACCATAGCAGAAACAGACTTCAATTCTGGTAGGTAGGAATGGCAACAATGAATTTCAAATGCAAGCTAATTTAATTTATACATATTTCCCCAACAATGGCTTAAGAGAAGAAGCATGTGGTTATCTGCAGGGAAAAAATATATCTATGGTGGATTGAATTGTCTATCCTGATTTAGACAGGCTCTTGATTTTGGTCTATATTCTGGTGCATGTGACCCAATGTTTTTAGGATCATTGAAGATGTTATTAGTTCAGGTGTGCCCAATCTGAATGACTGTGGGCCTTAATCCAATACTGCTGAACTCCTTAGAAGCAGAGGAAATTCCTTAGGCACATGAAGAAAGGCAATAGGGAAGAAGAAGCTGAAAGTCAACAGACCAGGAAGAGAAAGAAAATGTGACTATGTGCAATATGGAAAGTCAAAGATCCATGAATTACAGGTAGAGAGCCTCCAATGCCACATCTTAAGAGAATACATCGCCTTGCTGACAGCTCAAATTTGGACTTTTCCTAGCCTCAAAATCATGTTTCATTAAATTTCCATTGTTTAACCCATCTCATTGTATGGTATTTTTGTTAGTACCCTGGAAATGGTCTTAGCAAGCCAACATATCTCCTTTTTCTCAAAACTATGAGACAAATTAAAAAGAAAGAAAATGTTTTATCAGAATGAAATACATATATGGCACAGGTATGAGGTTATTGTTAATATGTTACAAAAAGGAAAAGGTAGATTGGAGCATAAGATATGTAACTTCTGAACATGGGAAATACAAGAAAACCTGAGATGAAATGCAAAAAAATAAGAAAAGCAAAATAATAAAATACTTGAACAATGCCTTCCACAGGTTCCTTGGTAGATAGGTCTTGAGTTGTTAAAGAAAGTGTAAAATTTAAATTGAAAGCACGTAAAACAAAATTACCCAGCCTGAATATAAAAATCTTAACAAATGATCCAATTCTGTGCCAGTAGTGTAAAATATGAGTAATTGGCATCTCAAAAGGAGCCGTAACAGAAAAGAGAGAAGAATAAATATTTGAAGATGTAATGGCCAAGTATTTTCCAGACTGATAAATGCGAAACCACAGATACAAGAAGCTGGGAGCATGCTAAACAAGATAAATATAAACACAAACACATACTCACCAAAACACACACATTAGTCACACACATCTCTAGATATATTGTATTAAAATTTTGTAAAGCTTTTGAAAGAGTCAAAGAGAAAATTTTGAAGCCATAACAAGAGAGCAAAAGAAACGTTTCTTACAGAAGTAAGAAAGGAAAATAAGGACAGTGTACTTCTTGCCAATATCATGATAAGAACTCTCAAAGACTTAAGTAAGGAAAAGGAGAGGCTGGGGCCAGTGACCTCACTTCCCTCTTGATGTAAAATGAAACCAGGCACTGAACTGTCTTGATATTTTACCAGTGATTATAATAAAGGAGAATCCAGGCAAGGGGAAGACAAGTCCTCAGAGAAATAGGCTTGGGAAGAGGAAGCCCCAGAACCTGAGCACCCCCTGCAAGACTTTTTCCTCCTGCAAAGAAGGTTTCCCTTTGGGCTTTCCCTGCCTTCCCCTCACTGTGCCTCCAACACAGTAATATTTGGCCTCATCCTCAGCACTCATGGAACTCCACTGCATGAAGTACTCATTCTTGGATTTGTTAGCAGTGAGAGGATGTATCCCTGGAAAGTTGCATTTTAGTGTGGGTTCCTTATCCAGTACTCCATCCACTCCAGCCCTTTCCTAGGACATAGGTCAATCCAATTCCAATAGTTATTGTTGGTGACAGAGCTCCCAGAGGCAGTGCAGGTGAGGGAGAGATTCTGAGAGAGCTTTACCAGCCCTGGGCCAGACTCATGCAGTGTCAGTTCAGACAGGATACCTGGGAACAAGGAGATTCATTATGAGTCTGTCCTACCACCAATTCAATCTTCTTTTGAACTCCTGGGCCCCTGAGATCCTCACCCAGGAGAGCTGCCAGCAGGCAGAGGAGGAGCCCCAGCATCTGCATGGCCATCAGGAGGATGAAGACCACCACACAGGATCAACCTGTGACAGAGATTTCTTTTGTGAGCTCCCTGGGTGATTTGCATGTGGTACCTAGTGCAGTTCAAGAAGTTGAACTTGTGACAGTCACTGTGTTTTCTGGAGTGGGGGGACATCAAGCCTGGCTCTGGATACTTGTGCTCCAGCCCTGGCTATGCCATGCTCTAGATCTGTGACTCTGGGGTTGTTCTTCAGTCTGAGAAAAAAGAGCTGCCCCAACCCCATAGGACAATGTGTGGGGCACGTGACACAGAAACTGTACAGCATGAAGCCTGTGGCCAACACGTTCAGGTTGTCCAGTCATTCTTTCCCCAGGATTTCCATCAACAGGAGAGAATAATCTTAGGAATGCTACCCCAGCATTGATATAAGAAAATGACCTCATCAATGTCAATATTTTTGAAGGATATCCACTGTGAAATAACTAATCATAACTGTGAAGACTGATAAAAAAATTTAGGACAGGAGAAGAGTTGTATAAAGAGAGCAAAGGAACTTTCAGATTGCAAGGACCCAGGACTGCAGATATCTTTGAGAGAAGGCAGGGAAAAAAGGGGAGGAGGAGAGGTTGCAAGTCTGGCCAGGACCTCACAGATTTATGGACATATGGTGATGGGGGTGTGTCAAGTTTGAAGCCTTCTGGATTTCCAGTCATTCTGCTGGCTGTGCTCTGTAAAGTACACTCTGAGCATAGGAGGTGGGTTTCTTCAGACTTCCCTGCTTATCATGAAGTTTGTTCATCCAGAGAATGAAGAATTGGTCTTCCATCTAGCTAATGTCCAATTACATAAAATGAAATTCCTCAGCCTGTCTGACAGATTAATGATGTCCTGACTTGAGTCTTGTCTTGAGAAGGTTAAGGCTTATTCTCTGATATATAATTCCTTAATTGAATTGGTGATGGCCTAAGGAGATGCTAATTTCTATATCCATTCTAATTTTCTGGGGATATGTATTTCACAAATCATAATTTAATGTCTTCAATATAAGGTTTATCATTATTAATTTAAGTTTTCACCTTCCTCTGACCCAACTTCAGTTCTGGCTGAAGGAGTTGGTTCCAATGAGGGACATCTGGGGCAGATGGCTGGCCACATGAATATATACTTTGGAATTTGTGCTCCTGATGGAGTTGGACTCAGATGTGATCTCCCTACACATGTTTCTTCTGTCACTTTTACTGAACTTGTGGTTGGTGCTGGGGTTGTGTATGTTCAGAAGACTTGAATCTCTGGACTGTCCATGTGCCATCTGGGCTGTAAGACTCAGAAGAGTTGCAACACCTACTCTCTGGTTCATTGGACTTACCCAGGTCAGCTGACAGGGAGGTGAGAACGGTCAACTACCTCACTAGGGAACTGAGAGTGTCTACAACTGCAAGCAGGAGAATTGCATCTATCAGCCATGTGGGATCTAAGCCCCCGAGGGTTTTTTCTGAGCTTACAATGATTTCCCCTCACTGAGTCTCTCACGCAATAATATTTGGTGGTGTCCTCAGTTCTCAGGCTGCTCAGTTTTAAATAAATTTCATTCTTGGAGGTGTCCATGGGGAATCTGAGTCAAGACTGAAGAGTTGGGTTACTGTAAATGCTTCTACCACTGATTATCCTGCCAACCCACTCCAGTGTCTTCCCTGGAGCTTGGTGATTATAATATATATACTAGCCTGTTAAAGAAAATCCAGAGGCTTTGCAGGTCAGTGACGGAGTCTTCAATTGCTTCACCAACTCAGGTCCCAACTCCTTCAGCTGCACCTGGAAGAGGACACCTGAGGACAAGGAGAAAAATAATGAGTCCTAGAAAGTGGAAGATCCACAAGGTTTTCATGTTCCTTTGTATGAGGCCCACGACTTGCAGAAAATATTTTCCAGTACACAGGGTCCTAAATTTATGTCCATATGTGCTGTGCCTTCATCTGTTAAACAAAGTGGTGATTTGCATATGGAAGGTACTTTTGGATGTTAAGGTGAAAGGATCCTGGAGAGTTCCCTGTGTCTGGGGCACCCCTAGAAGGAGGATGCTGGTTGATCCCTAGGGGAACACAGTCAACTTCACTAAGTACAGGGATTTCTTTATGCAGGCCATGAAAATATCCTGAAGGAGATGGTAAGAGAGGTGGGTGCAGCCAAGGGACAAAGATGCTTTTGGAAATATTGACAATTTGCCTCTAACCTAATGGATATACATAATTATAAAATACTTAATACAAATACATGGCCCATAATCTGCTCAATAAATCTTCTAATCCATTTATCTCCTGTTAGCTTATTTTATTTGATATTCTGAAGTTTGAAGCAGGATCTAAATGTATTTAACATACTGAATTCAGACAAACCGTGTTCAATCCAATATATGCCAAAATTCTGAACAACTTTGTTTGATTCAATGTGTGTGAACTTTTCTTCTTGGGATAGGAATTTTATAAAATGCATACTCAATAATTATTGTAGAACTGAATTTGATCAAGACAATCTCACATGCAGTTTATTCTTATCATACTAGTAGGTTCCAAAATCTGTTTATTCCCTTTACTTAGTTGAGGCTGCACACCCAACACCTCAGGACTCTCTCCTTAGGTAAAATGTTCAAGAACATAAACCCTTCTCTGATTTAGAAATAGGAACAGTCAGTGGAGGTTCATCAACACACCAATATGTTGGATCAGTGTTATAGGTTGAATTTTGTTTCCCAAAACACATGGTCAAGTCCTAATTCTAGTACTGGGAATGTGACCATAGTTGGAAATAGCTTCTCTGATGATGCTGTTAGTTTAGATGAGTTCAAACTGAACCAAATTGTGTCCTAATCCAACATGATTGGTGTCATTGTAAGAAGGTAAGATTTGGAGACAGACAGACACACAGAGGGTACTTTGTGATGACAGAGTTAGGACTTGAAGGCCCAGGATTCGGGGCAAAATACCGAGACTAGGAGGAATACTGGAAGCATTCTCCCATTGAGGCATCAGATTTTTAGGCTGCAGAAATGCAGTATGATATATTTATGTCAAATTAAGGCATCCAATTTGGGATTATTTGTTAAAGCAGCTCTAAAAATCCATTCAGGGATCCATTCATGAATGCCACGAAAGCCCAGTTCCTGCTTTCTTTGACAATTCCAGTGAATTTTGAATTCAGAGACAATGGTTTCTATACCAGGGGGAAGGGACATGCAGATCATTATCAATATAGCAGCACAGTGAATGGTGTGCAGAAAGGATGAGCTCACAATGGCTAAAGGGTAGCAGCTCTTTGCACAATTATCAGGTCCATTGAGCCCTGAATGTTGCCCTCATGAGGCCTGTGTAACTGCATCTAGGATAATGGCTGAGATACTAGAAGTCAGTAGTGCAGAGAGTACAGCAGAGCTCCATCCCTGCCTGCCCTGTGACCTCAGTATGTGACCTCACCTTTATGGGCTTCAATCTGATAAAGCATAAATTGGGCATCACCGTAGAAATTTCTTGAATTTTATGGTAGGGACTCAGAGATGTTTCCTGTTATCATCACTGTTATTAGTATTATCACCACCCTTGGGGTAAGAATGGGGAAACCTGTGAGAGCCCTCGCCTCTGACCTCCACAATTGCATAAGGGACACCTGCTCTGGTCCTGTCCTTGACATGTCACACCTGTGTGACTGTGGTAGGTCAACATACTCTGCCTCAGGGACCCAACTTGTACATTTGCCAGTTTAATTCTGCTGTTTCTAAGGATCCTTTTTACCTTATGTAAAAAGTTTCGGGAAAACAGCCTTTAATGCAGCCAATTGCAGAGTGTGTATTCAGTGAATTACATGAAAAATAACCTCCATGCTGGAATGTAGGCCATAGGAAAGTCAATAGAATTAGGATGCAAAAGATTAACAGGACAAATCAGGACCTGCTCATTAAGATCTTGAAATGTGGGCTGACCTGCTGTGGGAAAGGGAAGGGGAAGGGATGATAGCCAACATCCAGAACAGCTGTTCCCATTACTCACCAGGTGGTCATATAGGGAAGTAAAGATGCAGAATTGTGTGTCCTGGTCTTTGGGGGCTAAAGAACTGGAAGGGAGACCAGAATTGTTGCTAACAGCAAAATAAAAAAAGTCTCAGATGTGTGCATATGTTTCTGTAGGTGAGTAACTTTTGCTATAGCCTGCTCACACTTAGGAAATATATATTAGGCCACCATGTAGAAATTTTGGTATTGTGGATATTAAGTACTGCTGTTGTTGGACATCATCACTAGATTTTTTGCCAATGTTAGTGAGAAAACCAATCAAAATAACTAATTTGTAATAGAAAAGTTAAAGAGATAAATATTTAAGTGTGATTCATTTGGATGAAGACGCTGGATGAAGTAAGCACCATGACCACAGAGAGAGGACAAAATGTGGGTAGAGCTCATGATGAGAAAATGGGAAAGTGTCATCTGATTGCTTTAATTTTCACTGTAAAATATAGAAAATATTAACTAAGAATGGAATGTGAACTTACATAAAGTTGAGTTCATATGTTAGAAGATAGTGGAGTGTCATTAAAGTCATGAAATATGAAGCATGACCTGTTAAGAGAAATGCAGTAACTATCAATGATCATTGTGTCTCCCCAAATCCTGGACCCACTGAATTAAAAACTATCCCTGTCTTCCAGCTCCTCACTCTTAAGGCATCAGTGAATCCTAGAAACCCCTTTTTAAGTGTGCCTCCCATTGTCTTCTTCGGTTAGGCATAAACTCCCAAAGGAGTAGAATATTATTAGACTCATCAACAGTCATGGTTAAATTCTTATTTTAGATTGTGTTGTGAAAAAGAAGAACTCTGCACCTGAGAGGAAGCCCTTCCCAAGCACCCCCTGCACCTGCTCTGGGGCTGGGTCCTGTGCTTAGTGGTTATTGAGCACCTCCTGCAGGTCAGTCTCCACTCTTCAGGGAGTTTCTTGTTAGGCTCACAGGGCATTTTCCTTGTGGCTTCTCTGCCCAGTGTCACCTGGCTTTGCCCTTCACTTCAGACTAATCTTTAGTGACATGATACCATCTCTTGATACCATCTCTTGACATAATGAATTTTCCTTAGCAAACCAGCATAATCTTCAAGTAGACCAAACACAACCACAAAGGGGCCCATCCTCAGAGCTGGACAGAAGTTTTGACACAGTCATAGTCATGGTGAATACAGAGGCTTTCAGGTGGTCTCTCATTTCCCTCATTTTCCTCAGTTTCATGGTTACAACAAAGAACATGTGCACATGCAGGAATATGGGGTTCAAAACCCACATACACATCTACTATACCCATAGCACATGCACACACACAGAAAGCACATACATACATGTACAAGGACACATGTTACATGAGCATACTCAAACATCTGCTATACCTATGTCATGAACAACATGCTTATACTCACACACATGCACATTTCTGTGCACACACACTTGCTATTATAATAATACATCTACTCACAATTACATTCAGGGACAAGTATGTGCACACACATTTACATTCACAGATACACACATATACACATACCATCACATGGACATTCACATGAGTACACATGCACATGCTCTTTCTGATTCTTGCAGCACTGGGCTCCAAATTTGTCATTCATTCATCCCTGTGTCTAGCATATGGATACAACCCCCCCCACACTGAACCTAGTCTTGCTTATGTGCTTTCTTTTGGCAAATAAACCAAAATCAAACATGAATAATCTGACACTTGGCAAGTGCCTGCATGTTGGGTTTGCCTTTCCCTGCTTTGCCTGGGAAACCTGCAGATGTCCATGAGATGATCCAGGACTGCCAGCTAGGGGTCAGGAGCACATGGCTGGTCCATGCAGAATCACTACAGCTAGGACCCACCCACTCCACATGCAAGGGAGGACCCACTGGACACAGAGCCCAACAAATCAATGTTCTCAATGGTTCTCAGAAGATACAGAATCCCTGTGCAGAGTTTCCCTACCAGGTGCAGAAACAAATGCTGGACAAGGAATGGGGGCCCAAAACAGTGAACTTGGTTTGCTTTCCTGTTGTTGTTTCCAGAATCCTCTCTTTATATCTAATACTTGCATTCTGAATAGTAGGTGTCTTGTGGTAGATTTTTTTTGATTTATTCTTTTTGGGGTACATTGTCCTTCTTGGAAATTGATATTTCCAAATTCTTCAAATTTTCATGTATAATGTTGCCTATGACCCAGCACTTCTATTGCTTTTCATCTACACCAGAGAATTGATGTCATATATCATCCAGAAGAAGTTGTACATAAATGTTCAAAAAGGAGAAAGAACAAATAAATGACCGAAGAATGCTATGCCCCAAGTCCATAGTGTAAGCAAGTTTTAAAATCTGACCTTGAAATTTGAAATGCAAAAATATCACTTATCTGATAAACTTAAATAAGTGAGGGCTTTTGGAAGAACACTGACTTCCCTGGGGAATGGTGCCCTATGCCAGGAGAAGGGCCCAGTTATCAGAAGGCTCACAGCACTACCTATGGTGCAGGCCCCTTCTGCCCTTCCTCCAGGCCTGACATGACTTCCACTTTCTCCATGCAGAGGGCATATGGTGGGTGTTCTGGGCTTTGAAATGTTCAAGGATGAATTCATAGTTAAATTATAGAACTTTCAGGGAATTTACAAAATAAGTCTCAGGTTATTCATAGTTTATTTTGATTTATAGCATTGATTTTTCTAGTAATCAGAAAAAATAATACTTAACACAGCATAATTTTAAATGCTAGATTGTTCCCCACATTGCTTAGAAATTTTTAAAACCTTCCTTTTACAGAGTGTCTGTGCTGGACCATTGGCAGGTTGGAGCACTGATGGGAAGGAGAATCAATGGATATTTCTTTGACCAAAGCTGCAGTCTCTTGTCCTTTTATTTTTTGCACTCATTTTACTGTAAATGAGCACAAATGTACTAATAGTTATAGAGCTTACTGTTCAGAGTTGTACCTCCCACAAGGTCAGGAAGTAGAACTTACCTATCCCCTCGAGAAGCCCCTCATGTACCTTGTACAGTCACATCCCCTCTCTCCCTCCCTGGAGTAGTAGCCACTGGCCTTGCAATTAGAGACAGATCTGAACACACTCATTATTGATTCATCCCCCACTATGTATCTGTAGACACCAAAATTTTGTATTTTTATTTTCTCTGTCATTCATGGATATTTAACCTCCAAGTGCACAGGCCTTACATTTCATTACACCTTGCCAGTTTCCACAAATGCCTAATTGCCTTATCCAGAGATATTAATAGCAACAGATTTTAAATGAAAATTCCTCTATGTCAGATACTATGGTAACCAGGAAATAATCATAAATTAACACTTAAACTCAGGCTTACCTTCAGGAGATGACATTTAACAATTACTAAGTATTTTGTCTCTGAATTTCCAGGTTCTCACAAAGCACAGGTATTGGACATTTTCCTCCTGATTGGTTTTCAGCTTGTTTACTAAACCTTCAGCCTGACTCTCCAAAGTTCTAATTGTTCGTATGTATTTGTCCAGCTCTATCTATCAATGTGCTCTATTATAACAAATAACCACAAATCTCAGTGGAATAAAAATATAATAAGAATTGCTCATTTTTTATTACAAGTTGTTCAGGTTTAAGTATGTTAAGGAGTGGATTCTGTTTCAAGAAATTAGTCAGGACTTCAGACACACACCAATTTATAACATGGCATCCTCAAGCGGTGGACAGAAAGTTAGATGCAGGATGAAAGGGAATTTGGAATTCCATGTGGGGTGTATTCTAATTGTCCAGGCCTGTAAGCAGCATAGATTATAACTGTGCACATTCTGCTTTCTGTAAAAAATCATAACCTTCCCTGATACCAAGGGGCTTGAAATGTGTGCTACCTGTGATCCCAGGAGGAATGGGAACAATAGGTGTGTGGGGGCAGGATGTCTTTACACAGTAAGCCTGGGTCACCTCTGTCACCTCTACACAGTAAGCCTGGGTCACCTCTGTCTAGATCACACACACACACTCACACTCACACAGTCATCCACACACCCAACTATCTTTTTTTGAGAAACACCATTCTCAAGTTAAAGAATACATGCAATATTGTGAATATGGGCAAGGGAGTTGGGCAAGGTGTCCAGTGGTCAGTGAGGGAGCTATACTTTCATTTTCTGATTCATCTTCAGTTACATACAGAATGGAGATTAACATGAGGGAATGGTTTCTATGAGAAATGAAAAGTCATTGGTTGTGGCTAACATATTGAAAAGTTTGTGTAAAAATGTCAGGGAACCATCCAAAACCTGATGAGAATAAGGGGACTGGAGGTTAGAGCAGGTCAGGGTTAATGTGAGGCATCAGGTGTAGATGTCCAGCAAGTAAGTGGAGATAGAGTCAGGAAAGCAGCTAGAGACATGACAACCATTTATAAAGCATATCCCAATATGATGACAACAGGACAGTCAGATTAACCAGCCCGGCTCTGGGGAAAGGGAAAGATGACCAAGAGGGAATGAAATGGGTATCCCCATTTGCAGTACAGGGAATTAATGGCACTTGAAGGGAGCAGCAGAGGCAAGGAATCCCCAAGACTATTGTTCTTCCAGGAACCAAAATAGAAGTTTCCCTGACAGAGAGGGTGGGGTAGCAGCCAATCCCAAGCACTGGGATGGGGCATGGTAGGGAGCGGTGCAGACACAAGACTAAGAGAAAGAATCATGGGCTTGGACTCTCCAGAGGTCTTTCCAAAGGACCAGGCTCAGAAGTGAGGTCCCATAGCTTCATGCCTGGTCATCCATCGATATACCACAGCTAAATGAAGAGGTTCTTTCCAAATTGACAAGATCACAGAATGAGAAAATAGATGAGGGGTACCCCTCAGATAGGGCGGCCTGAATCCTGACAGTAACCCCTCTTCACCTCACCCTGCCCCTGTCCTTCCTCTGTACCTTGGAGATCCCTGTCCTCATCTTTCTGTGGGTGACCAGGCCAGTGCATAGAACACTCAGGAGCTCTCTGGAGCATTTTATTTAATTAAGCATGAATCTAGTTCTTACAAGCAGGTTATCAATCTACTTCTCATGAAAAAGAATGAAATAAAACTAAATTTTCTTGTATTAAAGAAGTACACACTGTGCTATCCCTGAGAATGCACCCCTCCTTCCTCCACATTCAGGGACATAAAGCACCAAGATCCCAGCTGCTGTTCTGAGCTCATCCCCATGTAGTGAGAAAGGCAGGAGACCTCAGGGCTGCTCTGAGCCAAGGTCCAAGCTTGCGAGCAATGCTAATGCCAGCCAGGTCCTGGGAGATGCAGGACTCATTTGACAGGGAATTTTGACTCAAGGACATGCTGATGGCCTTGTTAAACTTGACAGAAAGAAAATGGATTAGGATGAGAAGAATAAACCAGACCACTGCTGAGTCTGAGTGAAATTTACTATGCTTTATAAGATACTCTCCCTGGAATAGCCTCCCTCTTTGTTTTAACCTGAACCACAAAG
Organism: Dasypus novemcinctus; assembly: GCF_030445035.2. Taxonomy (NCBI): domain Eukaryota; kingdom Metazoa; phylum Chordata; class Mammalia; order Cingulata; family Dasypodidae; genus Dasypus; species Dasypus novemcinctus. The sequence continues at coordinate 69,010,293 of NC_080691.1, forward strand.
ACTATCCCAATCAGGGAATCCTTCTTTAGTCTGATTGGAAAAGATTCATCCAACTGCCCTGAGATGACTCAGTTCTGATCCTGGTGACCCCTGGCAGAGCACTTTGTGCCTCCATAAAGGACAGTCTGCATGTGAGAATTTTCCTTGTACTACAATGAAACCTTCATTATTCAGACACTGCTGTGGAAGAGATACAATCCTAAATAGAGCTTCCAATAGGAAAAATGCAGACATAGGGGAAGCCCCATACCCAGCAGAAAACCAGCCCTCACCCTCCCTCTGCACCTGGTCCTATGGTTGAGACCCATGTCCAGTAGTTCCTGACCAGCCCTGCAGCCCAATGCCCTCCTCCAGCTGCCCTGCAAGGTGGGATTGAGTCTGGACACCCACTGCCTTCCCCCACTCTGTCTCCCTCAACAATACACTGCTCTGTCCCCAGTTCTCAGTCTGTCCATCTGCAGACAGAGCATGCCCCTGTCAAAGCTGCTGAGATGGTGAATTGGCCCTTCCCAGGTCTGCCTTGTGTGTGGCAGGAGCAGCATTGCTAATGTATGAGACTCTCCAGCCCTTCACTGTAGCCTGGTGGTCTAACCTCAAATTGTAGCTACTGGAGGTGGATCCAGGGTCTGCCAAGGGCAGTATCAGAGATCCCCTGTCTGCGTGAAATTTCACCCAGACTCCACCAACTGGATCCCTGCAAGCAAAGCCATCCTGGTCAGGAAACCATCCACACCTAGCCACTGCTTCTCTCACTTTCTCAACAACTCTGGTCCTCTATAAAATGACCTTATAAAATAGTGAAAAGGGAAATACAGTTTGGACCTAATTCCATGTCAATATCTGTGTTTTCATTCCTCATGACCAAATGGGAATATATGGGAATCCTAGACCTGGGGCTTCTCTCCCAGAACTGCAAGGACTGACCTGGGCTGGTTTATATAAGCAAAACAGGAGTCCCTATTTGTAAGTCCTCTTTATATGCAGCAAGCTCTGGGATTTGAACTTTGGGAGAGGGATGCCCAGAGCAGATATGTATGTCCTGGGGGAGTTGAGAGGCGATAATAGCATTTGGTACAATATGATTTCTTATTATGTGTTATTGCTGGGCTAATCACATAGAACCCATTGTCTTTTCTCATTTATACATATGTACAGAACTATGCAAAGGAGATAGTGCTACTTTCATTTTGCAGATGTAAAATTTAAAATAGAAGCATGGAAGGGTTAGACAACATCCCCAGAGTCATATAACTGATGAGAGTGAGCCCCAGGATGCTGCTCCCCTGAATCACCTACAAAATTGAGTGAAACATGCCTTGGGGGATTTGTAGAACCCCTCTTTGTGTAATGAGTACATTGTGTGGTATTGCTTCATACTTGTGTTTATTTCACTGTTTAGAAAGCAGAAAGAACCAGAGTTCATGCAGATATATTTAAAGGAGTTCTGGTTTTTCACAGGTGATTATCTGTATCTCTGTCTCTCCAGCCTAACCATATATCCATTGACTGTCTTTTAGCTGCAGCATTTTGAAGTACACTTGATATATTATAATCTTCACATATTTAAATGCACAATTTGATATGTATTTATATCCATATATACCCTTGCAACATCACTTCAAATAAGATAATGAACTCCTGTAAGTTTTCATTGGTACTCCTATAAATCCTATCTTTTGGAATTTGTATATAAGCCATATACCATAAATTTCACTAATTTAAAATAATATAATTAAATATTTTATTATTTTCCACAAATATATGCCATCACCAGAGTCAATATTTGTATGTTTTATCACTTCACAAAGAAACTATATATCCTCTAGGTATCACATTTCTATCCTTCCATTTTCCATCTAGCCCTAATTAACAAAAATTTACTTTAACTCTCTAGGTTTCCCAGTGCTTGGCTTTAATATGAAATTAATCACAAATCATGCAGTTATATATGACTGGCTTCTTTCACTTGCCATAATTTTTCCAAGGTTGATCCAGTGGTATGAAATATTAGTAATTCATTTTTTAAAATAAAATGAACTTGTAGTATAAATTCAACCCAAAAATTCCCACTTTAATCACTTTCATGTGTACAATTGAGTGATATTAATAAAATCCCAATTTTGTGCTACCAGCACTATCAAATATTATTATAATGTTTTTAATCACCTCAAACAGAATCCTTTACCCATTAAGAATTTATTTCCTGGAGGAGACAAGATGGTCGCTGAGTAAACTTGCCTTTGTGGTCTGTCCCGGGAAGAGACGGCTCGGCGCGGCGGCAGGTTCTCCAAGGCGAGGCTTTTTCAGGATTTTTGCAGGGCAGAAGTGTCGGGACATCGATTGGGTGGAAAGGTAACGGAGAGGATTGGTCTAGTAGATATAATTTGGGTTCTATTGCCCGCAGGTGAGACCCGTGCACGGGCTCCTCCCTGTTGGGGGTGGGGGGAACCGCGGTCCAGCCGGGCGGCACTGCTTTTAGACGACTCTGAAGGGCTAAGGAGTTCGGGAGCTCTGGGTGAGCTGTTGACAGGTTGATGTGACAGATCGCCTTTGTGGATCGATTTCGGAAGATAGACGGTGTTTTGTTGTGAAGCGGGAGAAACTTTTGAGTGCGAATATAAACAATAGCGCTTCCGCCTGAAGCCCCGCCCCCAAAAGCCCGGCAACCTTCTCCAACCCAAATAGGCTGTAGGCAATAAAGAGAAGTAATTGGAAAATTGATCTAGGCTGCGGCAAGGGGGGGGGGGGGGACACGTCTGGAAGCAGATTAGGGAATATTCTGCGAAGCTTGAGAATTCTGGTATTGGAATCCGTTTTCCGCGTCACTGGCCGGGCTTCGGATCTGTACTAGTAAAGTGGCTGCGGTGTAGAGGCGCCCTCTAGTGGCAGTGGTTTGGAATCACAGGACGAGAGCTGTCCAAAAGCTCAAATGAAAGATAACGTACTTATGAGCCCAGCAAAGTGAATTCCAGGGTTCAGGCACAATATAGAGTTTGCGGATCTGACTTCCCCCATAGGGTTGGCACCCAGCTGTGGGGATCCCTGAGGGCTGTGTTACACTGCGGGGCTTCCAGGCTTCCTGTTGACAAGATTGGAGGCTGCCAGGTCTGAATTCCCTAAATTCTGGTGGCCCACACTACAGAGACTCACACCTCTTGAGTCCTCAATATCTCAGACTTTCCATCCCTGAATCCATCACGCACTGAGGTCCATCTGAGGTCCTTAAATGCCCTAGCCTTCAACGTTGGTGTTTTTTCTTTATCGTTTCATTTTGTTTTGTTTTTATTTTCATTTTGGCTTATTCTTTACTTTTTTCAATTTCCTGATTGCTAACACCGCATTATCCCCTAGTCTTCTCTCACAGCGTATCCCCCAAAGTCTTTTTTTACTCAGTTATTTAAGGGTTTTTTTTTTTTTTTTTTTTGTGGTAGGTGCTGTGTAGTGGGTGTTTTAATTCTGGTTCGTGTATATCTGTTTTTTTTTTTTTTTTCTTTCCCCTACCTGTTCCCCACCGCTGGCCACACTCTTTTCCTTTCTTCCTCTCATCCCTTCCTCCCCCCACCTTTTTTTTCCCCCTTTTTATTCTGTTGTCTCTCTCCCTCTTGTCCCTCATATTCTACTTAGTTGATTTTAACTCAATTATACAATAGGTGCGGCAGGAAACACCTCACATTCGCTGGGTTTTCTCATCCTTCACTGCCTCATTTCTGTGTGAACTGATTTAGGCTACCAACACTATCCTCTTTCCCCTACATCTTGATATCCGCCACCATCTACTGGCTCTCCTATATTCCACCTCCCACCTCCCTCTCTTCGATCCACAAAGGGTCTAAGTCTTAATTTCTAATACCTATGTTTTGTTTTCTGTCTGTTATCCACTCTCTTGAAACTATTACCTTTCTTTTCTCTTTCCCTCTCTCACGAAATCAATAGCTTTTTAGCTCATACCATATTCCTCCCATATTCAATCATCTACCTCATAATAGGTACTCTACCTACTGCTACAACTCTACACAATTTACATGAATCTAACCTCCATCCTCCCAGATCTCATATTCTTGCTTTGTTAACATACATCACCAATACTACTTTACACTTTTCCCTTGCTTACACAATTGCCTTTCCCCAACACTAATACTTTCCTTTAAAGTGAAATTAACCAACAACAAGTAACTAGAATAAGAAGAAAAAAGTGACAAAGAGAAGATATAACACCTATGCAAAAATAACAGCTAATTAACCTCCAAGAGCAGACAAAGAAGCTAAGGAACTGATTAAATCCGTCAAGATAAAGAGATGACCAGAAAGCAACAAAAATCTACAAACCAAACCAGTAATCAGGAAAACATGGCTGAATCCAAACAACAAAACAATAATCACGAAGGGGAGCAAAACTTGGCACAAGCAATGAAAGATCTCAGAACATTTATCACCGACAAATTTGACGAAGTAATGAAAGAGGTTAACAACATGAAGACATCACTTGGAGGGGAAATTGCAGACATACGCAAATCATAACAGATATGATGGGAATGAACACCACAGTTCAAGAAATCAAAAATACACTTGCAGCAAATATCAGGAGACTAGAAGAGACAGAGCAGAGAATTAGTGATGTGGAAGACAGTACATCAGAAATCAAACAGATAGTAGAAGGGGTCAATAAGAAGATAGAAAAAATCCAGTTAGGATTTAGGGACCTGAATGACAATGCAAAATGCTCAAACATACGTATTATAGGCATTCCAGAAGGTGAAGAGAAGGGAAAGGGGTCAGAAGGAGTGTTGCAGGAAATAATGGCTGAAAACTTCCCAAATCTACTGAAAGAGACAGATATGCATATCCAAGAAGCACAGCGCACTCCACAAGTCATAAACCCCAACAGGCCCACCCCAAGACATATACTTGTCAAATTATCCAATGCTCAAGACAAAGAGAAAATCCTAAAAGCAGCAAGAGAAAAGAAAACCATCACATACAAGGGAAGCTCAATTAGATTAAGTGCTGATTTCTCATCTGAAACCATGGAGGCAAGAAGGCAGTGGTATGATATAGTCAAGGTACTAAAGGAAAAAAATTTCCAACCAAGAATACTCTATCCAGCTAAACTAGCATTCAAACATGATGGAGAGTTCAAAATATTCGCAGACAAACAGAAACTGAAAGAGTATACCAACAAGAAACCTCCCCTTCAAGAAATTCTAAAGGGAGTTCTGCAGGAAGAAAGGAAAAAACAGGAAAGGCAGAGTTGGAGGAGAGTATAAGACCAACAACAACAACAAAAAAGACAAAAAAAATATACAAACAAAATATGACAAACACAAATCCAATCAAAATATGGCTAACACAAATAATTCCTTGATAGTAATAACACTGAATGTCAACGGATTAAACTCACCTATCAAAAGATTCAGACTGGGACATTGGATAAGGAAATATGACCCATCCATATGCTGTCTACAAGAGACACATCTTAGACCCAGAGACGCATGGAGATTGAAGATGAATGGCTGGAAAACAATCATACAAGCTAACAATAACGAAAAAAAGGCAGGAGTAGCTATATTAATATCAGACAAAATAGACTTTAAATGTGAAACAATTGTGAGAGATAAAGAAGGATACTACATTTTAGTGAAAGGGAAAATCTGTCAAGAAGATCGAACAATCATAAATATCTATGCCCCTAACAAGGGTGCCTCTAAATACGTCAGGCAAACGCTGGAAAAATTAAGTGAAAGAATAGATACATCTACAATTATAGTGGGGGATTTTAATACACCACTATCAACTCTGGACAGAACATCTCAAAAGAGAATCACCAAAGAAACAAAACATCTGAATAGTATATTAGAGGAGCTGGATCTAATAGATATATATAGATCGCTACACCCAAACACAGTAGGATATACATTTTTCTCAAGCGCACATGGATCATTCTCCAAGATAGATCATATGCTAGGCCACAAAGAAAGGCTGAATGAATTCAGAAAGATTGAAATCATACAAAACATTATCTCTGACCACAGTGGAGTCAAGCTGGAGATTTGCAAGGGACAGAAGCCCAGATTTCACACCACGATTTGGAAATTAAACAGCACACTCTTAGAAAAACAGTGGGTCAAAGAGGAAATCTCAAAAGAAATCAATGACTACCTTGAAACAAATGATACTGATAACACAACATACCAAAATTTATGGGATGCAGCAAAAGCAGTACTGAGAGGGAAGTTTATAGCCATAAATTCATATATCAAAAAAGAAGAAAGAGCAAAAATCGAAGAACTAACTGCACATTTGAAGGAATTAGAAAAACAACAACAAAGTAACCCAACAGGAAGAAGAAGGAAGGAAATAACAAAGATAAGAGCAGAACTAAATGAAATAGAAAATAAGAAAGCACTTGAACAGATAAACAAGACCAAGAGCTGGTTTTTTGAGAAGATTAACAAAATTGACAAACCTTTAGCGACACTAACAAAGAAAAAAAGAGAGAAGATGCAAATACACAAAATAAGAAATGAGAAAGGCGATATCACCACTGACCCCACAGAAATAAAGACTATCATAAGAGGATATTTTGAAAAACTATATTCCAACAAAAATGACAATCTAGAGGAAATGGACAAATTCCTAGAAACACATAAGCAGCCCATATTGACAAAAGAAGAAATTGATGATCTTAACAAACCAATCACAAGCAGAGAGATAGAATCAGTTATTAAAAATCTCCCAACTAAGAAGAGCCCAGGGCCAGATGGCTTCACAGGTGAATTCTACAAAACATTCCGGAAAGAACTGACACCAATCCTGCTGAAACTATTCCAAAACATCGAAACAGAAAGAACATTACCCAACTCCTTCTATGATGCCAACATTACCCTAGTACCAAAGACAAACAAAGACATCACAAGAAAGGAAAATTACAGACCAATTTCTCTAATGAACCTAGACGCAAAAATACTTAACAAAATACTTGCTAATCGTATTCAAGAACACATTAAACGTATTATACACCACGACCAAGTGGGATTCATCCCAGGTATGCAAGGATGGTTCAACATAAGAAAATCAATCAACGTAATACACCATATAAACAGATTGAAGGAAAAAAATCACATGATTATATCTATTGATGCAGAAAAAGCATTTGACAAAATACAGCACCCTGTCTTGATAAAAACACTCCAAAAGATTGGAATACAAGGAAATTTTTTGAACATGATAAAGAGTATATATGAAAAACCTAAAGGCAATATTGTTTACAATGGAGAAATCCTAGACTCCTTCCCTCTAAACTCAGGAACAAGACAAGGATGCCCACTGTCTCCACTCCTATTTAACATTGTCTTAGAAGTACTTGCTCGAGCACTGAGGCAAGAACCAGAAATAAAAGGCATTCAGATTGGAAAGGAAGAAGTCAAAATTTCATTATTTGCAGATGACATGATCCTATACATAGAAAACCCCGAGAGATCTACAATGAAAATTCTAGAACTCATAAATGAGTTTAGTAAAGTCGCAGGTTACAAGATCAATGTGCAAAAATCAGTAGCATTTCTGTACACCAATAATGAGCAAGATCAGGAGGAAATCAAGAAACAAATACCATTCACAATAGTAAATAAAAAAATCAAATACTTAGGAATAAATTTAACTAAAGAGGTAAAGAACTTATACACCGAGAACTATACAAGATTGTTCAAGGAAATCAAAGAAGAACTGAATAAATGGAAGACTATTCCTTGTTCATGGATAGGAAGACTGAACATTATTAAGATGTCTATCCTACCAAAACTGATCTACACATTCAATGCAATCCCAATAAAAATCAACGCAGCCTTCTTTAAGGAACTAGAAAAACTAACTATGAAATTTATTTGGAAAGGAAAGAGACCCCGAATAGCCAAAGACATACTGAAAAAGAAAAACGAAATTGGAGGAATCACACTACCTGACTTCAAAACATACTACAAAGCTACGGTGGTGAAAACAGCATGGTATTGGCATAAGGAGAGACACATAGACCAATGGAATCGAATTGAAAGCTCTGATATAGAACCTCACATATACAGCGACATAATATTCGATAAAGCCACCAAACCCTCTCAACTGGGAGAGAGTGGCCTATTCAACAAATGGTGTCTGGAGAACTGGATAGCCATATGTAGAAGAATGAAAGAGGATTACCATCTCACACCTTATACAAGGATCAACTCAAGATGGATCAAAGACCTAAATATAAGAGCCAAGACCATAAAAACCTTAGAAAGCAGTGTAGGGAAACATCTACAGGACCTTGTAATAGGAAATGGATTTATGAATATCTCACCAAAAGCACGAGCAGCAAAAGAACTAATAGATAAATGGGACTTCCTCAAAATTAAAGCCTTTTGCACCTCAAAGGAGTTTGTCAAGAAAGTAAAAAGGGAGCCCACACAGTGGGAGAAAATATTTGGCAACCATATATCTGATAAGAAACTTATAACTTGCATATATAAAGAACTTCTATATCTTGAAAATAAAAAGATAAACAACCCATTTAAAAAATGGGAAAAAGACTTAAACAGACACTTCTCTGAAGAAGAAATACAAATGGCAAAAAAGCACATGAAAAAATGTTCCAAATCTCTAGCTATCAGGGAAATGCAAATCAAAACTACAATGAGATACCATCTTACACCCATAAGATTGGCAGCTATGAAAAAAAACAGAAGAATACAAGTGCTGGAGAGGATGTGAAGGAAGGAGAACACTCATCCACTGCTGGTGGGAATGCAGAAGGATCCAACCGTTCTGGAGGACAGTATGGTGGTTTCTCAAAAAACTAGCCATAGATTTGCCATATGACCCAGCAATACCACTGCTGGGTATATACCCAGCAGAACTGAAAACAAGGACACAAACCGATATATGTACACCAGTGTTCATAGCAGCCATTGTTCACTATTGCCAAAAGTTGGAATCAACCCAAATGCCCATCAACAGATAAGTGGATCAATAAAATGTGGTATATACACACAATGGAATACTACTCGGCTGTAAGAACAAACACACTACAAACACATGTGATAACATGGATGAATCTTGAGAACCTTATGTTGAATGAAGCAACCCAGACATTGAAGGACAAATACTACATGACCTCAATGATATGAAATAAACAAGCTGCCCTAGACAGCAAGAGACTGAACGAAGGGCTTACAGGAAATCGGAGGGTGGAGGAAGGATATGAGCCGATGTCTGCAGGGGTGGAATTTAAGACGAGATGGTGGTAAGTATGAACACAAAGAAGAGATAAAAGGGGGGCAAGGGGTTGCCTTTGCTTGGGGCTTTGCGGGTTTGAGGGTGGCTGGGGAGGGACGGATGGGTAACATTGCCCAAAAGTGGGGGGAGGGAGGGGTAGCATACGAACACAGGAGAGGGTCAGGTGTTGGTGGAGAGTAAAATGCCGAGAAAATCATATCAAAATATAATAAAGAGGGTTACCTGTTTAGAATGCTCGGAGGGGAGGGTCTGATGGAGGACGGGCTCCTGGGGAATGTCTAAATGCTCATTCTGCCAGAGTGGGTGACACCATGGGGTAGAAACCCAAGTAGTGAGAGTGGGGGTGGACCCACATCCTGGGGAGGACTAATGCCATCAAATAGAGGGAACTGTACCCCTCGAGAGAAAGGGTGGCTCCCAGGGCATTGGGGCAGTTGAGCAAGTTAGGCCCTGAACACTATTCCATCTATATCTGGAAGTGGCTCCTCAGGAAACGGAGGTTGGTTGTCACTGTGGGCACCAAGCTGGAAGGGAAAATGGACGTTAAATGTGTGGAAACAAGGTAAATGGGGGGTAAGAGAGGAGTTTCGTGAGAGTACATGAGGATGGATATAAAACATGTAATATTACACCATAACATATAGGAGATGACAGACTGATAATGTAAACCATAATGTAAAACATAGGATAACTAAGAATGTAAAGAACTGTGTATCCTAAAGTATGCACCATAATGTAAGCACAGAAGTCACCTTGTTAGAAAGCTAATGTCTCAGACTCTGTACATCACTTTAAGTAAATATGATATGAATAGGGTGTAAGAGTATCACTGTGGAAGGGAAAAGGTTTTCTGGTGGATGTGTGGGAGTGCTGTATATTATATATATGCATTGCTGTGGTCTAGGACTCCTGTGAAGAGAAGCTGAATAATTAGGGAAAAAAAAAAAAAAAGAAAAAGATAGGATGTAGAATTTTTTCAAGTCAACATTCCTTATCTAAGTTCTTTATCTAACTTTATCCAAGTTCTTTATCTAACCTTTAATCCCATCCCTATATGCCATTCCCTAGTAAGGGACCATGACATTATACTGGGCTTCAAATTTCAGGGAGTTCTGGATCACAGAGTGTTTCAACAATGGCAATGGAGGGATACTGGTATGGGATACCAATGACAGGTGATATATGGCTGACAGGGAGCTGTACAGAACATATGTCCAGGGTGCATGGTAATGTTTGGATATACTCATAGTGGCAACAATTAAAAACCACAGCAGGGGGGGTACTGGGTTCCTGGCCAATGGTGCTCTGTCGTGGTCCCTAGGGGAGCAGCGACAGTCTCCCAGGTACAGTGGCGGGGACCGGGAGGGAGTGAGGGTTCAACAGTGAGCCCCTGATGCTAATGACTATGCTTATGAGCTGATAAGCCTAAAATAAGAACAAGGCCTAGAGCAACATTGTGCCTGGGAATTTCCTCCTGTCAGCCTTCATGTTACTCAAATGTGGCCAGTCTCGAAGCCAAACTCAGCATGTAAATGCAATGCCTTCCCCCCAGCGTGGTACATGACACCTGGGGATGAGCCTCCCTGGCACCGAGGGACCACTATCAACTACCAACTGATGATGCAACTGGAAAATGACCTTAAATGGAAGGTTCAATGCGGATCAGCAGAATATCCCTGCCTACATAAAATAACATGACTTTAAAATGCTGTTTGACCTAAAGTAAGGGGGAAATGGAAAGGAGAAATGAGTTTATATGGCTACGAGTTTCTAAAAAAGAGTCTGGAGGCTGGCAGAAGGATTGCCCTCATGCACAACTGAGCAGAGTCAGAGAGACAGATAAAGCAGATGCAACCTCCAGATATTGGTTCCTTTGAGGGCTAAAGAGACCCATGGGAGTTATGGTCATGGCTGATGGGGTTAACTACCAGGTCAGATGGCCCCTCTTTGGAAATGGTGTTTATGTGTGATGGATCTGGACTCAGATGGGATCTTCCTTCATAAGACTTTCATGCGAATGTGCTGGAGGTGCAGTTAATGTTGGGGTTTAAGATATATTTAGGGGATTTGAATCTCTGGACTGACAATGTGATAGCCAGGTCCTGAGCCTCAACAGACTCCAGCACCTACAATCTGATTTATTGGACTTACCACACTCAGCTAAGATGGAGTTGAAGAAGGACAACCACCACACCATGGAGCCTAGAGTGATTACAACTGAAAGTGGGAGGATTGCATCCAGCATCCATGTGGAATCTGAGCCTCCTCTTGACATAGAGGTGCAATGGACACAACCAATCCAATGTCCACATAGAAGAGGTGGCATTGGATTGGGAAAAGTGGACATGGTGGCTGATGGGTATGGGGAAAGGCAGGAAGAGATGAGAGGTGGAGGCGTCTTTGGGACATGGAGCTGCCCTGGATGGTGCTTCAGAGGCAATCACCGGACATTTTAAATCCTCACAGGGCCCACTGGATGGAATGGAAGAGAGTATGGGCCATGATGTGGACCATTGACTATGAGGTGCAGAGGTGCCCAAAGATGTACTTACCAAATCCAATGGATGTGTCATGATGATGGGAATGAGTGTTGCTGGGGGGGGGAGAGGTGGGGTGGGGGGGTGGTTTTTAATGTAATATTATTACAAAGTCAATAAAAAATAAAAATAAAAATAAAAATAAAAAAAGAGATGAAAAAAACAAAACAAAACAAAACAAAAAACAACTACACCAAAAAAATAAAAATAAAAGAATTTATTTCCTGAATCCTATAACCTCTAATCCACTTTCTGAATCTATGAATTTGCTTTTCCTGTAATTCCTTATCTGTGAAATTACACCAAATTTTAACCTATTGTATTGACCTGCCTAACTCAAAAACACATTTCTTGATTTATCTGGGCTTTAGCATGCATCAGTAGTTTACACCTTTGTACAACTGAATAAAATTCCATTGAGTGTATATACCACAATTTACTTATCTTGTCATCTGGTGATGGACACTAGAATTGCTTCCACAACTTGGTTATTGTGAAACAGCTAAGAATTTCTTTTTAAAAATATTTATTTGTTTATTTCTCCTTCCTCCTCTTGTTGTCTGCTCACTGTGTCCATTTGTTGTGTGTTCTTCTGTGTCTGCTTCTCTTGTCTTTAGACAACACTGGGAACTGATCTGTGGACTTTCTGGAGTGGGAGTGGTGCTAAATCTCTTGCAACATCTCAGCTCCCTGGCCTGCTGCACCTCTTTTTGTCTCTCCTCTGTGTCTCTTTTTGTTGCATCATCTTGCTGCACCAACTCTCTGCACAGACCAGCTTGCTGCTTGGGCCAGCACTCCTACATGTGCCAGCACTCCATGTGGGCCAGCTTCCTACATAGTACAGCTTGCCATCATCAGGAAGCCCTAGGAATCAAATCTTGGACCTCTCATATGGTAGATGGGAGACCAGTCACTTTGAACCACATCTACTTCCCCTGATAAGAACTATTATATACAGATATGTTTGAATCCCGGCATTCAGGATTTTGGAATCATATGATAATTTTATGTTTAATCATTTGTTTAATCAGTTTTTTAAAGAAAAGTAGTATAACAGGGTTCTGTTTCTCCACATCCTCTCAATTACTTGTTTCTATCCTTTATTTTTACTGTATCTGTAAGAATATGTTTAGCACTTTTTGTTAAATTTAATCTTAAGTGGTTATTATTTAATTATTTTATGCTATTCTGAATGGAATTATTTTAAATTCATTTTGGGGATAATTGACATTGTATAAAAATATTATTGATGCTGTTTCTTGAAAATTTGCTGAGCTCTCTTATTAGATCTAGTAGATGTTTGTGGATTCCTGAGAATTTTCTATATAAGAGATTGTATAAATTTCAAAACAAGATCCTTTATTCTTTTAGAATCTGTATGATTCTCCATGCCTAATTGCACTGGTAATAGCCTTTTATACAATGTTGAATAGAAGTGACCTCGACTGCCATCCTTTTCTTGTTACTAAACTAAGGAAGATAAAATCCAATCTTTTAGCCTTAAGAATGATGGTAATGGTCCATTTTTAAAAAATGCCCTCTAATGGTTTGAGAAAGTTTCTTCTATAACTTGCTCATTGAGAGATCTTATCATAAAAGGATGTTGGATTTTAAGGGGATTTTTCCCTGTATATAGAGATGATCATGAAATTTTTCTGTTCATTTTATTGATTTAATGTATTATATTAATTGATTGACACAACATAATTAAGTCTTGCAACCCTGGGGAAAAATGACATTTTTTAATAACATGTAATCATTTTTATATATTCCTGGATATTTCTATCTAGTATTCTTTTAAGGATAATGTCCCTATATTCAGAAGAGATATTAACATCAGAAGTTGGGAAAAACTGATTAATTCCTCTCTGAGTGATAAGTAGAATTCAGCTATGAAACTAACTATATTCAACTTGAATTTCCTTTCTTGGTAGTTACGATTACTGATAAAGTCTCTTCATTTGTTATATGTCTATTCAGATGATTTATTTATTTATTTTGGAAACAAATTAATCATATTGTATATTTCTATGAATTTTTCCCTTTCATTAAGTCTTCTCATTCATTTGGCACATCATAATTCAAAGAGTTCCTTACAATCATTGTTATTTCTGTTAGGTTTGCAAAAATGTCAACCTCTGGTAATAATTCTGGTAATTCTACTACTGTAAATATACAGTTGAACATGTCTAGATATTTAATTTAAAATTTCATTTATTATTCTCTTTACTCCAGAATTTCCATTTGACTTTTTATAATGCCTGACCCTATTGATTTTAACTATTTGGTACAATGTTACTAATATATCTTCCTTTGCTTCTTTTATCACATTTTCTGCTTGTAAAACATTTATAATGACTATTTGAAATATTTATCAGTTACATATGATATATGAATTTTATTGGTTAAATATTATATATGAACTTTCCACAAGAGGTTTCCATTAAATGCATTTTTCTACTGCATTGATTATATGTTTATACATCATTGTATATCTCATAATTTCTCACTGGAGGGAAGCAGACTTGGCCCAATGGATAGGGCATCCGTCTACCACATGGTCTGTGGTTCAAACCCCAGGTCTCCTTGACCTGTGTGGAGCTGGCCCACACACAGTGCTGATGCGCACAAGGAGTGCCGTGCCACACAGAGGTGTCCCCCACATAGGGGAGCCCCACACGCAAGGAGTGCGCCCTGTAAGGAGAACCACCCAGTGCAAAAGAAAGTGCAGCCTGCCCAAGAATGGCACCACACACACAGAGAGCTGACACAGCAAGATGACACAACAGAAAGAAACAGAGATTCCTGTGCCACTGACAACAACAGAAGGGGACAAAGAAGCACATGCAGCAACTCGGGGAGAGGGGGAAGGAGAGAGAAATAAATAAAAATAAATCTTTAAAAAAATTCTCATTGGAAACTGGACAATCTGAGCAATATATTGTAGCAAGTCTAGATACTGCCAATCTTCCCGCAGTGCTTGATTTTTTGCCTCCTTATTTATTTAGCAACTCTCTGGAATAATTCAGTCAATTATCCCTGTACCACTGTGTTAAGTCTCTGATGGTTTCCTTAGGGAGGTGAAGATTTGGTTATTCCCACAGTCATCCTGGCATGAGAGCTGTACTGGTAGTCATCTCTTCAAATCTTCTCATGGCCTTACCTCACTGGTATATACAACTACCCAATTGCTCTATTTTTATAACTATACTGTGAGGTCAAAATATTTCTGCAATATAATCTAATAAAACTTTGCACACTTCTATTGTAAGTTATGAGGTCAGTATTTGTTATTTTTTCTAACCCAAGAGGTTTTCTCTCAGCTGTCTTATTCTCAGTTTCTCACTTGTAAACTCTCTTGACTGTGCTTCATTAGATCCACCATTCTTATTAGGATTCCATTCCCCACAATGCCTCTGTTTGTGAGGAAATTCTGACATTTAAATTGCTCCCAAGTTTGTTTAAAATAATTTAGCCAAGATCTCTTAACAGAACTCTAAAGCTGGGGCTGAGAAAATGAAAGCTCACTTTGAGAGAAACCCCCATTTAGGAAGTGAGTATTTGGTGAATAAGGAGGAACAGACTGAGGTCCTCTAGGTTTGCCACTCCTTGCTTGGATTCAGCCTCATCAGTCAAAAAGGGATATCCTTGGGGGCCACACCCAAGATTTAGTCTCATGTCTTTGAGTGGGGGATGAGCAGAAGAAGGAAGCACTACATCTTTATCACAGTAGCTCTGGACTTAACCTCAGAACAGTGTCTGGTCAGGGTGAGAACTGCAGATGTCTTGCTCTTCCTGGGAAGAAATACCTCTTAGGGACTTTTACTTGTTTAGATTCTTTCATTCAGCATATATATAATCCATTGTTTTGTTTTGTATCAAACATCCTTTGATTTAAATAGTAAGTTGTATTTCAATATATCTAAATTTATCTTTTAAATTGTTGATAGGTGTTTTTGTTGCTTCCAATTTATTGGTATTACAATTAAATCTAATCATCGTTATGAATAAGTAGATAGCTGAGAACAACATTGTAATTATTCTTGCATTAACAACAAATAAAAGAGATCTGGAAAAACTGCAAATTGTAAAATGTACTCAACATGTCAAAAATTGATGTGACGGAACTTAGAAAAATCTTAAAATCTCAAGTCAGAGAAGTGGTAAAAAGGAGAAATTGGACCCAAACTAAAAATCTAGTTGGGGCATGAGTCAGGGAATGGGTTCATTGTACCACTACTCCCAGAGATTATATATATGTATTTGTGTGTGTGTCTATTTATGTAGACATCTACTTCACATATAGAATATATAATATGTGTATAATATATAATATGTATATACTCCCTGACAGTGTTGATTATAATGAATTCTATTTGATTTTTTAATTATCAATAGAGGAATATTTGGTGCCACTTTCTCCAATTTGTTGAGGTCATTCCTTGGTTGTAACTTCACATGTAAAATTTAAGAAAGCTTTCAAAGCTGTTATATATTTTCATTACTCATATTAGGGGTATAATCCCCTCTGGGAGTCAGAAAGTACCTGTATGCACCCTCACCTCTGACTACCATGATTGCTCATGCACCATTTGCCTTGGTCCTGCCCTGTCAGGTATGTCAGAGTCACACCTATGCTACTCATGAAGGTGAACCCCACTCACCTGAACATTGATGAACTTTGATCCTCTCATCTCTGAATATGTCTTCTAAATTATCATATCACGAACAGAATATGAAAGCAGAATATTACAACCTGGCTCTCCAATAATATTAGTTAATGATTAAATAATAAAATTGTAAGGCCTCCACCTCTAGACTGGTTCCAAGTTAGTGAGGCAGTAACATGGGCTGAAAGGAAATTAGCCAATACACTGAAGTCACCATAATTATGGCATGATTTGTGGATTCAGGAAAACATCACAAAGCTTTTTCTAAAGTTAGGATCTGGTGCAAGAGGAATTTAGAAAGGGCATGTATATTATTAGTTAGTCAAAGGGGTGCTGATGCAAAATACTAGAAATTGTTTTTTTATAAAGGGTATTTATTTGGGGTAGGAAATTACAGATACCAGGCCATAAAGCATAAGTTACTTCTCTCACCAGAGCCTATTTTCATGTGTTGGAGCAAGATGTCTGCCAGCGTCTGTGAGGATTCAGGCTTCCCGGGTTCCTCTGGGCTCAGTGCCTCTGTTTTCTCCACAAGGTCAGCTGTAGACTATGAGACTCTCTAGGCTTTGCCTCTCTCCACAAGGTCAGCTGTAGACTATCAGGTAAATGGTTCTGTCTCTCTCCCTGGGGCTCCAGCTTCAGCATCAAACTCTAGCATCAAAACTCCAACATTAAAAGTCCCCAACTCTGCCCTTTGCCATGCCTTTTATCAGTGAGTCATCACCCACCCTTTGGTGGTGGGGTGCCCTACTGGCACAAGTGGTTTACATGATTACTTAATCAAGCAAACCTCTGTATACAATATAATCTAATATGCCCAGAGGAAAAGATCAGTTTACAAATATAATCCAATATTTCTTTTTGGAATTTATCAATAATGTCAAACTGCTACACCATGTATGGCAGTGCTGTGAGGGAAGGTGTCAGCAGGAAAATGAAATCCACATGTGGAGTGAATTTTGTAAATGTGATGACACTGTACTGAATATCCACATGCATTTTTCATTGGAGACATATTTCCACATATCACTCTGTTGCATTGATTGTGAGGTTTGCTTTGGTTTCATCAATTCATGTGGATGAACTTCTGTGTATATTGTTTGTCTCACATAATGTTATCAATTTTATTCATCAATGAAATTACCAAATTTAAAGGCATGAATGAAATTTCACTGAACTTATGTCTCAAGCCACTAGCAGAGTCAAAACCAGGTTTACCTGATCCCTATCATAAGATGAATAGAGAGGTGTTATGTGGAAAGGTAGTCCCGTAGACTCCTATACATGTTCCTGTTCCAGTCACATAGGCTCATTTTACCCCAAGCACTTGTCCTTAGTTCTGGCCCTGGACTGTTTTTCCTGAGCTTCCCTGCACCTGCCCCTCATCCTGGTCCACGTTATGAGTGCTTCTGACTTCCACTTACCCCTGTTCCCGACCCCTTGTCTCCATGGCCCTGAGTTTTGCTTGCATCTGTCCTTGGCCTCAGTGATCCTGATCTGTCCCAGCACTGATTGTAGTCCTTGCTCCTGGACTCTAAGTTTCTGAGTGGCCCTACACCTGCCTTGGGTTCTGGAGGCTAGCCTTCATGTTACTGAACCTTCCCTGCATTGCCCCAGATCCTGTCCTCTAGACACAGTAGTATTGAGCTCCCCTGCATCTTTCCCTGGTCCTAGCTCTTGGTCTCAGTGGCCTAGACTTTTCCCTCCACCTGACCATCATTAAAGTCCCTGAACTCAATTATTCTGAGATACCATTGCACCTGACCTGTACCTACATCTTGGCTCAGTGGTCATGAACTTCCCCTAACCTGTCCCTTGACCTGGTCCTGAGATTGCATGTCCCTGAACTTTTCTCAGTACCTACCCTGGTTTTTGATCCTGAGCCCACTGCACTCAGTCCAGCTTATCCTGTAGTGAGCCGTAAACCTGGGCTCTACATTCTCCCATCAAATGTGGGACCTACATAGCAAATCTTTGGTTTTGAGCATTCAGGTTTTTGGTTGTAGGTGGCAGCTGGAACTGTACTTGGCAGGTGTCCTGGCCATTGATGACTGAACTACAGTTGTGTTCAGTATGGCTGTCGTATCTAGCCAGCATCTGCAGCCCCTTGCTAAGCTCCTCTGGGTTCTGATAGAGCCTGTGGGCATCAAAGTAGCTTACTCTGCTCTCAGCAACTGAACTCTCCAGGTGTCCAGAGGGACATTGATTACTGGTCAGAACAATTGATGCCTGGGACAGAAGGTGACACAGAGACCTTTAGAGGAATCTCCAGATGACAAAAGTCAAACTCTCTTGCCTTTTTCTGCACATGATCCTTGAGCTTTGGGTTCCTGACTCCCCCCTGGAGGCCACTCTGCAGGGGAGATTTGAGTCTGAGCTCATATTACCTTCCTTCACTTTGATTGACTGTGATACATTGCCATGTCCTCAGCCCACAGACTGTTGATCTGTCAACAAAGAATGCTCTTAGCATTATATTTTGAGATAATGAACTGGCCTTTCATAGATTCCTCATAGTATGTCTTAATTCCATCATCCAGACCCCTCCTTCGACCCTGCTGAAACTATCCAGGAGCTACTGAAGGTGAATCCCTAGAATATCCAGGAGAGTCTCAGAGACCCCACAGTCATTATCCAAGTCTCTCACAGATTCCACCACCTGCACCCCACATTGTACACATCCAGGTACAAGAAAATTGTCACCCAATGTAAGTCTTCCTCTTACTCTAAATACACAATATTTATTTTTTCCATGAAATTCCTATTAAACTTGCAATAATATAAACCCAGCTAAGCTCAAACTCCGTGGTGAATCATCTCTGTTCAGTTCCTATCAATGAATGTAAACACTTCAGACTCCCAAAGCTGGGATTCCTTTCCCAGAGCTGCAGGGTCAGGGCAGAGCTGGTTCTAATCTGTGGTTGGTGTCCATTTTTCATTTTCTCTTTCCATATAGGAAGGTCTGGTGTTGGAAGCTCTCAGAGGGGACAGTGCCCAGAGAAGGTATGAGGGTCCTGGTGGAGTTGGCAGTGGTAGCATTCAGGAAAATGTGATTTCTTATTATATGGTTGTGCTGAGCTAAGCACACTCCAATCATTTTATTTCACTTTTGTAAAAGCACAGTAAACATGGAAATAGGTATCAATATTACCTCCACTTCACAGATATAAAACTACAAAAATAATAAAAGAGGAGTTAACTTGGAAAAGCAGAAAAAGTGGAATTCTCTCTGTACAGAACACAGATAGAAATCCCAAGCAAACAGGTAAAGAAAAACAAGACATCACTAGAGGAAACTAACATTTTGGTGCTCAGAGAAAAAAAAATTCAACTGAGTTATAGATGGTAACAGTCAGCTCTGATTACACTCATGGAACTACCACAATAAAGCCTAGCAGAAGGTAGAGTGTGATAATATCAAAGCAAGAGCAATGAAGTATAATAAAAAAACTAATATTAAAAGAAATAATACAAGAATATCTATGTCTTATGCAACAGGTCTAGCTTTCAACAAAAATTTTAGGGTAATCAAGGATCAAGAGAGCAGTCTTTATGTACAAACTATTAGAGAGAGCATAATATATGATTCATATCTTGGAAGTAAAATATATAAACAACGATTAATATGATGATATTCTTTTTTGTGAGGAAAAAAAGGCCAAAAATCATGTGAAGTAGGTGGTACTGTTATCTCCATTTCATAGTTGTCAATTTCCAAACAGAAATATAAGGTTTGTGTAATGTGCCCAAGACTCATATCTGGTAAGAAAGAGTCCCAGTTTCTGGGCCTGTGCTCCCCTTAACCAGGACAGATTGTGACACTCAGAGCAAAGTTTTCAAATCGCCTATCTGTACTACAGTGTGATTTTTTAATCTAGTGTTTACTTAAAGAACACATAGTTTACCAGTGTTAATGAAGATGAATTTGTAGGAGCCTCTGATAGTTCATGTGCTATTGCCTATCTTTCTATTGCTTTTTCTGTAAAAAATATATTCATATTCTCATTTTCAACAGCCTTATTGAGGTATAATTTACATGCAATAAACTGCATACATTTCTTGTTTCCAGTGCAGTAAGTAAAGGATATATGTTTGAACCCATTAATCAAAGCCACAGTCAAGATAGTGAACAAATCTATCCGCTGCCAAAGTTTCCTCTTATATATCTTTAATTCTTTCCTCCAGACCATTCCTTCCTCCTACTGTCTCTAAAGGAATATATTGAAATTATTGTTTTTGTCTTGTCTGTGTCTTCCAGAATTTAAATAAATTGAATTGTACAGCGTATATTTTTATTTGGTTCCCACCTCTTGGAATGCTTTTTTGAGATTGAACCCTATTGATTTTGATGTTGAATTTTCCATTGGTTTTCCAGTGTTTACTTATAGCACAATGCATTTATCTTGTCACCTCTAGAAACTTGGAAAGTTTCCAGCTTTCAACTTTTATAGAAAAAGTTATTGCCAAGCTTGATTACATAGATATCTGAGAAAATTTTCTCTAATTCTTTCCAAAAGCAACAAGAAAGCAAAAAATCTGGAAAAACTGAAAATTAAAACTGCTCTCTGTTGCATTAATTATTCTCACTATAGCTATTTACAAGACATCCAATTTAAATTTCAATGCAGCAAAGGGTAAAAAGTGGGATTTGAATAAATATATACCATGAAAACCTGGACTAAAAGAAAGATGGAATCTCAATATTACTTTCAGAACAAAGTAGAGTTCCACAAAATGAAGATTATTAGTAATAAAGTTTGATATTTCATAGTCATGAAGGGGCCTATTCTCCACATCCCAACTGATGGAACTGATAGCTGAAATAGACAAATGCACATTAATGGGAAACATCAGCATTTCATTCTCAGCAATTGTTCAATAACTAAGAAGCTAATAATGGCAGACATCAATAATATGAACAGAATTTTTGACCTCCTTTTTCCAGTTGCCTTTTATAGAATAGTCCACTGATAAACAACATAATGTACAAACTATCACTGGTCACAAGTGATTAGGAGATATGATAGCTAAATCTATTGTGGTGTCCTAAATTTTATATTTATACAGCAAAAATGATATTGTTGATATGATGTGGAAAGCCCCCTTCAAGGTAATTACCTAACAGAATTGAAACAGGGACTAAAGAGAAATATGCATATAATGGTATTATTCGCAATTGCCAAAACGTGGAAACAACCCTTAAGGCCATCAACAGATGAATGGATAATTGCAATACATATACATACAGTAGAATATTATTAGGATATAAAATGTAATGAGGTTCTGATACATGCTACAACATGAATGAAACTCAAAGAGATCATGTTGAGTGGAATGGACAGATAAAAATAACAAATACTGTATGATCTCAGTTATATGAAATAATTAGACACAGAAATTTGAATACAGATTTCCAAGGGCCCCTTTATAGGAAGTCTAATTTGGACTTCTATTGTTCTATTGATCCAGCTGCTTCCATGAAATGCTCGAAGATGGAGGTGACTGGGACCTGTTCTCATGTTCCCCAGTCCTATCCCTCAACAGCAACCAGATTGCTGGACTTCAGATGACATAGATGAAAATTTCATGTCAGGCAATCAGTCCTTCAGTAGCTTGGAGAATGTTTTCAGAAGATGGACTGATTATCAAAAGCAAATGCAGATATGAATCGGCATCAGTTCTAATAAGTATACATGTGGTCTAAAGTAATTGTCTTGCCAGCGAGAGACTGGTGGATAAACTAGTACAATGGGGTCATGGTGACAGATATTCTTTCAGCTCATACACTCAATGTGAGGAGCTAACTCAGGCTTGGTCGTGGCAGCCCTGCTCAGACTCCATTGTACAAGCTGGAGGAATCCTGGCTATGAACATAGTGGGTACCAGCACAGGTAGTGCAATACTGGGTGGACCATGTAATCATTCAACTCTTTCTTCCCTGGATTCTTTGGACTATCAGAACTGCTTTCCCTAGCTTGAAGGAGATTGTTCAGTAAAAACATTAATAAATTTCCTTGAACTTTACCATGTCCAAGGTTACTACCAACTTTTTACACTAGATTATGTCCTATAAATTATAACATTTACCTCTCAGTTGGATATGGAAGAAATTTTCAAAGAATTTATAGAATTATGCAAAGCCAACCAGGATAAATAAACAGAAGAGATTATTCAAAGAAAAAGTATTGTTTTATTTTCTATGAAAATTTCCCCTGAGCTCTGTGACACAAATAAGAAGTGGTTAAGCTCTTATTAAGTTGTATTTCAGGATAAAGGAGGTTGTTAAAAATGAGGTATGAAGGGAAGTGTCTGGGGCTCAATCAGGTAGGCCCTGTCTACTATATAGGAGGCCCTGGGTTCACAATTCCAGGGCCTCCTTGTGAAGGCAGGCTCACCCACACACTGTGGAGAGCTGCCGGGTCTGCAGACACTGCAGAGTGCCACCTGGCCCACAAGCACCATAGAGAGCTGACTCAGCAAGGTGACACTACCAAAAAGGTATATAAGCAAAAACACAGAAGAGTGTGCAGGGAATGGACACAGAGAGCAGACAGCAAGCAAGCCACAAGGGGGAAGGGGAAATAAATACAGACACAGAAGAACACACAGTGAGTGGACATAGAGAGCAGACAGCACAAAAAAAAGTCACAAGGGGAGGATAAAAAATTAGGTATGAAGAGGATTGATTTGTATTGAAATCAAGAATATTAGTCACACTGATCATAGTTTTTTAGCTATTCACAGGTTATATTGGAAGGGAGATGGGATGCAACACTTCACAAGAAGTTTCTCAAGTGTGGGTTGGAATGAAATAACTCAGGAGATGCCCTGGTACAAGACTGTGTAGGTGATGGTGCCCTCCAGTGTTTCCTCTGGATGGTGCAGTCTACTTGATCCTGGGGTCAGTTAATTTTCTGTGGACTGCAGGATTTGGGTAGATGAAAGCTTCCAAATAATCTCCTAAATAAATAATTATTTTGTTCCATGAAGAGTAGAAGAACATGAGGACAGAAGAGAAGACAAAATTGAGTTTTTCATATGACCTTAATGAAGCAGATGGTTTTCTCTTGCCAAAGTAAACCTAGACTCTGTCTGGAAACTCTGTTTTACCCTGAATTGTCTTTACTTATGGACTGAATGTCCTCAAAAACTCATCATGGCTCTTCATGTGAGGGACCAACAGTCATGAAATTCAAAACAGTCTGACAGAGTGGGTCAGAAGCTGCTATTTCCATCTCCTGGTTCCCTTTTTGTAGACACAGAGAACCTGAAATGTTATCACAGCAATATGGTGGGAATCACCTCTGGATATGGACCTCAAAATGTGGAGATGTTGATCTACTATAGCCATTACAGCCCAACCTCAGCCTCATGTATCAACATTCCAGAGGTAGGACACTTAGCTGTTCAAAGTGGGCAGTCAATGATCAGGGAAGGGGACATTCCAATAGCCCATCTTCTGCCGTCCCTTCATTGCCATGGGACTACCTGAGCTCAGGGGAAAGGTGCTGTGGTTTTCTGTAATGAGATGCTAGCAGAAAATATCTAATAAAATGAAAGTACCAATTCATTGCCTCTGGGTAATACCCATGTATTTATGAACAAGGTATGGATCAAAATTTACATTTGGGATAAACTCAAATTTCAATTTCCTTGTGTCAGTTGATTTTCTGGCATAGTTACAAACTGGAAAGTTTGGCAGGAAGGGGCATAAAGGGACTAATACCACAGAAAACAATATGGGGCCTTAAGAAACACACTGAAGAGCCCAGATTGAGGGTGGATGAGGTCACTTCAAGGATCTTATAAGAGTATACTACTTGTTCTGCATGCTGGTCACATGGGTGTGCCCAGTTTATAAATATTCATTGAACATTATTAACATTTCGATATCTGCATTTTATATATACCTCTTCCAACTTAATGGAAGCTTAACCACTAATTAGTTGTGTCAAAGGGTTCATAGGAACTTTATTTAGAAAATAAAAGAATATTCTTGGTCAACAGAATTTGATCTAAAAAACTAGGAAAATCATCATAGGAATAGGGGATTATAGCTATTAGTCTCTCATGGAATTAGAAACTTTAAGGAAATGTTCACAAACCAAATACATTAGCTATAAAATGATATTTAAGAAAGAATTGTTTGTATATTACAGAGCTTTAACACTCAAAATTCAATGGAATTGATTTGTCTAATTAAGAGAAATATATAATCATCAAAAATAGGAATAAAAGATAATATTTATTTAATAAAAATAGAAACTACAGATCAAGGTCCTACATTAAATGATAAATAATTAAAGCTTCTCTTAGATGTCATGAATGGGACAAACATATGGCATGATTGTGTTCACAGAAAGAAATTTAAAACAGAGAAAAACAAAAGAATTAATAAGGTAATTCAGTAAGAACACAAGGTTAATTAGCCTTGTTAATAACCTTGGACTCAAGCATAAATCAATAAAAATAAAATTGTATATTTATATATCAGCAACAAAGACACATAATTTTAAATCAAAGCCACAGAACTAGCAAATATTCCAAAAATGTCAAATACCTAAGGAAAAATTCCATATTTTAAAATCTCTTCCTAAGATTGCAATATATAATGAAGGATATCAATGGAGATATAAGTAAATAGGGAAAATAGCATATTCATGTGTTGGAAAAATGTCACCACCTTGGCCAGGGTCAGTGCCACACAAAAACTTCAGCTAAATGGCTCAAGCTAACTCCAGGATATTGGAAATAACCCTGAGGACACCAGAAGTGCAAGAGAGCTTTCACCTCCTAATGAACCCCTCCCTTTGTCAGAACTAAACTAGAGTATGAAATTATTTAAAGTCTATTCCTTTTCTAGGGAATATTTTATTGAAATAAAAAACAAGCCAAGAGTGCCTACAACTGAAAGCAGGAGGATTGCATCCAGCATCCATGTGGAATCTAAGCCCCCTCTTGACATAGATGTGGAATGGACACAACCAATCCAAGGTCCACAGGATGGAGGAATAGAATATGGATTAGAGTGGACTTACTGATATTCTATTCATGAACTATTGTGGTTAGTAATAAAAAAAATGTGGCATTGGTGTGGAAAAGTGGCTATGGTGGCTGCTGGGTGTGGGGAATGGGAGGAAGAGATGAGATGTGGAGGTGTTTTCTGGACTTGGAGTTGTCCTGGGTGGTGCTGCAGGGACAATTACTGGACATTGTAGATCCTCCCATGGCCCACTGGATGGAACATGGGAGAGTGTGGGCTATGATGTGGACCATTGACCATGAGGTGCAGCAGTGGTCAGAGATGTATTCACCAAATGCAATGAATGTGTCATGATGATGGAGGAGAATGTTGCTATGGGGGGAGTTGTGGGGTGAGGGGGGTGAGGGGTACATGGGAACCTCATATTTTGTAAATGTAATAGTAAAAAAAATGAACTAAAAAAAGCCAAGCAATTATATATACATATTTGTGTAAATACATGTAACCATTATTATAAACCAGATAGTGAACTCCCCCAATTATTCTCTTGTACATGTATAATTTATGCCTCCAGCCCTTCTCTGTTCACCAGGCAACATTTGATCTCATGAATTATACCTTAAAGATGAAAAACTTAAAGTGTATAATTCCAATGTATTCATTTTATATACTGATACGCATCAATATCACAGAGTCAATATTAGAAAGTATTCATCACTTCACTATTTTAACTTGTATAACTTCTCTTCATTCTCTCCTGAATCTCATTAAATTCTTTGTTAAGTCATCTCCCTCAGATCTCTTCTGAATTATATGAGGAAAGGAACTGGGTGCTATGCTGGGGTTCCCTGGGCGCAGAACAATGATCAAAGTGAAAGCCATGACCTCTTTCCTCTTTCTCAGTGACAATCTAGGCTCTGCCCACATCTGATGGGCATTTTCTCTAGAAATATAACTTGTGATTTTCAGGGTCAGGAAAGAAGTCAGAAACTTGAAGCTGGGGAGGTGAGATGAGAGAGGAAGCCCAGAACCCTGGCAGGGAGCCCCTTCCCTTCCATCCCTGTCCCTGCTCCTGGGAAGAGCTTATGCTTTTTGGTCCTGATCTTACTCTGTCCAGCCTCCATGGACTCCCTGAAGGGCAGACCTGGTTCTGGTTTCATACTTCCTCATTGCCTATTCCTTCTATCCTTATAACTATTGAGTCCTCAGATCTCAGGTATTCGTGTTATATAGAACATCAGGTTCATGAGATTTTCTTGGGAAGGGCACTCAAATATTCACCACCCCATGGAGCACATATGACACTTGATAAAGTAATTTGTATTGCAGTTCATGTGACTTCAGTATTTTCCTAAGAGAGGAACTCACTTGGTCAGCATACCTGCACACACACAGACACTCAACCCTGGGACTCATTCTCTATCTCTACATATCTCTGTGTATACAGAAAATGTGGTCAGAAGAACTATAGATCAATGTCAACCAGAAAATGCAAAACATTCAGATTTAATAATCATTACAGGTAAATGATATTACTCAATGCTACAACTCAAAATTTATTTTAATGTCAAGTCATCACTTAGGATCACTACTTACACAAACAATACAAATACTAATAAATGACAGAAATCCACTTGGTACAGAAGGGAAGGACTGGAGTTCTTTAAATATGTCAATCCAATTGTTTTGGTTATATCACTGTATGAGACAGGAAAGTCTTGCCGTCTATGAATTTGGGTCAGCTGAAATTCCTGAATCAGGCATAGGTTTCTCATAGCAGATGGAATGCGGACAGAGGAACAGCTTGGGCCCTAAAGCCAATTTATAAAGCATGTTCTATTGTGTTGCCAATGGGCTGTTTGAATGGATTTCCTGGATATGGAGAGGTGGCTGAGATGAATATGGTGGACCTTAAGGGGTGGCACATTGAGTGGGGGAAAGGGATTGAGAAGCTATGAGGAGTACTGATGTGCAGACTAGGGATATGACGTGAACAAGAGAGTCATGCCTCCCTGGAGGAAAAGCAGAAGGTTTCTTAATGAAGAGGGTGGTGGCAATGGCCATGCAGTCACTGGGATTGCAGCCCATGGGGAGGGAAGCACAGGAGGAAGAATCAGGACAGAGGAGGAAGACCATGGTCTTGGGGACCCTAGTGTTAATTCTGGAAGGAGCAGTTTCAGAATCAGATTCTTACAGCCATTTGGTTGGGCTTTCATCAAGGTACTTGATATATATCGATCAGAGTGAAAAAGATGATGGGGTGTTCCTAGGAGAGGAAACACCAGATCCTGCCAGTATACCCCTCCTTACTATCACATTTCCTCATCTATCCTCCCTGACCTGTAGCTTGGATGTCATCATGCTTGTCCAGCAGGGGGTCCAGGCCTAATGCATAGAATACTCAGTAATTCTTCCTGAAAAATTCATTAAATTGAGTAAATCATAATAGAGATTTAGCTAGTATAAAAACTCACAATTCTTGTTTGAGAGAACATATGATTGGAGGACACTTTGTTGAGAAGGCTGAGGCTTTGCAGAGCCAGATACAAGTGAAAACATCTCAGGATTCTACATGAAAGGAGGACAAAGTTGACCACACATGAGAAACACATCTGCCTAAAAGTACATTTTTCTGGTCTCAGTCAAAACTGCCTGCATGAGGCAGCACTTCTTGGGAGTGAACATGAGTTGATCCTCAGATCTAGCAAGTGGTCACTGTCATAGTCCACCGTTATTTAAACCCAGGGTTCTTCACTTTTTTTTTCCATCGTCCCCTTTGCCAGTCAGGTGAAAACCATGGACTCTTCAGAATGTACTGGCAGATAGTTTTATGACACTCAATGGTGGCATGTCATTAAAGTGAATTTTAGGATTACTCAAAGTTACATTTTATAACTTTCCCATAATTGCAATACATGATAACCTAACATGGTTCATCTGTTCAAATGGTAATTTTTGGCAAATGTTTAGAAATTTGAGTTTTCCCACAGCATCATAAAACCATGTCTGCCATTCTTACCAAGTTTTTGACAGGGAGTTTTCTACTGCACTCAAAACACACTATAGCAAAATAAAAATCACACTAAGTCCACACTATACTGTGTATTATTTAATAAACATATCACACCCATACCGACATGTCCCCACAAGAATGTTTTTAAGTGCATAAAATAAATTATAGAGGAAATCAGTTACATATATTGAAATAGTTACTAAAATAAAAAAAACATATGCTATAATACTATACATATGTGTTTATCTCTTAACACAAATAATAATCCAATACATCAAAAATACAAGAGAGTTAAAGTAAGGTTTTATTTTTTTAATTTGAAATAAGTATTACTGTAATTTATTGCATACATTCATAAGTGAAGGAAATGCTAGATTTCAGTTAGAAGTCAGAGAAAATAAAGAAAATAAGTTGATTTTTTTCAATTCAAGCTATTGGACCCTCTGATATCTTTCCTATGTCCATGTGTCCCTGGTTAAGAACTCCTGATTTAAACAAAGATTCTTTACATAGGCCTGAGACCTCAGCTGTTACCCTCAGAATAGAACTTTTTGAAAGATTTACATGATGTAATTGGTAATAATTCTGAAGCAAAGAAAGCTTTAGCTTGTGGTTTTAAGGGCTGACTTCTACCTGCCTACATACAATATCTCTCTGAATCTCAAGCATATTATCTTGAATTGATAGAGTTTATAAGTACTTTTGGAGGCTTTTGTGGCCAGGAACTCTCAAAGCCTGGGGGTCAGCTCTGAACAAGAATGACAAGCAAATTTTTTCAGGTCACAGTTGTCTGGAAAGCTGTGTGAAAATATTGGGGCATGAAAGTGAATGTGGCCTGGCTCTTATTCTGGAAAACCTGAGATTAACAGGTGAAATGAGATTTGTTTGCCTTGATAAAACAAGTGACTGAGACTTGAGCAAAGTGACCCAGAGTAAGGGACATGCCAGTCCACATGCATACAAATGTCCCAATAAACCTGGTGGAGAGATATTGTAAGCAGTTTCATAGTTGAGGTGCATTGTGGTGGTGTGGTGTGTTACTACAGTTCAATGTACATTTTCCATTACAATGTATTCATGTATTAAAATATCCATGACGTTCAAAGGGAGATATGACTTTAACTTTAAGGAAAGCATGTAGAATTAGAGGAAGCATTTCACCTTCAGTAAAAATAAGTAATATTGAAAGGAATAAATGTTTTAGCTGTGGTTGTCTTGTTGGAGTAGTTTAGTGAGGTCAGGTTAGTTAATAATACTCAAGTCAATTATATTCTCATTGATTTTTATGCTATTTTTCTATTGAACACAGAGGGAACATTGTTGAAGTGTTTAACTCTACTTGTACATTTGAATAACTCTTGTACCACTGTACATTGATTTCTTTCTATACATCAAAGTACCATTATTTGGTTAATACACATTTAGTACTGTTATGTCTTTTGAATGAACTGTCAGGTCAGGGATGGAGAGTTATATCTTTCCCTAATGTAGTAAGCTGGGAAATATGGAGATAATTTTGGTTCCACATAGAGACATGCCATTATCATGGAATCTCCAAATCTGTGTGGTCATTCATCCCAGTGATGAGATTTTTATATGAGATTTGAGATTTGAGTCGATGGCGGGATTAGATTTTATTTTAGGTATGTTGAGAAGAGGTGAACTTATATGGCATGCATGTGTTGAGGGATCTCATAAAAGTTTCACTGAGAAAGACATTTTTCATTTGATCCACTGTGGTTTTCAGTCGTCATGTGCTAGCAGCATGCAATAGAGTCAGCATGGAGGTTATTTTAATTTTCCAGACATATTCACCAACCCTTCTGGCTTTGCTGGTATGGAAGGGTCAAGATTTTCATGAAAGAAATGTCTTAATTTCCATCATTGAATCTCCAAATATAGTGAGACAGTGGATTGGGAACCAGAACATATTGGCATACAATAAAACACTGTGTACTTATTTTATGACTGCTGAAATAAGTAACCACAATATATACAAAACACGTTTATTCTCATTTTTCCCACTCTCAGAATTCTAAAGTGGTTTTGGCAAAAACAAGTTGTCCACATGGAGTCTTACACTCTCTGGAGTATCCAAGGGAAAATCTCTTTTAGTCTCTTTGACCACTTCCAGAGATCTGTTCTTTGGCTCATGTTCTCTTTTTCTATTTTCACACCCAGCAAGATAGCATCTTGCTTCAGTCATCAACTTGCTTTTACTTCTGAAAGAGTGTCTTCCCCTGCTCCCTCCTAATAAGGGAAATTTTGATTACATTAAAGGTCTAACTGGATAGTTTGGGATAATCTCTCCTATGTCAAGATCCTTAAATTAATCACATTCTCCATGTTCCCTTTAAGATGTGCATCTTACAGACTAAATAAATTCAGCTCATCTCAACAGCTTCATAATTCTCACCTTATTACAGCATTAACTCAACTTCAAAATCCTATCTAAATACCATCTGAACAAAATTTGCCAATCTCACCAAGTCATTTTATCATGAATGGATGACATTCTGGGGATGATTTATCCTGAAATGAATACCCTTCCATAAGTACACCTCAGAAACGAGGTAGCATGTGTTCTGTTCCATAAACACAATGGTGGCCCAGGGGTCACTCCAGTTCAGAGAAGCTGCCAGTCCACAAAGAGGGAGATTTGATGGTGCAAATTAATCTCTGAAGACATGAGAATACACATTAATAGGAAAATACCTGTCCTCCCTTTCTTTCTCCTCTCAAAGGAACACATCCTTTGAGGAGCTTACAACTTTCTTCATCCTACTATCCTTCTTTGAACTAGATGAGAGGACTTTGGACAGCCCATGTTTTACAGAGCATGGCATCCTATAGAGTCCTCATTTGGGTCAATAGTCAGGCTCAAGCCTTGGGACCTGCATGACCTTGGATTTTTTACTGGACCTTTTCCAGGTGTATTCACACTGTTATGTACATGTGATTATCACCACATGGCCATAAAGAGAACACTATTGGATGATGAAACTCCTAGCAGATCTTGTACAGTTTTTTTTCTGTGATAGTAAATTATTTCTAACTGTGAAGAAAGTTTTTTCTTATATTTTCCAGCTGTCAGCGCAGATCTGGGTGTCTTCTTCACGCATCCATATCTTCTCTGAAATCTGGAATTTAGTGGAGGTCCCAAGAACCCTTCATTCTCTGAGCACCTCTTTCATCTTCTGGATTCCCATTGCTCTCTTTGTGTATGGTTCTTAAATCATATGTCCCTGTGGGCATTGGGGTTTTTGTTTAAATAATCAAATTAAGACCACTGTCAGGGAAAACCATAGGGAAGAAGACCACATTAAAATGACTGTGTACAGCTGTGGACCTAGTGAGTGTTAATAATCTGATAATGTTCTTTCATAATCCATAACAAATGCTCCACAACAATGTAAGGTGTTGGTAGAGAAGTGATGTATGGAAATTCTGCACATTATTCAGATTGTTTTGTAAGCTCACAACTTCTATAATAAAAAAAAGAAAATAACATGTATGGCTGCTTTATAAAATATAAATAAAAATATTATAGAGAGAAGGAAACAATAACAGAATAGCAGCTATGTATGGCAGGGGAGGCATAGAGATTGACAGGTGATGAGTTTTGTTTGTTTGGTTTTTGTTTTGTAGTAGTATTATTACTGGAGTGAAAATGCTCTAAAAGTGATTGAATTGAATGCACAACTGTGAGATTATAATACCATTGATTGTATACTTTGGATGGATTTACACTTTATTAATATGTATTAATAAAATTATTTGTTAAAAAATTTAAAATTAAAAAATAAAGAAAATCTAAAAAGAATTCAGTTGGAAAAAAGAATTTACACAGTACACCTACTAACAGCAGAGACTGTTCTCCATGTCACAGAGTGTCTGAAAGTTACATTCTTGGACTTTGCAATATAAAGTTATACTAAGGTCACAGTTGTAAGTTACTGAGGAGTTAAATTTTTCAGTCTTTCTGAAAATTCTATGTTGACCCCTCACTGATCATATTATTATAGTGTCATGTGTATCATAGTTTTTTTTCATGTCACCTCATTCCCTAATACAATCCAGAATGACCTACAATACCTTCTTGGAAACCATCCACCTGATGTACATTCTGGAGTTCACTCATTGGAAAGGATACTAGGTTCCTTCAGAATAAGGATGGAGGACACTAGTCACTGGTCACAGGGACTTCCTGTCCTGTCTATTGCTGTCTTACCTAATTCCAATGAACCAGAGAGTAGGTGTTGCAACTCTGCTGAGGCTCAGGACCCAGCTGGCACATAGATAGTCTACAGATTCAAGTCACCTGAGCATACACCACCCCCAGTGGCAACCACTAGTTTAATAAAAGTGACATTAGAGACATGCATAGAGAGTCACATCTGACTCCAAATCCATCACACTCAGGAGCACAAATTCCAAATTAGGGCCCACTGACAAGGCACTGAACTCCAGAGTCATCTGTCATGACCATAGGATCTGGGTGTCTCCATATGAACTACACTAATGAAAGAAGTTGTCACTGTGGGAGGTATGGGGGGTAGCAGGAGTGGGGTGTATGGGAACTTCTTATATTTTTTAATGTAACATTTTGTGTTATCTATGTATCTTTTTTAAAAAAGATAAGAAAAGCAATAAAAAAAGCAGTGGAACCCAGTGGAGAAGGTAGGCACCAGCAGATGCTGGAATGTGCCTAATTATGCACAGTTGCAACTCAGGGAGAAATATCTCCAGATGCACATGATTTGGACCCTTTCACAGTCTCAGAATTGTATGCTTATAAGTTAATAAATCCCAATGGTAAAAGCAAACTCATTTTTGGAATGATGGGATGGGATCCTCTTTTTTCTTGAGATAATGTATGTAGTGTTTTTTGTTTGTTTGTTTCTAGGAATTTTTCCATTTCATAGAGGTCAGGCCTTTCTTTTTATGTCTTACTTCTTTTATACTGCATGCATTTAATGCTATAAATTTCTCTCTCAGGATGCCTTGTACTGCATTTGATACTTATTTGTATGTTGCATTTTCATTTTCATCCACCTCAAATATTTTCTTTATTTCAATTGGGTTTTCCTCTTTATCCCCATTGGTCATTTGAGGATATTTTTTATTTACATATTTTCGTTTATTTCCCATTTCTACCCCTCATTGATTTCTAGCTTTATTCATTTGCGATTTGAGAATATGCAATATATGATTTCAATATTTTTAAATTTATTTATAATTTTTTGAGACCTAACATATGATCTATGCTGCAAAATGCAACCTATGCAGTCATGAAGAACATATATTCTATTTTGGTTGTGTGAAATGTTCAGTACTTTTCTATTAGGTCCAGTTGGTTTAGAGCATCACTCCTGTCCTGTTCTTCCTTATTGACCTTCTGACTAGATGTGCTATCCATTATTGAATGTGATGTATCAATGTCTCCTACTGTTAATGTCTTACAATCAATTTCTCCCATCAAATCTGTCAGTATTTGCTCCATAGATTTTGAGTCTCTGCTATTAAGGCCTATATATTTATAATTATTACATCTTCTTGTTTTTAGCCATCTGTCCCTTGTAACTGTTTTTGATTTAAAGTTTATTTCATCTGATATTAATATAGCAACCCCATATCTCTTATAGTTACTACTTAATGCTTTTTTTTTCATTCTTTCATTTTTAATCTACTTATATCTTTGAATTTATGGTGGGTCTCTTGCAGACAGCATATTGTTGTGTCATGCGGTCACCCCTCGGGCTGAAGTGTGGTTTGCTGGCCTGGCGGGGGAGCAGCTGCGGTAGGCCAAGCCGCTGCCCCCATAATAGGGTGGCTGGTCGGACTCACCGCCACCCCTGAAGGGAGCTCGGCATGGGCGCAGAGTGCCCTCGGGTCTCCCCTTCTTGGCAGCCATGCTTCCGCGGCCGCCCCTCCTCCCGGATGGCGCCATGCGATGCCTGTGGGGCGGCACCCTTCTTCTTCTTTCTCCCTGCGCAGGCGCAGGGCGGAAAATTCCAGTCTGCCCTTTTCCCCTCCCCCG
Organism: Dasypus novemcinctus; assembly: GCF_030445035.2. NCBI lineage: Eukaryota > Metazoa > Chordata > Mammalia > Cingulata > Dasypodidae > Dasypus > Dasypus novemcinctus. Next base: position 69,044,803 of record NC_080691.1, read on the forward strand.
ACAGCAGCAACAGCCAGGCGTGGGCGGAAAAATCCAGTCTGCCCTTTTCCCCTCCCCCGACAGCAGCAACAGCCAGGCGTGGGCGGGAAACTCAAGTCTGCCCTCCACCCCAGCAACAGCAGCCACCAATCCCTAAACCCTGCCCCTTCCCCCAGCAACAGCGACAGCCAATCCCTAACCACCACCCCTCCCCCGTCCAGTACCACCCACTGACCTTTCGCCGGCAACCAATCAGAACAGGGCGTGGCTTCGACCAATCAGCTTTCCCCAGCCCCTATAAAACTGTTGCCTCTCCCTCAATAAAGTGGACTTGCGTGTTTACCTTGTCTCCGCGGTAGTTCTTCTGCCGTGCGCCCTCCAGTCCTGAGAGCCCCCGACAAGGGCCTGGCCTCCCTTGTCCCCAGTTCGTCGCCTGCTTCTCCGGGCGACCCCTTCGTCACCTGCTTCTCCGGGTGACCCCTTTGTCACCGGCTTCGCCGGGCGACCCCGTCAGCCGAACCACGCAACCCCTTGTGAGACCAATCCCTCGTCTGCTGCCGGACCGACCCCTCGTCCCAAGCGGGACCGACCCCTCATCCAGAGCTGGACCGACCCCTCGTCCGCAGCCAGACCCCACCTCTACCGACCGAGCAAGCCGCCGCAGCTGGCGCCCAAAGTGGGGCAAGGCAACTCCACCACAGCCTCACTCCATAACCTGGCGACCCCCCCCCCTTCTCACCTTGGGACTTCTCTCGTGCAACATTGCTGCTACCTGAGCCTTGGCTACCTCATACGATCTACGGCGGTCTGGGAGAATCGCTGGATGGCTTTCTCCTTCCATGTCGGGGGTTTATACCGACCCGCTATGATTAAGAGGAGCCTTGGATTTCTCGGGAGCACGCGCTTGCACGTCTGAAGTAACCCTACCACAGCCCTACACCCTCCTCTCTTCTCACCCCTATCTTTTCGCTCTGCATTGCTGCTCCTGAACCTTGGTGACCTCATATGATCCATGGCGGTCTGGGAGAATCGCTGGATGGCTTTCTCCTTCCATGTCGGGGGCTTATACCGACCAGCTATGATTAAGAGGCACCAATAAAACTCTCAGGAGCGTGTGCCTGAGCACCTCCACCCCTGCCTTCACCTCTGCCTCCTCCCCTCTGCACTTGCTCCCCTTTGCCTTGCTCCACTGCTTGTCGTCCCACCTTCCCCTCGTCGGGACCTTCTCTTGGCCCGTGACCACCATCAGAGTCCCATCGGCTCCGACCCCTCGTCTCACCGCGCACCTCGGCTCCCATCGCTGCGCTCTCAAGGTAAGGGCCCCTTTTCTTATTGGCTCCAAAAGGCCATTAGCAATGGGTAACATCCTATCTGCTAAGCAAACCCCACAAGTTCGGGCCCTCGCCGGTCTCCTAGACACTCACCGGTGTAAGATCTCTTTCAAACAGCTTCAAGTATATTGGGACCTTCTTCTCCCCTTTAATCCATGGCTTACCACGTGTCAGCTTTGGGACCCAGACACCTATACTCGCCTTATAGATAGGGTCACTTTTGCTGTGGAGCAGGAAGGTCAAAGATTCCCTCCTGGCTTATTACAGGCAACATGAAGTCCAGAAGAAATCTTGAAGGGTATAATCTATGATATGCTATATAAAAAAGGATTTAAAAGCAGCTATACCAGAAAGTAAGAATTATGAGTCAACTGTAAATAAATTATATATTTCTGTTAATGTGTTGTAATTGTTCTGTGTTTGTCTGTCTGTTCGTTCAATGTCAACATATATTGTGATACCTCCGGATGGTAAATATAAATTACTAGAAATCTTTAAAAGAGCTCTATTCAAATGGCCAAAAATTAAATAAGCGCTTATATTAATACTTAAGTTTATTATATTAATACATAAGTTTAAATGTTAATAAGATATCTACAATTAAAAAAAATTGTAAGTCTTAATTAACAAAATTAACTGTACGTCTTCATAAAAAGTTGTTCTTGCCTAGATTAAAATGAATAACTTATTTTTCTTCACAGGATAATATAAAGAATGTAAAACTTATATGAATATTAAAAAAGGTTAAAAGTTTGTAAAAATGCTAATGGAAATGTAATAAGTTTTGCAAAAAGACGTATTTTGTCCTAAAGTAGGATGGCTAATTTTTCATAAACTCTTGAAACTTAATTTGCATGCGGCAAGTGTAAAAGGTATTGTGATAACTTTACGTAAGGGAATGTGTTCTGTAAAGATAAAATTTATCTTCAATAGTTTACATTAAGGTATTAAATGGCTAATTCCAAAAGGTCATTCTTAAATATATATATATAAAACTGAATTGATGATAATAATAATAAAAGGTAATTTTATAACAGGAAAGATTAACAGCAACCAAGCTCCCCTGCCAACTTGCTTTTAGGAAACGGTTTCTAATATTGCATGCTACTAAGTATTTAAAGAAAAGTTATTCTTAAGGAAACAGAAGATGATTTTGTCTTTGCAGCCATTGTCTATTTAGCAACACCCCTCACTATCGGCCTAGCCACTGTTGCGCCGGATGATTGGAACCTTAAACAAAGACTCCTCCTCACTGTCATCTTCCTATCTATCGTTACTATATTTACTGCCCTCATTCTCCTTCGTTTATAAAGCAGTCTCCTACAAACCACAAAACTTCTGTCTTAAACATACCATTCTCAACCCTATCCTCTAAATGATCTTCTCACTTCCCCCACAGCCTTTAATACTTTATTTCTTCCTCATAACCTTTGCTTTCTTGATAATATTTTCCACCATCTGTCTAGCCGCTACCGCACCAGAAGATTGGAACCTCGGCCAACGAATTCTATTCTCCATCGCCTTTCTGTTTATTATCCTCTTTTATGCTTTACTCCTTATCTTCCTCCCATAATGACTTCACCAAGCCTCCTCTTGTCCAAAACCATCACCCTTCTTTTCCTCACACTCCCCATTGCACTCACCAACCCCAGCCATCAGCCTTTTAATTGGACAGTAAGCCTCTGACAGGAAAAAGTAATCCTCTCCTACAATGTCTTCGCTGCCAAGGAGAGATCAACTACCTGCAACGCGCTGTCATCCTGGACTTTTAACAAGAGATGGATCTTATAGCCACCGAGATCAACAAGAATTGGACATTGGCCACCCTTGCTTGCAACGGCAAGATACCACCCCCTAAATTGTACATTTATATCCCCGTCATACTCACCTCCCTCTTCAGCCCCGCTTCCCTCATTGCTTACTGCCTCTTGGGTCTCGGCTACTTGTTGCTGCTGCCATCCTGGCCCTTATTTGAAAAGAAGGGGGAAATGCAGTCACCCCTCAGGCTGAAGTGTGGTTTGCTGGCCCGGCGGGGGAGCAGCCGCGGCAGGCCAAGCCGCTGCCCCCATAATAGGGTGGCTGGTTGGACTCACCGCCACCCCTGAAGGGAGCTCGGCATGGGCGCAGAGTGCCCTCGGGTCTCCCCTTCTCGGCAGCCATGCTTCCGCGGCCGCCCCTCCTCCCGGATGGTGCCACACGATGCCTGTGGGGCGGCACCCTTCTTCTTCTTTCTCCCTGGGCAGGCACAGGGCGGAAAATTCCAGTCTGCCCTTTTCCCCTCCCCTGACAGCAGCAACAGCCAGGCGTGGGCGGAAAAATCCAGTCTGCCCTTTTCCCTCCCCCTGACAGCAGCAACAGCCAGGCGTGGGCGGGAAACTCAAGTCTGCCCTCCACCCCAGCAACAGCAGCCACCAATCCCTAAACCCTGCCCCTTCCCCCAGCAACAGCGACAGCCAATCCCTAACCACCACCCCTCCCCCGTCCAGCACCACCCACTGACCTTTCGCCGGCAACCAATCAGAACAGGGCGTGGCTTTGACCAATCAGCCTTCCCCAGCCCCTATAAAACTGTTGCCTCTCCCTCAATAAAGTGGACTTGCGTGTTTACCTTGTCTCCGTGGTAGTTCTTCTGCCGTGCGCCCTCCAGTCCTGAGAGCCCCCGACAAGGGCCTGGCCTCCCTTGTCCCCAGTTCATCGCCTGCTTCTCCGGGTGACCCCTTCGTCGCCAGCTTTGCCGGGCGACCCCGTCAGCCGAACCGCGCAACCCCTGTGAGACCGATCCCTCGTCTGCTGCCGGACCGACCCCTCGTCCCAAGCGGGACTGACCCCTCGTCCAGAGCTGGACTGACCCCTCGTCCGCAGCCAGACCCCACCTCTACCGACCGAGCAAGCCGCCGCACTGGTCAAAGTGACTCTCAGATAGTAGAAACCCAGGACAGCAGTACCTTCAAAGGTAATCAGGTCCAGCTCCATCAACAAGTGGGCACAGAGCAAGGGTTTCTAGTATGGGGAAAAACCTAAGCAGGGGGCATTACAATCAGAGACCTCACCCTGTCCTTCTCTGCTCTCAGGGCAAGGGCCTCTCACCATTCCCTGGATCCTAGACTCCAGGCTGAATGGATAGAGGAGCTCTTCCATATGAGCAGGAAGAATGTCCTCCAGTGCTCCTCGGACCCTCCCTACCCTCTCTTCCCAAGGAGGAACTGTTATAGATGGCTCCAGACTAGATCCTTGCTTGTAAATTCAGGCTCCAAAACGTTGATGGCACCATTAGCTGAATTCTCAGACCCAGGAGCTGCCCACTGTCCTTACATTAGTGGACCAACTCTGCAGAAGAAAGTGCTCTTGTACATACTTGAATGTCTTGAGGATGGATAATGTCCAAGACTTTGATCTCATGGATTTATGAAAAAGCTTTTTATTTGTACCTAAATCACTCAATATTCTCTATCCCAGAAAAATTGTTAGAGACCCCTTTCTTTACTCCATGACTGCAATATATATTTCCCTTTTACTTGGGTTAGGTGGAATTGCTTTTGTGTTCGGGGACATGGAAATTTTTTCCCACTGTAAACTCCAGATTGATGGCAGTAATCTCATCATGGCTTTGCAGGAAGTGAAAAAATGTATCTCTATTAAAAGTGACCAATATAAGATTTATAAAAAATATGGTACTGGTTAAATGTGGTTTCCTGCCAGATCTTTTGATAAGTCACACAACCCTGAAAACATGTAAAGATCCTATACTGGATTTCTCTTGGACTTTTTTCTAATTATGAAGCACCACCTATATTACAAAGTTTGAGGAAGTGAGCAAAATAAAACACAGATACCAGAAGAAGGATAAGCAAACAAATGCTTGGGTAGGAAATCAACTTGGAGTACAAGAATGCATGGAATAAAATATTTATATCAAATTATTGTAAAAATTAAAATTCAATGAGTTATGAAAAAGGAATAAAAAATAATAATCTAAGAAAATACCTCAATACCACACATAGTACAGAATTCTATAAGAGAAGGTGGGTATAGGAAAAAGAATGCAACTCTGTATTTTAAATAAAATTTAAAATTTGTAAAACTTTAGAAGATGAGATAATTTCAATATAGAGGAAAAAGAGATATTTTCTTAAAAAGGAAGGAAACAATGAAAAAAACATTCCATCATATGGCTGTTCCACATTTTCTTTTATATTCACATGCTGAAGGATCCAGTTTTTGGCTAATATGAATGAAGCATCTACAAACATTCATGTGCAGGTTTTTTGTGGACGTTGATTTTCCAATCAGTTGGATAAATGCATAAGAACACATCTGCTGCTTTGTATGGTAAGACTAGGTATAGATTTGTAAGAATCTGTCAAACTAAGCTCCACGGTGGCTGTAACCTCCTAGATTCCCACCAGCAGTGGTCTGGTTGCTATTGTGCTACATTATAAGCAGAAGACAGTTTCTTTTGACTTTTAACCATTCACATGCATGTGCAGTGGTATCTTATTGTCTTAATTTGAAATTCCCTGAAGTCAAATGGTTTTGAGGATCTTTTCATATTCTTTTTCTTCCATCTGCATATATTCTTTGATGAGTTGTCTCTTCAGAAATTTTGCCCAATTTTAACTGGCTTGTTCATTTTGTTAGAGTTGAGTTCTAAGGTTTGATTTCTACATATTATGCAACAGTCCTTTATCAGATATGGGTTTTCAGGCAATGATTTCCCCTCACCAAGTCCCTCACAAAATAATACTGGGTGGTGTCCTCACTTCTCAGGTTGCTCAGTTTTAAATAAACTTCATTATTGGAGGTGTCCATGCCGAGTCGAGACTGAAGAGTTGGGTTACAGTACATGCTTCTACCACTATCTTGCCAATGCAGTCCAGCCACTTTCATGGAGCTTGGTGATTCCAATATATATAAAAGCCAGTTAGAGGAGCCAGAGGGTTTGCAGGTAAGTGACAGTCTGAAAGGGCTTCACCAAGTCAGATCCCAACTCCTTCAGCTGCACCTGGGACATGACACCTGAGGACAATGAGAAAAATAGTAAGTCCTGTACTCAGATGCATCATCCACAATGCCTTCATGTCTACATCCTGAGACCCTCACATCTGGGAGGTGCTACTAGAAAGAGGAAGATACAGAAGAGTTCCATGTTCCTTTGTATGAGGCCCATGACTTGCAGACAATGTTTTCCTATTTCACAGGGTCCTAAATTTATGTCCATGTGTGCTGTGTCTTCATCAGTTGGCCAAAGAGGTAATTTGTATGTTGGAGGTACTTTTGTATGTAAAGGTGAAGGGAGACAGGGGAGTTCCCCATCTTTGGGGCTCCTCTGGAAGGAGGATGCTGGTTGATCCCTAGGAGAACAGAGTCTACTTACTGGGTCCCACTTCACTAAATACAAAGGAAGCAGGCTAGTAAGATAGGAAATTAATAGATGGATCTGGAACCTGGCAAAGAGTCCATGTGGACATCAGTAACCCCCAAGATGGCTGCTAGAAGACCCCATCCCCAAGATTCTGCTATCCAGAACAAAAACTTCTTCCTGGGAGCAAAGGAAAGCCATGAATGTTTCCTAAGAACTTTATCATTGGATCCTCACTAAAGGATTGATGGGTGGGATAATCAATCAAAACAGCCAACAGCTGGAACCCCCTTCCCTGCCATTAGCAAAGGGGTAAAATAATTAACAGTTTAAAAGTCAAACACAGGCCTGAGCATGGGCTCTTGCCCTGCTCTCTTCCCTGCAGACCCATCCTGCCTTGTGTGTGCCTCCCTCACCATTTTTCCTCCACCACATGGCCACACAAGTAAACCTGGGGATTTATAATCTATAATGGGGAATTGTAGCTTGTAAATCAGCCCTCTTTATCCCTTTTCACCCCCTTCCTCTCTACCTGGGAACCCTGCTCTGATATTTTGTCATATTTCTCTTCCTCCCTACCTGAATAAATTACTGGCTTAACTCACCTGGTATACTCTCAAAATTCATTTCTGCAGCATAGCCAAGAAACTAAATAAAATCCAGTAACATATATGGTGAGCCAGCCAGGAGTTTATTGGTGAGTGAAACTATGGCCTACAACCTGTTTAATGCCTTCCTTTGGTTCTCTATTTTAAATGGGTTTGCATATGAGCCCCCATAGGATGTAATCCCAGGAGGGTAGGGGATGAGGTTTGGAAATCCATCCCACACACCCTGCCTTGTTGGAAATAACCCCAGTCGGAAGGGCTGGGGCACAGGACTGAAGCTGACTGTGCTTCTGCTCTTTCAAGCTCTTTTAGCAGCCAGAGGCTCTACCCCTGGGCCAGTGACCATCACCTTCTCTTGCCCCTAGAGGGTACACAGCAAAAATGGAGAGCCAGAAAGCTGAGGGCTTACTCCTCCCCCTGGGTCCATTGCTCTGTAAGCAGCTTTCCTATCTGACCACACCCAGTTACTTGGGGGAATGAAGTAGGAAGGCAGAGTGCAGAGCCAAAATGGATGCCATGGGAATTTCTTCCCCAGGGCTGTCACATGACATGATACCCTTGCACTTTTTAACCTTTACACATATTTAACTTTTTGCTGAATTTCTTTTTGCAGACTTGTTTTAGGATGCTTTGGTCTGTTTTAAAAAACTTTGGAACTGGTCAACTGCCTTTGTTTAGCAAGAAAGCTATTGAGTCAGAATCCCAAAATTGGTTAACTTTGTACAAGTAACCTCTAATCACTTATTGGCTTTTTGATGACTCCTTTAACTGGGAAACTACCAGATAGTAAAGTCATAAGAACTAAGACTGCATTTAATAATTCTGGTAGGATAGGAGGAAGAAGCACAATTTGGCTTGGCAGCTTCAGGTTGAAATCTAATGCCTGTCTGCCAAGCCCAGGCTGCCCTGGGAATGCCTGGTGGCAGGGGCTCTCTGGTTTCCTGGGGTGGTAGGAATCAGAGAGCAGCCAAATGTTTCCTGAGATTTAACTCAGGAACTTTGGTTTGGGTCAGTTGGTCTCAGACCCTGGAAAGTATGGGTGCCAAGAGCAAGAAAATGAATGGCCCCATTCCTTGGGCCCATCCATTCAGAGAGCAGCCAAATATCTCCTGAGACAGTTGTCTCAGGTGCTTTGATTTGGGGCCACTACTAGGGCCTTCCAGTCAGCTTGGGGTCATTGACTGATATCCAGAATCAGATAACCCCAGGACCTACCCACAAGGATGCTTGTAGGCCAATTATGCTCTGAAAATAAATATTCTCAGGATGCTGACACAGGGCTTCAGCTCCAAATTGTGTGGAGGGGTGAATTTAGACAGACTAGGACTCTGGGGTGCCAGAATGGTTGACTAAAGGGTACTTTTTCATTCTTCCTTGAGTAATGGGTGCAATCTTTAGCCTATCACCAAACTCCCCATAGGAGTCTCAGAGAAGCCTCTGCATAGAACCCCAAATTCCAGTTAAACCAGTATAAGAAAAGAAAACAGATACATCTGAGGCACAGAAACCTCATGTTGTGTCTCCTTAAAGAAATGAGGAAACAAACCTCAAAGTTCTCAGTTTAAAGTCAATTGTGCCTATAAAAAGTATAAATAGTGATCAAGATAAGAAACCTCATGTGCCATCAATTAAGGTCAAAAAGTTCCTTGAAATAATAAAAGCATAAAACTCTCTCTTTTGTTTTACTTTGTGCATAACCTTGTGTTCAACTTCAAAATCTGTGTTTAACTTTGTCAGTTTGCTTGTGCCTAGGAAATCAGATTTGGGCTTCAACCTGTTACAGATTAAATAATGGTAAAATGTAACCCAAGAATGAGTCTTTGTCTTGCTAATGGATTTAATGTATAAATCACAAGTGAAAGTAATTCAATTGCTAAAAAAGCAGAGAAACTTCCCAAAGTTATATAAAAAAAATAGACTTCAGCATTGTCAAACTCTCTTGTGCTTTCAAACCAGCCCTTGAATACATTGCAGGTTGTCTTTCCATATGAGTTATTGGCCAGGTGGTTCACTGACCTCTCAAAAAATAAAGGTATCTATTACATCTCTGGTTGTGCTTCTGAAGTTGGCAGAAACTATGTTACAGTTTCAAACTCCTGAAGCAGCCAACAGTGGCTCAATATAGCTAAATGCATAATGGATATCACCTCCAGACTGGCCCTGTTTCATAGTGCCAAAGAGTGCTATGCACCAAGCCAGTGGAATACTGGAAACTACCTTCTTAGCTTCTCTCTAGGATCAGTGATGCTGTGGCTTGCTCACTGTGTGAAAGAAATTCAAAGTGGAGACATAATCACCAGAGTATTGTAAGTAGAACTTAAATACACATTAGCATTATCGCCTGCTCCCATGGAGAGATAATATGTAAGGTATTGCAAACATAAAATTTAAATCTGTTAATTACACCTCAAAGAGAAACTTATGCATTGAGTAGTACATTAATTAGTATTAAGTACTTTACCTCTATTCTATTCTAGATTTATGCCTGATGATTATAGTGTTAACTTTTCTATCCTAGATCATGTACAGAAGGAATTTAACCATGTTTAAAGTCCTGGTAAACTTCATTTTCTAAGTAATTAATGAATGTGCTTAGCCCAGGTCTCCCTCATAGCCCATACTAAAGTTAAAGAAATGTCCAACTTGGTGCACTAATCCTGAATGAAGCCAGCTGCTCAAGAAAGTGCCAGCTCACCAAAAGCACCTGATGGGACACATGAGTGCCGGTCATTGGATGGCCTATAATACCTCTTCAAGAAACAAAGCTAAGTATCATCTAAATCTCTAACCCATTGCCTTAAAAAAAAACCTTTGTTTTCTTTTGAAAAAGGCAGTGTCCCTTCTCATCCCTTCTTAGCTGCTTTAAGCATAACCACCACCATCAAAAATCGGGCTTGGCAATCTATACTAAACCCCATTATCTATTTCAATCACCCCCTAGAACTAACTTACAGCACAGATGAAACTAGCTGTGCCTTAGAAGCTCTAAAACAGCAAGCAAACTCTCTTGCTGCTGTGTTAATGCAAAATTGCAGGGCACTTGACATGCAAATTGCAGCACAGGGAAGGGAATGTCCTTTCCTTAAGGAAAAATGTCATCTCTATGTAAATTATTCTAAAATAGTCCTAGACAGTATTCAAAACCTACAAAATAAAACCCACCAATGTCAGGAAAATTCAGCCTTTATAAACACTTGGCCTTTTCTACTCCTGTGGTCCAGTGTCCTCTTAGTGGGACCATATATTCTCAAAATTCTAATTAAGTTTATTTCTTCCAGGATCAACATATTGCTAGCCATATGGGGACTTCATCCAGCTTCATACAGGATGCCAGATCCATCTTCCTCCAGTTGAGACAGAGTAGCAAGAGAGTTATACACCTTGTCAGGTAGGGTCTACAAACCCCTAACCAGCAAGAAGTAACTACAGAAGGCAGATCATCGTCCTTCAACACCCCTTTAAGATTAAAAGTGTAAAACTCTCTGAGGGGGGGAATGAAGCAGGCTAGTAAGATAGGGAATTAATACATGGATCTGGAACCTGGCAAAGAGTCCACATGGACATCAGTAACCCCCAAGATGGTTGCTGGAAGACCCCCACCCCCAAGATTCTGCTCTCCAGATCAAAGACTTCTTCTTGGGAGCAAGATAAAGCCCCAGATGTTCCCTAGGACTTTATCATTGGCTCCTCACTAAGAGATTGATGGGTGGAGCAATCAATCAAAACAGGAGGCCTGAGCATGGACCCTTGCCCTGATCTCTTGCCTGCAGACCCGTCCTGCCTTCTGTGTGCTGCCCTCACCATTTTTCCTCTGCCATAAGGCCACACAAGTAAACCTGGGGATTTGTAATCTATAATAGGGAATTGTAGCTTGTAAATCAGCCCTCTTTATCCATTTTCACCCCCTTCCTCTCTATCTGAGAACCCTGGTCTGTTATTTTCTCCCATTTCTCTTTCTTCTCTACCTGAATAAATTACTGGCCTAACTCACCCAGCATGCTCTTGAACTTCATTTCTGCAGTATAGCCAAGAACTTAAATAAAATCTGGTAATACAAGGATTTCTTCATGCAGGCCATGGAAATACACTGAAAGAGATGATAAGAGAGATGGGTGCAGCCAAGGAACTAAGATGCCTTTGGAAATGCTGTCAGTTTGCCTCTACTCTAATGGATATACATAATGATCAAATATTCAATACAAATATATGGCCTGTAATCTGCTCCATAAATCTTCTGATCCATTTATCTCCTGTTAGCTGATTTTATTGCATATTCTAAAGATTGAAGCAGCAGCTAAATGTGCCTAACACACTGCATTCAGACAAATTATGTCCAATCCAATATATGCCAAAATTGAGAATGATTTTGTTCGGCTCAATGTTGTGAACATTTCTTCTTAGGATAAGACTTGTATAAAATGTATACATAATTTTTGTAGAACTGAATTTGCTCAAGACAATCATTCACACAGCTTAATTTTTATCACTCCTAGCAGGTTCTTAAACCTGCTTATTCCCTGTACTTAGCTGAGTCTACAGGGACACCCTGCATCTCAGGACTCTCTCCTTAGGTAAAACTTTAAGGAACATAAACCCTCCTCTGATTTACCTATAGAGACAGAGAAGGAAATTATCACACCAATATGTTGGATCAGTGATATTGGTTGAATTTTGTCTCCCAAAACATGGTCCAGTCTTAATGCTAATGCTGTGAATGTGATCTTATTTGGAAATATTTTCTGTGAAGATGTTATTAATTAAGATGAGGCCAAACTGGACTATATTGGGCCCTAATCCAACATGACTGGTGTCCTTATAAGAAGAAAAGATTTGGAGATAGACACAGGGAACACCATGTGATAACTGAGTTAGGACTTGAAGGCCCAGGATTTAGGGCAAAATGCCAGAGATTAGGAGGAGGAATGGAAGCATTCTCCCCTACAGGCATCAAATTTTTAGCTTGCAGAACTGCAATATAATATAATTATGTTGAATTAAGCCATCCAATTTGGAATTATTTGTTAAAGCAGCCCTAGAAATCTATTCAGGAATCCATTCATGAATCTCTGGAAAGCTCAGTTCCTGCTTTCTTTGACAATGCCAGTGAAGTTTGAGTTCAGTGACAATGGTTTTTCTACATGGGGATGTGACACGCAGATCCTTATCAGTATAGCAGCACAGTGAATGGCTGTGCAGAAAGGATGATCTCACAATGGTTTAAGGGTATTGGTATCTCCCTGCACAATTATCAGGTCTATTGCAAAATCGCCTGAGAGCTGCCCTCCTGAGGCCTGCTTCACTGAATCTGGAATCTTGACTGAGATCCTAGAAGCCAGTAGTGCAGAGATCCCAGCAGAGCTCCCTCCCTCCTGCCTGTTACCCTCAGGATGTGACCTCACCCCTATGAACTTCAGTCTGATAAGGCACAAATTGGGGATGACAGCAGAAACTTTATTTGAGAATTTTATAGTAGGGACCCAGAGATGTTTCCTGTTATCTTCACTGTTATTAGTGTTATCACTGCCCTGGGGTTAAGAATGAGGAATCCTTTGTGAACCCTCACCTCTGATCACAATTGCACAAGGGACACCTGCTCTGGTCCTGTCCTTTATGTGTCACACCTGTGTGACTGAGAGGTCAACACACTCTGCCTCAGGGATCCAACCTGTACATTTGCTAATTTAATCTTGTTGTTTATAAGTATCTCTTTTACCTTATGTAAAATTTTCAGGAACACAGCTTTGAATGCAGCATATTGCAGAGTGTCTATTCGGTATTGTCAAGTGAATGGCATAAAAAATAACCTCCATGCCTGAATGCAGGCAATAGGAAAGTCAACAGAAGTAGGATGAGAAAGGTTAACAGGACAAATCAGGACCTGTTCATTAAGAGCTGAAATGTGGGGTGACCTGCTGAGGGAAAGGGGCATCCAGAACCAGGTGTGCCCTTTACTCACCAGGTGGTAACATAGGGAAGTACAGATACAGAATTGTGTGTCTTGGTCTTTGGGGGCTGATGGCTTGGAAGGGAGACTATATAAATTGTTGCTAACAGCAAAAAAACACAAAAACAGAGATATGCATATGTTTCTGGAAGTAAACACTTGTTGCTAGAGACTGCTAACTCTTAGGACATATATATTAGACCACCATGTAGAAATTGGCTTTGGGCGTTCATGGATATTATTAAGCACTGCTGTGGTTGAACACTAACACTCAATTTTTTGTCAATGTCAGTGAGAGGAACCAATAGAAATAACTAGTTTGCAGTAAAAAAGTTAAAGAAGTAAATATTTCAGTGAGATTCATTTGGAGGTTACCAGAGATGAAGATGTTGAATGAAGTCAGCACCATGACCAGAGACAGAAGGACAAGATGTGGTGAACTTCATACTGAGAAGATGGGAAAGTGCCATCTGATTGCTTTTATTTTCACTGCAAAATGTAGAAATTTATGTATTAAGAACAGAATATGAACTTAACAAATGTTGACTTCATGTATTAGAGAATAGTGGTAGTGTCATTAGTAAAGTCATGGAAAATGAAGCATGACCTGTCAAGAGAAATGCAGCAACTCTCATTTGATGAATGTGTCTCCCTAAATCCTGGACCCACTGAATAAACCATCCATGTCCTCCAGCTCCTCACTCCTAAGGCAACAGGAAGTCTTAGAAAGCCCCCTTTAAATGTGCCTCTCATTGCCTTCTTCAATTAGGCAAAAACTCTCAAAAAAGAATATTATTAGATCCATTAACAGTCATGGTTAAATTCTTATTTTAGAGTGTGTTGTGAAAAAGGAGAACTCTGCCCCTGAGAGGAAGGCCTTCCCAGACACCCCCTACACCTTCCCTGGGACTGGGACCTGTGCTTAGTGGGTCCTGAGTGCCCCCTGCAGTCCATCCCTTGCCCTGCAATGGGGTTCCTGTTGGGCTCAAAGGACATTTTCCTTGCAGCTTCTCAGCCCAGTGTTACCTGGCTGTGTCCTTCACTTCATGCTGATCTTAGATAGTATACATGCAGGTGATACCACCTCTTGACATAGTGAATTTTCCTTAGCAACCCAGCACACTCTTCAGGTAAACAAAACATGAGAATCTGTGCAATCACAAGAGGTCCTTTCCCCAGATCTGGACAGATGCTTTGATACTCACAGACATGGTGAATCCAGAGATGTTCAGGGTGTCTCTCATGTCCTTTGTTCTCCTCAGTTTTGAAGGTTACTACAGGGAACACGTGTACCCACAGGACCATGGGACTCAAGGCCCACACACACATCGACTATACCCATAGCACATGCACACACATAAAACACACACATACATATATTACATGTGCACTCTCAGATATCTGCTATACCCATATCATGAACTCACATGCTGTCACTCACACACATGAACATTCCTGTGCACACACATTTACTATTCCAATAATGCATCCACTCACAAGTATATTCAGAGACAGGTGTGTGCACATACATGTTTACATTCATAGATACACACAAAACACATACATTCACATGTAGACACACATGAGCACACATATACATGCTCTCTCTGATTCTTGCAGCACTGGACTGCAAATTTGTCATTCATCCCTGTATCTAGCATGTGGATACAGCCCCCCAGGCTGACCCTAGCCTTGATTATGTGCTTTCCTTTGGCAAATAGGCCAAAATTGAACATAAATAATCTGATATTTGGCAAGTGTCTACATGTTGGGTTTACCATTCCTGCTTTGCCTGGGAGCTCAGCAGACATCCCATGAGATGAGCCAGGCCTGCCTGCCAGGGGTCAGGAGCTCATGGCTGTCTATGCACAGTCAGTACAGCCAGGACCACCCACCCACATGCATGGTAGGATCCCCTAAACCCACAGACCAACAAATTGATGTCCTCAGAGGTTCTCAGAAGACATAGAATCCTTGAGCAGTGGATCCCTCCCAGGACCAGAAACAAATGCTGGACAAGGAATAGAGGGCAGAACAGTGAGCTTGGTTTGCTTTTCTTTTGCTGTTTTCAAAATCCTCTTTATCTCTGATATTTGGCATTCTGAATAGTAGGTGTCTTGCAGATCTATTCAGATTTATTTTTTTGGTATGAACTGTACTTCTTGGAAATTGATATTTCCAATTCTTCAAATAGACATTATGTTTAATGTTGCCTATGACCCAGCATTTCTACTGCTTTTCATCTACCCAAGAGAACTGATATCATGTATCAGCCAGAAGTTGTACACAAATGTTCAGAGAAGAGAAAAAGAAATAAATGATTCAGGAGTGCTATATCCCAAGACCATATTTCAGGCAGGCTTTTAAACCTGCCCTTTAAATTGAAAATCAAAGATATCACCTGACTGATAAACTCAAATAAGTGAGGGCTTTTGGAAAGGAGCTGACTTCCCAATAGAGTGATTCGGTAGACCAGGTGAAGGGCCTAGTGATCACAGGGTTCACAATACTTCCTGGAGTACATGTCCCTTCTGCCCTCCCTCCAGAGCTGGCATGTCATCCATTTTCTCCATGCAGAGGGCATATGGTGGGCACCCTGGTCTCTGGAATGCTCAGGGATGAATTCAGAGTTGAGTTACAGAACTTTCAGCATCTTACAAAATACAACTCAAGTTATTACTTCATATTTTATTTTGATTTATAGCATTGATATTTCTGGAATAATTAGAAAAATTAACACTTAATGGTATGGCATAATTTTAAAAGCTGGATTGCTCCCCACATTGCTTAGAAATTTTATGGACTGTCTGGGCTGAACCATGCACAGGCTGGAGCACAGATGGGAAGGAGAGTCAGTAGTTATGTCTTTGGCAAGTGCTGGAGTCTCTTGTGCTTTTGTTTTTTGTTGGATTCATTTTACTGTGAATGAGCACAAATGTACTAGTAGTTATACAGCTTCCTGTTCAGAGTTGCATCTCCCACAAGTCAAGAAGTAGAACTTGGCTGAGATGGCCTCCAGGAGCCCCCCATGTGCCTTGTACAGTCATAGCCCCTCCCTCACCCGTGGAGGAGCAGCAACTGGTCTCTCAGAGACAGATCTGCACACACTCATTCTTGAATCATTCCCACTGTGCAACTGCAGACACAAAAATTCTTTTTTTTAATTTTCTTTCTCTTTCATGGATATTTAATTTCCATATCACAGACCTAACTTTCCATTATACCCTGCCAATTTACACAAATGCCTTACTCTCTTATCCAGAGGTATAAATAGCAAGGGTTTTATATAAAATATCTTCTGTGTCAAACACTGTGGTAAGCAGGAAATAATAATTAATTAATACTTAATTGCATACTCACTCACAAAAGGGGGCAAATGAACAATTACTAAACATTTTGTCTCTATATTTGCCAGTTCTGATAAAGCACAGGATTTGACATCAGGGTTTTTGGATATTTACCTCTTGATTGGTTTTCAGCTTGTTTCATAAATCTTCAGCCTAACTCTTCAGAGTTCTAATTGTTCACATGTATTTGTTCAGCTCTATCTATCAATGTTCTCTAAGTATAACAAATAATCACAAATCTCAATGGAATAAAAATATAAGAAAGATAAATGATTTGCTCATATTTGTTTATAAGGTATTCAGGTTGGAAGTCTTGCTAAGGAGTAAAATCTGTTTCAAGAAATTACTCAGGAACACAGACATACACCAATTCGTAAAATGTCATCTTCAAGTTGTGGACCGAAAGTTAGATGCAGGATGAAAGAGAATTTGGAATTCCAGGTGGGGTTTATTTTAATTGTTCAGGCCTGCAAGCAGCATAGATTATACCTGTGCATGTTCCAGTTTTTCGTTATCAATCATATGTCCTTCCCTGCTACCAAGGGGCTGGAAATGTGTGTTAACTGTGATCCCAGGAGGAAGAGGAACAATAGGTGTGTGTGGGCAGGATGTCTCTACACAGTAAGACAGCATCACCTCTCCCTCTTTCATTCTCTCTCTCTCACACACACATACATGAACTATTTTCTTTTGAGAAATACCATCCAGAAGTTTGAGAATATATAGAACACATTTGATATTGTGAATGAGTAAGGGGTTTGGGAAATGTTATGTCCATTGGTCAGTGAGAGGGTTGTATTTCCATTTTCTGATTCATCTTCAACTGCATATTGAATGAAGAGGACCATGAGGGAATGTTTCCTATGGCACTGAGGAATTAAAATGCACTGATTGTGGTTCATGTAGATAAAGGTTTGTGTGAAAATGGCAGAGAACCATTCAAAATCTGATGACAGTGAAGGAGACTGGAGGTTAGAGCAGGTCAGAGTTACTGTGAGGCATCAGGTGCAGGTGGAGATGAAGTCAGGAGATGTGCTAGAGACTCAGAGCACTTTTATAAGGCAGATCCCTGCATGATGACAATAAGACTGTCAGATTAGCCTGCCTGGTTCTGGAGAAAGGGAAAGATTGCCAAGGGGAAGTGTACTCCCAGGGGCAGTGCTGCGGATTAATGATTTGTGGAGGGAGGAACAGGCAACCAGATGCAGGTGGACCGCAAGACTTTGGCTTCCAGTAGCCAAAGTAGAAGGTGCCATGACAGAGAGGGTAGGACAGTGGCCTTTTGTAGTCACCGGAGTGGGAATGGAGGGGAGGGGAGCGCTGGGAAGAATATTAAGGACAGAGCAAAGGGAAACAGGTTTGAACTCTCCAGACATCTTTCCTAAAGAGCAGGCTGAGAAGTGAGGACTCAACTTTGTGCTTATTTGTCCACCAATATGTCACAGATAAATTAAGAGTTTCTTACCAAACTGACAAGATCACAGAATGAGAAAAGGGATGAGGGGTACGCCTAGCATAGGAAGGCCTGGATCCTGACAGTAACCCCTCCTCCCCTCACCCTGCCCCTATCCTTCCTCCCCTGTAGCTTGGAGATTCCTGTCCTCATCCTGTAGTGGGTGATTGGCCCAGTGCACAGAACACTCTTGATTCTCCCTGGAGCATTTAATTAAAATAAGTATGAATCCAGCATTTCAAAACAGGTTATCTATTTACTTATCATGAAAAATAATGAAATAAAACTAAGTTTTCTTGTATTAAAAGCAGTACATAGTATGCTGGCCCTGAGAATGCACCCCTCATTCCTCCACATGCAGGGACATAAAGCACCGATGACCCAACTGCTGTTCTGAGCTCATCCCCATGTTGTAAGAAAGGCAGGAGACCTCAAGGCTGCTCCAAGCCAAGGCCCAAACTTGGGAGCAACACTAATGCCCACCAAGTCCTGGGAGATGCAGGGCTCATTTGATGGCAATTTTGGCTCAAGGACATGGTGAAGATCTTGTTAAAACTGGGAGAAAGAAAATGGATTAGGACAAAAAGAGTCAGCCAGATCACTGCTGAGTCTGACATGCACAACTTTGAGTGAGGAGGAGAATCAGCTGTGAAATCCACTATGTTTTACAAGATACCCTGGCATAGCTTCTCTCCTTTTTGTAACCTGAATCACAAAGACTATCTTTTTTTTTTTTTTTTTTAATTAATTTTTTTATTTTTTATTGACTTTGTAATAATATTACATTAAAAATATATATGTGAGGTCCCATTCAACCCCACCCCCCCACCCCCCCTCTCCCCCCCCCCCAACAACACTCGTTCCCATCATCATGACACATCCATTGGATTTGGTAAGTACATCTTTGGGCACCTCTGCACCTCATATACATTGGTTCACATCATGGCCCATACTCTCCTCTATTCCATCATGTAGGCCCTGTGAGGATTTACAATGTCCGGTGATTACCTCTGAAGCACCATCCAGGGCAGCTCCATGTCCCGAAGACGCCTCCACCTCTCATCTCTTCCTGCCTTTCCCCATACCCTTTGTCCATTATGTCCACTTTTCCCAATCCAATGCCACCTCTTCTATGTGGACACTGGATTGGTTGTGTCCATTGCACCTTTATGTCAAGAGGAGGCTCAGATTCCACCTGGATGCTGGATGCAATCCTCCCATTTTCAGTTGTAATCACTCTAGGCTCCATGGTGTGGTGGTTGTCCTTCTTCACCTCCATCTTAGCTGAGTGTGGTAAGTCCAATAAATCAGATTGTAGGTGCTGGAGTCTGTTGAGGCTCAGGATCTGGCTATCACATTGTCAGTCCAGAGATTCAAATCCCCTAAATATATCTTAAACCCCAACATTAACTGCACCTCCAGCACATTAGCATGAAAGTCTTATGAAGGGAGATCCCATCTGAGTCCAGATTCATCACACATAAACACCATTTCCAAAGAGGGTCCATCTGCCCTGGTAGTTAACCCCATCGGCCATGACCATAACTCCCATGGGTCTCTTTAGCCCTCAAAGGAACCAATATCTGGGGGTTGTATCTGCTTTATCTGTCTCTCTGACTCTGCTCAGTTGTGCATGAGGGCAAACCTTCTGCCAGCCTCCAGACTCTTTTTTAGAAACTCGTAGCCATATAAACTCATTTCTCCTTTCCATTTCCCCCTTACTTTAGGTCAAACAGCATTTTAAAGTCATGGTATTTTATGTAGACATGGATATTCTGCTGATCCGCATTGAACCTTCCGTATAAGGTCATTTTCCAGTTGCATCATCAGTTGGTAGTTGATAGTGGTCCCTCGTTGCCAGGGAGGCTCATCCCCGGGTGACAAAGACTATCTTAATCAGGGAATTCTACTGAGTCTCTTCCTTGGTCTGACTGGAAAAGACTCACCAGACTGCCCTGAGATGACACAGTTCTGATCCTGGTGATCCCTGGCAGAGGTCTTTGTGCCTCCATAAGGGACAGTCTTCATGTGACAATTTTCCTTCTACTACAATTAAACCTTCCTCATTGAGATGCTTCAGTGGAAAGGACATAATCCTAAATAAAGAGAGCCTCCTAAGGGGAAAATGAACATATAGAGGAAGCCCCAGACCTAACAGGAAACCAGCCTTCCCTCTGCACCTGGTCCTGTGACTGAGAACCATGTCGAGTGGTTTCTGACCACCCCTGCAGCCCAGCATTCTCCAGCTGTCCTACAAGGTGGGATTGAGTCTGGACTCACACTGCCTCCCCTCACTGTGTCTCACTCAGCAATATACTGCTGTATCCTCAATTCACAGCCTGTCAATCTGCAGACACAATGTGTTCCTGCCAAAGCTCCTGAAATGGCAAATTGGCCCTTCCCAGGTCTGCCTTGTGCACAGTGGGAGCAATACTGCTAATGTGGGAGACACTCTCCAGGTTGGTGTCCCCTTCATCAGCTCCAAGACAGAGGGGGGAAGACCTTATGGGATTTGTACCACCTCACTATGTGTAATGAGAACATTGTGTGATATTTCCTCTTACTACTGTTTACTTAATGAATGTAGAGCTCATGCAGATGTATTTAAAGGAGTGCCTTGCTTTTAATGGGTGATTATCTCTTCATCCTAATGATCTATCCATTTTTTTAGGTTTAGCAGCATTTCTGAAGTAGGGCTGATATGATAATCTTCACAATTTAAAATGTACAATTTGATAAGTATTTTTTTATTTGTATATCCCTGAAACATCACTCATACCAGATAATGAACTCCTAAAAGTTTTCACTGGTACTCATAAAAGTCTTACTTATTGCTCCTTCTTTCTTTCCAAACAACCATTAATTTCCTTTTATTAATAGTGAATTCATATATAAATTATGTACCATAAAATTCACTCATTTAAAATAATATAATTAAATATCTTTATTATATCCCATAAATATTTGCCACTATCACCAGAGTCAATCTTAGTAGGCTTTCATAACTTCACAAAGAAGCTACAGACCCTCTAGTATCACCTTTCCATCCTTCTACCCACCCATATAGCCTTAATCAACAAATAATTTACTTTAACTTTCTAGGTTTCCCTATATGTGACTTTATTATGAAATGAATCATTAAGTATGTGGCCATTCATGACTGGCTTCTTTCACTTACTATAATTTTTCCAAGGTACATCTGGTGGTAACAAATAATAATTCACTTTTTTGTCTTTATTTATTTTTTTAATGTTACACTGAAAAAATAAGAGATCCCCATACACCCCCCACCTCCCTCAACCTACTCCTCCCATAACAATAACTTCTTCCATAATCATGGGACATTCATTGCACTTAGTGAATACATCTCTGAGCACTGCTGCACAACATGGTCAGTGGCCCACATTATAGTTTACACTCTCCCCCACTCCACCCAGTGGGCCATGGGAGGACATACAGTGCCCAGTAACTGTCCCTGCAGTACCACCCAGGACAATTCCAAGGCCTGAAAATGCCCCCACATCATATCTCATCTTTCCACTCCCCACCCTCAGCAGCTACCATGGCTACTTTCTCTACGTCAATGGACATTTACTGCCATTACTAATCACAATAGTTCCAGAATAGAATATCAGTAAGCCCACTCTAATAGATACTCTATTCCTCCATTCTGTGGACCCTGGGATGGTTATGTCCAATCCCCCTCTATATCAAGAGGGGGCTTAGATTCCACTTGGTTTACTTATTTCATATCATTGAGGTCATGTAGTATTTGTCCTTCAATGCCTGGGTTGCTTCACTCAACATAATGTTCTCAAGATTCATCCATGTTATCACGTGTGCACGTAGAGTATTTGTTCTTAGAGCCGAGTAGAATTCCATTGTATGTGTATATCACATTTTATTTATCCATTCATCTGTTGATGGGCATTTGGGTTGATTCCAACTTTTGGCAATAGTGAACAATGCTGCTATGAACATTGGTGTGCATATATCGGTTTGTGTCCTTGTTCTCAATTCTACTGGGTATATACCCAGCAGGGGAATTGCTGGGTCATATGGTAAATCTATGGCTAGTTTTTTGAGAAACCGTCAAACTGTCCTCCAGAATGGTTGGATCCTTCTGCATTCCCACCAGCAGTGGATAAGTGTTCCCATTCCTCCACATCCTCTCCAGCATTTGTATTCTTTTATTTTTCATAGCTGTCAATCTTATGGGAGTAAGTTGGTATCTCATTGTAGTTTTGATTTGCATGTCCCTGACAGCTAGAGATTTGGAGCATTTTTTCATGTGCTTTTTAGTCATTTGTATTTCTTCTTTGGAGAAGTGTCTGTTTAAATCTTTTTCCCATTTTTTAAATGGATTGTTTATCTTTTTATTTTCAAGATATAGGAGTTCTTTATATATGCAGGTTATAAGTCTCCTATCCAATATATGGTTACCAAATATTTCCTCCCATTGTGTAGGCTCTCTTTTCACTTTCTTGACAAACTCCTTTGAGGTGCAGAAGGCTTTAATTTTGAGGAGGTCCCATTTATCTATTTGTTCTTTTGTTGCTCGCGCTTTTGGTGTGAAATTCATGAAGCCATTTCCTATTACAAGGTCTTGTATATGCTTCCCTACACTGCTTTCCAAAGTCTTTATGGTCTTGGCTCTTATATTTAGGTCTTTGATCCATCTTGAGTTGATCTTTGTATAGGGTGTGAGATGGTAATCCTCTTTCATTCTTTTACATATGGATATCCAGTTCTTCCAGTTGATAGGCTTTGGTGACTTTATTGAATATTATATGACTATATATATGAGAATGTATATCAGAACTCTCAATTCGGTTTCATTGGTCTGTGTCTCTCCTTGTGCCAATACCATGCTGTTTTCACTACTGTAACTTTGTAGTATGTTTTGAAGTCAGGTAGTGTGATTCCTCCAATTTCGTTTTTCTTTTTCAATATGTCTTTGGCTACTCAGGGCCTCTTTCCTTTCCAAATAAATTTCATAGTTAGTTTTTCTACTTCCTTAAAGAGTGCTGTATTGATTTTTATTGGGATTGCATTAAATGTGTAGATCAGTTTTGGAAGGATAGACATCTTAATAATATTTAGTCTTCCTATCCATGAACAGGGAACATTCTTCCATTTATTTAGGTCTTCTTTGATTTCCTTGAACAGTGTTGTTTGCGTCTCTGTGTATAAGTTTTTTACATCTTTGGTTAAATTTATTTCTAGGTATTTTATTTTTTGAGTATTATAAATGGTATTTGTTTCTTGATTTCCTCCTGAGCTTGCTCATTATTGGTGTACAGAAATGCTACTGATTTTTGCGCATTGATCTTATAACCTGCGACTTTACTAAACCCATTTATGAGATCTAGAAGCTTTGTGGAAGACATCTCGGGGTTTCTATGTATAGGATCATGTCATCTGCAAATAATGAACTTTTGACTTCTTCCTTTCCAATTTGAATGCCTTTTATATCTGGTACTTGCCTCAATGCTCAAGCAAGTACATCTAAGACAATGTTAAATAGAAGAGGTGATAGTGGGCATCTTTCTATTTTTCATGATCTTAGAGGGAAAGATTTTAGGATATCACCATTGTAAACAATGTTGGCTGTGGGTTTTTCATATATACTCTTTATCCGTTCAGAAAATTTCCTTGTATTCTGATCTTTTGCAGTTTTTTAAATCAAGAAAGTGTGCTGTATATTATCAAAGGCTTTTTCTGCATCTATAGATATAATCATGTGATTTTTTTCCTTCAATCTGCTTATATGGTGTATTACATTTATTTTCTTAGGTTGAACCATCCTTGCATATCCGGAATGAATCCCACTTAGTCATGTTGTATAATTCATTTAATGTGTTGTTGAATATGGTTAGCATATTTTGCTTCTAGGTTCATTAGAGAAATTGGTATGTAATTTTCCTTTCTTGTGGTGTCTTTGTTTGGCTTTGGTACTAGGGCAATGTTGGCATCATAGAATGAGTTAGGTAATGTTCCTTCTGTTTCAATTATTTGGAAGAGTTTCAGCAGGATTGGTGTTAGTTCTTTCTGGAATATTTTGTAGAATTCACCTGTGAAGCCATCTGGCCCTGGGCTCTTCTTAATTGGGAGGTTTTTAATGACTGATTCTATCTCTTTACTTGTGATTGGTTTGTTGAGATCATCAATTTTCTCTTTCATCAATATAGGCTGCTTATGTGTTTCTAGAAATTTGTCCATTTCCTCTGAATTTTCATTTTTGTTAGAATATAGTTTTTCAAAGTGTGCTCTTATGATTATCTTTATTTCTGTGGGGTCAGTGGTGATATCTCCTTTCTCATTTCTTATTTTGTGTATTTGCATCTTCTCTTTATTCTGTTTTAGTCTCTCTAAGTGTTTGTCAATTTTATTGATCTTCTCAAGAACCAGCTCTTGGTTTTGTTTATCTTTTCAAGTGCTTTCTTATTTTCTATTTCATTTAGTTCTGCTCTTTTCTTTGTTCTTTCTTTCTTCTTCCTTTGGGGTTACTTTGGTTTTTTTAACTAATTCCTCCAAATGTGCAGTTAGTTCTTCAATTTTGGCTCTTTCTTCTTTTTTGATGTATGATTTTATGGCTATAAATTTCCCTTTCAGTACTGCTTTTGCTGCATCTCATAAGGTTTGGTATGTTGTGTTATCACTTTCATTAGTTTCAAGGTAGTTATTAATTTATTTTGTGATTTTCTCTTTGAGTCAGTGTTTTTCTAAGAGTGTGGTGTTTAATTTCCATATCTTGGTGTGAAATCTGGGCCTCTGGCCCTTGCAGATTTCCAGCTTTATTCCACTGTGGACAGAGACATTATTTTGTATGATTTCGATCTTTCTGAATTCATTGAGCCTTTCTTTGTGACCTAACAAATGGTCTATCTTGGAGAATGATCCATGTGCACTTGAGAAAAATGTATATCCTGCTGTATTTGGATTTAATGATCTGTATATGTCTATTAGATCCAGCTCCTCTAATATACTGTTCAAAGTTTTTGTTTCTTTATTGATTCTCTTTTGAGATGTTCTGAAAAATTCTGAAAGTTGATAGTGGTGTATTAAATTCTCCCACTATATCTGTAGATGCATCTTTTCTTTCACTTAGTTTTTCCATTGTTTGCCTCATGTATTTAGAGGCACCCTTGTTAGGAGCATAAATATTTATGTTTGTTTGTTCTTCTTGAAAGATTGTCCCTTTCATTAATATGTAGTATCCTTCTTGGTCTCTCACAATTGTTTAACATTTAAAGTTTATTTTTTCTGACATTAATATAGCTACCCTTGCCTTTTTTTGGTTATGTTTTGCTTGTAAGATTGTTTTCCAGCCATTCACTTTCAACTTCCATGAATCCCTGAGTCTAAGATGTTTCTTGTAGACAGCATATAGATGGGTCATATTTCCTTATCCAATCTCCCAGTCTGAATCTTTTGATAGGTGAGTTTAATCCATTGACATTCAGTGTATTACTTTAAAGGAATTATTTATGTTAGCCATATTTTGTTAGGACTTGTGTTTGTCAAATTTTGTTAGTTTTTTTCCTTTTTTTTTTCTTTTTTGTTGCTCTTACACTCTCCTCCAACTCTGCCTCCCTGCTTTTTTCCTGCAGCACTCCCTTAGTATTTCTTGAAGGGCAGGGTTCTTGTTGGCATACTCTTTCAATTTCTGTTTATCTTTGAGTATTTTGAACTCTCCATCATTTTTTAATGCTAGTTTCACGGGGTAGAGTTTTCTTGGTTGGAAATTTTTTTCTTTTAGTACCTTGACTATGTCATACCATTGCCTTCTTGCCTCCATGTTTTCAGATGAGAAATCAGCACTTAATCTTATGGAGCCTCCCTTGTAGGTGATGATTCTCTTTTCTCTTCCTGCTTTTAGAATTCTCTCTTTGTCTCAAGCATTGGATAAGTTAACAAGTATATGTCTTGGGGTAGGCCCTTTGGGATTTATGGTGTTTGGGATGCATTGTGCTTCCTGGACATGTACATCCATTTCTCTCAGTAGATTTGGGAAGTTTTCAGCCATTATTTCCTCCAACAACCCTTCTGTCCCCTTTCTCTTCTCTTCTCCTCTGGGATCCTTATAATACGTATATTTGTCCATTTTGCAATGTCATTCAGGTCCCTAATTCCTAGCTGGATTTTTTTCTATCTTTTTATCAATCAGTTCTACTATCTGTTTGATTTCAGATGTACTTTCTTCGATGTCACTAATTCTCTCCTCTGCCTCTTCTAATCTGCTGCTATTTGCTGAGAGTGTATTTTTGATTTCTTGAACTGTGGTGTTCATCTCCATCATATCTATTAACCTTTTGCATATATCTCCAATTTCCTCTCCAAGTGTTTTCTTCCTATTGTTAATCTCTTCCTTTACTTCATTAAGTTGGTCTCTAATATATGTTTTGAGATCTTTAATTACTTGTCCGATGTTCTGCTCCCCTTCCTGGTTTTTCTTTTGTTCATTGGATTCAGCCTTTTTTTTTCTGATTATTTGTTTGGTTTGTAGTTTTTTGTTGCTGTCTGGTCATCCTTTTATCTTGACAGGTTTAATCAGTTCCTTAGCTTCTTTGTCTAGTCTTGGGGATTAATTAGTAGTTGTTTGTTCATAAGTGTTATGTCTTCTCTTTGTCACTTTGTTCTTCTTACTCTATTTTCTTGTTGCTTGGTAAGTTCATTTTGAAGGAAAATATTAGGGTTAAGGAAAGCAAAATGAGTAAGAAAAGTAAATGTGTAAAGTAGTCTTCGTAATAAATGTTAACAGAGCAACAATGTGAGATCTGGGAGAATGTATATTAGACTCATATAAGTTACATAGAGTTATAGCAATAAGTAGAGTACCTATAATGAGACAGTCAACTGAAATTGGGGAGGAGTATAGTATGAATTAAAAAGCCAGTGTTTTCATGAGAGAGGGGAAGAGAAAAGAAAGACAATAATATCAAGAGAGGTTAAAAGTCCAAAAATGGAACAGAGGTATTAGAAATTAAATGTTAGACAATTTGAGGGCCAAAGAAAGGGAGTTGGAATGTAAGAGAAACAATAGATGATGGAGGATAGCAAGATGTGGGGGAAAGGGGATAGTGTAGGGGGCCAAAATCAATTCACACAGGAAAGAAGAAATGGAGGATGAGGAAACACAGCAAGTGTGAAGTGCTCACTTCAGCACCTATTATGTAAAGAAAATAAAATAATATAAGAAGAAAAACAGAGAAAAGAAAAAAAGAAAAGAGAAAAGGTGGGTGGGCAAAGAAAAGGGGAGGAAACAAGCAAGAAAAAGAAAAGGAGAAAAAAAAACTAAATAAATGAAGGACTTGGGGGAGAAAATGGGAGAAAAGACCAGGAGACAATGCAATATTAGCAACTAAGACAAGAGAAAAGAAAAAGAAAAAAGAAAAAAACCCCACAAATGCCAAGGACCTCAGATGGACCTCAGGGTGCAGTGGATTCAGGGATGTGAAGTCTGTGACACTGCAGACTCAAGGTGTTTGAGTCTCTGGAGTGTGGGCCACCAGGATTTAGGGGACTCAGAGCTGGCAAATATGCATCCGGTTAACAGAGCCCTAGGAGCACCTCAGTACAACACAGCCTTCAGGGATCTCTGCAGCTGGGTGCCAGCCCTAGGGGGAGGGGTCCTGCCTGCACCCTCTGACCTCCATGTCAGACACCCAAAATTCCACCTCTCACAAGAGTCTCTTGTGTCACTGTCTCACCAAATCAACATCCAGATACCTCCTGCCCTACAATCCCCTGAAACAGCCCGCTGGGGGTGTTGCTGCACTACAAAGATTCCAGGGACCACCGCAGGTGGGCCACCAGCCCTAAGGGAAAGGTTTCTGCCTAGAACTTCTCACCTCCGTGTCAGAAACTGAAAGTTCCACCTCTTGCAAGAATCTCTTCTGTCACTGTCTCACCAAATTGACATCCAGACACTTCCTGCCCTGCAAGCCTCCGAAACAGCCCACTCAGGGTTTGGCAACACCCCAAACAACAAAGATCCCAGGGATCACCATGGCCTGGCCACCAGCCCTAGGGTGAGGGCCTCCAGGCAGAACCTCTGACCTTCGTGTCAGAAACCCAAAATTCCACCTCTTGCAAGAATCTCCTCCATCACTGTCTCACCAAATCGACTTCCAGACACCTCCCATGCTGCAGGCCCTCAAAACAGCCTGCTCAGGGCTTGGGAACTCCCCACTGCAGCAAAGCCTTCAGGAATCACCACTGCCGGGCCACCAGCCCCAGGGGGAAGGGTCCTGTGCACCACACCAACCTCCGTGAAAGAGACACAGAATTCTACCACTTACAAGAATCTCCTCTGTCACTATCCCACCAAATTGATGTCCAGACACCTCCTGCCCTACAAGCACCTGAAACAGCCCAGTCCAGCAGGACTCCAACCCTCCTCAGCCACTTCTTTGCAGGAGAGATTAAGAGGTGTACTCACTCAGATGCCACCTTGCCCCGGCTCCCCTCTTCCCTTAAGTTTTGGCATCACCACCATCAGAGTTTCCCTGGACTGACTTGTATGTATAGAGTTTGCATTGCTAAATTGCCTCCTGGGACTGGAGTCCTTGCCATGGTCACTAAGAGCAGGGCTGCAGCCTCTCACCATCCCACACCCACAAGTCTGGACAGACAGCTTAGGTTAAGGTTATCTCCAAAGAGACAAAGATTCTCCCACTCATAGCCCACATCATTTTCCCCCCTTATGCTGAAGTTTGACTTGCTAAGCTTTGGCGTAATTATTGTTGGAGCTATGAGGTGGATGGCTGTTTGTTGTTTTGATTGATTACTTTACTTATCAATTTTTAGTGTAGTATTCAGGAGCCTGTTCTGAGAAGTTTATAAGTTTTCACTCTGGACAGCAGAATCCTGGGGCAGGGCCCCCCCCCCTTCAGTCATCCCAGGGCCACCAGCAAGCACATAGATTTCCAGCCAGGCTCCAGATTCATCTATCAATCCTGTTCCACCCTTAAAGAGTTTACACCTTTAATCTTAAAGGGATGCTGAAGGGAGACTATCTCTATTTTGTAACTATTTCTTCCTGGCCATGGGCTGTAGTCATTGCCTAACAAGGTGTAAAACTCTATTTTATTTTAACTGGAGGAAGATGGATCTGGCCTTCTGTATGAAGTTGGATGAAGTTTTCATATGGTTAATAAGATGTTCATTCTGAAAGAAACAAACTTAATTAAAATTTTGTAATACCTGGTTTTAAAAGATGACATTGGATTACAGAGGTAGGCAAGGTTAGGTGCCTATAAAGATGGCACCTCTTTTTAAAAGCTGGTGGGAACAGTATATATATATATATTTTTCTCAGTTATTTATTTTCAGAGAGAAATTGTAATAGATACTTAGATTTGTTTGAAGACACATTTCAAGCTGTTTAATGATTGGCACTCATGTGCTCTGTCAGATGCTCCTGGTGGACTGGCACCCTTTGGGCAATTGTTTCATTCATGATTAGTACACCAAGTTGGAATTTTTCTTACTTTTTACCTGTGGGAGTGATCAGAACTACAGAATAAAGTTTTTTAAACTCAGGTTTTAATAGTACAATTTCTGATAATTTTGACTGTTTAATATGTGACCCATTATTAGCAAGCAAGCCTCATTTTTGCTACACAGTAGAGTACAGTAGCATAGTAAGTTGGCTGAGCCTGGCTAAGACCATGGCCTTATTTTATAGACATGTTTATTAATTATTTAGAAAATAGAGTTACCAGGAATTTAACCTGTCTAATATACTTTTGTACCTGATCCAGAATAGAGAAGATAATGTTATAATTATTAGGCATATATTTAGTACAGGATAAAAGTACAGTATTTAATATTAATTAATGTATTACTTAATGCATAAGGATTCTGAGTTGCAATTAAAAGTTTTAAGTTTCAGGTTTGTAATACTTTACAGGCCATAATGCAAAATGTGTTTAGGTTTTACTTACAGTATTCTGGTATCATGGCTCTACTTAGCATGTTCTTTACACAGTGAGCAAGTTGCAGCATCGTTGATTCTAAAGTTTCCAGTATTCTACCAGCCTGGTGCATAGTGTTCTCTGGCACTATAGAACACTGTCAGTCTGGAGGCAATATCCATTGTTCACTTGGCTGTACCGAGTCATCATTGGCTGCTGCAGGAGCTTGAAACTCCAACATAGTTTCCATTGACTTCAGGAGCAGAACCAGAGGCTGGTATAGCAAATATTTCTAATTGAGGGGTCAGTGACCAGCCTAGCCAATAACTCACATGGAGAGGCAATCTGTAATGTATTCAAGGCCTGGTTTGAATGCACAAGAGAGTTTGACAATGTTAAAGTTTATTCCTTGTTTTTATGTATATTTTAAACAATTTAATGCAACACATCATATATCAAATGACTGTTTACTTATACAATTTTACCATGAAGATAATAGTAGGTATTTTACTTTAGTAACAGAGGGGAAAGACTAGCTTTCATTGTTAAAATGAAAGCAGAATATTCCCAATAGAATCAAGATAATTTTTATTACCATTTATTTAAATATGCACCTTGCAGTGGCCTTCAGACAGGTTTTATTATCACGAAGTTATTCTTTGCCACTAATACCAATCCAAGTTTTTAGTTAGCAATGACTTTTAGAACTAGAATTATTTAAATGTTTTCAGTTTGGAAGATATTTTACAAATTCTTTATAATTGGTTACAACCACATTGACTAGTTACATTATGTTTAAATAAACTTATTAAATTACAATTACTAACCAAAAAAATTTACTTTATTTATTTGAGAGCATATTTCTAATCTTTCTTCTTTAGCTTAATTTCATTAACATGAACTTAAAATTTTTATTACTCTAAAGATTTTGTACATGTTAATTTAATTAATGGGTATTTTATAAATGAAGGGAGATTATACTCAAGCTAAATAAAATTGAAACCATTATAGTTATGCAAGAAATATTCTCTTTTTTTCTTACAGGAAGCTAAAAACTTCTTTTCTTTGTTTAAGTTATGAAAATGAATAATTTTTAAAAGCATACTGACTACCAGGTTTCAAAAACACATTACACAATTACTTAATTTGTTTAATCATAATCCAGGAACGTTTTCTCCATAGTTTTCAGTGCTTTTTTTTTTACTTATTGAAATTTGTTAACAGAGCAACTAATTACTTTTATTTTATGGCTGTCAAAAGGTTTAAACTGGAAAATTATAGGGCAAACTGATTTTTAATTTCTAGTAGATAGGCTTAATCTGCCACATTTAATCTTGCCCTCAAAGCTCTTGCAAAGAGGATGGCCTTTCCCAATAGTTCCTACAATCAGATTTCTATGACTTTTTCTTCCTGCTTAGTCTAATTTGGACTCCAGGAATATTATTCACATATATAACTGCATATTTAATTTTTAACAATTTGAATAGAACTCTTTTAAGAATTCTCACTTGTTAATTTGATACTATCATCCTGATGTATGAAGACATACACCGAGCAAATGGGCAGACACAAATAGAGTTAGACACAGAAACACAACTCTTTGATGTTACTTATATTTTGCATTATTTTATATACTGTTTAGCTTAATTTGGTTTCCAGAAATATTTATTACTTATATAGCTACATATTTAACCAGAACAATTTGAGCAAATAGGCAGACATGAATAGTTTGACACAAAAACATAACTTTAGTTACTTAAAACTTCCATTTTTTTAACAAAGTAAGTGTGACTGCAAAACATTTCAAAGACTCTTGAAACTTTTCTTAATTTGCACTATGACTGTGTGGTTTTGCACAAGAATTTTGTTTCTTTACTAATGGCTTGTAACCAAAATGTTCTCAATGCTTTAGCACTATTTTCTTTTGTTTCAGAACTTTTTATTTTACCTTGAATTTAGCAGAATTTTGGATAAGCAACAAGATTAATTCTATGTATATTTACTGAGGTTATTCAAAGCCTCAGGGAGATAGACTGATTTCTCTCATGAATTGCCACTCTTAGGAACACTGACAGTTAAAGCAGGAGACTTCCTTTATTTGCCCCAGTCCTTGGAGATAATAAAACTCCAGTGGTTGTTTAACCCTAAGGGCTAAGAAGTTCACCAGGCAGCAATTTAGTTTATACTTGGATTCATGAGAGAAAGCAGGGTTACTAATACCAGGACAGGAGACAGGATGTCCCAGATCTTCTCTGGACTGTAGGGGCAGAAGCTATTATGACATAACCGTAGGCAAAGGCAAGGGGTGAGGTTAGGCTTGAAGTAACCATAAATGAAGGAAAGGTTAGTTTAGAGTTTACACTTACAATAATAGTTTCAGGCTAAATTCACTCAGTTATAATTTCAGTTATTATTTTTCTACTGTTTTATAATATAAATGCATCTATAAATGATCTTAACTCTTAGTTACAGTTTTTATTAATTTTTTAACATTAAGGTGAATTGGATACTTTTATTAATTAAGCTACAAGAATTTTATTAGTAACAATTCTGTGAAGTCCTGTCTTTTCTTAGTAATGGAACAAATTCTCATCTGCAAGTTATGCATTTAATTCACCAGCAAGAGAGTATTGGCATTTAAAGATTCATTTTAAACTACTTTTTTGCTTTTTTACCAGGAATTCTTAGGCACCAGCAACTGAAAAAGCCAAACATAGATTTCTAAGTGGCATTTCATTCCTTTATTTTCTTTTTCCTCAGTAGTCTCACAACCCTGAAGTTCCCCGCCAGACCATTGAAAAGGCTATCAAGTGATTAGAGGTCTATTGTTTCAAGCAATAGCCTCCTTTCTTCAGTTTACAGTTCTAAAACATTCAAAAGTATTTCTACAATCTTACAGAGAGAGAGAGAGATTTGGAAAAGTAAAGAACCTGGGTAGAATGCAAACGTATTTTGGCCTTGACACCCTATATAAGGAAATTTATTGCATTTACTTTGATTCTGCTTTTCATCCCCTTCACCTCCTCGCTTCCAGGCAGTCAGGTGCACAACAATCAAATAGGAATGTGGCTTAAGAGTAGATGGTGCGGACTCACTGGAAAGGGGCAAGCCACTCCCCCCTTTCCAGCTTTCTGCCAAAATGGGCAGACAGAACCTACTCAAATTCAGCACCCCTCCCAGGAACCCAGCCACTCTGACTGGGGCAGCCCCAACAGACCCGGGTGTGTGGCATGGACACAGACGGCCTCCAAGCCCCAGCAAAGGGGCAGACCAGAGATGAGGCAGCAGAACATGCACAAACATCCAGACTGTGCAAACATCCAGGCCCCTCAGTTTTGCCCCATAATCAATTCACTCCCTTGCCAATGGTGAGGGAGCGTTCCAGCTCAACTAAACTCCACCACTTTACATAACACACAACTCCAACACCAGCATTGAGCCGACACAGACAAAAGCACAAAGGTCACTAATCTGACTCACAAGTTCTATATATTTTATATTTTTCCAGCATGGCTGCCCTTGCAGCCATCACAAACCTTAGAGAGAACACTTAACATTAGCATTTGGTATAAAGCGAATTCATTTGTAATTCAACACCATAACAAAAGATTCCAGCTAGACCTTTTTCACTGTTTAGCTTTACACCCAGACCAAGTTTCACTAGAAATCCCCATCTATTTTCCTGTGACCAAGTTTTTAAAAAATCCAGACCAATTTCCAGGACATTAGGACTTGAACCTATAAATAGCCCTTCTTATTAAAATCAAGCCTCCACTCCTTTGGTGGATATAAGACAAGTACCAGATTCTAACATGCAGTTAGACAAACCCAAAACACCAGGCTTTTTCCTGGTTTTTCTCCTTTTTCCAGACCTAGAGAGAATGGTTTCCCCCCAATTTTCTGGGGCTACTAGGGTTCTCTCGGGAGGTGATCAGCCTCCCTTCCTAGCAATTAAAGCTAGGGTTCTCCAGACTGTGTTCACCCAGGGAGTCTTACCTTCCTCCATGTTCAGAGTTCTTTTTTGTTCCCAGAATCTTTCTCTTCAGACCTTCCATTGCCCTCGATTTTTGCCAGGAAGATTCTGGTGGAGGCCACATCTTTTCTGGATTAAATTCAATCCAGGGGCACCCAGATTTGGGGTTCACCTGAATCCTCCTGGCTTTCTCAGGGATTTGGAAGGGGCAGCAAAATGCTGTTGTCTCTGGTCTTCATTTGCAATCCCAGGAGAGCCCCCAAAAATGTAGACTTTGAGAGAGGTTCAATTATTTGCATATAGAAAGGCTAGGACTCAGGAATGATTTTGAGAAGGTAAAATGATTTATTGATGGCCGGCCAGACTCAGGAGCTTTCTGTTTCAATCCCAAGCCCCGAACAAGATTTTCAAGTTCCTTTTATACAGGGTGGGGAGTCAAATGGTGCCTTTATGAAAGAAAACTACTTTCTTTGTTAGTTAAGTGTTTGCCTGAGTCCCAGGTAGGTTTTGAATTAACATATCACCCACACCTCAGGTGAGCTTGAATTAGCATCTTGCCACATTCTGTCTGGATGCAACCTTGAATACAAATTCAGTTTTACATCCTTTCTGAACATTCAAAGCCCATAACACTTAACTGGATTTCTAGAGGCTAGGCACACTTGGATACAGAATTACATGATTTTGAATTTATGCACAGGCTATATTATATTTCCCATTCAAGGCCAAGTCCATGTTCCCTTAAGTTTTGACATCACCATCAGAATTTCCCTTGACTGACTGGTATGTACAGATTTTGCATTGCTAAATTGTCTCCTGGGACTGGAGTCCTTGCCATGGTCACTAAGAGCAGGGCTGCAGCCTCTCACCATCCCACACCCACAAGTCTGGACAGACAGCTTAGGTTAAGGTTATCTCCAATGAGACAAAGAGCCTCCCGCTCATAACCCACATCATTATGAGATCTGTCCTTGGGGTTTTTCCTAACCCAAGAGATCTCCTCTCAGCTGTCTTATTCCCCACTTCTCACTTGCCAGCCAACTCTCTGGTCTTCAGTCTAGTCTCTGTCTCCACTAGTCCACCATTCTTCTTTCAATTCCCTTCACCACAATGACACAGCCTGTGAGGAAATTTTGAGGTTTCAACTGCTCCCAACTCTGTTCAAAAGAATTCAGCCAAGATCTTTTATCAGAACTCTAAAACTGGGGATGGGAAAATGAAAACCTTACTCTAAAAGAAACCCCCATTCTAGGAAGTGAGTATTTGCTGAATAAGTGGAATTCATTTGCTTGAGTGAATCTCATGGGGGCTATATCCATACTGTCTTGCAAGCTTTTTATCTAAAACTAGGGGAAGACACCAAAAAGCTACACAGAACAAAACAAAATAAATAATAGATTATTTCCCAGTGGTGTTTAAGGAGAGAGAGAGCAGCTATTGTAGAAATGCACCCACTACCACCTCCTTAGTTCCACTATAAAACAAAACAGTTATTCTGTATGGGAAAAGCAAATGGAACCAATATCTTATGGGCACTGGTGGTATACATTAGGAAGTAGAAGGAGAGAGAGTTCATCATGGAATGAATGTCGAGTAGCCTCCCCCACCCCCACTTCACTAAGGAATAAAACTCTTAACACAGATGAAGTTCTCGGAAATAGGCCATTAAAGACAATGGAGCTTAGTCAGCAATATCTGGGAACATATATGCTCTACCTCAGAGTGAGTCAGAAATACATGACAGGTCAAAAGGAGGGACAGTGGCACTTGTACAATATTCCCATCACTGTTCATCTTGCTCATTTCCTAGCTTAGCCCCTGGAATCTTGGATTCAGAGAGTATGATAGACAAGAAGTCAGGTAAACTTCAAGAGATAGTCATGTTCTTAAATTGTTCCCTGCAACTGTATTGGGTAATACATACTGGGGCCTGCACAACTGGGAACAGGAACTCACTTTTACACAAGTCATGGTGATAAGAATGCTGTTTCCCACAAGGAGATGCAGAGCAGAGAACAGGCACTTGGAGGCATGCTCTGCTTCCCAGAATGCACTAGAACTTGAAGTCAAGCATGCATCTGAATAGGTCAGTCCTCCCTGTCAGGACCCTCAGGTAAGCTCTGCATTTTTAAGTCTGTGGGCATGCAGAGATGATTAGAGTGTCACAAGTTCTTTTTGATGACCTGACATGCTTTACAGATAACTATTAGAGGGAGTTTAATATTATATTTATAGAAAACTTTTATGATGTTACATAAAAAGTATAGATGACAAATAAGCAAGTTGTACAGGTATGAAAAAAATTAAAATAAAGACTTTATTTTAATATAAATGTGTCAGTAATGTTATTTGGATAAAAAATGATGCATTGTGAACCTGTTCTTTTTATCTTATATATCTATTATATATTGGAAAGCTGTGTGAATAATACAATGATGGCATTTTATGTAATAAAATCATAATTTATAAGGGACTTAATATGAGAGCAGGGAACTGATCTTTGATGCCACATGAAAAGGAAAGAACAAAATAAGGCACTAGGATGATTCTCCTATAGAGGGCCAGGCCTTCCAGTTCCTTCTCCTTCTATCTGAGGACATGGGACTCTTCATGTTCGAGGGTGGGGCTAATTCTCCAAAATTTTATTTAAATTGAGGGAAATAACTTCATAGAGATGGTTAATATAAGTTTTGTTCACATTTTCAAGTACATTAACAAGACAGAACCAATTCCAACAATTAACATAAAAGTTTATATGATATATATGTATGAATATTTAAACATACATATAGTAACATTCTAAGAAACTGTTCTGAGTTTGAATCTTGGGTACATAACAGCACTGCTTAGAAATGATGCAATGGCTGTTCTCTGGTGGTTACATATTGAGAAGCAAGAAGAAGTAACCTAAGGTATGAATAAGAAACTCCTCCCTGGTGGCCCTGGGGTTGGACCCTGATCACCCTCTGGTGGTCATGAGCTTCCCCTGCAGTCCAGCCACCTCCAGTGTTTGGCAAGGGAGGTTTTTGTTTGGGCTAACAATTATTTCCCTTCACTGTATCTCTAGCACAATAATTCCTGGCAATGTCTTCAGTTCTCAGGCTGCTCATTTTAGATAAACTTCATTCGTGGAAGTGTCCCTGGTGATGCTGAGTCAAGATTGAAGAGCTGGGTTACGGTTTGTGCTTCTATTAGGATTTAGCCTGCCCACCCACTCTAGCCCCTTTCCTGGAGCCTGATGGATCCAATTCATATAGTCAGATAAAGATTAGACAGTTCCTGACTCCTTTTGCTGCACTTGGGACAGGACACCTGAGGAGAAGGAGGACCACGGTTATTCATGTGCTCAGCTGCATCATCCCATTTACCCTGTCAGAATCCTGAGACACTCACATCTGGGAGCTGCCACCAGAAAAAGGAAGAAACACAAAACTTTCATGTTCTTGTGGATGAGGTCCATGAATCCCAGGAAATATTTTCCAGACTGAGGAAGAACCTGAATTTAAGTAAATATTTGTGCTGGTTTCCTCTGTTCTCCCACAGGGGATTTGCAGTTGGGAGGCAAATTTGTATGTAAAATGAAAAAGGATGAGGGGACGTCCTTGTTCTTATGAGGACTATGGGAGAGGGTGCTGGCTGAGCTCTCAGAGAACACAGTACTTTCTGTGGGGTGCCCCTTACCAAACCCAGTTTCCTTTACTTCAAAACAGGTAATATGTTGATGAATGGTCAGATGTGGCCAAGGATCAAGACTGGCTTTGGGAATATGGTCACTGGCTCCTAATCCCAAAATATATACATATACATATATGTGTTTTTCATACACATCTATTCCATATATATCTGAATATATAAATGTGTGTAATATAAAATATGTATATATTCCACTAAAATCTTGATTATAATGGAATTTGAATGATTTATTGCTTTATTAAACAAAAATTTATTTGTTATTGGTGACTTTATTGTCCTGGCAAACTCCTTTTTACCTCACATTACTGCTTCACCAACTTGGAATCAGGTTAGAGAAAAGGTCTTACCAAATTTATTTAATCTTTAAATAATCCAGGTTGCCTTATGCTGATTTTAAGTTATGTCCATCAACTAAAAAGGTAGAAAACATATTCAGAGAAGAATGGAGCAATACCAGTCAATGTTTAGATAAGGAGCCTGATACTGAGTGAGGCTGACCTGCCCCATTAGCACAGGTCTACCATGTCAGGGCAAGGCCAGTGCAAGTGGGGGTGGGGAAATCATAGTAGTGAAAGGGGAGGGCACACACAGGTCATTTCTGACTCCCTCAGGGGATTATATCACTAATAAGAGTAATTAAAATATACAACAGCTCTGACAACTTAAATTTCACACATGAAGTTACAAGTGAGGACTGACATCAACAAAGTAGAAAAAAGTGGCAC
This sequence comes from Dasypus novemcinctus, assembly GCF_030445035.2. NCBI lineage: Eukaryota > Metazoa > Chordata > Mammalia > Cingulata > Dasypodidae > Dasypus > Dasypus novemcinctus. The sequence goes on from NC_080691.1 coordinate 69,083,136, forward strand.
CAAACACACTTTCCTCCATGGATACTTCAAAAATCAGTCAAACCCCCACAGTACACTCCTTCACATTGCTGCAGCATAGAATCCAATCACATCTTCAACCCCATCAAGACGTCTGCCAGGGTTTTCACTCTTTAAATGTAATTTTGATAGATCTCATTTCAATTTAATTGCCATCATCTAATTGATGTTCTTATTGAGCTTTGATATTACTATAATGTCTATGGTAGTAATTTACAAATTAAATTTTCAGTGCTAAGATGTAAATAAATCAACATCTTTGAAAGCATTAAAAAAAACTAAAAAGCAAATCCAATGACCTCATAACACAGAGAAGTAAATTCTCCTTCTAGGATCCATCCAGCTTCACCAAGTGGCTGCATCCCTGCATTAATTATTATCTTAATTTTTTTGGTGGTTGTCCCTATACTGATATAATGCACACAATGCTTTATTAAAAAGCAATTGCAAACTCTAACAGACTGATTTTTCCTTCTCAGACCACCCTCTTTCTATAGCTTCCTAAGAGATCAATGCCCAGAGTATCAGCAAGAAATAGTTACAGAAGGCCTGAGCTTCAAATATTTCCCCTGAAAAGAATATCACTTAAATCTGGAAGGAGGGATTGGTGGACATAGGATGACTGAATACCTGAAAGTAACGTGATTGTTCCCTGTTGCTAGGATACAAAGGAAAGAATTATATGTAATGAGGTAATGAGATGCAAACCTCCTTGGTGTTAGATTCCATTTCTTGTGCTCAAGAATCCTGTTGATATATACAGGGTACATAAAAATGTTTGGACATTTTCATAGCGGTTACAGTTAAAAATGACAGCTGAGGGAGTGATGAGGTCTTAGTCAGAGGACCTCTATTACATTCCCCAGTGGAACAGCAACAATCTCCCAAATGCAATGACAAAGAGGAATAAAGAAGGATGGTCCAACAATAAGTCCTTGATACTGATGACTATGCTTATGAGCCTGTGTGCCTGAAATATGAACTTGGCCTAGAGCTGCAGGGTGCCTAAGAGTTACCTCCTGAGAGCCTCCATGTTGCTCAAATGTGGCCACTTTCTAAGCCAAACTCAGCATGTAAATGCATTACTTCCCCCAGCATGGAACATGACTCCCAGGGATGAGCCTCCCTGGCACTGAGGGATTACTACCAAACACCAGCTGATGATGTAACTAGAAAAAGACCTTGAATAAAAGGGTCAACTCAAACCAGCAGAATATCTCAGCCTACATGTAATATCAGGCATTAAAAATTGCTTTTTGACCTTGAATAAAAGGGGGAAATGAAAAGGACAAATGAGTATCTAAGGCTATGAGTCTCCACAAAAGATTTGGGAGGTCATCAGAGGGGTCATGCTTACACAGGACTCAGCAGGGTCCCAGAGACAGCCAAAGTAGATACAACCCCAGGTACTGGTTCTCCAGAGGGATACAGAGACCCACAGGTTCTATAGTCATGGCAGATGGCTCTGGAGTTCAGTGCCATGTCAGTTGGCCCTACTTTGGAGTTTGTGTTCCTGAGTGTGATGGAGTTGGACTCAGATGTGACCTTTCTACACATGCCCCTTCTGTTACTTTTACTGGAACTGTGATTGGTGCTGGTGTTGGTGTGTAACTCAGGAGAACTGAACCTCTGCACTGTCCATGTAACAGCCAGGCCCTGAGCATCAAAAGACTTGCAACTCCTACCCTCTGGTTTACTGAACTTGCCCTGGCCAGCTAATAGGGAGGTGAAGGTCAACCATCACACCAGGGAGCCAAGAGTGCCTACAACTGCAAGCAGGAGAATTGCATCCATCATCCATGTGGAATCTAAGCCCCTCTCAGTACAGAGGTGGAGTGGACATAACCATCCCAGGGTCCACAGGATAGAGGAATAGAGTATGGATTAGAGTGGACTTACTGATATTCTACTATGGAACTGTTATGATTAGTAATGGAAGAAATTGTAGCATTGATGTGGAGAAAGTGGCCATGATAGCTGCTGAGGGTAGGGAGAAGGAAGAACAGATATGATGTGGGGGCATTTTCAGCAGTTGAAGTTGTCCTGGGTGGTACTGCAGGGACAGATGCTGGGCACTGTACATCCTGTCATGGCCCACTGGGTGAACTGTGGGACAGTGTAAACTACAATGCAAACCATTATCCATGTAGTGCAGCAGTGCTCCAAAATGTATTCACCAAATGCAATGAATGTGCCAAGATGATGAAAGGTTGTTGATGTGGGAGGAGTGAGGGGGCAGGGTGTGGGATATGTGCAAACCTCTTATTTTTTTTTATTAAAATTATTTATTTATTTTTAAAAATTACATTCAAAAAATATGAGGTCCCAATCAACCCCACCACCCCCACCCCCACTCCCTCCACAGCAACACTCTCTCCCATCATCGTGACACATCCTTTGCACCCGGTAAGTACATCTCTGAACATCACTGCACCCTGTAGTCAATGGTCCACATCATAGCCCACACTCTCCCACGTTCCATCCAGTGGGCCCTGGGGGGATCTACAATGTCCCATAATTGTCCGTGAAGCACCACCCAGGACAACTCCACGTCCCGAAAATGCCTCCACATCTCATCTCTTCCTCCCATTCCCCAATTCCAGCAGCCACCATGGCTACCCTTCCCACACCCATTCCTCATTTTCTCTGTGGACATTGGATTGGTTGTGTCCATTGCACACCTATGTCAAGTGGGGGCTTAGATTCCACATGGATACTGGATGCACTCCTCCTGCTTTCAATTGTAGACACTCTAGGCTCCATGGTGTGGTGGTTGACCCTCTTCAACTCCATGTTAGCTGAGTGGGGTAAGTCCAATAAATCAAAGTGTAGGAGCTGAAGTCTGTTGAGGCTCTGGGCCTGGGTGTCATATTATCAGTCCAGAGATTCAAATCCCCTAAATATATCTTAAACCCCAGCACCAACTACAATTCCAATAAAGTAGCATGCAAGTCTTGTGAGAAGAGATCCCCTCTGAATCCAATTCCATCATGCAGAAACACCAGCTCCAAAGAAGGGCCATCTGCCATGGCAGTGAACCCCATCTGCCATGACCATAGAACCCGTGGGTCTCTTTATCCCTCAAAAGAACCAATACCTGGGGTTGTATACACTTTATCTGCCTCTTAGACTGTGCTCAGTTGTGCATAAGGGCATTCCCTCTGACAACATCCAGACTCTTTTTTAGAGACTCATAGCCTTATAATCTCATTTCTCCTTTCCACTTCCCCCTTACGTTAGGTCAAACAGCATTTTGAAGTCATGTTATTATATGTAGACAGGGATATTCTGCTGATCCGTATTGAATCTTTAATTCAAGGTCATTTTCTAGTTGCATCTTCAGCTGGTATGTGGTAGTGATCCCTCGGTGCCAGGGAGGCCCATCCCCGGGTGTCATGTCCCATGCTGGGGGGAATGCACCGCATCTACATGCTGAGTTTGGCCGTGAGAGTAGCCACATTTGAGCAACATGAAGGCTGTCAGGAAGAAACTCCCAGGCACAGTGCTACTCTAGGCCTTGTTCTTATTGCAGGTGTATAGGCTCAAAAGCATAGCCATTAGTATCAGGAGCCCACTGTTTGGCCCTCCTTCCTTCCTCGTTCTTGCCCTTGCACCTGGGGGACTGCTGCTGCTCCCCCAGGGTCCACGACAGTGACCCCCTGGCCAGGGGCCCAGTACCCCCCAGCTGTTGTTTTTAATTGTTTCCACTATGAGTATATCTAGACATTACTATATACCCTGGGCATATGCCCTGTATAACTCCTTGTCAACCATATATATCCTGTCAATAACATCCTATATCAGTATTCCTCCGCTGCCATTGTTGAACCACTCTGTGATCCAAAACTTCCTGAAAAGTGAATCCCAACATAATGTCAGCTTCACAAGAGTCTTAGATCACCAAAATTCATACAATATACAGTACTTCCCCAGATCCACCATAAAACCTTTTCCCTTCCACAGCGATAATCTTTTAGCTTATTCATATCATATTTCCTGAAACTGATATACAGATTCCGAGACAATAGCTTTCAAACAAGGTGACATCTGTGCTTACTATGTGGTCCATACTTTAGGTTGTACAGTTTTCTAAATTTTTTAGTTATCCTATGTTTTGCCTTATGGTTTACATTATTAGTCTGTCGTCCCCTATATGTTTTTGGTGTAATATTACATGTTTTATATTCATCCTCGTGTACTCTCACAGAACTCCTCTCTTGCCCCCATATTTACCTTGGTTTCATCCATTCCACATCCATTTTCCCCTCCCCTTGGGGCCCACAACGCCAGCCAGTCTCCATTTCCCAAGAAGCCATGTCCAGAGATACTTGCAGCAGTATTCAGGACCTGACTTTCTCAACTGCCCTAATGCCCTGGGAGCCATCCTTTCTCACGAGAGATACAGTTCTATCTATTTGACGGCATTAGTCCTCCCCAGGATGTGGGTCCACCCCAACTCTCACTTCTTGGGTCTCTTCCCAATGGTACAACCCACCTTGGCAAAATGAGCCTTCAGCTATTCCCCCGGAGTCCATCCCACATCAGACCATACCCCCTGAGCATCCTAAACAGGTAACCCTCCTACTTATACTTTGATACGATTTTCTCAACATTTTGTTCTCAACGAACACCTGACACTCTCCCATGTTCGTATGTTGCCCCTCCCTCCCCCCAATTTTTGGACAATATTACCCCTCTTCCCATCCCCAGCCCCCCTCAAACCCACAAAGCCCCACCCGAAGGCAACCCCTTACCCCCATTTTGTCCCTTCTTTGTGCTCATACTTACCCGCAGCTCATCACAGATTCCACCCCTCCAGACGTTAACTCACATCCTCCTCCCCCCTCCGATTTCCTGTAAGCCTCTTTTCCAGACTCTAGCTCTCTGAGGCAGTTTGCTTATTTCATATCATTGAGGTCATGTAGTATTTGTCCTTCAATGCCTGGGTTGCTTCACTCAACATAAGATTCTCAAGGTTCATCCATGTTATCACGTGTGATTATAGTGTATTTGTTCTTACAGCCGAGTAGTATTCCATTGTGTGTATATACCACATTTTATTGATCCACTCGTCTGTTGATGGACATTTGGATTGATTCCAACTTTTGGCGATAGTGAACAATGCTGCTATGAACATTGGTGTACATATATCGGTTTGTGTCCTTGTTTTCAGTTCTGATGGGTATATACCCAGCAGTGGTATTGCTGGGTCATATGGCAAATCTATGGTTAGTTTTTTGAGAAACCGCCAAACTGTCCTCCAGAATGGTTGGATCCTTCTGCATTCCCACCAGCAGTGGACGAGTGTTCCCCTTTCTTCACATCCTCTCCAGCATTTGTATTCTTCTGTTTTTTTCATAGCTGCCAATCTTATGGGTGTAAGATGGTATCTCATTGTAGTTTTGATTTGCATTTCCCTCATAGCTAGAGATTTGCAGCATTTTTTCATGTGCTTTTTAGCCATTTGTATTTCTTCTTTGGAGACGTGTCTGTTTAAATCTTTTTCCTATTTTTTAAATGGGTTGTTTTTCTTCTTGTTTTCAAGATATATGAGTTCTTTATATATGCAAGTTATAAGTCTCTTATCAGATATATGTTTGCCAAATATTTTCTCCCATTGTGTAGGTTCCCTTTTTACTTTCTTGACAAACTCCTTTGAGGTGCAGAAGGCTTTAATTTTGAGGAAGTTCCATTTATCTATTTGTTCTTTTGCTGCTCGTGCTTTTGGCGTGATATTCATGAAGCCATTTCCTATTACAAGGTCCTGTAGACGTTTCCCTACACTGCTCTCCAAGATCTTTATGGTCTTGGCTCTTATATTTAGGTCTTTGATCCATCTTGAGTTGATCTTTGTATAAGGTGTGAGATGGTAATCCTCTTTCATTCTTCTACCTATGGCTATCCAGTTCTCCAGGCACCATTTTTTGAATAGGCCATTCTCTCCCAGTTGAGAGGGTTTGGTGGCTTTATCAAATATTATATGGCTATATACATGAGGTTCTATATCTGAACTTTCAATTCGATTCCATTGGTCTGTGTGTCTCTCCTTATGCCAATACCATGCTGTTTTCACTACTGTAGCTTTGTAGTATGTTTTGAAGTCAGGAAGTGTGATTCCTCCAATTTCGTTTTTCTTTTTCAATATGTCTTTGGCTATTCAGGGCCTCTTTCCTTTCCAAAGAAATTTCATAGTTAGTTTTTCTAGTTCCTTAAAGAAGGCTGTGTTGATTTTTATTGGGATTGCATTGAATGTGTAGATCAGTTTTGGTAGGATAGACATCTTAATAATATTCAGTCTTCCTATCCATGAACAAGGAATATTCTTCCATTCATTTAGATCTTCTTTGATTTCCTTGAACAGTCTTGTATAGTTCTCAGTGTATAAGTTTTTTACCTCTTTAGTTAAATTTATTCCTAAGTATTTGATTTTTTTATTTACTATTGTGAATGGTATTTGTTTCTTGATTTCCTCCTGATCTTGCTCATTATTGGTGTACAGAAATGCTACTGATTTTTGCGCATTGATCTTATAACCTGCGACTTTGCTGAACTCATTTATGAGTTCTAGAAGCTTTGTTGTAGATCTCTCAGGGTTTTCTATGTATAGGATCATGTCATCTGCAAATAATGAAATTTTGACTTCTTCCCTTCCAATTTGAATGCCTTTTATATCTGGTTCTTGCCTCAGTGCTCAAGCAAGTACTTCCAAGACAATGTTAAATAGGAGCGGAGACAATGGGCATCCTTGTCTTGTTCCTGAGTTTAGAGGGAAGGATTTCAGGATTTCGCCATTGTAAACAATGTTGGCTGTAGGTTTTTCATATATACTCTTTATCATGTTCAAAAAGTTTCCTTGTATTCCGATCTTTTGGAGTGTTTTTATCAGGAAGGGGTGCTGTATTTTGTCAAATGCCTTTTCTGCATCTATAGATATAATCATGTGATTTTTTTCCTTCAATCTGTTTATATGGTGTATTACATTGATTGATTTTCTTATGTTGAACCATCCTTGCATACCTGGAATAAATATCACTTGGTCATGGTGTATAATTCGTTTAATGTGTTGTTGAATATGATTAGCAAGTATTTTGTTAAGTATTTTTGCATCTAGGTTCATTAGAGAAATTGGTCTGTAATTTTCCTTTCTTGTGGTGTCTTTGTTTGGCTTTGGTACTGGGATAATTTTGGCATTATAGAAGGAGTTCGTCAATGTTCCTTCTGTTTCAATTTTGTGGAATAGTTTCAACAGGATTGGTGTTAGTTCTTTCCAGAATATTTTGTAGAATTCACCTTGAAGCCATCTGGCCCTGGGCTCTTCTTAGTAGGGAGATTTTTAATGACTGATTCTATCTCTTTGCTTGTGATTGGCTTGTTAAGATCATCAATTTCTTCTTTCGTCAATATGGGTTGCTTATGTGTTTTAGGAATTTGTCCATTTCCTCTAAATTGTCATTTTTGTTGGAATATAGTTTTTCAAAGTATCCTCTTATGATAATCTTTATTTCTGTGGGGTCAGTGGTGATATCACCTTTCTCATTTCTTATTTTGCATATTTGCATCTTTTCTCTTTTTTTCTTTGTTAGTCTCGCTAAAGGTTTGTCAATTTTGTTGATCTTCTCAAAAAACCAGCTCTTGGTCTTGTTTATTTTTTCAAGTGCTTTCTTATTTTCTATTTCATTTAGTTCTGCTCTTATCTTTGTTATTTCCTTCCTTCTTCTTCCTCTTGGGTTACTTTGTTGTTTTTCTAATTCTGTCAAAAGTGCAGTTAGTTCTTCAATTTTTGCTCTTTCTTCTTTTTTGATACGTGAATTTATGGCTATGAATTTCTCTCTCAGTACTGCTTTTGCTGCATCCCATAAATTTTTGTATGTTGTGTTATCATTATCATTTGTTTCAAGGTAGTCATTGATTTCTTTTGAGATTTCCTCTTTGACCCACTGTTTTTCTAAGAGTGTGCTGTTTAATTTCCAAATTGTGGTGTGAAGTCTGGGCCTCCGTCCCTTGCAAATTTCCAGCTTCACTCCACTGTGGTCAGAGATATTGTTTTGTATGATTTCGATCTTTCTGAATTCATTAAGCCTTTCTTTGTGGCCTAGCATATGGTCTATCTTGGAGAATGTTCCATGTATGCTTGAGAAAAATGTATATCCTGCTGTGTTTGGGTGTAATGATCTATATATGTCTATTAGATCCAGCTCTTCTAATATACTGTTCAAATGTTTTGTTTCTTTAGTGATTCTCTTTTGAGATGTTCTGTCCAGAGTTGATAGTGGTGTATTAAAATCCCCCACTATAATTGTAGATGCATCTATTTTTTCACTTAGTTTTTCCAGCGTTTGTCTCACATATTTAGAGGCACCCTTATTAGGAGCATAAATATTTATGATCGTTCAATCTTCTTGACAGATTGTCCCTTTCCCTAAAATGTAGTATCCTTTTTTTGTCTCTCACAATTGTTTCACATTTAAAGTCTATTTTGTCTGATATTAATATAGCTACTCCTGCCTTTTTTTGGTTGTTGTTTGCTTGTATGATTGTTTTCCCGCCATTCACTTTCAATCTCCATGCGTCTCTGGGTCTAAGATGTGCCTCTTTTAGACAGCATATAGATGGGTCATATTTCCTTATCCAATGTCCCAGTCTGAATCTTTTGATAGGTGAGTTTAATCCGTTGACATTCAGTGTTATTACGTTCAGAGAATTATTTGTGGTAGCCATATTTTGGTTGGATTTGTGTTTGTTATATTTTGTTTGTATTATTTTATTTTCCCCTTCTATTTTTGTCTTTTTTGTTGCTCTTCCACTCTCCTCCATCTCTGACTGTCCTGTTTTTTCCTTTCTTCCTGCAGAACTCCCTTAAGAATTTCTTGAAGGGGAGGTTTCTTGTTGATATACTCTTTCAGTTTCTGTTTGTCTGTGAATATTTTGAACTCTCCTCTTATATTTTTAATGTAACATTTTTTGTGATCTATGAATCTTCAAAAAAGTGATAAATAAAATTTGAAAAAAGAATTCTGTTGAAGGAACGAAATATGAAAACCAGGTTCAACTGGTTAGCCACCAGTTGATCAGATCTGCACAGGAGAAGCCCCAGCTGTCCTCATGTCAACTTTCTTTTATTTTTTTTTTTAAATTTTGTGTCTGGTTTACTTTTACTTTATTTTTCCTAATAAATATTTTTGTATTATCTTTTTAAAAAGATACATAAATCACACAAGATTTTACAATAAAAAATATAAGAGGTTCCCATATACCCCACTCTCCACACCCCCCACTCCTCCCACATCAACAATTTGTTTCATTAGTGTGATACATTCACTGCATTTGATGAGTACATTTTGGAGCATTGCTACATAGTATGGATTATAGATTATGTTGTAGTTTACACTCTCTCCCTGACCATTCAGTGGGTTATGGCAAATATATAATGTCCTGCATCAGTTCCTGCAATAACTTTCTTAATTAACATAGTAAAATTCCCACCCTGGAATTTGGTCATGCAATGTATGTGCAAGTGTCATTTCCTGAACATACTAATCATACAATTATATAAAGAGCTATGCATGATCATCCATATGCATAAAAGCTAATGCATAATAAAAGCAAATGTTACGTAGAAATTTAGGTATTTAAGCAGGAGTAAAGCCACAGCATGGGGAGTTGGCTGAGTCATTTTAGACCAACCTTTGTTGCTGTCTGCAGATGTAATAAATGAAAACTCTGCCTAGCTCTCATGTTGAAGCTTTCTTTTTGCCATATCTGGTTTTCCATATCGGCCCTACTTTGAGGCCTAACACCATCAGCCCCTGCCTTGGCACTAGATACTAGGGTTCATGGTCCCAAGCTCTCCTTCCAACTGCTGCAGGTCCTGTCCTATGGAGAAGGTAGTGCTTATTTCCCCTGCACCTATCCCTGTTCCTGGTTCCTGGACTCAGTGGTCCATAACCCTCCCTGCACCTGACTCCATAATATGGAGCTCCCCTTGTTCCTGTCCTGTACCCGCAACTTGGCTCAATGGTCTTGAGCTTCCCCTCACCTTCCCCCTTTCCTGGTTCCTGGGTTGCATGTTCCTGACTTTTCCTTGCACCTACCCTGGTCCTTATCCCTGGGCCTGGTATTCCTGAAAGCCCCTTGCACAGTCCTTTTGGTCCAGCAGGGAGCTATAGGCCTGGGCTCCTACTTTCTTCCCTGCAATGTGGGTCCCACACAGCAAATCTTCTTTGGTCTTGAGCATTTAGGTTGTTGGATGTAGGTGACACCTGGAGCTATCCTTAGCAGGAGTCCTGGACTTTGATGACTAAGCTACAGTTGTGCTCAGTAGTGTTGTAGCTGTCCAGCATCTGCAGGCTCCTCTATATTCCCAAAGACCCTAAACATGGTACTTGTTTACTCTGCTCTCACCAAATGGTCTCTCAAAGAATCCAGAGGGACACTGATATACTGGTCAGAACAACTGATCTCTGGGAGAGAAGAAGAAACACAGATACTTAAAGAAATCTCTAGATGACTAAAGATACCCTTCCTTACCTCTGTCTGCATATGACCTTAGAAATGTGGGGTACTGAGCACCCCTGTAGGCCTCTCTGCAGGGGAGACTTGCGTCTGGGCTTACACTACCCCACTTCACTGTTCACTCAGTAATGCACAGTGATGTCCTTGGCTCTCAGATTATCCATTTGCATTCACAGCACGTTCTAGGCCTTGGCTCCTGAGATGATGAACTCACCCTTTATGTAATCTGCATAGCATGTCAATACCTTAAACCACTCCTGAGACCCTCTTGGAACAATGCCACCCAGTAGTTACTGAAGGTGAATCCAAGGATGTCTAGGAGTGTTTCAGAGACTCCCTCACTTGATACCAAGTCTCTCTCAGACTCCACCCTTTGCACCCCACGTTGGACACCTCCAGGCACTAAGAAATACTGGCCAAAAACCTTTCAAATATATCTAATCTTTCTCTCACTCATGTGCACTCATGTGCTCAATATTTATTTTTATCCACAAAGGTCCTTCAAAGATTCAAAAATAAAAACTTAGCTCAAGTCAAACTTCACAGTGAACTGAATGGGAACACCTGGGATTCCCAGGACTGTTACTTGTCTCCCAGAGCTGCAGCATCAATGCTGGGCTGGTCTCCATGAGCAAAGGAAGGGTTCCCACTTGCCTTTCCTCCTACCTTAGAGCATGGTCTGGAGCTGTATGCCTTCAGAGGGGACAGTGCCCAGATCAGATATCAGTGACTGGGGAAGCTGAGTGACAATGACAGCATTCAGAAAAAAATTGTTGTTTTATTATATGCTTGTGCTAGGACAAAACTTATACCAACCATCTTATTTCATTTTCACAAAGGCACACCAAACTTGGAAGTAATAATCAGTGCAACCTCCATTTCATAGCTGCAAAACTACACATTGAAGAATAGAGGGATTGTGTATCTTGGCCATGAGCTTACACAGCTGGTAAGTGGGAGCGCATGTCTAGACCTGTGCTCTTCACCACTGGACCCAAATGCCTCCCTGAACCAGCTCCAGGACAGAGTGGGGCCAGCTTGTTGAGGTTTTCACCCTCCACAGCCCCTTATGTGTAATGAGAACTGATTGTGTTGTTGCTGTGTTCCAGTGTTTACATGAATAAAATAGAGAAGTCCTGGGTTCAGCAAATGCTTTCTAGGAGTGTCAGACACATAATACATCATTATTTATGCCTGCATCTCTTCTCCCCAGTGGATATATCTACTTTTAAAAATGAGATTTATTGAGTAAAACTGATATATGGTAAACAGCACATATTTAAATGTTCAATTTAATAAACACCAATGTATGTATACACCCCAAGCAACTAGCAACATAATCAAGAAAATGTGCAACTAAAACCCTACAAGTTTTCTCATGCCCCTTTGTAATTGTTGATTATAATGGATTTTGGTTGGTTTTTGAATTATCAGTGGAGGAAAGGGATGTTTGGCAACACTTCCTCTACTTTGTTGATGTCATTCCTCAATTGTAACTTTAGGTGTGTAATTTAAGTACGTTGTCAGGGCTGTTATACATTTTCATAACTCATATTAGTGGTATAATCCCTTCTGGGAGCCCTGGTCCTGCACATGACATGTCACACCTGTTCTACTGAGGCAGGTCAACCCCAATTACCATTAGTTTCCTCACCTGAATATTGACTGATTTTAATCCACTCACCTCTGCATATGTCCGTCTGCCTTATCATAATATTAACAGAACTTGAAAGCAGCATATTGCAATCTGGCTAATCAATAATATTAGATAAAGATTAAATAATATATTTAGTAAGATCTTCATCTCCAGCCTGGTTCCAAATTGGCGAGGCAGTAACATGAGGTGAAAAGGAACTGACCTGGACACCAAAGTCACCAATGGTAATGGGAGAATTTGGGGACTTAGAAGATAATAAGGAAATTCCAAGCTTAGGACCTGGTACATAAGGCATTCAGAAATTCCATGCCTAGAGGTGCTGTCAAGGGGGGTACAGGCAAGAAAATGAAATCCACCCGTGGAGTGAATTTTGTCACTGTACACATTGTGCTGAAGTTTAAAGTGCATTTTTCATGGGTAACATATCTCCACATCTTCCTCTTCAATGCATTTGTGTGGATGGCATTTGGTTACATTTATTCAAATGGATGAATTTCTGTGTATACTGTGTTTCATATAAAAGTACAGCTTTTATTTATCAATTTAAATGCATTAATGAAATTTACTGACCTTCTGTCTTAAGCCATGTAGCAAATTCATGACCAAGTTTACCTAGTTCTTCACATAAGATGAATAGAAAAGTCATAAGACAAAACCCAGATTCTCTCTTATACTCCCACTGCACATGTTCCTGGTCCTGTTACCTACTCGACACACTCCTGTTGCCCCCTGCACTCGGTCCTGGTTCTGATCCTGGACTTGGTTGTCCTGAGATCACCTGCAACTGCCTCTCATCCTGGTTCCTGGGATGAGTGCTTCTGACTTCCAGCTACCCCAATTCTGTACCCTTTGGCTCCATGATTATGAGTTTCTCCTGTATCTGACCTAGGCCCTGTTGTTCCTGAACTCCCCTGCACCAGTCCTAGTCCTGGCCCTTGGAATCCATGTTGCTGAGTGCCCCCTGTACCTGCCTTGGCTCTGGACACTAGGTTCCAGGGTCCTGAGATTTCCCTCCACTGGCCCCAGGCCCTTCCCTAGGGACTCAATTGTGCTGATAGCACCTATCCTCAGTCCTGAACCCTGGTCTCAGTGGTCCAGCCCTCTCCTTCCTCTTGAACCTGGTTCACAGCCCTGGCTCAATGATCCTGAGCTTCCCATGCATTTGCCTTGTACCTGCACATTGGCTCAGTGTTCTTGAGCTTCCCCTCACCTGCCCCTTCTGATTCCTGGGCTGCATGTTCCTGGCTTCCCCTGAACCTACCCTGGACTTGTCTCTGGGCTCAGAATTCCTGAGATCCCACTGCAGTCAGTTCTGCTGGTCATGCTTAGGTATGGGCTCCTACATTCAACTTAGGCATGGGCTCCTACATTCTTCCCTCAAATGTGGGTCCCACTCAGCATACCTTCTTTTGTCTTGACCATTCAAGTTGTTGGTTTTAGGTGGCAGCTGGAGCTGTCCTAGGCAGGGTCCTGAATATGGATGGCAGAACTACACTTGTGGTCTGTATGGCTGTTGTGGCTGTTCAGCATCTGCTGTCCCCTGAAAGTCTCCTCTGGATTCCAACTGAGCCTGCAGACATCAAAGCTGATCACTGCTCTCAACTGCTGGACTCTCCAGGTGTTCACAGGGACATTGATTCCTGGCCAGAATAACTGATACTGGGAGAGAAGAGGGAAAACAGGCCCTTAAAAGAAACTCCTGATGACAAATTCACCCTACCTGGCCTCTGTCTGCACATGACCTAGGCTTAGTGTGGTCCTGAGCACCCCATGGAGGTCACTCTGCAGGGGAGGTTTGAGTCTGAGCACATACTACCTCTCTTCACTGTGTCTCACTCATTAATACATCCTGGGTTCTCAGACTGTTGATTTGCATACATAGCATGTTCTACGCCTTTTCTTTGATATGATGGAATTGCTCTTCATAGTGTCTGCTTAGTGTGTCTTAACTCCATCACTCCAGCCCCCTCTGGAGGTCCTGCTGGAACCAATCTATCCAAGAACTACAGAAGCTGAATTCTTAGGAGGTCCAGGAGAGTCTCAGAGACCACCAGCACTACCCAATTTTCCCCAAGATTCCACAATCTGCACCCCTATTTGGACACCTCAAGACACAAAAATGTCACACAATGTCAATCTTCTTCTCACTCATACACATTCACATAATATTTCTATCCATAAAATTCCTTTTAAACTTACAATAATATAAACTCAGCTAAGCTCAAACTCTGGTGAATCATCTATGATTGGTTTCCATCACTGAATGGGAACACCTGTGAATCCCAGGGCTGGCGCTCCTCTCCCAGATCTTCAGGTTCCCATCACTGAAGGAGAACAACTGGGAATCCCAAGACTGAGGCTCCTCGCCCAGAGCTGCAGGGTCAGGGCTGGACTGATTTACATCAGTGAAGGGAGGGGTCCCACATGCATTTTCTCCTACCATATAACAAGGAATAGGGCTGGATGCCTTCAGAAGGGATAGTTCCTAGAGCAGGTATGAGCATCCTGGGTGAAATGAGTGGCAATGACAACATTCAGGAAAGTGTGATTTCTAATTATATGGTTCTGCTGACCTAACCTCTTATATCAATCATTTTATTTCATTTTTATAAAGGTGCACTAAACATAGAAATAACTATCAATGTTATTTTCATTTCACAGAAGTAAAACTACAAACAGAATAAAAGAGGAGTTGAGTAGCATACCTGAGTACAAATCTGGTATTTGTGAGTGCATGTCTAGACCTGTGCTGCAGATCACTGTGTGTAAATTCCTCCCTGAACCAGTTCCATGACAGAGAGTGAGGCTTACACCCTCCACCCACCTTTGTAAAGAGAACCAACTGTGTTGTGGTTGCACTCTAGGGTTTACCTGAATACTGTGGAGAGGACCAGGGTTCAGGAATTGTTTTCAGGGGTCTCTGACATATCATGCCATTATTTATGCTTCCATCTCTCTTAACTTACCAAAATATCTACTTTTAAAACTATTGTTGAGTTATATTTGATTAACTGCATATAAAGTGTTAAATTCTTTATGTATTTTCCTACATGTACACCTATGCAACCAGCACCCCAATCAAAATAGTGTGCACATGAGAAAACATGGATGAATCTTGAGAACCTTATGTTCAGTGAAGCAAGCCAGTCATTGAAGAGCAACTACTACATGACCTCTCTGATATGAATGAAGCAATTCAAGCTGTCTCAGAGAGCTAGAGACTAGAAGATAGGCTTACAGGAAACAGGGTGGGGAGAAGAAGGTTGTGAGCCAATGCTCACATGGGCAAAATCTATGAAAAAAATAGAGGTAAGTAGTTGTGCAGTGAAGGGATAAGATGGGGGATATAGAGATATTATTGGATTGTTTTTTGCAGGCTTGAGGGGGCTAGGTTGAGAGGAAGAAAAGATGGTCCATAGAAGAGGGGAAAGGGTTGGGAAGCAGGAGAACATGGGAGATCATCAGGTATGTGGCTGAAACTATAATGTTGAGAAAACTCTTTGGAAATATAAGGAAGGGTACTGGTTTAAGGTGTTGATGGCAGTATCTGGCACAGGTGTACCTGGGGCAAGCTTCTAGGGAGTATGTGAGTGCTCTTCTTGTTATAGTATGTTGTATCAGTGGGTGGAGACTCATAACAATGAGTGGGAAGGTGTTATGCCCCTACCCTGGGGAGGTCTGATGTTCTCAAACAGAGGGGAGGTTGTCACTCAAGAGCATGGGTGGCTCCCAGTGGGGGAGGACAGACTACCCAGTCAAGACCCTAACATTGTTGCAAGTTTCTATGAATCTTGTCCTTCAAGCAGTAAGCTTGGTTGTCACTGTGGGTCCTGAAGGGAGGGGGAAAGAGGAATACAATAGATGGAAGAGGGAGTAAATGGGGAGCAATGAAAGTATTCTGCATGATCATGCAATGATGGATACAGGCCATGATAAATTCCACCAAAAATTTATTAAAGTGTACAATCTAAAATGTAAACCAGGGAAGCAGACTTGGCTCAATGGATAGGGCATCCGCCTACCACATGGGAGGTCTGCTGTTCAAACCCTGGGCCATTTTGACCTGTGTGGAGCTGGCCCATGTGCAGTGCTGATGCGCACAAGGCGTGCCATGCCACGCAGGGGTGTCCCCTGTGTAGGGGAGCCCCACGTGCAAGGAGTGCACCTGATAAGGGCAACCATCCAGTGTGAAAGAAAGTGCAGCCTGCCCAGGGGTAGTGCCACACACACGGAGAGCTGACACAACAAGATGATGCAACAACAAAGAGACACAGATTCCTGGTGCCGCTGATAAGGATAGAGGCGGTCACAGAAGAACACACAGTGAATGGTCACAGAGAGTAGACAAGGGAGGGGGGAGGGGAGAGAAATAAATAAAAAATTAAAAAATCTTCAATAACATAAAAATAAATAAATAAATGTAAACCATATTGTAAACAATAATGTAACCATGGATAGTAGCTATATTTCAATATTTGTGCATTGATTGTGGCAAATGAAACATTCACATGTAAAAAGACCATTGCTGAGGATGAGAGATGAGGGGGGAGCATGTTGAATATAAGGGAGGCCCCTGTATTCTATATTTGAGTTTACTGTGACTGAAATCTTTTTTGAAAACATAATCTTAAAAAAGATGTGAGGAACCGAGGAAGAAATGGAAGAGCTTGCCTTGCCACTCTACTTATAGGGCAACACTTAATACAGTGATGAAAAGTAATACATCAAAAAAATTTTTTTTTGTTTTTCATTTTTTAATACCCAATTTATTTTTACTTTATTTTAGTTTTTCTAAATTATTGTATTTTATTTCTAATGTTTATACCTATCATATTATTTCATTTATCTATTAATTGAATTTGGCCATATATCAGGTTCGTTTTTTAAGAAGTTTTGGATCACAGAAGGATTCAACTATGGCAGGGGTGGAGCACTGGTGTGGGGTGTCATTGATGTGAGATGCATGGGTGGGAGGGAGTTTTCCACATCATGCATGTAGGATATATAGATACATTCACATCTTCATTGGGTTTTGACATAGTGGGTAGAGTTTCTCACAACTACTGAGGGAGTGCTGAGTTCACATCGTGGGGAGCACAGTCTCATTCCCAAATGGAACAACAACAATCCCCCAAGGGCAAAGGCAAAGCCCAGTGAAGAAAGATGTCCATTGTTGGGTCCTTGATACTGATGCTATTATATGAGCCTGTGTGCTTAAAATTTCAACTTGGCCTAGAGCTGCCCGGTGCCTAAGAGTTATCTCCTGAGAGCCTCATGTTGCTCAAATGTGGCCACTCTCTGAACGAAAATCAGTCTATAAATGTATTACCTTTCCCCTATGTGGGATATGACTCCTGAGGAGGGATAACACCCAAGCACCAGCTGGTGATGCCACTAGGAAAAGATCTTGAATAAAAGGGGAAAATGGTAAAGACAAATGAGTTTATATGGATAAGAGACTTCAAAATGAGTCAGGAGGTCATCAGAGGGGTCGTACTTATGCACATCTCAGCAAGATCTCAGAGACAGCTAAAATAGATACAACCCCAGGTATTTCTGCTCCTGAGGGCTACAGAGATACCCAGATTCTATGGTCATGTCAGAAGGCTCTGGAGTTCAGTGGCTTGCCAGAGGGCTCTACATTGGAATTTGTGCTCCTGAGTGTGAAAGAGTTGGACTCAGATGTGACTTCTCTACACATCTTCTGTCACCTTTACTGAACCTGTAGTTGGCACTGTGGTTGTTGTATGCCCAAAGACTTCAATCTCTGGACTGTCCATGTGCCAGCATGCCCCTGAGCCTCAGCACAGTTACAACACCTACTCTCCAGTTCATTGGACTTACCCAGGCAAGCTAACAAGGTGAGAAGGTCAACACCACACCAAGGAACCAAGATAGTCTACAACTGCAAGCAGGAGAACCCCATCCATCAGCCACGTGGGATCTAAGCTCCCTCTCAAGTTAGAGGTGCAGTGGGCATTGCCATCCCAGGGTCCTCAGACAGAGAAATAAAATATGGAGGAGTGGACTTACTGGTAGAAATATAGAAATATTGTGACTCTAGGAATGGAAGAAAGTGTATCTTTGATGTGGAGGCAGTGGCCATGGGAGTTGATGAAGGCAGGGAGAGAGAATAGAAGGTGTGATACAGGACATTTTTGGGACTTGGAGTTGTCCTGAATGATATTGCAGGGACAGATTCAGGACATTATATATCCTGCCATAACCCACTGAATGGACTGGGAGAGAGTGTAAACTGCAATGTAAACTATAATCCATGCTGTGTAGCAGTGCTCCAAAATGTATTCATCAAATGCAATGAATGCACCACACTAATGAAAGAAGTTGTTGATGTGGGAGCAGTGGAGTGTGTGCAGAAGGGGTTATATGGGAACCTCATATTTTTTCATATAATTTTTGTGATTTATGTATCTTTATAAAAAAGATAACAATTTAAAAAAATGAAAAAAAAGATAATGTGCAAGTCCAACATCCCTAATATTTTCTCTTGCCCTTTTGTAATTCTGCCTTTTCACCTCTTCCAACCACACATGGTGTCCACTGGTAACTACTGATCATCTTTACGTTACACTGGATTAGTTTTCATTTTCCAAAATTTATATAAATTGAATTTTAAAAATGTGCTTTTATTTCTTTACCTTCTTTTACTTAGTGTAATTTTGGTAATCCATCCATATTCTTGTGAGTCCCAAATATTCATTATTCTAATGCAGATTAGTAGTCCTAGTATTCTAATGTAAGCATATACCCAAGGTATTTATCAACTTACCTGCTGATGTATGTTAGGACAGTCTCTAGGTTCTAGCTGTTATAAAGAAATCTGAAACTCAGAAAAAATGACCTCTATTATTATTATAATGACAAAATGAAAAACTGGAAAAACTGGAAATTAACTAATTGACTTCAACACATCAGGAAATTGGTCACTGGGAAAACAATAGACTTGTAAACTAGAAAGTGGCAGATGCCTGCAGGGAGAAACTGGACACAAGCACTATCTTACCTGGGAGAGTTGCTCACAGATGGGGATTTACCTTACTCAAAGGCCAAACTAAACTATGCAATCAATTTCTAAAGACTGGATGTGGTCAAGGCAGAAGACTGTGGGACTTCCAAAGGCCAGGTGTGCAGATGGATTCCTACAGATTTGCATAGTTTTCCTCCAGGTTTAGGGAGAATCAACAAAAGGGTTCCCACCTTTTTGTGGAGGTGCTGCCTGAGGGAGAGGAACAGCAGCTGCTGCTAAAATGAACTGGCATCCACCTCCCTACAGATGAAATAATTAATCAGGAAAGGGATAACCATCAACACCTGTACCCAACAGGTGAAATCCTATGGAAATAAGGATGGGAATATAGTCTACCTCCAAAATGCTGTAAGCACCACCTCTGTGTTCTCTCAGGGGTAAAAGCTTATCTCCAGGGAAGGGACAGAAATGAGTCATAGAAGACACAGATGGAGGGAAAAACCATTCCAGTTGCTGAAGGGAAAAGAGGAAAACAAGACTCTACCCTTAGGAGCAGGAATCCATGGTAATACCAAAACTGCCTCTGACTAGGAGGAACAGGGACACATGGACAGCTACACCCCAGACCCAGTTTCACAAGGCTTGCCTAAGAATAAGGCTCAGTCAGAAGGTCAGAGAATGCACCCGTAGGCCAAACCTCCACTATGTGACAACCATCAAGTAAGAGAGAGGGTGGATTTCAAATGGAAGAGATGAAAGGGGAATGCCCTCCATGGAGAGGACACATAAAAGCTTTCAATCCAAACAGGCAAAAAAAGTAAGTTACCACAGAGGAAACTAATATTTTGGTGGCCAAAGCAAAAAACAAATCAACTCAGGAATACAGGACAACAATAAATTCCAAGTCAGCTCTAATTACACTCACAAATCCTCACAATAATGGCCTAGCAGAAAGATATCTACTATCTTATGCAACATATCCAGTTTTCAACAAAAATCTAAGGGTAATTCAAAGAGCAAAAGAACAGTCTTAAAGTACAAACTGTTAGAATGAGCTTAGTTTGTGATCCAGACCCTGAAAGTAAAATATATAAACAAGGAATCTGATATGATGATGATTAATATGATATTATTTTTTTAGATGAAAGAGACTTCATTTATCTTTTTTTAAAGATACATAAATCACACAAAATATTACACTAAAAAATACAGGAGTTTCCCATATGCCCCACTCCCCTCACCCCTCATTTGTCCCACATGAATAACTTCTTTCATTAGTGTGGTACATATATGGATTTGAAGAATACATTTTGGAGCCCTGCTACACAGCATGGATTATAGTTTACATTGTAGTTTACACTCTCTTACAGTCCATTCATTGGGTTATGGCATGATGTATAATGTCCTGCATCTGTCCCTGCAGTATTGTTCAGGACAACACCAAGTGCAGAAAATGCCCCCATATCACACCTCTTTTTCCCTCTCCCTGCCTTCAGCAAGTCCTGTGGAGATTGTTTACACACAATGATATAGTTTCTTCCATTCCTAGAGTCACAAAAATTCTATAATAGAATACCAGTAAGTCCACTCTAATCATATTATATGCCTCCATTCTGAAGATCCTGGGATGGTGATGCTCACTCCACCTCTAATTTGAGAGGGGGCTTAGATGTCACATGACTGATGAATGGAATTATGCTGTTTGAAGTTGTAGACTGTTTCACTTCTTTGGTGTAGTGGTCGACCATCCTAACCTCCCTGTTGTCTGACCTGGGTAGTTCCAATGAACTGGAGAGCAGGCACTGCAATGCTGTTAAGGCCCAAGGCCCAGCTGGCACAGACAGTCCAGAGATTCAAATCAATTGGGCATGCACTAACCCCACCACCAGCCACAGGTTAAGTAAAAGTGACAGAAAAGGCATGTGTAGAGAAGTCACATCTGAGTCCAATTCCATCACATAACAGGTGTGCAAATTCCTAATTAGGGCCCAATTGCAAGGCTCTGAATTCCAGAGCTATCTACTATGACTGTAGGACCTGGGTGTCTTCATAGTCCCCAGGAGCTCCACTATCCAGAGTTGTATCTTCTTTGGCTGTCTCTGAGTTCCTCCTAACGTGTGTAACACAAACCTTCTGATGACCTCCAGACTCATTTTGAAGTCTCATAGCCATATAAATTCATTTGTCTTTACCATTTCCCCCTTTTATCAAGGTCTTTTTCTAGTAGCATAACCGGTCGGGGCTTGGTGGTAACCCCTCAGTGCCAAGGAGGCTCAACCCTAGGAATTGTGTCCCACATTGGGGGGAAGGTAATGAATTTATGTGCTGA
Source organism: Dasypus novemcinctus (assembly GCF_030445035.2). Lineage (NCBI taxonomy): Eukaryota > Metazoa > Chordata > Mammalia > Cingulata > Dasypodidae > Dasypus > Dasypus novemcinctus. The sequence goes on from NC_080691.1 coordinate 69,104,640, forward strand.
ACTTGGCTTAGAGCATGGCCACATTTGAGCAGCATGGAGGCTCTCAGGAGGTCACAATTAGGCACTCTGCAGCTCTAGGCCAAGTTGAAATTTTAAACACACAGGCTCATAATAATAGCATCAGTATCAAGGGCCCATCATTGTACCATCTTTCACTGGTCTTTGCCCTTGCACTTGGGGAATTGTTGCTGTCATTGGGGAATGACACAGAGCTCCCCAGGATGTGAACTCAGCACTCCCTCAGTTGTCATGTGAAACTCTACCCACTATGTCAATACTCAACAAACATCTGAACATATCTATATATCCTATATGCATGCCCTGGAGAAATCCTTCCCACCCATGCATCCCCCATCAATGACACCCCACACCAGTGCTCCTCCCCTGCCATTGTTGAATCCCTCTGTGACAAAACCTCTTCAAAAAGGCAGCATAATATATTGCCAAATTCAATTAATAGGAAAATGAAATAGTAATGACAGGTTTAAAGATTAGAAATAAAATTTATCATTAATCAGAAACAATAAAATAAATTGAAAGATAAATTGGGTTATTAAAAAATGAAAAATATCATACATTTTTAAAAATGATTTTGCCTTTCATCACTGTAATAGGTGGTGCCCTGTATGTACAGTAGCAATGCAATCTCTTCCATTTCTTCTTCAGTGTCTTGCATCTGTTTTTTATTAGGTCTTAGAGAAGTGTTTGATCACACTAAAGAAACATATAGAATACATATATATATCTCCAATATCCTCCCCCACCTCCCCTGCCCCAGGAATGATCTTTTTACATGTGAATATTACATTTGCTACAACTGATGTACAAATATTGAAATAGAGCCAACAACCATGTTTATAATATGATTTACAATATGGTTTATATTTTAGACTGTACATATTTATAAATTTTTGGTTACATTATGGTTTACATTTTACATCATATACCTCTACAAAGTTTTGGTAAAATGTAACATTACCTGCATTCAGCACAGCACAAACATGCAAAACACCTCCATTGCTGACCAGTTGGTTATTCCCTCTTCCATCTTCTTTATTCCTCTTTTCCCCCCTTTGGAACACAGTGATAACCAAGCTTCACTGCCTGAAGGACAAGATCCATAGATACTTGCAACAATATTGGGGGCTTGACACACTAGTCTGTCCTTCCCCATTGGGAGTCACCCGTCCTCACAAGAAGCATTCCCTTCTATTTGAGAACATCAGGCCTCTCCAGAATTGGGATACAACACTTCCCACTCCTTGTGTGGGTATCCATCGATTGATATAACACACTATGACAAGAAGAGCACTCACATACTCCCTAGAAGCCTGGCCCAGGTGCACAATGTGCCAGATGTCCCACATCAAACACCTAAAACAGAGGACACTTCCTTATTTTATTTTCTAAAGAATTTTCTTAACATTATAGGTTCAACCATGTACCTGAGAATCTCCTGTGTTCACCTTCTCCCCACAAACCTCCACCCAATTCCTTGGACCATTTGACCCATCCACCCAAACCTAGTCCCCATCAAGCCTGCAAAGACCAACCCAATGCTATCCCTATACACCTGTCTTATCCCCTCACTGCACAACTACTTACTTCCACTTTATCATAGATTTTGCCCATGTGGGTATTGGTTCACAACCTTCCTCTTCCTGCCTATTTCCTGTCAGCCTATCTTCCAGTCTCTATCTCTCTGAGACATCTTGATTTGCTTAATTCACATTCAAAATGTCATGTAGTATTTGGCCTTCAGTGACTGGCTTGCTTCACTCAATTTAAGGCCTCAAGTATCATCCATGTTATCTCGTGTTAATACTTCCTCTTACAGCTGAGCAGTATTCCGCTGTATGTATATAACAAATTTTGTTTGTCCATTCATCTGTTGGGCATTTGGGTTTATTCCAACTTTTCCAATAGGGAATAATGCTGCTATGAACATTGATGTGTATACATCAGTTCATGTACATGTTTTCAGTTCTTCTGGGTATATACCCAAGAGTGGAATTGCTGGGTTGTATGGTAAATCTATAGATAGTTTTTTGAGAAACTTCCAAACTCTCCTCCAAAATGGCTCAGTCATTCTGCATTCCCACAAGTATTGGATGAGAGTTCCTATTCCTCCACATACTCTCCAACACTTGTAGTCCTCTTATTTTAAATAGTCTCCAGTCTAATGGATGTAAGATGGTATCTCATTTTAGTTTTTATTTGCATTTCTCTAATAACTAGTGATGTTGAGCATGTTTACATATGCTTTTTAGCCATTTGTATTTCTTCTTAGGAGAAGCATCTCTTCAAATCTCTTGCCTATTTTTAAATGGGTTGTTTGTCTTTTATTTTTGAGGATTTTTGAGATTTTTGAGGATTTCTTGATATAGGCTGGCTTCAGACTCCTATCATATATGTGCTTACCAAATATTTTCTCGCATTGGGTAGGCTGTCTTTTCACTTTCTTGAAAAATTCCTTTGAGGTGCAAAAATTTTAATTTGGAGGAGGCCCCATTTATCTACTTTTTTATCAATGTGTTTTGGGTGTGAAGTTTTTGATGCATTTCTTATATAAGGTCCTATAGATTCTTCCCTATAATGCTTTCCAAGGTTTTTATGGTCTTGTGCTTATATTTAGGTATTTGATCCATTTTGAGTTGGTTTTTGTATAAGGTGTGAGATGGTAATCCTCTTTCATTATTCTGCATATGGATATCCAATTCTCCAGGCACCATTTGTTGAAGAGGCCATTCTCTCCCAGTTAAGTGGGCTTGGTGGCCTTGTTGAATATCAGATTACTGTATACATGAGGATCTATATCAGAACTCTCAATTCAATTCCATTGGTCAGTGTGTCTATCCTTGTGCCAATAGCATGCCAATTTCCTTACTATAGCTTTGTAGCATGTTTTGAAGTCAGGTAGAGTGATTCCTCCAATTTCATTTTTCTTTTTCAATATGTTTTTTACTAAATGGGGCTTCTTTCCTTGCCAAATAAATTTCATAGTTTTTCTAGCTCCTTAAAGAATGCTGTGTTGATTTTTATTGGGATTGCATTGAATCTGTAGATCAGTTTTGGTACGATAGACATCTTCACCATATTTAGTCTTTCTATCCATGAACAGGGAATATTCTTCCATCTATTTAGGTCTCCTTTGATTTCCTTGAACAGTGTGTGTAGTTTTCTGTGTATAAGTCTTTTACATCTTTAGTTAAATTTATTCCTAGGTATTTAATTTTTTTATGTACTATTGTAAATGGTATTTGTTTCTTGATTTCCTCCTGAGATTGCTCATTATTGGTGTACAGAAATGCTGATTTTGCACATTGATCTTATAAGATGTGACTTTACTGATCTCATAAGTTCTACAAGCTTTGTTGTCAACATCTCAGGGCTTTCTATGCATAGGATCATGTCATCTGCAAATAGTGAAATTTTGACTTCTTCCTTTCAAATTCAGGTGCCTTTTATATCTGGTTCTTGCCTCAGTGCTTGAGCAAATACTTCTAACACAATACTAAATAGAAGGGATGATAGAGGGCATCCTTGTCTTGTTTCTGATCTTAGAGGGAAAGATTTTAGGATTTTACCATTGTAAATGAAGTTAGCTGTGGGTTTTTCATATATACCCTTTATCATGTTCAGAAAGCTTCCTTCTATTCCTATCTTATGCAGTGCTTTTAAGAAGTAAGCTGTATTTTTTCAAATGCTTTTTCTGCATCTATAGTACGATCATGTGATTTTTTCCCCTTTGATCTGTTTATGTGGTATATTACATTAAATGATTTTCTTATGTTGAACCATCCTTGTATACCAGGGATTTTATTAACTGATTCTATATCTTTACTTGTGATTGGTTTGTTGAGATCATCAATTTCTTCTTTCATCAATGTAGGCTGATTATGTGTTTCTAGGAATTTCTCCATTTCCTCTAAATTACACTTCTTGTTGGAATATAGTTTTTCAAATTATCCTCTTAATGATAATCTTTATTTCTGTTGGGTCAGAGGCAATAGCCCCTTTCTCATTTTCTTATTTTTTGTGTTTTTATCTTCTATCAGTTTTTCTTTGTTAGTCTAGCTAAGTGTTTGTCAATTTTATTTATCTTCTGAAAGAACCAGCTCTTTGCTTTATTTATTTTTTTGAGCAGTTTCTTATATTCTATTTCATTTAGTTCTGCTCTGATCTTTCTTTCTTTCTTTCTTTGGGATTAGTTTGCCTTTTGTTTTTGTTTTTGTTTCACTAATTCATGCAAGTGTGCATTTATTTATTTATTTATTTATTTATTAAAGATTTATTTATTTATTTAATGTCCCCCCCTCCCCTGGTTGTCTGTTCTTGGTGTCTATTTGCTGTGTCTTGTTTCTTTGTCCGCTTCTGTTGTCGTCAGCGGCACGGGAAGTGTAGGCAGTGCCATTCCTGGGCAGGCTGCACTTTCTTTTCACGCTGGGCGGCTTTCCTCATGGGCGCACTCCTTGTGCGTGGGGCTCCCCCACGCGGGGGACACCCCTGCGTGGCACGGCACTCCTTGCGTGCATCAACACTGTGCATGGCCAGCTCCACACGGGTCAAGGAGGCCTGGGGTTTGAACCGCGGGCCTCCCATGTGGTAGACAGACGCCCTAACCACTGGGCCAAAGTCCGTTTCCCCAAGTGTGCATTTAGTTCTTCAATTTTAGCCCTTCTTTTTGATATATGAGTTGATGGCTATGAATTTCCCTCTCAATACAACTTTTGCTGCATCCCATCAGTTTTGATATGTTGTGTTATCATTTTCATTATTTTCAAGGTAGTTATTGATTTCTGTTGAGATTTCATCCTTGATCCATTGATTTTCTAAGAGTGTGCTGTTTAACTTCAATATCTTTGTCCTGAATCTGGGTCTCTGGCCTTGCAGATTTCCAGCTTCATTCCACTGTTGCCAGAGAAATTATTTTGTATGATTTCAATCTTTATGAACTCATTGAGACTCTTTTTGGCCTAATATGTGGTCTATCTTGGAGAATGATCCATGTGCACTTGAGAAGAATGTTTATCTTGCTATATTTGGGTGTTAGATACAGATCCTCTATAGGTCTGTTAGGTCCAGATCCTCTAATGTTGCTGTTCTAGCCATTAGCTAGGCGGCCTTCGCCTCAGTGAGGCAAACTTCTCGTTTGGGTTGTGAGTGATGGTGGAGCCCCGGTATCACACAGCTGGGTTAAACACACAGTAACCACTCTGGAGACGCAGGCTCGTGGCACAGGTCTAGTTTATTGGGGAAGTGGTACAGCTTATATAGGCAGGGGTGGGGGCTTAAGGTGATGTGTCAATTATGGATAGGCTAGGAGGGCTGGGGTAATTTGAAGCGGCTACTGATTGGATGAGGCAGGTTTGAAGTTAGCGTGCGTGGGCTTCTCTGGCGGGAAAATGGCGAGGAAGAAGGGTGGTGCCATTTGTGATAGCCATTATGCATGCTTAGCAGCCATTTTGGCTAGATGTTACTTGCTAGAGAGCTCACCAACACTCTAATATATTATTTAAAGTCTTTGTTTCTTTATTGGTTTTCTGTTGCAATATTTAATGGTGATAATAGTGTACTAAAATCCCCCCCTATAATAGAAATACTTATTCTGCCACTTAATTTTCCAGTATCTGTGTCATGTATTTTGAGGCACCCTGGTTTATGATTGTTCTTTCTTCTTGAATAATTACCCCTTTAACTAATTTATAGTGTCCATCTTTGTCTCTCTCAATACTTTTGCATTTAAAGGCTATTTTTTTTTCTGAGATTAGTATAGTTATTTCTGCACTTGTTTATTGCTTGCTTATAAGATAGTTTTCCAGCCATTGAGTTTCAATCTCCTTGAGTCTTTGGGTCTAAGGTGGGTTTCTTATTAAGAGCATATAGATGGGTCATATTTCCTTATCCATTCTGCAAATTTCTGTCTCTTGACTTGTAAGTTTAATCCATTAACATTCAGTGTTATTACTCTCAAGGAATTATTTACATTAGCCATATTTTCTTTGGATTTACATATCTCATATGGTTCTTTTATGTCTCTTTTTGTCTTTTTATTTATTTTTTACACTCTCCTCCAATCTTTCTTTCCTGTTATTTTCTTTCCTCATGCAGGAATCTCTTTAGTATTTCTTGAAGGTCAGGTTTCATATTCGCATACTCTCTTAGATTTTATCTGTGAATATTTTGAACTGTATATCATTTTTCAAAGTCAGCTTTGCTGGATACAGTATTCTTTGTTTTTTTTTTGTTTTTTGTTTTGCTGTTGGAAAAATAGTTTATTAATCTGGGAAAAGGTTTTTTGTTTTTTGTTTTAATTTTATTCATTTTGTAAAAATATTACATTAAAAAAATATGTGGTCCCATTCAACCCCACCACCCCCAACCCACCACTCCCCCCCCAGCAACACTCACTCCCATCATCATGACACATCCATTGCATTTGGTAAATACATCTCTGGGCATCTCTGCACCTCATGGTCAATGGTCCACATCATAGCCCATACTCTCCCACGTTCCATCCAGTGGGCCCTGGGAGGATTTACAATGTCCAGTGATTGCCCCTGAAGCACCATCCAGGGCAACTCCAAGTCCCAAAAACACCTCCACATCTCATCTCTTCCTGCTATTCCCCATACCCATCAGCCACCATGGCCACTTTTCCCACTCCAATGCCACCTTTTCTATGTGGACCTTGGATTGGTTGTGTCTGTTGTACCTCCATGTCAAGAGGAGGCTCAGATTCCACATGGATACTGGCTGCAATCCTGCTTTCAGTTGTAGGCACTCTAGGCTCCATAGTGTGGTGGTTGTCCTTCTTCAACTCCATCTTAGCTGAGTGGGGTGAGTCCAATAAATCAGAGTGTAGGAGCTGATGTCTGTTGAGGCTCAGGGCCTGGTTATCATATTGTCAGTCCAGAGATTCAAATCCCCTAAATATATCTTAAACCCCAACACCAACTACAATTCCAATAAAGTAGCATGAAAGTCTTGTGAAAAGAGATCCCATCTGAGTCCAGTTTCATCATGCAGAAACACCAGCTCCAAAGAAGGGCCATCTGACATGGCAGTGAACCCCATCTGCCATGACCATAGAACCCGTGGGTCTCGTTAGTCTTCAAAGGAACCAATACCTGGGGTTGTATCTACTTTATCTGTCTTTTAGACTCTGCTCAGTTGTGCATAAGGGCAATCCTTCTGACAACCTCCAGACTCTTTTTTAGAGACTCATAGCCATATAAACTCATTTGTCCTTTCCATTTCCCCCTTACATTAGGTCAAACAGCATTTTAAAGTCATGTTATTATATGCAGACAGGGATATTCTACTGATCCGCATTGAACCTTTAATTTAAGGTCATTTTCTAGTTGCATCATCAGTTGGTACTTGGTAGTGATCCCTCGGTGCCAGGGAGGCTCATCCCTGGGTGTCATGTCCCACGCTGGGGGGAAGGCATTGCATTTACATGCTGAGTTTGGCTTCGAGACTGGCCACATTTGAGTAACATGAAGGCTGTCAGGAGGAAATTCCTAGGCACAGTGCTGCTCTAGGCCTTGTTCTTATTTCAGGCATATAGGCTCACAAGCATAGTCATTAGTATCGTGGTCTCACTGTTGGACCCTCATTCCTTCCTGGTCCTTACCATTGCTCCTGGGGGACTGCCACTGCTCCCCTAGGGACCACAACAGAGCACCCCCGGCCTGGAACCCAGTACCCCCCCAGCTGTAGTTTTTAATTGTTGCCAATATGAGTGTATCCAAACATTACCATGCACCCTGGACATATGCACTGTATAGCTCCCTGTCAGCCATATATCACCTGTCAATAGTATCCTATACCAGTATTCCTCCACTGCCATTGTTGAACCACTCTGTGATCCAAAACTTCCTGAAAAGAGAAGCCCAATATAATGTCAGGATCCCTTACTAGTAAAATGGAATATAGCAATGGGTTTAAAGGTTAGATATAGAATGCGTGTTGATTTGGAAAAATTCTACATCCTATCTTTTTCTTTTCTTTTTCCCTAATTATTGAGCTTCTCTTCACAAGAGTCCTAGATCACAGTAATTCATATATACAATATACAGTACTCCCACACATCTACCATAAAACCTTTTCCCTTCCACAGCAATATTCTTATAACTTACTCATATCATATTTACTTAAACTGATGTATAGACTCTGAGACAATAGCTTTCAAACAAGGTGACATCTGTGCTTACATTGTGGTCCATACTTTAGGATATACAGTTTTCTAAATTTTTAGTTATCCTATGTTTTACATTATGGTTTACATTATTAGTCTGTCATCCCCTATATGTTTATGGTGTAATATTACATGTTTTATATCCATCGTTGTGTACTCTTGCGAAACTCCTCTCTTACCCCACATTTAACTTGGTTCCACACATTTAACATCCATTTTCCCCTCCCCTTGGGGCCCACAGTGACAGCCAACCTCCATTTCCCGAGGAGCCATGTCCAGTTCAGGGCCTAACTTGCTCAAGTGCCCTAATGCTCTGGGAGCCACCCTTTCTCTCGAGAGATACAGTTCACTCTATTTGATGGAATTAGTCCTCCCCAGGATGTGGGTCCAACCCCACTCTCACTACTTGGGTCTCTACCCAATGGTACAACCCACCCTGGCAAAATGAGCATTCAGATATTCCCCAGGAGCCCATCCCGCATCAGACCATCCCCTCTGAGCATCCTAAACAGGTAACCCTCCTAATTATATCTTGATACGATTTTCTCAGCATTTTACTCTCAACCAACATCTGACACTCTCCTATGTTTGTATGTTGCCCCTCCCTCCCCCCACTTTTTGGGCAATATTACCCATCCACCCAGCCCCAGCCCCCCTCAAACCCGCAAAGCCGCACCCAACAGCATCCCCTTGCCCCCAATTTATCTCTTCTTTGTGCTCATACTTAGCACCAGCTCATCATAAATTCCACCCCATAGACGTCGACTCACATCCTTCCTCCATCCCCTGATTTCCTGTAAGCCTATCTTCCAGTCTCTAGCTCTCTGAGGCAGCTTGCTTATTTCATATCATTGAGGTCATGTAGTATTTGTCCTTCAATGCCTGGGTTGCTTCACTCAACATAAGGCTTGCAAGATTCATCCATGTTATCATGTGTGTTTGTAGTGTATTTGTTCTTACAGCCGAGTAGTATTCCATTGTATGTATATACTACATTTTATTGATCCACTCATCTGTTGATGGGCATTTGGGTTCATTCCAACTTTTGGCGATAGTGAACAATGCTGCTATGAACATTGGTGTACATATATCGGTTTGTGTCTGTTTTCAGTTCTGCTGGGTATATAACCAGCAATGGTATTGCTGGGTCATATGGCAAACCTATGGTTAGTTCTTTGAGAAACTGCCAAACTGTCCTCCAGAATGGTTGGATCCTTCTGCATTCCCACCAGCAGTGGATGAGAGTTCCCCTTTCTTCATATCCTCTCCAGCATTCGTATTCTTCTGTTTTTTTCATAGCTGCCAATCTTATGGGAGTAAGATGGTATCTCATTGTAGTTTTGATTTGCATTTCCCTGATAGCTAGAGATTTGGAGCTTTTTTTCATGTGCTTTTTAGCCATTTGTATTTCTTCTTTGGAGAAGTGTCTGCTTAAATCTTTTTCCCATTTTTTAAATGGGTTGTTTATCTTTTTATTTTCAAGATATAGGAGTTCTTTATATATGCAAGTTATAAGTTTCTTATCATATATATGTTTGCCAAATATTTTCTCCCATTGTGTTTGTTTCCTTTTTACTTTCTTGACAAACTCCTTTGAGGTGCAGAAGGCTTTAATTTTGAGGAAGTCCCATTTATCTATTAGTTCTTTTGCTGCTCATGCTTTTGGTGTGATATTCATGAAGCCATTTCCTATTACAAGGTCCTGTAGACGTTTCCCTACACTGCTTTCCAAGGTCTTTATGGTCTTGGTTCTTATATTTAGGTCTTTTATCCATCTTGAGTTGATCTTTGTATAAGGTGTGAGATGGTAATCCTCTTTCATTCTTCTACATATGGCTATCCAGTTCTCCAGGCACCATTTGTTGAATAGGCCATTCTCTCCCAGTTGAGAGGGTTTGGTGCCTTTATCGAATATTATATGGCTATATATGTGAGATTCTATATTAGAACTTTCAATTTGATTCCATTGGTCTGTGTGTCTCTCCTTATGCCAATACCATGCTGTTTTCACTACTGTAGCTTTGTAGTATGTTTTGAAGTCAGGAAGTGTGATTCCTCCAATTTCGTTTTTCTTTTTCAATATGTCTTTGGCTATTCAGGGCCTCTTTCCTTTCCAAAGAAATTTCATAGTTAGTTTTTCTAGTTCCTTAAAGAAGGCTGTGTTGATTTTTATTGGGATTGCATTGAATGTGTAGATCAGTTTTGGTAGGATAGACATCTTAATAATATTCAGTCTTTCTATCCATGAACAAGGAATATTCTTCCATTTATTTAGGTCTTCTTTGATTTCCTTGAACAGTCTTGTATAGTTCTCAGTGTATAAGTTTTTTACCTCTTTAGTTAAATTTATTCCTAAGTATTTGATTTTTTTATTTACTATTCTGAATGGTATTTGTTTCTTGATTTCCTTCTAATCTTGCTCATTATTGGTGTACAGAAATGCTACTGATTTTTGCACATTGATCTTATAACCTGCGACTTTACTAAACTCATTTATGAGTTCTAGAAGCTTTGTTGTAGATCTCCCAGGGTTTTCTATGTATAGGATCATGTCATCTGCAAATAATGAAATTTTGACTTCTTCCCTTCCAATCTGAATGCCTTTTATGTCTGGTTCTTGCCTCAGTGCTCAAGCAAGTACTTCCAAGACAATGTTAAATAGGAGCGGAGACAATGGGCATCCTTGTCTTGTTCCTGAGTTTAGAGGGAAGGTTTTTAGGATTTCTCCATTGTAAACAATGTTGGCTGTAGGTTTTTCATATATACTATTTATCATGTCCGAAAAATTTCCTTGTATTCTGATCTTTTGGAGTGCTTTTATCAAGAAAGGGTGCTGTATTTTGTCAAATGCTTTTTCTGCATCTATAGATATAATCATGTGATTTTTTTCCTTCAGTCTGTTTATATGGTGTATTACATTGATTGATTTTCTTATGTTGAAACATCCTTGCATACCTGGAATAAATCCCACTTGGTCATGGTGTATAATTCATTTAATGTGTTGTTGAATACGATTAGCAAGTATTTTGTTAAGTATTTTTGCGTCTAAGTTCATTAGAGAAGTTGGTCTGTAATTTTCCTTTCTTGTGTTGTCTTTGTTTGGCTTTGGTACTAGAGTAATGTTGGCATCATAGAAGGAGTTTGGCAATGTTCCCTCTGTATCAATTTTTTGGAATAGTTTCAGCAGGATTGGTGTTAATTCTTTCCAGAATGTTTTGTAGAATTCACCTGTGAAGCCGTCTGGCCTTGGGCTCTTCTTAGTTGGGAGATTTTTAATGATTGACTCTATTTCTTTGCTTGTGATTGGTTTGTTAAGATCATCAATTTCTTTTTTCATCAATATGGGCTGCTTATGTGTTTCTAGGAATTTGTCCAGTTCCTCTAAATTGTTATTTTTGTTGGAATATAGTTTTTCAAAGTATCCTCTTATTATAGTCTTTATTTCTGTGGGGTCAGTGGTGATATCTCCTTTCTCATTTCTTATTTCATGTATTTGCATCTTCTCTCTTTTTTTTTTCTTTGTTAGTCTAGCTAAGGGTTTGTCAATTTTATTGATCTTATCAAAGAACCACCTCTTGGTTTTATTTATCTTTTCAAGTACTTTCTTATTTTCTATTTCATTTAATTCTGCTCTTATCTTTGTTATTTCTTTCTTTCTTCTTCCCCTGGGATTAGTTTGTTGTTTTTATACTAATTCCTCCAAATGTGCAGTTAGTTCTTCAATTTTTGCTCTTCTTTTTTGATGTATGAATTTATGGCTACAAATTTCCCTCTCAGTATTGCTTTTGCTGCATCCCATAAGTTTTGGTATGTTGTGTTATCATTTTCATTAATTTCAAGGTAGTTATTAATTTCTTTTGAGATTTACTCTTTGAACCACAGTTTTTCTATGAGTGTGCTGTTTAATTTCCATATCTTGGTGTGAAACCTGGGCCTCTGGCCCTTGTAGATTTCCAGCTTTATTCCACTGTGGTCAGAGAAATTATTTTGTATGATTTTGATAATTCTGAATTCATTGAGCCTTTCTTTGTGGCCTAGCATATGGTATCTCTTGGAGAATGATCCATGTGCACTTGAGAAAAATGAATATCCTGCTGTATTTGGGTGTAATGATCTGTATATGTCTATTAGGTCCAGCTCCTCTAATATACTGTTCAAATATTTTGTTTCTTTATTGATTCTCTTTTGAGATGTTCTGTCCAAAGTTGATAGTGGTGTATTAAAGTCTCCCACTATAATTGTAGAGGCATCTATTTTTTCACTTTGTTTTTCCAGTGTTTCCTTCAGGTATTTTGAGGCACCCTTGTTAGGAGCATAAATATTTATGATTTTTCATTCTTCTTGAAAGATTATCCCTTTCACTAATATGTAGTATCCTTCTTTGTCTCTCACAATTGTTTTGCATTTAAAGTCTATTTTGTCTGATAGTAATATAGCTAATCCTGCCTTTTTTTGCTTATTGTTTGCTTGTAAGGTTGTTTTCCAGCCATTCACTTCCAACCTCCTTGAATCCCTCAGTCTAAGATGTGTTTCTTGTAGACAGCATATAGATGGGTCATATTTCCTTATCCAATCTTCCATCTGAACCTTTTGACAGGTGAGTTTAATACATTGACATTCAGTGCTATTACTTTCATATTTTCTTTGGACTTGTGTTTGTCATATTTTGGTTGTTTTTTCTTCTCTTTTTGTCTTTTTTGTTGCTCTTACACTCTCCTGCACCTCTGTCTCTCCTGTGTTTTTCTTTCTTCCTGCAGAACTCTGTTTAGTATTTCTTGAAGGGCAGTGTTCTTGTTGGCATACTCTTTTAATATCTGTTTTCCTGTGAATATTTTGAACTCTCCATCATTTTTGAATGCTAGCTTAGCTGGGTAGAGTATTCTTGGTTGGAAATTTTTTCTTTTAGTGCCTTGACTATATCATACCACTGCCTTCTTGCCTCCATGGTTTCAGATGAGAAATCAGCACTGAATCTTATGTAACCTCCCTTGGATGTGATGGTTCTCTTTTCCCATGCTGCTTTTAGAATTTTCTTTTTGTCTTGAGCATTGGTTAATTTGACAAGTATATGTCTTGGGGTAGGCCTCTTTGGGATTTATGGTGTTTGGGGTTCATTGTGCTTCCTGGACATGTACATCCATCTCCCTCAGTAGATTTGGGAAGTTTTCAGCCATTATTTCCTGCAATACACCTTCTGTCTCCTTTCCTTTCTCTTCTCCCTCTGGGATGCCTATAATATGTATGTTTATGCATTTTACACTGTCATTCAGTTCCCTAAGTCCCAGCTGGATTTTTTCTATCTTTTTATTGAGTAGTTCTACTATCTGCTTCATTTTAGATGTAGTGTCTTCCATGTCACTAATTCTCTCCTCTGCTTCTTCTAATCTGCTGCTATTTGCTGCGAGTGTATTTTTTATTTCTTGAACTGTGGTGTTCATCATCATCATACCTGTTATCTTTTTGTGTATGACTGCAATTTCTTCTGTATTCTCTCCAAGTGTTTTCTTCATATTGTTAATCTCTTCCTTTCCTTCATTAAGTTGGTCTCTAAATATATGTTTTGAGACCTTTAATTACTTGTCCAATATTCTGCTCCTCTTCTTCGTTTTTATTTTGTTCATTGGATTCGGCCATGTTTTCCTGATTATTGGTTTGGTTTGTACATTTTTGTTGCTGTCTGGTCATCATTTTATCTTGACAGGTTTAATCAGTTCCTTAGCTTCTTTGTCTAATCATGGATTAATTAGTTGTTGTTTGTGCATAAGCGTTATGTCTTCTCTTTGTGACTTTGTTCTTCTTATGCTATTTTCTTGTTGCTGGCTAAGTTCACTTTGAAGAAAAATAGTAGGGCTAGGGGAAGTGAAATGAGCAATAAAAGAAAATATATAAAGTATTATTGGTAATAAATGTTAACAGAGCAATAATGTGAGATCTAGGGGAATGGATATTAATGGATATTAATGGATGTAAGTTTTGTAGAGTTATAACGGTAAGTAGAATCCCGATAATGAGACAGTCAACTGAATATGAGGAAGAATATAGTATGAATTAAAAGGCCAGTGTTTTCATGAGAGAGGGAAAGAGAAAAGAAAGACAATAATGTAAAGAGTGGATAAAAGACAGAAAACAGAACAAAGGTATTAGAAATAAAAAGTCAGACAATTTGGGGGCCAAAGAATGGGAGGTGGAATGTAAGAGAAACAGTAGATGTTGGAGGATAGAGAGATGTAGAGGAAAGTGTATAGTGTAGGTGGCCAAAATCAAGACACACAGAAAAGAGGAACTGGAGGATGAGGAAACACAGCAAATGTGAAGCACTCCCTGCAGCACCTATTATACAAAAATAAAAAATAAAAAAGAAGAGAAAGGGAAAAAAAAGAGAGAAAAGAGAAAAAAAGGGGTACAAAGGGGGGGGGGAAGCAAGAAAAAGAGAGAAAAACTAACTGAAAAAAGACCTTAGGGGATAAAACAGGAGAAAAGACCAGGAGACAATGCAATAGTAGCAACCATGACCAAAAAAAAAGAACCAAAGTTTAAGCTAGGAATCCTCTTTGCAGTTAAATAAAATGCTTAGGGATCTTACATTCCCCCTTTCTCCCTTCCTCACTTCCCTTTCTCCTAGGGCAGCAGGAAAGCTGCCTGAGAGTTCTGGTAGGAGATTCAAGTGGGTCCTTGTTGAACCAACTCAACACAGAAGACAATGACTCTTTATTTCCAGCGTGAGAGCACCTACACCTCAGCAGAAACCCCAAATATGCTATTGGAAGCTTGGATAGCACGTCCTACAGTCCCTCCCCCTTAGGTGTGCTAGGGGAAGTCTAATTGCTTTTCTGAGTCCACCTTCTCCCAGACCAAGTTTCTTATCCCAGGATGTTTCTCATTTTCTCAGCAGATTCACCTCTCCTTTCTTCCCAGACTCTCCCCAGGTCAGTTGGTACACTCTTCCAAGCTCAAGGAGAGAAAAACAAAACAAAACAAAAAAAAAACAAAAAATGCAGAGTCCTAGGGCAATCATGGACCTAAGATGGACCTCAGGGTGCAGTGGACTCAGGAATGGGATGTCCATGATATTGCAGTCTCAATGATGTGAGTCTCTGGAGCATGGGCTACCAGGGTTTAGGGGATACAGGCCTGGGAACCACACATCCAGTAAAATGTGGTTTGGGAACACCATAGCACAGCAAAGTTTTCAGGGATCTCCACAGCTTGGCTGCCAGCCCTAAGGGGAAGGGTTCTTCCCACAACTTCTGACCTCCATGTCTGAAACCCAAAATTCCACCTCTTGCAAACATCTCTTCTGTCACTGTCTCACCAAATCAACATCCAGACACCTCCTGCTCTGCAAGCCCCTGAAACAGCCTGCTCAGGGTTTGGGAATACCTCAGTACAACAAAGTTTTCAGGGATTGCCACAGCTGGGCCTCCAGCCTTAGAGGGAAGAGTACCACTCACAACTTCTGACCTCCATGCCAGAAACCCAAAATTCTACCTCTTGTCAGAATTCTTCTGTCACTGTCTCACCAAATTGACGTCCAGACACCTCCTGCCCTGCAAGCCCCTGAAACACCCTGGTCCAGCAGGACTCTGACCCTACTCAGCTGCTTCTTTGCAGGAGAGATTATGAGGTGCAGTCACTCAGATGCCATATCTTGCCCCACCTCACCTGCATGTTTGCTTTTAAGTTCTCAACTTTTACTATACACTTGTTCATGTATATTCATAAATAAATGATATAAAGACAAAAAATACATTCATGTGTTTACACCACATGGAGGTATAATTTACATGCAATTAACTGCATACATTGTTTCCAGTTTGGTAAAGAATTATGTGTGTATCCATTAATCATAGCCACAATCTAGATAGTGAACAAATCCATCAACTTCGTTTCCTCTTGTACTCTTATTCCTTCCTTCAAACCATTCCTTTCTTCTACTGTTTATAAGAATATACTGATATTTTATGAAGTCTGAATCTTCCAGATTTTACATAAATTGTACACTATGTATCTTTGTTTAGTTTCTGCCTCTGAGAATAATTATTTGAGATTACAGCCCTTCTTAATGGGTATCAGGCATTCATTGATTTTGATACTTATTGGTTTTCCAATGTTTAATTATAGCATAATGTTTTTATATATTCACCTACAGAAACTTGGAGTTTCCAGTTTGTACAGAAAAAGATTACATCTTGGTTACATAGAAATCTGAGCCTTCCCTTATTTTTATAACCATTACAAGACAGCCAGATAAATTGAAAATTTTAAAAATATATATTTGATGAATCAATTATGCTAACTATATGTTGTTTTCAAGAAAGCCACTATAAATTTAACTGCATCAAAGAATAAAAAGTTAGATTTTGATAAACATAATCCATGAAAACATGGTCCAAAAGAAAGTTTGAGTCTCAATAATATTTTAGGATGAAATAGATTTCCCAAATATTATTAATAAAGATATTGTATAGCCATGATGGCTCAATTTTCCAAATCTCAACAAATGGAAATGATCATTGAAGTAGACAAAAACACCTTATATTTGGAAACATCAATGTTCTACTCTCTGCAATTTTTCAATAACTAGGAAGCTAATAAAGGTAGACATGGATAATATGAACAGAAGTTTTCAACTTCCTTGATCCAACTGTCATTTATAGAATAGTCCATGAAAAACAGCATATATACAAACTTCCACAGGCCAAAAGCAATTAGGCAATATGATAACTAAATTTATTGTGATGTGCTACTTTAGATCTTTGTACAACTAAAAAGAATCTTGCTGATATGACTTGGATCCCCCTTTTAGGTAATTACATAACAATCGAAAACAGGGATTCAAACATTTGCACACTTATGTACATATGGAATTATTCACAATTGCCAAAAGCCTGAAGCAATCTACATGCCACCCAACAAATGAATAATAACAATATGATATTCACATAGTCAAATATTACAAGACTATGAAAAGGAATGAAATTCTGGTACATGCCACAACATTGATGAAACTTAAAGAAATCATATTGTGTAAAATAGACCAACCATATAATAACAAATACTGTATGGTCTCAGTTATATGAAATAATTCTCCAAGTCAGAAACTAGAATACAATTACCAGGGGCTGGGTGGGATGGAAAGTGGGAAGATAATGCATAATTGTAATGGAATTTCTGTTAGGGAAATGGAAAATGTTGGTAATGGATGGTGTTGATAGTAATATATCAATAATTTAACATCATAAAATTGAAAATGTCATAATATAAATGAATATATATGTAAACTTTGGACTATAGTTAATACTTCATGTATAATATTGTTTCACCAATTGTAATAAAGTCATCATTCAAATGCAACATGTTAATAATTGTGGAAAAGTCATGTGTGGGAATATATGGGAACTACATATTATTTACATGTTTTTTACTGTAAACCTTCATCTGCAAAAATAAAAAGTAATTTTGAATAGGCTATTAATGGGAAATAATGCAATGACATTACCTACAATTTTATAGATACAAATGTATCAATGTTCATTTCTTAATTAAGACAGATGTATCATGATTATGTAATATGTCAACATTAGGGAATACTATGATAGGGTAAATATTTTCTTTTAAATTTTCATATAAGTCTAGCATTAGGTGAAATAAAAAGGAAAGGTCATTTAAGAAAGAAACAATACCATGAAAAATAAAATGGCATTAACCTAGGGAATACATTTCCTGGAATTAAATTATTACATCCAAAAATTATGAATTTTAGTTTTTATAGTCAAATTATTATCACAAAGGAGAAAATAGTTTTCATCAGTAATATATACAAAGCACATATCTTTGAACTTCACAGATGGAAAGGATATTCATTTATTTAATTTTTTATCATACAATAGTTTAAAAGTATTACTATATCTAGCATTTCCTTGACCAACAGTGAGCATCGGTGCATTATGAATTTAGTAATTTTAAACTGCATTCTGTAAACTGCATAGTTACATTTCCTACTGCATGAGGTTTTCCTAGCAAATTTAGCTATTATGCATATTAATATAGTTAACTTCCTTATGGATTCCAATATTACCATTCAAAATATTGCCATGATTTTTCATTTACTTTGCATTATGTGATCTTTTAGCATGCCAAAAAATTAGCTTCTGTGAAGTGATATAGGTTTGTATTTTAAGTCTTAATAACATGCATAACCACACATTTCACACACACTTTCAAATATGTTCCTATTTTTTGGATCTATTAGAAATCACTTTCATTTAGAGTGTGAGCTAGTGCTCCAAAATTTTGCATTTCAATTTGTTTGTATACCTATTTATTCCCTCCTTGACTAACTCACATATTTAAAAATATATTTTGTTTCAAATGAATCTCAATGCCAAACTTCCCATACACAATACGACTGTAAAATGATTTCTTTGTAGTTTTATATTACTTTCCCATTTATGCTAATAGCAATCATTTTTCTTCAGGATTTATTCTTTTGTAATATAATTTTTTAAAGATATTGAGATTACATAAATGTAATGTACAGCCCCTCCCACATTTTCCCACATTAATACCATCCTTCATTAGTGATACATGTTACAACTGAATACATTTTGGAGCATTGCTACTAAGTGTAGATTATACTTTACAATATAGTTTTCACTCCTTCCTATGCATATTAGGTTATGGCAAGATATATAACGGTTTGTATCAGCCATTTCAATGTCATTCAGGAAAATTCCCAAGTCCTGAAAATGTCCCCACCTTACACTTGTTTTTCCCTTTCCCACCCCTCAGAACCTCCACTGGCCACTATCTCCACATCAATGATAAAAGTTCTTCCATTGCTAAAATCATGATAAGTGTGCACTAGAATATCAGTAAGTCTACTTTAGTCCATTCAATCCCCAAACCTGAGAATTCTGGGAAGGTGATGCCTACTTTGTTTCTAATTGAGAGGGACTTAGATCCCATGGAGCAGATGGATGGGATGATCTTGCTTACAGTTGCAGACTCTGTTCCTTGGGATGTCTGCTGTCCATCATCTTGGGATGTCTGCTGTCCATCATCTCTGTTCCTTGGGATGTCTGTTGTCTTGGGTGAGTTCAATTAACTGGAGTGCAGGTGTTGCAACTCTGTTGAAATTCAGGGCTCAGCTGGCACATGGACAGCCCAAAGATTTAAGTCTTTTGGACATACACCTCTCAACTTTAGTATTAACTATAGGTTCAAATACTAGGGGCAGAAGTTCAACTCTGTCACACAGGGGAGCATAAATTCCCAAGTAGGGCTCACTGAAGACACCAAACTGCTCTCTGTCCTGTGTCTGGATATCTCTACTATTTGATTTACTTTGACAGTCAAAGAGATCTTGCTGAGACATGCATAAGCAAAACCTCTGGAATGACCTCCCAACTCACTTTGAAGTCTCTTAGCATATAAACTTATTTGTCTTTACCCTTTCACCCCTTTGGTCATGTCTTTTGCCAGTTGCATTGCTAGTTGGTGCTTGGTAGTAATCCCTTGGTGCCAGGGAGGCTCACACCAGGAGTCATGTCCCAAACTGGGGGAAAAGTAATGAATTTATATGAGTTTGGCTTAGAGAAATGCCACACTTGAGCAGCAAGGAGACTCTCAGGAGGTAACTTTTAGACACCCTGTAATATTAGGCTGTTTCAATTTTAAAAGTAAAATTTTTAAGTAGTCATCACTACTATCAAGGGCACATCAATGATTTATCGTCCTTCATTAGTCACTGCTGCATTACTCATGAGATTCTCCCATATCATTAGATAATTTGGCAGAGCTCTCCAGGATGAGAATGTGATACTCCTTTCGTTATTATGTGAATCTCCACCCACTGTGACAATGCCCATGGACACTGACACATTCATAAGTCTAAGAGGTGTACTCCAGGTGAACCTCCTCCCATGCACCCCCCCTCTCTCACAACCCACGACAAAAATTCCCTACCATAGAAGCAACCCTTCTATGATCCAAAACTTCAATAATGCGACCAAAATATTAAATACAATAATAACATGAAATGATAGTTTCAAAACTAAGATAGAAATAAAACAAATTTTGAATAAAAACTAAAATTTTTTAAAATCTTATGTCTTCATCACTGTTATCTTGCATGTACATTGACATTTTTGTCTGTTTATTCTCTCAGTATCATATTTTTTTAATTTTGTTTTCAAAAAATTTTAGTTTACAGAAAAGTCATGTATAGAATATAACAGATTCCCATATACCCAACATCCTTCTCTTTTCCCCCTTTCCTCTATTAATAACATTTTACATGTGGACAGTACATTTGTTACAATTGATGTACAAATATTGAAACATTGCTACTAACAATGGTCATTAATTTACATTACATAATGGTCAATATTTTGGCCCATACATTTACAAAATTTGATGAAATTTAACTGTGTCCATCAGTGCAAGATCATGTAGAACGCATCCATTCCCCCCAAAATGCACCATGTTCCATCTATTCTATTCCTCCCTCCCCTTCACCTTGGGACCCATGGCTACAACCAAGCTTCACTACCTGAAGAACAAGATTCATAGTTACTTGTAAGAAAATTGAGGGCCTGTCATACTTACCTGTACTCTCCTATTAGGCACTGCCTATGCTCTTCAGAAACACTAGCCCTTTTATTTGAGAATATACCAGGACTTCCCAGGATGGGAGTAAAACACCTTCTTATGTGGGTCTCCAATCACTAATACAAAATACTATGACAAGATGAATACTCACACAGCCCCTAGAAACTTACTGCAGGTGTGCCCTTTCACAACTGCCCCAACATCCAACACCCTAAGCCAGTAACCTTTCCCTGGCATATTGCCAAAAGAACATTCCAAAAGTTGTAGTTTCAATCACATATCCACAAATCTCCAGAGTCCAACTGCTCCCTTCCCCCACCCCAACCCCAGTTCCATGGACAGCCCAACACACTCTCCCCACCTTACCCACCTCACAAATCAGCACCAACAAACCCGGTTGTACCACTGCAACAATGTCATGCCCATCCACTCTGCAACTACACATTTCCACATTATCTTAGATTTTGCCTATATAGGCATTTACTCACAGCTTTCTTCTCCCTTTCTGCCTCCTTTAAACTATTTTACAAAACCAGCTCTGCAAGTCTCCTCAATTTTAGTAATTCTTATCAGCAAGGTCATGGAATATTTTTCCTTCAGTGCATAGCTTGCTTCACTCAATATAAGGTCTTCGAGATTTATCCATGTTATCCTGTGTGTTAGTACTGCTTTCCTTCTTACTGCTGAGTAATATTCCATTGTACACATACACCACAATTTGATTATTCTTTCATCTCTTGATGGACATTTGGGTTGTTTCCAACTTTTGGCAATAGTAAATAATGCTTCTTTGAACATTGGTGTGGATGCATATATCTGTACCCTTGCTTTCAATTCTTCTGGGTATATGCCCAGCAGTGGGACTTCTCAGTCTTATATGGCAGTTCTATATTCCTCAGGAATCACTAAAAAGTGTCCTTCACAATGGTGCACCATTACAATATTCCCATTCCTCCACATCCTCTCCAAAATTTGTAGCCCTCTGTTATTTTTAATAGCCACTGGTCTACTGGGTGTACGATATCTCATTGTGGTTTTGATTTGCATTTCCCTAATAGCTAGTGGTGCTGAGCATCTTTTCATGTACTCTTTAATTATTTGTATTTCTCCTTTAGAGAAATGCCTATTCAAATCACTTGCCCATTTTTAAATGTGTTATTTTTTTTAATTTTTGAGGTGTAGAATTTCTTTATGTATGCTGGATATTAGGCCCAAATCATATTTTTGGATACCAAATATATTCTACCATTGAGTAGGCTGTCCCTAGACTTTCTTGACAAATTCCTTTGAAGTGCAAAAGTTTTTAAGTCTGAGGAGGTCCCCTTGGTCTATTTTCTCTTTTGTTGCTCATGTTTTGGATGTAAAGTTCATGAAACCATTTCCTAATACAAGATACTGTGGCTGTTTCCCTGCATTATCTTTCCAGATCTTTATGTTCTTGGCTTTTATTTTTAAATCTTTGATCCATCTTAATTTTTGCATAAGGTGTGAGATGTGTTCCTCTCTTATTATTTTGGATATGGATATCTAGTTCTCCAAACACCACTTGTTGAAGAGGCCATTCTCACCCAGTACAATGGGCTTGGTGTCCTTGTTGAATATCCATGGACTGTATATGCGAGGATGTATATCAGAACTCAATTTGGTTTCATTGGTCAGTATGTTGATCTTTCTGCCAATACCATGCAGTTTTCACAACTGTAGTTTTGTATAAAGTTTACAGTCAGGAAGTTTGATTCTTCCAATTCATTTTTCTTTTTCAATGTCTTTGTCTATTCAGGGACCCTTTCAGTTCCAAATAAATTTCATAGTTTTTCCAATTCAGTAAAAACTGCTGTGATAAGTTTTATTGAGATTAAAATATTCTTCCATTTATTTAGGTCTTCTTTGATTTCCTTTTAAAACATTATGTAAACGTCTGCATACAAGTCATTTCCTTCACTGGTTAAATTTATTCCTTGGTATTTCATTATTTTAGTTGATATTGTAAATGGGATTTTAATAATATCCTCAGGCAGCTCATTATTGGTGTACAGAAATGCTACTGATTATTGCACACTGACCTCATAATCTGCCACTTTACTGAATTCACATATAAGCTCTAGATTCTTCGTTACAGATTTCTCAGGACTTTCCATGTATAGGATCCTGTCTTCTGCAAATAGTGAAATTTTGAATTCTTCCTTCCCACTTCAGTTGATGTTTATATCTTTTTCTTACCTAAGTGCTCAAGCAAGTGCCTCTACCACAATGATAAATAAAAACAATGACAGCGGGCATTCTTGCCTTGTTCCAGATCTTGGAGGGAAAGCTTTTAGATGTTACTATTGAATATGATGTTAGCTGTCTGTTTTTCATATACATCCTTTATCATATTGAGGAATGAAGGCTCCTTCTATCTTTTCAAGTGTTTTTACTAAAAAAGGGTGCTATATTTTGTCAAATGCTTTTATTGCATCTATAGAGATGATAAAGTATTATTTCTTTTTGATCTGTTTATGTGATGTATTACATTGATTTACTTATGTTGAAACATCCTTTCATACAAGGGATGAAAACCACTTGCTCAGGGTATACAATTCATTTGATGTATTGTTGAATAAAATCAGCAAATATTTTTGGTGAAGATTTTAGCATCTAGGTTAACCAGAGAGATTGTTCTAGCTGTTTACCTTTCTTGTGGCATGTTTGTCTTTGGTATTAGGGCGATGTTGTCATTATACAATGAATTAGACAATGTTCCCTCCACTTCTCTTTTTTTGAAGGATTTTAAGCAGTATTCCTGTTAGTTCTTTCCAGAATGTTTGATAAAATTCACATGTAAAGCCATTTGAACCTGGGCACTTCTTAGTTGGGAAATCTCTATGATTAATTCAATCTCATTTTTTTCATTGGTCTGTTGAGTTCATCATTATCATCTTTTGTCAATGAAGGCTGCTTGTGTGTTTCTAGGAATTTGTCCATTTCCTTTAAATTATCCATGTTGTTGGCATGCAAGTTTCAAAGTATCTTATGATAATTTTCATTTCTGTAGGGTCAGTGGTGATATCCCCTTTGTCTTTTCTTATTTTATGTATTTGCATCTTCTCCCTTTTTTGTCAGTGTAAGGGTTTGTCAATTTTCACGAAGAACAAGCTTTTGGCCTTATTTTCTATAGTGCTTTATTATTTTTAATTCCATTTAGCTCTGCTCTAATCTTTGTTATTTTCTTCTTTGTACTATGTTGGGGGTTGTACTTTTTTCCTTATTCCTCCAGGTATGCAGTTAAGCCTTTGTTTAGATTTTTCTTCTTTTTTAATATAGACATTTATTGCTATGACTTTCCATTTCAGTACAGCTTTTGCTACAACCCATAGGATGGGATGTGTTGTCATTTTCATTCATATCAAGGTAGCTACAGATTTCTTTTATAATTGCCTCCTTGAACCACTGATTGTCTAAGAGTGTGCTGTTTAACTTCTGTATCTTTCTGCCTACTATGCTTCTCTGGCTCATAGTGATTTCCAGCTTCATTCTATGGTAGTCAGACACATTACTTTGCCTAATTTCAATATTTCTGATTTCAGTGAGAAGTGGTCTGTGGCCTAGTTTTTGGTCTATTCTGAAAAATGATACATGTACACTCAAGAAGAATGTATATCCCACTGTATTTGGGATAGTGTTCTGTGTGTATACATTAGGTCCAGATCCTCTAATGTGTTATTCAATGACTTTAGTTACTGATTTTTTATAAAGATATTCTGCCAAGCGGTGATAATGGTGTATTAAAGTCCTCCACCATAACTGTAGAGACATCTATTTCCCCACTTAGATTTTTCAATGTTTGCCTCATGTAGTTTGAGGTGTGCTGGTTAGGATCATAAGTATTTACAATTGTTCTTTCTTCTTGATAGATTACCACATTTGTCAATATATAATGTCCTTATTTGTCTTTTACAATAGTTTTAGATTTGAAGTCTATTTTGTCTGATATTAGTACAGCTATTCCCACCCTTTTTCGTTATAGTTTGCAAGTAAAATTTTTCTTCAAACATTCCCTTCAGTCTCCTTGCGTCCCTGGGTCCAAGGTGTGATTCTTGTAGACAGCATAGAGATGCATCAGATTTCTTTATCCATTCTGCCAATCTGTGTCTCTTGATTGGGGATTTAATCCATTAACATTCAATGCTGTTAGTGTCAAGGAATTAAGTTAGCCATATTTTCTTTGGGTGTATGTACGCCTTATGTTATTTTTATTTCTTTTTATCTTTTTAGTTGTCCTTACACTCTCCTCCAACTCTCTCCTGTTTTTGTTCCCTTTCAACCTGCAGAACTTCCTTTAGGATTTCTTTTTTTGGTCTTTATTTTCTTAATGTTACATTAAAAAAATATGAGGTCCCCATATACCCCCCGCCCCCCTCACTCCACTCCCCTTCCCATAACAACAACCTCCTCCATCATCACGAGACATTCACTGCATTTGGTGAACACATCTCTGAGCATTGATGCACCTCATGGTCAGTGGTTCACATCATAGCCCACGCTCCCCCACAGTCCACCCAGTGGGCCATGGGAGGACATACAATATCTGGTAACTGTCCCAGCAGCACCACCCAGGACAACTCCAAGTCCCGAAAATGCCCTTTAGGATTTCTTGAAGGCAGATTTTTTTATTAGCAAGCTCTCTTAATTTCTGTTTATCTGTGAATATTTTGAATTCTCCCTCATTTTTGAATGCCAGGTTTGCTGGAAAGAGAATTATTGCCTGAAAGTTTTTCTTTTAGCACCTTAACTATGTCACACCACTGCCTTCTCACCTCTATAATTTCAAATGAAATATTAGCACTTAATCTCTTTTTTCTTGATGCTTTCAGTATTTTTTGTCTTTAGCATTGGAAAATTTGAAAAGAACATGTCTTGGGGTAAACATGTTAGGAATTATGCCTCTTTGGTGTGTGCTGCCTTACTGGGCAGGTATGTCCTTGACCCTCAATAGAGATGGGAATTTTCAGCCATTATTTCCTCCAACACTCCTTCTGCACCCTTTCCATTCACTTATTCTGGGATGCTAAAATGCATGTATTTGTGCATTTCATATTGCTCATAATTTGTACATTTGCATGTTTGGGTTTCCATTCAAATTCCTAAATTCCTGTTGGATTTTTTCTATCTCTTTATCTATCTGTTCTACTATCTGTCTGATTATACCTATACTGTCTTCATCATCACTGATTACTCTGTTCAAATCTGCTGTTATATGCCTCTAGTACATTTTTTATTTCTTGCACTTTTCCATTCATTTCCAATACTTCTAAGGTTTTATGTATATTTACAATTTCTTCAGTATGTTCTCCCAGTGTCTTTTTAACATTCTTAATCTCTTCTTTCACTTCATTAAATTCATTCATGATACTAGTTTGGAGATCTCTGATTAATTCTTCCATATTCTGCTTCTCCTGTTTTTTAGTTTGTTTGTTAGACTGGGCCATGTTTTCCTGTTTCTTACTATGGCCTGTAATTTTTTGTTGGTGTCTAGGCATGTTTATCTTGATGGGTTTGTTTGGTTAGCTTCTCTTTCTACTGTAGGATTTTCTTCTGCTGTATTTGTGTGTGTGGTAAAGTTTCAATTTGACACTTCACACAGCGAATGGACACAGAGCAAAAACAGGAGGGTGGGGAAGGGGGGAAGGAAATAAAAAGTATCTGCCCCCTTTCCCTTAGGCATTTAAAATTTCTACTGCTTGCTAGATTCCTGTTGATTAGCTGACTGTCCCTGGTCTCTCTCTAATCCAGTTCCTCTCTTTCTCTTGTGGTTGGGATTATAAGTGTTAGAGAGGATGTGGAACAGGAACTCTCATCCAGTACTGGTGGGAATGTAAAACAGTACAGGCATTGTGGCAGACATTATGGCAGTTCCTCAGAAAACTAACTATAGACCTACTATATGAACCAGTAATTCCATTGCTGGGTATATACACAGAAGAACTGAAAACAAGGACTCAAACAGATATATCCACACCAATATGCATAATGGCATTATTCACTATTGCCAAAAGTTGGAATCAACTCAAATGCCCTTCAAGAGATGTATGGATAAACTGTAGTATATAAATATAATGGTATATTACACAGCTGTAAGAAGGAATACAGTATCAACATACAGGGTGACATGGATGAATTTTGAGGACCTTATGTTCAGTGAAGGAAGCCAGGCCCAGAAGGATAAATATTACATGACCTCACTGATATGAATTAAGCAAATTGAGCAGGCTTAAAGAGTTAGAGTCTGGAAGATAGATTTACAGGAAATGGGGAAAGAAGCTTGTGATTGAACACCCACATGGGCAAAAGCTATAAGGTGGAAGTGTGCAGTTGTGCAGTGGAGGGGCATGACAGAGGTGCAGGGATATCATTGGGTTAGGTGGGGCAGGTATGTCAAGGAATAGGGTGGAAAGAGTGGGTTAAACTGTCCATTGAACTGGAGGGAGGGTTGCAGGAGGGAGCAGATGAACACAGTGGATTGGTGGGTGCATGGTTGAAACTACAATATTGGGAATACTCTTGACAATAGGGCAAATGAGGGTTATTGGTTAATGGCATTGGATGGGGGGCATTCAGGACAGGGCACACCTGTGGCAAGCTTCTAAGGAATGAGAGAGTGTTCATCTTGACATAGTCTTTAAATGAGGGGATGGAGAACCACATAGTGAGCAGGAAGGTGCTGGACTCCCATCCTGGGGAGGCCCACTATGTTCTTAAATAGAGGGGTAGGAGTCTATCAAAAGCATGTGTAGTGTCCAATAGGGGAGGACAGAACAGTGTGTCAAGCCCTCAGTGTTGTCACAAGTAACTATGAATCTGGTCTGCAAGGAGTGAAGCTTGGTATTGCTGGGGGTACTGAGAGTAGGGAGAGAGAGGAATAGAATAGATGGAAGAGGGAGCATTTTGGGGGCAATGGAAATGTTCTACATGATCTTGCAATGATTGATACAGCCCAAGTACCAACAAAATTTTAAAAGTGTATGGTCCAAAATGTAAATCATAATGTAAACCACTGACCATGGTTGGTAGTTATTAGTCAATATTTGTACATCAGTTGTAACAAATGTATCATCTACATATAAAATGTTATTAATAAGTGGAAAGGGAAAGGTGGAGGATTTTGGGTATATGGGATTTCCCTGTGTTCTGTACATGACTTTTCTGTAACCTAAAACTTCTTTGAGG
Source organism: Dasypus novemcinctus (assembly GCF_030445035.2). NCBI lineage: Eukaryota > Metazoa > Chordata > Mammalia > Cingulata > Dasypodidae > Dasypus > Dasypus novemcinctus. The sequence goes on from NC_080691.1 coordinate 69,132,661, forward strand.
ACAACATAAAAAGAAACCAATAAGACACTGGGGGCACAAATAGAAGACAATGTCATTGTACATATAGGACAACAGATCTTATAGTGATGAAAGGGAAAATGTCAAAAAAAATTAAATATCTTTTCATTACTTTTATTATTCCCAATTTTTATTTTTTATTTTATATTTTCTTTCTTATTTTTAAAACTATCATCATTATTCATTTTCTTATTAATTTTATATGGGTATTTTACTGGCTTCAAATTTGAAGAACTTTTGGATCACAGATGGGTTACAACTGTGGTAGGAGAGGATCAATGGTGCAGGGTGCCAGTGATGGGGGATACATGGGAGGAAGCTCACTTGGGCATACATATATGGCATATGAAGGTGTTCAAATGTTTATGGTACATTACACAGTGGGTAGAGATTCACACAATAACTGAAGGAATATCAAATATCCATCCTGGGAATCTCTGCCACATTCTCTAATAAATCAGCAAGACTCTCCCAAGTACAGGGGCAATGATTAGTGAAGGAGGATGGTCCATTGACAGGCTCTTGATATGGATGGCTGTACGTAAAACCTTTACTCTAGAAATAGAAACTTACCCTAGTGTTGCAGAGTGCCTAAGAGATGCCTCCTGGGAGCCTCCTTGTTGCTCAAATATGGCATCTCTCTAAGCAGAACTCTGAATATAAACACACACTTTAAGTACCATTAGAAAAGAAAAAAGAAAAAAATCCCAGAGCATTCTTGCTGGCTTTGTCTGGAAAGTAATTTTGCTTCCATCTCCAGGTGGGAACAAGGATTGTTATATGGTTAAAGAATGTGATTTTTTAGGTAAAGAACTATGATTCTTATAAGCATCAGTGTTCCCATAAGGTGAAATGACATCTGTATATAGGGACTAGGGAGTGTCTGTGCGGTATGCTTGTGAATGTGGGTGGCAGGGGAGGGGCATGTGAGTGTGCCCTGTAGAGATGCAGTGGGGTGTATATCCATATCTTTGAATACACTTCTAGACTCCAATCTTCACCCAAACCCAAAATCCCATATTTGGGAATAAAACCCAAAATTGCTGCCATTTGAGGGAGATTACTGTCTGGCTGTCCCTCAATACCTTACAAGGCCTGACAGTATTTCTGGAGGACTTGTGTGAAAGGGCTATGGACAGGGCAGCAGGACCGGTTCTCACAGTCCTGCTGCCCTGGTCTCCTGGAATCAACCAGACCCACCACAGAGTCTCTGGACCACAGGGCCAAGGGCTCCCTGCTCCTCTCAGAACACACAGCTCCAGTGAGACAGGTCAGTCCTGTCACAAAAAATTCTACTCTACTTTCCTCAGGTCACACAGGCATTTACCTGCACTGGGTCACTAGGATAAGCATAAATGCTTTCTTCCCTCCCTCTGCCAACTGTCAACACTGTTCCAAAACAAGTGTGTTTCTAGAAATTATCCAGTACCAGGTTTGAGAGAAGAAATTTGGGAAATAAAAAGAAATGAAGAGAAAGAAGAGTAAATGTGGAGCAGGTAAAAAGAGGGAAAGGGAAACAAGTACATATGAAATCCACTGCTTTTCTAGCTTTCTTTTGGCACTATAAGAAATTCACCAAGGTTGGGGTAGCTACTATTTTATGTGAAAATGCAACTGGAGATAAGAACTAACTGGTAAAAATAGGCACAGGAAGTGAAGGATATTCTGAGAACTATTCCTCTAGGGGACAGAAACCCTTCCCATAAAAGCCCTTAGGCTCCTCAGCCATCCATCCAATGGCTCCTTAATTTGGAGAAGAGGGCTATAGGTACCTGTAAAGTCAGCATGCACAGCTTCCTCCTCCATTCATTTCTGTGCTTCCCCACTTTCCAGAACTTGTGTTTGTGTTACAGATCCTAGTACTGACAGTTTTATAGACCAGCAATATTGAACAGACTCAGACTTCAAAGAAAGTTCCAATTGAGAGCTTTATTAGCCACGTGGTGACTGCGTCATCCTACACAGAGTCGAGAGCAGTCCTGAGTCTCAGGGAAGGCATGGTTTTATAGCTTTTTAGGATGGGGGGCATCTACTAGTAAGTGAGCAAGCAAGCAGGCACAGAAGCGGAACACTGCAGTTAGCTGAAGATAGCGTATCTATTTTTTTCTTTTTAAAAGCCCTTTCTTGTTAGCAGCCCCATGTTATTTATTGGCACTCTTCTTGGGGGCAGCCCTAAGTTATTTATTTATCTGAAGGCACTTGCAATTCCTATTTCCTAATATAGTTCTATTCCTATTTTCCAAATGTGGCCTTACCCGTACAACAGCTACAAAGACCATGCAATACCTGAAGGTTTCAGCCTGAGCCTGAGCAGAGCTGTTATTTGGTGATTAAAAGAAGACATAATACTGAAGAAATGCAGATGCCTCAGAACTCAACCCCTTATGCACTTTGTCTAATCATCCAATTTAGTGAAATTTTGGTTTATAGTTTGATAGATTTAGAGAGTTTTAGAAATAGGTTTACTTTTAATGTTTGATGTTATTATATTTAATATTTATCTCCTCCTAGTTGCCTTTCATAACATTTACCAATAAAATAAACCCACACACAGGTAAGCATCCTAAACAAAGTTAGAACTTCATGAATTACCACATCTCTCTCCCTAGCAGCTTCCACCAAGAACATTCCCTCATTCATAGAATCCTCATTCAGTCATAGTTGAACAAATAACTGCAAATTTAATACATAGCATTGTCCCCAGGCCCCTGTCTCTCTAAACAGTGAATATATTTATTACATTCACTGTCACCACAATCCAGTTCTGGAACATTTCTAACATGGTGTTTTTCAAGGCACAAAAGTATTTCATTTTAAGTATGCCCAATATTTATTTTTCTTTATGATTTGAGCTTTTGGAATCACATCTAAGACACTTTGGGTAACTCAAGGTCACAAAGATTTTCTCCAATTGATGTGGGCTATGGGTGGGAGGCTCTTTGTCTCTTTGGAGATAACCTTAACCTAAGCTGTCTGTCCTGACTTGTGGGTGTGGGATGGCGAGAGGCTGCAGCCCTGCCCTAGGTAACCATGGCAATGACTCTAGTCCCAGGAAACAGTTTATCAATACAAACTCTATAAACTTTAAATATTCAGGGAAAATGCAAACCAAATGTGCTAAAAGCTTATCTACAATGTATGAAGTCCGTGCTAAAAGCTTACCTAGGATGTGGAAGATATATGCTAATTCAAGCCTATTGAGAACTGAAACAAAAGGACCATTTGGCCTTTCCTCTCTGTATAAAAGGAACTCAAAAATCTTGTTCAGGGCTCGGGTTTGAAACAGAAAGTACCCGAGTCTGGCCATCCATCAATAAACCACTTTTCCTTCTCAAAATCATTCCTGAGTTCTGGCCTTTCTGTACACAAATAATTGAACCTCTCTCAAATTCTACATTTTTGGGTGCTCTCCTGGGATTGCAAATGAAGGCCAGAGACAGTAGCATTTTGCTGCCCCTTCCAAGTCCCCAAGGAAGACAGGAGGACTCAGGTGAACCCAAAATCTGGGTGCCCCTGGATTAAGTTTAATCCAGAAAAAACATGGGCTACACCAGAATCTTTCTGATGAAAATCAAGGGCAATGGAAAGTCTGAAGAGAAAGATTCTGGGAATGAAAAAAGAACTCTAAACATAGAAGAAGGTAAGACTCCCCGGGTGAGAACAGTCTGGAGAACTCTAGCTTTAACTGCTAGGAAGGGAACCTCCCGAGAGAACCCTAGTAGCCCCAGAAAATTGGAGAGAAGCCATTCTCTGTAGATTTGGAAAAAGGAGAAAAGCTGGAAAAAAAAGCCTGGTGTTTTGGGTTTGTCTACCTGCATGTTAGAATCTGGTACTGGTCTTATATCCACCGAAGGAGTGAAGGCTTGATTATAATAGGAAGAGATGTTTATAGGTTCAAGTCCTAACATCCTGGAAATTGGTCTGGATTTTTTAAAAACTTGGTTACAGGAAAATGGATTGGCTTTTCTGGTAAAACTTGGTCTGGGTATAAAGTTAAACAGTAAAAAAGGTCTAGCTGGAATCTTTTGTTATGGTGCTGAATTGCGAATGAATTGTCTTTATACAAGATGTTAATGTTGGGTGTACTCTCTAAGGTTTGTGATGGCTGTGGGACAGCCATGCTAAAAAGAAACATATATAAAAAACTTGTGGGTCAGATTAGTGACCTTTCTGCTTCTGTCTGTGTCAGCTCAATGCTGATGTTGGAGTTGTGTGGTTATGTAAAGTAGTGGAATTTAATTGAGCTGGAACACTCCCTTGCCATTGGCAAGGGGGTGAATTGATTATGGGGCAAAACTGAGGAGTCTGGATGTTTGTGGAGTCTGGATGTTTGCACATGCTCTGCTGCCTCATCTCTGGTCTGCCCCTTTGCTGGGGCTTGAAGGCCATCTGTGTCCATGCCATGCACCTGGGTTTGTTGGGGCTGCCCCAGTCAAGGTGGCTGGGTCCCCAGGAGGGGTGCCAAATTTGAGTAGGTTCTGTCTGCCCATTTTGGCAGAAAGCTGGAAAGGGGGGAGCGGCTTGCCCCTTTCCAGTGAGTCCACACCTTCTATTCATAAGCCACATTCCTATTTGATTGTTGTGCACCCAACTGCCTGGAAGGGGGGGAAGTGAAAGGGATGAAAAGCAGAATCAAAATAAATGTGGTAAAGATCCCTCCCTGGGATGTCAAAGGCCAAAATACATTTGCATTCTGCCCAGGTTCTTTACTTTTCTGAATCTCTCTCTCTGTAAGACTGTAGAAATACTTTGGAATGTTTTAGAACTGTAAACTCATCTGAAAAGGAGGCTATCACTTGAAACAATAGACCTCTAATCACTTGATAGCCTTTTCAATGATCTGACTGGGAACTTCAAGGTTGTAAGACTATAGAGGAAAAAGAAAAAAGAAATGAAATGCCACTTTGAAATCTATGTTTGGCTTTTGTCAGTTGCTGGTGCCTAAGAATTCATGGTAAAAAGGTAAAAATGTAGTTTAAAATTATTCTTTAAATGCCAATACTCTCTTGCTGGTGAATTAAATGCATAACTTGCAGATGAGAATTTGTTCCATTACTAAGAAAAGGCAGGACTTCACAGAATTATTACCAATAAAATTCTTGTAGCTTAATTAATAAAGGTATCCAATTCACCTTAAGGTTAAAAAATTAATAAAAACTGTAACTAAGAATTAAGATCATTTATAGATGCATTTATATTATAAAACAGTGGAAAGATAATAACTGAAATTATAACTGGGTGAATTTAGCCTGAAACTATTATTGTAAGTATAAATTCTAAACTAACCTTACCTTCGTTTATGGTTACTTCAATGCTAGCCTCACCCCTTGCCTTTGCCTATGTTTATTTCATAACAGCTCCTGTCCTACCAGTATTAGTAACCCTGCTTTCTTTCATGAATCCAAGTGTAAACTAAATTGCTGCCTGGTGAAATTCTTAGCCCTTGGGGTTAAACGATCACTGGAGTTTTATTATCTCCCAAGAACTGGGGGAAAAAAAGGAAGTCTCCTGCCTTGACTATCAGTGTTCTTAAAAGTGGCAATTCATGAGAGAAACCAGTCTCCCTGAGGCTTCAAATAGCCTCAGTAAATATACATAGAATTAATCTTGTTGTTTATCAAAATTCTGCTAAACTCAAGCTAAAATATAAGGTTCTGAAATAAAAGAAAATGGTGCTAAAGCATTGGGAACATTTTGGTTACAAGCCATTAGTTAAGAAACAAAATTCTTGTGCAAAACTGCCCAATCATAGTGCAAATTAGGAAAAGTTTCAGGAGTCTTTGAAATGTTTTGTAGTCAATTATTTTGTAAAAAATGGACGTTTTAAGTAACTAAAGTTATGTTTTGTGTCAAACTATTCATGTCTGCCTATTTGCTCAAATTGCTGAGGTTAAATATGTATGCAGTTATATAAGTAATATATATTTCTGGAAGCCAAATTAAGCTAAACAGTATATAAAATAATGCAAATTATAGGTAACATCAATGAGTTGTGTTTCTGTGTCTAACTATTTGTGTCTGCCCATTTGCTCAATGTATGTCTTCATACATCAGGATAATATCAAATTAACAAGTGAAAATTCCTAAAAAAGCTCTACTCAAATTGTTAAAAATTAAATATGCAGTTATATATTCAAATAAATATTCTTGGAGCCCAACTTAGACTAAGCAGGATGAAAAAGTCATATAAAAATCTGATTATACGAATTATTGGGAAGGGCCTCCTCTTTGCAAGAGCTTTGAAGGCAGGACTAGGTGTGGCAAGTTAAACATATCTACTAGGCTGGGGAATTAAGAATCAATTTGCCCTGTAATTCCAGTTTAAATCTTTGGTCAGCCACAAAATAAAGGTAATTAGTGGCTCTGTTGACAAATTTCAGTAAGTAAAGAACAGTCCATAAAAACTATGGAGAGATCTTTTCTGGATTATGATTAAACAAATTAAGTACTTGTGTAATGAGTTTTGAAAACTGGTAGTGAGTATACTTTTAAAAAATTATTCATTTTCATAACTTAAACAACAAAAAAAGTTTTAGCTTCCTGTAAAGAAAAAAAGGGAACATTCCTTGCATAAACTATAATGGTTTCAATTTTATTTAGCTTGAGTGTAATCTCCCATAGTTAACTTATAAACTAAATTAACATTTTATGTACAAAATCTTTAGAGTAATAAAAATTGTAAGTACACATTAATAAAATTAAGCTAAAGAAAAAAGATTGTAGATATGCTCTCTTAAATAAATAAAGTAAATTTCTTTGGTTAGTAATTGTAATTTAATAAGTTGATTTAAACATAAGGTAACTAGTCAATGTGGTTATAGTTAATTACAAAGAATTTGTAAAACATCTTTCAAACTGAAAACATTTAAATAGTTCTAGTTCTAGAAGTCATTGTTAACAAAAAACTTGGATTAGTATTGGTGGCAAAGAATAGCTTCATGATAATAAAACCTGTCTGAAGGCCATTGCAAGGTGTATATTTAAGTAAGTGGTAATAAAAATTTATCTTGATTCTATTGGGAATCTTCTGTTTTCATTTTAACAATGAAAGATAGTTTTTCCCTCTACTACTAAAGTAAAATACCTACTATTATCTTAATGGAAATATTGTATAAGTAAACAGTCAATTGATATATAATGTGTTGCATTAAATTGTTAAAATATATATAAAAACAAGGAATAAACTTTAACATTGTCAAACTTTTTTGTGCATTCAAACCAGGCCTTGAATACATTACAGGTTGCCTCTCCATGTGATTTATTGGCTAGGCTGGTCACTGACCCCTCAATTAGAAATGTTTGCTATATCAGCCTCTGTTTCTGTGATCTGAAGTTGATGGAAACTATGTTGCAGTTTCAAGCTCCTGCAGCAGCCAATGATGACTCGGTACAGCCAAATGTACAATGGATATCGCCTCCAGACTGGCACTGTTCCATAATTCCAGAGAGCACTATGCACCAGGCTGGTAAAATACTGGAAACTCTCTCTAGGATCAACGATGCTGCAACTTGCTCACTGTGAAGAACATGCTAAGTGGAGCCATGACACCAGGATACTGTAAGTAAAACTTAAACACAATTGGCATTATGGCCTCTCCCATGGAGAGATAACATGTAAAGTATTACAATCCTGAAATTTAAAACTATTAATTGCAACTCAGAATCCTAATATATTAATTAATATTAAAGTGCTGTTCTTTTATCCTGTACTAAATTATGCCTAATAATTATATAATATTATCTTTTCTATTCTGGATCAGGTACAAAAGTATATTAGACATGTTAAATTCCTGGTAACTTTATTTTCTAAATAATTAATAAACATGTCTATAAAATAAGGCAATGGTCTTAGCCAGGCTCAGCTAACTTACTATCCTAGTGCACTCTACTGTGTAGCAAAACTGAGGCTAGCTTGCTAATAATGGCTCACCTATTAAACAGTCAAAATTACCAGAAATTGTACAATTAAAACTGAAATGTAAAAAAAAAACTTTATTCTGTAGATTAGAATCCTGAATCAAACCAACTGTCTAAAAGGTGCCAGTTCACCAGGAGCATCTAACAGACACATGAGTGCCAATTATTAAACAGCCTGAAATGTGTCTTCAAAACAAAGCTAAGTATGATTGCAATTTATCTCTAAAAATACCTTAGAGAGAAAAAAATATATATATGTACTGTTCCCACCAGCTTTTAAAAAGGGGTGCCATCTTTATAAACACCTAACCTTGTCTAACTCTGTAATCCAATGTCCTCTTTTAAAAACAGGTATTCCAAATTTTTAATTAAATTTGTTTCTTTCAGAGTGAACATCTTATTAACCATATGAAAACTTCAACTTTGTACAGAATGCCAGATCCATCTTCCTCCAGTTAAAATTAAATAAGAGTTTCATACCTTGTTAGGAAATGACTACAGCCCATGGCCAGCAGGAAGGAGTTACAGAAAAGAGATCATCTCCCTTCAGCACCCCTTTAAGATTAAAGATGTAAACTCTTTAAGGGTAAAACAAAATTAGTAGATGGATCTGAAGCCTGACTGGAAATCCATGTGAGAGCCAGTGGCCCCAGGATGACTGCAGGGGGGGCCCTGCCTCAGGATTCTGTTGTCCAGAATGAAAACTTCTAAACTTCTAAAAACAAAGTCCTGGATGCTACACTAAAAATTGATAAGTAAAGTAATCAATCAAAACAACAAACAGCCATCCACCTCATAGCTCCAAAAATAATTATGCTAAAGCTTACCAAGTTAAGCTTTGGCATAAGGGGGAAATGATGTGGGCTATGCGTGGGAGGCTCTTTGTCTCTTTGGAGATAACCTTAACCTAAGCTGTCTGTCCTGACTTGTGGGTGTGGGATGGTGAGAGGCTGCAGGCCTGCCCTGGGTAACCATGGCAACGACTCCAGTCCCAGGAAACAGTTTATCAATGCAAACTCTATAAATTTTAAATATTCAGGGAAAATGCAAACCAAATGTGCTAAAAGCTTATCTACAATGTATGAAGTCCATGCTAAAAGCTTACCTAGGATATGAAAGATATATGCTAATTCAAGCCTATTGAGAACTGAAACAAAAGGACCGTTTGGCCTTTCCTCTCTGCATAAAAGGAACTCAAAAATCTTGTTCAGGGCTCGGGTTTGAAACAGAAAGTACCCGAGTCTGGCCATCCATCAATAAACCATTTTTCCTTCTCAAAATCATTCCTGAGTTCTGGCCTTTCTGTACACAAATAATTGAACCTCTCTCAAATTCTACAACACTATAGTTTCATTTAGTTGTTTTTTTCATTTTAGCTCTTACATTAGGTCTACAATTCATTAAAATACTTAAAAAGACAACCCACATTCTTGCAGAAAATATTTGGAAATAATATGTCAGAAAAAATATTTGGATGCAGAACATACAATGTACTCATATAACTCTATTATAATAACACAAACAACATATAAAAATGGGTAAACATATGAATAGACATTGAACAAAGAAGAAATGTTCAATGCTTTCAACCACTAGTGAAATACAAATTAAAATCAGCTAAGAATTCTCATAAACACACACCAGAATGGCTAAAATCAAAAGAATTAATACCAAATGTTAAAGACAATGTGGAAAAACTAGAACCCACATATGTAACTTGTGAGATACAAAATGATGCCGCCAACTTTGGAAAAATTTTTTGTCAGTTTCTTAAAAATATAAACTTAACACAATCCTTGCTAATTCCACCTCAAGAAATCTATTCAAGAGAAATCAAATAATGCCTATGCAATGAACTGTAGGACAAATTCATAGCAACTAAAAGTGGAAAAAAATATAAATGCCTATCAGCTGGCACATGGATAACAAATAGTCTATCCATAATAGATTTAACTTTCACAGAATAAAAGTGTCTATCAGTGTTTGAAAGAAATTCCAAAGTCTGAAGATCCTAATATTGCAAGCACAAGGAAAAAAAAAAACAAAACAAGAAAATTACAGGCCCAGTCCTCCAATGAGTATTATGCAATCCCCAGAGTGGCCATATATGTGGCAAAAAGCATGATGATATATTTCAAGTAAATCATTTGATCAAACATAAATTACCAAGAATTGATATTGTTGCCAGAAATGGGTTATATGGTAACCTCTTATGTTTTTTGCTTTTTTAAAATTTTTAATGTAATGTTCCTTGTGATCTATTAACTTTAATATTTTAAAAAATCATAGAAAAAAATAAAGTATATATTAAAAAAATAAAGTTTATGTCAAGATAAAAAAAGAAACACTGAAACATCTCTGTGCTAAAGCAATGATTAAGCTAGTAACTACAGACAGAATAACTTTTCAGAGATCTAGAATCTAATCAAAACTTAAAATAATCAAAAGAATCCATAATGAAGAAAGAAGCAGCTAAAGTTCAGTAAGAAAGTGTTGTGGCATGTTAACTTACCCACTTCCCATCCCCAGGCTTCAGCTCAAGAGAAGCTGTGGAGACTGTGGCCTACATTTTTAAGGTGACTTGCTGATGCCAGAGGAAGAAATGCAGAAGTTGTCTAAAAGAAGTGCAGTTGTGCCTTTTTACCGATCAGATGGCTCCCTGAGGGAATTCCTCAGGATCTTCCCTTTCTTTTACCTGCCTTGGAAATGTCTCAGACCTCTCAACAGCCTCCCAACTACTCACATTTGCTGAAAGCACATTTGGTACACATAATTGCCTGTGAAAAGGATAACAGGGCAAAGAAAAAGATGAAAAGCTTAGGAAGAAAGAAAGACTCTGGAAGAGATATATGTGGTAATCAGGGCTTTGAAAAGCTCCCATATATACACACATTGTTGTATTTAGACACAAAGAAATATTATGCAGTAGTAAGAAGAAATGAAGTCATGAAACATATGACAACATGAATGAACCTGGAGGAAATTATGTTGAGTGAAGCAAGTCAGACACGAAAAGACAAATACAGTACAACTGCACTATTATGAACTAAATATATTGTGCAAACTCATGGAGTTAATAATTAGAATATTATTCTGGTGAATATTATTCAACAGAAAATAGAACAAGGGTAGAGAACAGAAAACTGAGGTTTAATCTGTGCAGGATTTATAAGAAAGTTGTTTGTAAATCTTTGGAAATGAGTAGAAATGGTGAAAGCATATGGTGTTTGTAACTAGCATTGTTATTTTATGGGTATAACAGTGGTTGAAAGGGAAAGTCTAAGGTCATATATATTATTAGAAGTTAAAAACTGTAAAATGGTACAGTATTTGACAGTAAAACCACATGTAAAACACTAATATGGGTGATACTGCATATAGAAGACTTCATAAAAATATAAATACAAATATACTGGCAAGAAAGAAAAATAATACCAGCTATACATGGCAGGGTAAGCATAGAGAGATTGAGAAGTGAAGGGTTTTGCTTGGTTTTTGTTTAATATTATTATTGGAATATTGAAAGTACTAGGAATGATTGATGTTATGAATACACAAATATGTGATTACACTGAATACCATTTATTGGACAATTTAGATGGATTTATGCTTTATTAATATTTACCAATAAAACTGATTTGTTAAAATAAATCTCCTGTATATATCTAAGGATCAAGAAGACCACTGAGGCACGCTGAGAAAGTCCTGAGAAAACTCTAAATGTTCACCTCTGGCTGACCATTAGGCTCACCTAACAGTATGTGAAGGCTAAGTCAGAATGGTAAATGGCCTGGGTTAAGCCTGTGAAGGAGTCCAACAACACAAAACTAACCAGGACAAACCAGGAGAATTCCCCACCCAAACCCCTTTGGTTCCAAGCACATAAAGAAATACCTGTCAAATCACAAGCTGTCCAGTAAGCTAAAAGAACAGAAAGTTTTGTGATCAAACACAGCGAAGACTACAATCTTTACCAAAAATATTTTAGGTCCTTAAGCAAACAACTACAACCTACAATTAGCAGCAAGAGCAAACCCTGGCCAGGGCGAAGAATTTGATCTCCAAAATTACTATATATAATGTTTAAAATATCCAGTTTTCAACAACAAAAAATTAAGGTTTGTGCTGCCACCTACACAGAGCGGCTATTCAGAGTCTTTTCTCTAAGGAATCCTACTGTCTTGCCTAGAGCTTTGTTGAACAAGGAACTACTAGGCCATGAACAAGATCTGTTTTCTGTTTCAAGATCCATGATCTTAGGATTTAGTAAATTAAAGTTGGCTCAGTATTTGGCAGCACTACCCCATACCTCTCCAAGTTGGGGGTTTCAGCAGCAGCCAGAGTTTTGGCACCAGAGATGATGCCTGAAGTCCAAACTCCCCTCTAGAGCACTTGGAATGAGAGCAGAAATAAGTGGGACCCCTAGTACCACAAACACTTAGGTGGGAAGTTTGGTCCCTGAAAAAATGGGGCCCCTGAAGACAGAACATCCCTATGGTCAGTATGTGATCATGCACCATTAAGGAGAACCCATGTTTGGAGGTACCGTAGTCCTTAATTTTTTAACAAATCAATTTTATTGATACATATTAACAATCATACAATTCACCCAGAGTGTACAATCAATGGTATTTGTTATAATCACATAGCTGTGCATTCATCACTTCAACCATTGTCGAAGCATTTTCATTATTTCAATAATATAATAATAGACAAATAAGTAAGAAAATTCTTTATCTCTCGAACTTTCTATGTTCCCCACTGTACAATGCTGCTGTTTCTGGTATTCTATGCAAAGGGTCTAGAGTATCACAGTCCTTATTTTTAGTTATAGCACCAGGGCCCATCCAAGCAGAACCCAAATACTGCAAGGAGGAGAACCAGCACCACTGACAGCAAATGCTCTATTTAGTTGTCCTTTAGTCCAAATAACCCCATCTCTAGTACAGAGAACAAGTAATGGCCTTTTTTCTAAGGAACCCTACTGTCTTGCCTAGAGCTTTGTTGAACAAGGAACTACTAGGCCATGAACAAGTTCTGTTTTCTGTTTCAAGATCCATGATCTTAGGATTTAGTAAATTAAAGTTGGCCTGAAAAAAATACTTTCTGAAGAAGTAGCCAATGTTCACATAACCATAGTAAGACCTTATTTCTGTCCTGTCTAGGGGTGTAATGCAAACTTACCCTTAATCTCTGCTTTCCTCAAATAAGCTGGAGGCCCAAGACTCTAGCTGGATGTGAAGGAATGGGGTCAGAATGAGGAATCACAAAGGTGTTCATTTGGCAGTGAGTTCCACCGTGGAGCCTGAAGAGAGGTATAACCCTACTGTCAACTTTGTTTCTCCTGCCTCCAGCTGCAGGAAGCCAGTTAGAGTGTCCCTTTCTTTTCCTTGAAGTAGAATTGGGCAGGAATGACAGCATCCTCTTCTTGTCATCTTTGCAAGGGGGTAAGGAGTCTCCCCAAACCTTCACGCAGCCTTGCATGGCAGCAAGAAGAGGTTCCTTTATTTGGGAGTCAGGTTTCCCTGTTTTTGGTGCATTTTCTCACTGGGTTTCTTGGATAATCACTGGGGGAGACAATCATGAATCAGGTTTGTCTTGGGGTTCAGCTTCTGAGGGAGCAGAGGGTGCTGGGCCTATGGATCCACATCCCAAGCAAGTAATCTCTTTCCCCTATAGAACGAGAATCCTGTGGCCACTTTGTATTCTGCAAGTTTTTCCTAAATTTGTGGAGTGTGAGGCAATTAGCCTGGCAGACTCCAGTACCCAGAGTCCTTGTGATAAGAATGGGAGGCCCTCAGCCTTTTTCCTTTCAGACTTGGAGCAGCAACATGCACACTGCTGCCTACTATTGCTTTCCTCCCATTCTGCAGTTTTCTCCTAGAATCCTTGTCTGTCTTATATATATATTATTAATAAAATCTTTTACTTGTTCTGTTAGGTAATTCTCATGCATCTATGCTCTGTAATTCAACTGTAGAGCACATATTGACTTGTATGAGTTCTGACATGTTAAATTAGACTTAAACCAGACTTCACTGTTTTAAGGTCTCCAGTGAGCCATCTAATGCAGTGTGGAAAAGAGCACAAGTTCATTGTGAATATGTTCTAAGTTGAAGGGATGGGAGTCAAGGATAAAATGGGCTGAGAAGAGAGAATGAAAAGGAGACTGATCTCTGCCTACTAGATCAGCTGTGTCTCATGCACTTCTGCCCTTGTGGCTTTTCCTTAATGTACACTAGGAATTTACATTCTACACATTTAGCATTTTTTAAAAAAAATTTATTCCCCTGCTCAACTAGATGGTTTACTCATCTGTTTGCTCATTGTTTACTTGCTTCTCCTTGAGGCACCAGGAACCAAACCTGGGACTTCCCACATGGGAAGCAAGTGCTCAATGGCCTGAGCCCCATCTACTCCCCATGGGCTACAGTACCTGCTGCTTGTGGCATCTGCTCATCTAGGCATCAGCTCTTTGTGGCTGTTGCAGTATCTGCTCATTCTCTTTAGGAGGAACCAGGGCCCAAACCCAGAACCTCCCATGTGGTAGACAGGCATGCAACTGGTTGAGCCACATCCACTTCCCATTTAGAATTTTTTAACATGGCAGGTTCTTTTTGGGGGGTCTTCATCATTTATTTCAGACTTAGGCAAATCATCCATAAATACTCCACCTCACTTAGAGAGTTTAATGGCTGGGTCAAGACAAAGAAAGAAAACTCACTCTTCTACTGAGGAAAATAAGTCTTGTATGTAACTTATTTCTGAGCGGTTCTTGTATAGCTCTTCCCTCTGTCAGGAATAAACATGGATGCAGACCATTGTATAGGAGGTACAAGCTAAACTTTGTTAAGTGTTTTTTTAAAAAAAAATATAAATTCCACAACCATTCTCTGATGAAGCTGTTTTAAAATATATATGTCCTCACTTTTACAAGTAAGGAATAGGCACAGAGATCTCAAGTAATTTGCCTAAAGTCAACAAACTAGTAATTTCCATATCCTAGAAAGAGGTACGTTTGGCTCTAGTCTAAACAGTAGCAAATATCAAACCACATGGAAATAATTCCACCCAAGTTAGGTTGGTCCCAAACTACATACTATGTAGTATCTCCACTACAATTGAAGAGATGAAAATGCAATCTTTTAAAAGCATTTCATCACATATGCAACACAGGATTCCCAGAAGGAGAGGCAAGAAAGGGGCAGAAAAATGATTTGAAGAAATAATGACCCAAATTTCCCAAATCTGTTGAAAGACATGAATCTACACAGCCAAGACATTTGACAAATTCCAAGTAGGAAAGATTCAAAGAGATCCATACCTAAACAAAATCATCAAAACCCAAATGAAAAATAATTTTTAAAGCAACACGAGAAGCAACTCAGCTCACACAAGTGATCCTCAATAATATTAACTGCTGATTTCTCATTAGAATCCATGGAGGCCAGGAGACAACAGGATTACATATTTAAAATCATGAAAGAAAAATAAGTGAAACCAAGAGTTCTCTATCTGGCAAAATTACCCTTCAAGAATGAAGGAGACTCAATAAAATGATGCAGTACAAAATTAATATACAAAAATCAGTGTTGTTTCTATAAATGGATCTGAACAATCCAAAAAGGGAATAAATAAAATTCCATTTACAATAGCAACAAAAAAAGAATAAAATAAATATAAAAAATTTAACCAAGTATGTAAAGGACTAACATGCAGAAAACTGTAAATAATTACTAAAAGAAATTAAAGAAGATGTAAATAAGTGGAAAGATATTTTGTGCTAATGAACTGGAAGACTTACTATCATTAAGATGTCAGATTTATTTGGAAAGGAAAGAGGCCCCAAATAGCCAAAGACATTGAAAAAGAAAAACAAAATTGGAGGAATCACATTACCTGACTTCAAAACATACTATAAAGCTACAGTAGGGAAAACAGCATGGTATTGGCACAAGAAGAGACACACAGACCAATGGAACCGAATTGAGAATTCTGATGTAGATCCTCATATGTATAGTCATATAATATTCGATAAAGCCACCAAACCCTCTCAACTGGGAGAGAATGGCCTATTCAACAAATGGTGCCTGGAGAACTGGATAGCCATATGTAAAAGAATGAAAGAGGATTACCATCTCACACCTCATACAAAAATCAACTCAAGATGGAACAAAGACCTAAATATAAGAGCCAAGACCATAAAGACTTTGGAAAGCAGTGTAGGGAAGCATCTACAAGAACTTGTAATAGGAAATGGCTTCATGAACTTCACACCAAAAGCACGAGCAGCAAAATAACAAATAGATAAATGGGACTTCCTCAAAATTAAAGCCTTCTGCACCTCAAAGGAGTTTGTCAAGAAAGTGAAAAGAGAGCCTACACAATGTGAGAAAATATTTGGTAACCATATATCGGATAGGAGACTTATAACCTGCATATATAAAGAACTCCTATATCTTGAAAATAAAAAGACAAACAAACTATTTAAAAAATGGGAAAAAGATTTAAACAGATACTTCTCCAAAGAAGAAATACAAGTGGAAAAAAATACATGAAAAAATGCTCCAAATCTCTAGCTATGAGGGAAATGCAAATCAAAACTACAATGAGATACCATCTTACTCCCATAAGATTGGCAGCTTTGAAAAAACCAGAAGAATACAAATGCTGGAGAGGATGTGGAGGAATGGGAACACTCATGCACTGCTGGTGGGAATACCGAAGGATCCAGCCATTCTGGAGGACAGTTTGGCGGTTTCTCAAAAAACTAGCCATAGATTTGCCATATGACCCAGCAATTCCACTGCTGGGTATATACCCAGTAGAACTGAAAACAAGGACACAAACAGTTGTATGCACACCAATGTTCATAGCAGCATTGTTCACTATTGCCAAAAGTTGGAATCAACCCAAATGCCCATCAACAGATGAATGGATAAATAAAATGTAGTATATACGTGCAGTGTAATACTACTCAGCTTTATGAACGAATACACTACAAACACACGTGATAACATGGATGAATCTTGAGAACCTTATGTTGAGTGAAGCAACCCAGGCATTGAAGGACAAATACTACATGACCTCAATGATATGAAATAAGTAAACCAAGCTGCCTCAGAGAGCTAGAGACTGGATGATAGGCTTACAGGAAATTGGGAGGTAGAGGAAGGATGTAAGCTGACACCTATATGGGTGAAATCTATGATAAGCTGGAAGTAAGTATTTGTACAAGGAAGGGATAAAATGGGGGAATAGGGCTACCTTTGGGTGGGGTTTTGCAGGCTTGAGGGGGGCCAGGGATGGGAGGATGGGTAATATTGCCCAAGAAATTGGGGGGAGGGTGGGTCATCATACGAACATAGAAGATTGTCAGGTATTTGGTTGAGAGTATAACGCTGAGAAAACTTTTTCAAAAATATAATAAGGAAGGTGACTTGTTTAAGATGCTTAAAGGGGATAATCTGATGCAGGACAGGCTCCTAGGGATATGTGAATGCTCATTTTGCCATAGTGTGTATGTCAACGGATAGAGACCCATATAATGAGAGTGAAGGTATACCCACATCCTGGGGAGGACTGATGCCCTCAAATAGAGAGAATTGTGTCTCTCAAGAGAAATGGTGGCTCCCAGGGCATTAGGGCAGTTGAGGATGTCAAGCCCTCAACAATGTTGCAAGTATCTCTGAACACGGCCCTTTAAGCAATGAAGATTGACTGTCACTGTGGGCCCTAAGGGGAGGGGAAAGAGGTATTGAATAGATGGAACCAATGTAACTGTGTGGGCAATAGAAATGTTCCACAAGATTATGCAAGGAAGGGGATAAGACATGTAAAATTACACCAAAAATATATAGGGGCTGACAGGCTAAAATGTAAATCATAATGTAAAACATAAGATAACTAAAAATTTAGAAAAATGCATAGTCTAAAATATAAACCACAATGTAAACCCAAATGTTGCCTTGTTTGAAAGCTATTGTCTCAATATCTGTACATCAGTTTCAGTAAATATAGTATGAATGTGTAAAAAGATTATTGCTGTTGAAGGGAAAAGGTTTTATGTTTGATATGTGGGAGCACTGTATATTGTATATATGGATCTAAAAGTTTTGTGAATATAAGCTTAATAATTAGAAGAAAAGAATAAGATAGGACATAGACACTGAGGAAAAGATGGAGGTAGTTGCCTTGCCAATTTGCATATATGGCAACCCTTATTGCAGCAATGGAAGGCAACACATCAAAATCAAGGCTTTGGCATTTTTTAATTTTTTGATACCCCAAGTTATTTTTACCTTAATTTTTCTAAATTAATATGTATTCTACATCTAACCTTTAAACTCATCACTATATTCCATTTTACTATAAATGGAACCTGGCAATATATTGGGCTTCACTTTTGAAGAAATTTTGGATCACAGAGAGGTTCAACAATGGCAAGGGAGGAATACTGTTGTGGGATGTTATTGACAGGGGACACATGGTTGGCAGGGAGTTCTCCAGGGCATATATCAAGGGTAAATAAAAATGTCTGGATATTTTCATAGTGGATACAATTAAAAACCACAACTGAGGGAGTGCTGAGGTCCTAGCTGGGGAAGCTCTATCACAGTCCCTAAAGGAACAACAACAATCCCCCAAGTGCAATGACAAAGACCAAAAAAGAATGAAGGTCCAACAATGAGTCCTTGATACTAATGACTGTGCTTGTGAGCCTGTGCACCTGAAATAAGAACAAGGCCTAGAGCTGCAGGGTGCCTAAGAGTTACCTCCTGAGAACCTCCGTGTTGCTCAAATGTGGCCAGTCTCGAAGCCAAACTCAGCATGTAAATGCATTGCCTTCCCCCCAGCATGGGACATGACTCCTGGGGATGAACCTCCCTGCCACCGAGGGATTACTACCAAGTACTAACTGATGATGTAACTAGAAAGTGACCTTCAATAAAAGGGTCAACTCAGACCAGCAGAATATCTCAGTCTACATATAATACCAGGAGTTAAAAATGCTTTTTGACCTGAATCAAAGGGGGAAATGGAAAGGACAAATGAGCTTATATGGCTATGAGTCTCCAAAAAGAGCTGGGAGGTTATCAGAGGGGTTGCACTTATGCATACCTCAGCAGAATTCCAGAGACAGAAAAAGTAGATACAACCCCGGCTACTGGCTCTTCTGAGGGCTACAGAGACCCACAGGCTCTATGGTGATGGCAGATGGAGTTCAGTGCCATGTCAGTTGGCCCTACTTTGGAGTTTGTGTTTCTGTGTGATGGAGCTGGACTCAGATGTGATCTCTTTTCACAAGCCTCTCCTGTTACTTTTACTGGAACTGTAGTTGGTGCTGGGGTTTAATATGTACCCAGGGGACCTGAATCTCTGGACTGACCATGTGATAGCCAGACCCTGAGCCTCAATAGACTTCAGCTCCTACACTCTGGATTATTGGATTTACCCCACTCAGCTAACATGGAGTTGAAGAAGGTCAACCACCACAACAGGGAGCCAAGAGAGCCTACAACTGAAAGCAGGAGGGTTGCATCCAGCATCCATGTGGAATCTAGGCCCCCTCTTGATATAGATGTGGAGTGGTCACAACCATTCCAAGGTCCACAGGATGGAGGAATAGAGTATGGATTAGAGTGGATTTACTGATATTTTATTCATGAACTATTGTGATCGAAGTTCATGAATATAGTAATCGAAGAAAATGTGGCATTGAAAATGTGGCCATGGTGGCTGCTGGGGGTAGGGAGTGGGAGGAAGAGATGAGATGTGGGAGCATTTTCTGGACTTGGAGTTGTCCTGGGTGGTGCTGCAGGGACAGTTACTGGACATTGTATGTCCTCCCATGGCCCGCTGTGTGGAATGTGGTGGAGTGAGGGCTATGATGTGGACCATTGACCATGAGGTGCAGCGGTGCTCAGAGATGTATTCACCAAATGCAATGAATGTCTCATGATGATGGAGGAGATTGTTGTTATGGGGGGAGGAGTGGGATGAGGGTGTGGGGGATATATGGGGACCTCATATTTTTTTAATGTAATATTAAAAAGATAAAATAAAAAAATGTTAGTATTACATAAAGCAATCTATACATCTTACGGAATTCCAATAAAAATTTCAGCAACCTTCTTCACAAAATGGAAAAGCTAATCATCAAATTTATCTGGAACAGAAAGGGACTCTGAGTAGTCAAAAACATTTTGGAAAAAATGAAGTTGGAGAACTCACACTTCCCAGTCAAAACTTATTACAAGAGGCAGTAATCACAGTAATGTGATACTGGACAAGGACAAACATACATTTAAGAATGATTAAAGAGAGACCTGTAAGTATAGAAATAAACACACTCATTGCAATTGTTTTAGGAGGTACTGGGGATTGAACCCTGGATCTGGTACAAGGAAAGCAGATACTCAACCACTTGAGCTACATCTACTTCCCATGTCCAGTTAATTTTTGGCAATGGTGCCAAGTCCACTCAAAGGAGAAAGATCAGTCTCTTCAACAACTGGTACTGGAAAAATTGTATATCCATATGCCAAGGAATAAAAGTGAACATACTATATATAAAATAAACTGAAAATAGATAAATGACCTACAAATAATAACTAAAAATATAAAACTCAGAATAAATAGTAGGGAAATATCTTTAGGGCCTTGTATTAGGCAATGGATTCTTATTTTGTATTAGGGATGTTATGTATCCACTGTGGAAAACAGTTTGGAAGTCCCACAAAAATTGAAACTTAGAACTACCATATGACCTGGTATTCTGACTTCTAGATATATATCCAAAAGAATTGAAAGCAGGGACTCAACAGATATTTTTATACCAATATTCACAGTACAATAGACAAAAAGGAGAAGTCATATATCTACCAGTAGATGACTGGATAAACAAAATGTGGTAAATACATGTGATGTAATATTATTCAGCTGTAAGAAAGAATGAAGTACCAATGCATGTGGCATCAGGACATTACATTGAGAACTTTATGTTGGGTGAAATAAGCCAGACACAAAAGGACAAATAATGTATAACCTCATTGATATGAAATAATTAAAATAAGCAAACTCACAGATATAGAATCCAGAATATATGTTACCAAGGGATAGAATCAGAGTAGAGAATGGAGAGCTGATGCTTACATTAGAAGAATTTCTATTTCAGCTGATTGTAAATGTTTGGAAATGGATAGCGGTGATGGTAGCACATTGTTGTAAATCTAATTAACTGTGATGAATTGTTTGTGAATGTGGTCATAAGGGAAAGTTTTGGGCCATTTATATTACTAGAAATAAAGCTGAAAGCCAAAACATGGTTCAGTGAACTCAGTGAACACTGTTATGGATGATGGACTGGGGTTAAGAGTAGAAATACGGTGGCGGACTTGGCCTAGTGGTTAGGGCGTCTGTCTACCACATGGGAGGTCCGCGGTTCAAACCCCAGGCCTCCTTGACCCGTGTGGAGCTGGCCCATGCACAGTGCTGATGCGTGCAAGGAGTGCCCTGCCATGCAGGGGTGTCCCCCATGTAGGGGAGCCCCATGCACAAGGAGTGCGCCCCGTAAGGAGAGCCACCCAGCACAAAAGAAAGTGCAGCCTGCCCAGGAATGGTGCCGCACACATGGAGAACTGACACAACAAGATGACACAGCAAAAAAAAAAAACCAAAAAAAAACCAGATTCCCGTGCCGCTGACAACAACAGAAGTGGACAAAGAAGAGGCAGCAAATAGACACAGAGAACAGACAACTGGGGTGGGTGGGGGGAAGGGGAGAGAAATAAACAAAAAAAATAAAATCTTAAAAAAAAAAGAGTAGAAATATAAGACTGTTCTTTCATAAAGTATAGCAAATGTCTGATACTATGACATAGTGTTAATAATAGGATGGCATATGGAATAAATACATTTAATGTAAACTATGGACAACAGTAATATTTTAATATTCTTTCCTCAACCATAACAAAGGCACGACTCTAATGCAAAGTGTAAAACAATAGAGGGGTATATGTGAACACCCTATTTTTTGCATGACTTTTCTGTTAACCTAAAACTTCCCTAAGAAAAAAAGTTGTAATATTTAAGAAAACATTATGCTAAGTAAAAGAAACTAGACACAAAGTACCACATATTCTATGATTCCATTTATATTAAAGGTATAATGCATACCTTATAAACTAAATACAAACAAATTTATAAATACTTATAAAACTAAATATAAATAAATTTATAGAGATGGAATTAGATTATTAGTTATGGAGGGCTGGGGAATGATAGAGGGATTGAGAAGTGACTGCTAAGGGGTATGAGGCTTTTCTTCTTGGAGTGATGAAAATGTTCTAAAATTGATTGTGGTGATGAATGCACAACCCTGTGATTACAGTAAAAGTCATTGTCCACTTTGGATAGATTGTATGGTATGTGAATATATCTCAATAAAACTGCTTTTAAAACTTGGGGCACACAGCGTGGAGTTCCTTCTAGTCCAGTATAAACTTCGGATTTTACTGTAAGCTGGGAATTGATGGGGGGTTTCAGTAAAGAGTAACAAGGGATAAGACCTGTCTTAAGTTTTAACAGTATCACTCTGGTTTCCAGGTTAGAATGGACCACAGAGGCAAGCAGGTAAAAAGGCAGACCAGTAGTCCAGGGGAGAGATATGGTAGATTAGACAGCACAGGATCAGTTAGGGAAACCAGGCGATTAGGTTTTGAACATATTTGAAGTAGTTGATGCTGGATTAATGTGGGGTAAGAAAATGATACAACCCCAAAGTCCAAAAGATAAAGGAGTGAGCAAATTAAGGGAAGAATGCAACTATGGGCAAACGTAGACATTATTATTCTAGTAATGTAAGAATTTGTAACATTGATATAGACAGTGGTCAGCAAAGTTTCTGAGGAAAGGGAGAGGGAAGAATAGGTGTAACATGGGGCATATTTGAGACACTGGAATTCATTTGCATGATAATACAATAACATAAAATCATTATATATTTTGTTAAAACCTATAAAAATGTGCAGTGCAAGGAGTAAAGCATAATGTAAACTATAGATCATGTTTCAATATCTTTTCAAGTGTATCGAATGTACAACATTAATGAAAGATATTATTAATGGGGTAAAGTGGGGGGTAACGTATATGGGAAAGCCCTATATTTTCAATGGTACAATTATATCATCTAAAGCTCCTTCAAAATTTAAGAAAAAAAATTTTTAAGTATATTACACAGAGGAAGAAGGATCAGTGGAGTGGTCAGGTGTGGCAGGAGAAAGACTGGGGCATTCCTAAAAGAGAGTACAAAGAATGAGATCTTTAAAAAACAAAAATGACGTAATGGTCTTCATCAAATGTTAAAACAACTGATATGCAAGAGACAAACTGTAAAGGGAAAATATAGCCAAGGAAAAATATTTATGAACTTCTAATATGACAAAGAAGGAACAGATATCTGATATCAGGAGTAAATGAGGCTTAAGTTGGTGAGTGCCTGCTTCCCATATGGGTGGTTCTGGGTTTGGTTTCTGGTGTCTCCTAAAAAAATAAATAAAACAAACAAGCAAATGAAAAAACCAACTTGGGGATTGGTTGTGGTTCAGTGGTTGAGCACAGACTTCCCATTTATGAGGCCCTATATTCAATCCCTGGCCCCAGTAATACAGGGAAGAAAGAAAGGAAAGAAAGAAGAGAAGCAATACTTAGAATATATAAAAAGAATTCCCAAAATTCTCAAAACTCAACCATAAAAAAATCCTGTTAGAAAATGGGCAAAATATATGAATAAACATTTCACCATAGCAGATATATAGATGGGAAATAAGTTCATGAGGAGATAGTTGATATAATTAGCCATCAGGAGATGCCTGATATAATTAGCCATCAAGGAAATGCAAACTAGACCATTATGAGATATAACTTCACACTATTAAAACAACTAAAATGTAAAACAACAATACCAAATGCTGGTGAGAATGCAGAGAAATCGAATCTCTCATACATTGTTTGAGGGAATGTAAAATGATATAGTCACTCTGAAACCCAGTTAGCAATTTCTTATAAAACTAAATAAAGGTTCAACGCGGACCAGCAGAATATCCCTGTCTACATATAATAACAGGAGTTAAAAATGCTGTTTGACCTAAACTAATGGGAAATGGAAAGGACAAATGAGTTTATATGGCTATGAGTCTCCAAAAAGAGCCGGGAGGTTATCAGAGGGGTTGCCCTTATGCACACCTGAGCAGAGTCTCAGAGACAGATAAAGTAGATACAACCCCAGGTATTGGTTCTCTTGAGGGCTAAAGAGACCCACAGGTTCTATGGTCATGGCAGATGGAGTTCACTGACATGTCAGTTGGCCCTTCTTTGGAGTTGGTGTTTCTGCGTGATGGAGATGGACTCAGATGTGTTCTCTTTTCACAAGCCTTTCATGCTACTTTACTGGAATTGTAGTTGATGCTGGGGTTTAAGATATATCTAGGGGATTTGAATCTCGGGACTGACAATATGATAGCCAGGCCCTGAGCCTCAACAGACTTCAGCTCCTACACGCTGATTTAGTGGACGTACCCCACTCAGCTAACATGGAGTTGAAGAATGTCAACCACCACACCACGGAGCCTAGAGTGCCTACAACTGAAAGCAGGATGATTGCATCCAGTATCTATGTGGAATCTAAACCCTCTCTTGACATATATGTGGAATGGACACAACCAAGCCAAGGTCCACAGGAAGGAGGAATACAGTAAGGATTAGAGTGGACTTAAGGATATTCTATTCAGGAACTATTGTGGTTAATAATCGAGAAAATGTGGCATTGGTGTGGAAAAAGTGGCCATGGTGGCTGCTGGGTGTGGGGAATGGGAGGAAGAGATGAGATGTGGAGTTGTCCTGGGTGGTGGTGCTGCAGGGACAATTGCCGGACATTGTATTTCCTCCCATGGCCCACTGGATGGAACGTGGGAGAGTGTGGGCTATGGTGTGGACCACAGGCCATGGGGTGCAGCGATGCCCAGAGATGTACTCACCAGATGCAGTGGATGTGTCATGATGATGGGGGAGAGTGTTACTGTGGGGGGAATGGTGGGGTGGGGGCGGTGGGGGTGAATGGGGACCTCATATTTTTTGAATGTAATATTTTTTAAAAATGAATAAATAAAATAAAATAAAATAAATAAATACTTATCATACAATCCAGCAATTACACTCCTGCACATAGAAATGAAAACTTATGCCCAAACTAAAGCATCACATTATACTTTGAAATGATTAATCAAACTAATAAAACTCTAGCTAGGCTAATCAAACAGAAAATACTAACAACACCAGGAATGGAAGATTGATCATTTCTACTGGTTCCACAAACATTAAAAGGGTAACTGAGGAAGGCTATGAACAAGCCTAAGTCCAATAATTTCACAATTTAGATGTAACAGCCCAAAACCCCCTGAGAGAGGCAAACCATCAAGAATAACAAAAGAACAAATAGATGATCAGAATATCCCTATAGCCATTAAAATTTTGAATCAATAGTTAATAACATTCCAAAAAAGAAAGGGCTGGATTCAGATGGTTCACTGGCAATTTCTACCAAACATTTCAGAAAAAATGAAACCAATTCTCTGCAAACTCCAGAAAACAAAGCAGAAGGAACATTCCCCAACTCACTCTACGAGGCCAACATTTTCCTAATACCAAAACCAAATAAAGATATTAAAAGAATGGAAAATTACATACCAATAAGTCTCATGAACATAAATTTGGTCACTTGTCTGGGAATGTCTGGCTGACCAGTGCCTCCTGAAGAAAGTCACATAACAGGACATCCTTCAAACACTTCTCATAACCCCTCCCCATAATCTTTATGATTATTGTATATTTGTGGAAAAGAAGCACATACACACATTAATAAAAAACAAATCAAATATTGAAAGTGGTATACAATTCAAGGTAAGCGTCCCTTTCATCCAGCCCCTGTTGCCAGTTCTACCACCTCCCAGACATCCACTTAGTCATTTCTGGCATCTTCTTGCATGCCAGCCAGGTACAAACTTTTATGTCTGTATCTGATTGTATATCCTATCTTTGTGTGCATTTTTAAGTTTTTACCTAACTTATTAAGTTATTCAGTCATTAAGTCAAACTTTCTTAAAGAAATTTCCATAATAGACCTAAAAGCATGAGCATATTACACAGACACATCATGATATTCTTAGTGAAAGGGGGTGACAAAAAGGTTGTACAACAGACATAAACCAGGACTGCCATAGGCAAGTGGGAACATACCATCATCCTGGAGCTCATCAATCTGTTTAACAGCTGTATGGTAATCCAGTTCATTGACTACCTGGATACTGCAAAGTCCTCTTCCAAGGCTCCAGGCCCCAAAAGACTAGCTATGGCATGTGAAAAACCAATGACAGTCTTTCTAGGCACAAGGACACTGGGATCTATTAAGACCAGATTCTCAGAGTTTAGGATACAGGTCTGGCTAAGTTGACCATGGTCAGAAATGCCCAGCCTGCCCCTAAGACCCACCTTCAAGCTGGGGCCTGCTGACCACCTTCTAATATTCTTGTAGAACCATCTATCCCAAGAAATGAGCAGAGCAGACAGGAGAGCTCAGGTGAGCCTCCACCACCCACATGTACACACATCATGTAGCACTGTTCCTTGAGCACACCAGGGCCCCCCAAGGTTACCTTGTCCTTGATCACTTGCACAAGCACAAAACTGGGAACCAAGTGGTCTGCTGGTCTGCCTGTCTGGGACCACCTCCTGTGGTCCTGCCTGTCTGGGACCACCTCCCCCATAGGGGGGTTAGTCAAGTCTGGCTTGTCTCCCTGCAGCTCTGCATAAGAGGGCCTCTGTAGGACTATTCTGAGAGCCATTTTTTCCTATAGGGGTCAGAGGTATCCATGTTTTTCAGTCTGGTCTTCCCACCTTTGACCAACTTGGGTTTCAGAGAGCTTCTGGCAGGGAAGCTGCTGGGCAGCAAGGACGCCTGTGGTGCCCTCGTACCACAGCCCCTGTTCTGGTTCTGGCAAGCTACCAGGGTGACCTCCACTCTCCCAAGAAGGGCAGTGAGCTGGGAGTGGGAGTGGAAAGAACCTGCTGAGGCTTTCCTGAGGGGTGCTGGGAAGCCAGGCAGGGCATGCGCCTTGGGATTTCTCTGCCCAGCTCCAGGCTTCACAGCCTCTCCGTGTGAGGTGCCCCTCCCCATCAAATCTGCCTTGTGTTGAGGGACCCTGGTTCCATTGGCCTGACCTGTGAGCCCAAAAAATGATAATGCACTCAGGGGAAAGGCAGTGAGTCTAGCATCTCCTGTGGCAAGCCAGATTTTAAGCCAGGGGAGACAGGCGCCCTCCTTCCCCTGAGCCTGAACCTGTTCTTTCCAGAGGGAGCTCATGTCCATCTTTCCTCCCACCCTCCTGACAGCCGTGTGCGCTCAACTTCTGGACTTACTTCTTGCAAGATTCTGGCCGGGTCAGCAAGGAATCCCTCCCAGACAGCAGGGTGGGTGGCGGCCCGCCCCAGCCCCACCTCGTTTTCCGAAAAGACGCACCCGCCTCACTCCCACCCTCGCCCCATCACCTGCGCGGTCACCCACACCCCATGCCTTAGTGCCATCGAGCAGTCTGAAAGACCATTCTCTTCAGGCCTGGGCACTGCCAGAGCGAGCCGCCGCCCTCTGGCCTCCCACACCAGCCACGCCTGCACCCCCACACCCCACTGTGCGCCCCCAGCCCCAAACCACCCCAGATCCACCCTCACCCCCACCTCCACAGCACGGTGCCTCCTCTGTCCTCACCCTTGGTTCCTCCCAGCGTCCCACTGCCCCAGCCACCCCAGGTCTACCATCCCTATCTCATTCCTCCCCAACCGGGCTTGGAGGGGCCTTTACAAGTCGAGGTCGCGGGGATCCTAAAGGGGTGGGCTGTTTGGCAGCGGGGGTAGATTCGGTGCTAAATCGAGAGAATAAGCCTGGCCCTTACAGCTCTCCTCCCCCAGGAACACCAACTTCTATTTCCTCAGAGGCTCCCCAAATCTTCCCCAGCAAATATGGTGCTGGGAGAGGAGCAGGAGGACACAAAGAAGCAGGGAGGGGAGAGGAGGAGGGCGAGGGGAGGCGGCGGTGGGGCGGGAGCCGAGGGAGAAGGGCAGGCTGTCCATGATACCTTACGCCCCAGAAGCTTCCCGGCATCAACCTGGGGCTGCGGCGGCGGCAGAATTCAGAGTTTCAATTTACTTTTTCTTTTGTTTCAAGTCAATGTATTTTCATAAATGTTGGGTGTTTTATTTATTTTTTGTTATTTTGTTATATTTAATATGATTCATAATTTCAGAGCTGCATATGACAGTCAGATCATGCAAAAGATGGTGATTACTGTTGCACCTGCACAATCAGAACACATTCTAACAGTTCTTTTCTCCCTCATTTATCTCGTGTCTATCATGAGAACTGAGGGTACCACTTTTCTCATATGTCCACATTAATTCTCAGCTTGCTATGGGTCGGTATGACAGGCACACACACACATAACTTTTTAACATAGTGGAGTTGAATTTTTTTAAGGAAAATTTTTTACTGTCTTTTATTTAAAGATAAATAGATCACTCAAAATGTTACATTAAAAATATATAAGAGGTTCCCATATACCCCACTCACCAAGACCCCATTCCTCCAACGTCAACATTCCCTTTCATTAGTAAGGCACATTCATTCCATTTGGTGACTATACCCTGGAGCACTGCCATACCACATGGACCATCGCTTACATTGTAGCACACACTCTCTCCCAGTCCATCCAGTCAGTTATGGCAGGAAATACAATGTCCTGCATCTGTTCCTGCAATATCATTCAGGAAAACTCCAAGTTCCAAAAATGCTCCATATCACACCTCTTCTTCTCTCTCCCTGCCTTCAGCAACTCCCATGGCCACCATCTCCAAATCAATGATACAATTTCTTCCATTGCTAGAATCACAACAGTTCTATAGTAGAATACCAGCAAGTCCACACCAATCCATATTATATTCCTCCATCTGTGGAATGGCGATGTCCATTCCACCTCTAAATCGAGAGGGGCCTTAAATCCCACATGACTGATGGAAGCAATTCTCTTGCTTGCAGTTGTAAACACTCTTGGTTCCCTGGTGTGGTGGTTGACCACTCTCACCTCCCCGTTAGCTGACCTGGGTAAGACCAATGAACAGCAAAGTAGGTTTTGCAACTCTGCTGAGGATCAGGGCCCAGCTGGCACATAGACAGTCCAGAGATTCAAGTCTGACCATACACAAAACCCAGCACCAGTCATGGGTTCAATAAAAGTGGCAGAAGAGGCATGTGTAGAGAGGCTACATCTGAGTCCAACTCCATCACAATCAAGAGCACAAATTCCAAAATAGGGCACACTGGCAAGGCACTGAACTCCAGAGCCATCTGCCATGACTGTAGAACCTGTGTGTCTCTGTAGAACTCAGGAGAACCAGTAACTGGAGTTGTATATACTACGGCTGTCTCTGGGATCCTGCTGAGACACGCATAAGCATGACCCATCTGATGAACTCCCAACTCATTTTGAAGGCTCTTAGCCATATAAACTCATTTGTTTTTACCATTTCCCCTTTTGTTCAAGATCTTTTTCTAGTTGCATCACAACCTGGTGATGGTAGTAATCCCTTGGCTGCAGGGAGTCTCATCCCTGAAACTTAGGTCCCATTCTAGGGAGATGGTAATGCATTTACATGCTGACATTGGCTTAGAGAGTGACCATATTTGATTAACATGGAGGATCTTAGGAGGTAACTCTTAGGCATACTGCAGCTCTAGGTCTAGTTGAAATTTCGAGCACACAGGCTCATAAGCATAGTCGTCAGAATCAGGGACCCAACATTAGACCATCCTTCTTCACTGGTCTTTGCCCTTACACTTGGGGAATTGTTCCTGTTCCTTTGAAGAATGTGACACAGATCCCCAGGATGGGAACTCAGCACTCCCTCAGTTGTCATGTGTAACTCTATCCACTATAATAAAACCCAATGAACATCCAAAAATATCTATATACCCTATATGCATGCCCTGGAGTACTCCCTCCAACATTTGTATCACATGTCATGATACCACATGCCAGGGCTCCTCTCCTGCCATAGTTGTACCCCTCTGTGATCCAAAACTTCTTCAAAAATGAAGACTAATATATTGTCAAGTTCAATTAGTAGGCATGAAAGAGTATTGAAAGGTTTAAAGATTAGTAGTAGAATACATACTAATTTAGAAAAACTAAAATGATGTGAAAATAATTGGGGTATTAAAAAATGAAAAATATCATAAAACTTGGTTTTTGATATTTTGCCTTTCATCACAGTAATAGGTGTTGCCCTACATGTACAGTGACAAGGCAATCTCTTCCAATACTTCCTCAGTGGCTACATACCTTTTTTTCTTAATTTTTAATTTTGTCTTCTAAATTTTTGGATCACAGTAAAGTCACATATACAATATAGGGGACTCCCATATACCCAACATCAAACCCTTTCCCCATCTCCAGCAACGATCTTCTTACATGTGGATGTTATATTTCCTACAACTGATGTACAGATATTGAAATATAGCTACTAACCATGGCTACATTATGGTTTATATTTTAGACTGTACACTTTTCTAATTTTTTTGTTACATTATGGTTTACATTATGGTTTACATTTTAGACTATACACTTTTATAATTTTTAGTGAAATTTAGCATGGCTTTTACCATAATTGCACAATCTTGTGGGACAATTCCATTGTCCCAAGTTACCCCCACTTCCATTTATTCTATTCCTCTTTCCCCCTCCTCTCAGGGCCCACAGTGACAACAAAGCTTCACTGCTTGAAGGACAAGATTCATAGATACTTTAAAAAATGTTGAGGGCTTGACACTCTAGTCTGTACTCCCCCATTGGGAGCCACCTATACTCTCAAGAGACACCCTTTTCTTGATTTGAGAACATCAGGCCTCCCCAGAATGGGAGTACAACACTTTCCCTCTCAGTGTATGTGTCTCCACATGAAATGGCACCCTATGACAAGATAAGCACTCACACATTCCCTAGAAGCCTGCCCCAGGTGCACCCTGTGCCAGATGCCCCCCATCAAACACCTTAAACAAGTAAGGTGTTATATTCTAAAGAGTTTTCTCAACATTACAGTTTCAACCATGTACCTGACAACCTCCCATGTTCACTTGCTCCCTCAAAACCGCCTTCTAATTTCATGGACCATCTGACCCTTCCACCCAACCTTAGCCCCCCTCAAGCCTGCAAAGCCCCAACCAATAGTATCCCTATGGCCCTATCTTATCCTTTTCCTGTACAACTACTTCCTCCACTTTATCATAGATTTCACCCATGTAGGCATCAACTCCAAATCTTCCTCTCCCCTGCAATTTCCTGTAAGCCTTTCATCCAGTCTCTAGCTCTCTGAAAAAGCATGATTTGCTTATTTCATATCAAAGATGTCATGTAGCATTTGTCCTTCAATGCCTGGCTTGCTTCACTCAACATAAGGTCCTCAAGATCCATTCATGTTATTCCATGTGTTAGTCAGTACTAAAAAGCATATGAAAAGATGCTCAAATTCACCACTATTGGGAAATGCAAATCAAAACTACAATTAGATACCATTTTATTCCCTTTAGACTGGTGGCTATTAAAAAATTAGAAGATTACAAGGGTTGTAAAGGATGTGGAGAAACAGGAAGACTCATCCACTGTTGGTGGGAATGCAGAAGGATCCAGCCATTCTGGAGTTCATTTTGGTGGTTTCTCAAAAAAACTAGCTATAGATTTGCTATATGACCCAGTAATTCCACTACTGGGTATATACAGAGGAACTGAAAACAAGGACAAAAATGGATATATGCACACCAATGTTCTTAGGGGCATTATTCACTATTGCCAAAAGTTGGAATCAACCCAAATGCCCATCAATAGATGAATGGATAAACAAAATGTGATATATACATGCAATGGAATACTACTCAGCTATAAGAAGGAATACAGTACAAACACACTGTACTGTTACAGAGGGGTTAGGGTTGGGAGGATGGGTCATTTGGCCCAAAGAATTGGGGGAGGGTTGGGGGAGCAGATAACACTGGAGATTGTCAGGTATGTGGTGGAGACAATAATGTTGAGAAAGTCTTTAGAAAATATAATAAGGAAGGGTTACCTGTTTAAGGTGCTTAATGGGGGGAATCTGGCACAGGGGCAGGTTTCTAGGGAGTGTGTGAAGTTAGGTCTTCAATTTTATCTCTTCTTTTTTGATGTATGAATTTAAAGCTCTGAATTTCCTCCTCAGCACAGGATTTGCTGTATCCCATAACTTTTGATACGTTGTGCTGTCATTTTCATTGGTTTCAAGGTAGGTACTGATTTCTTTTGAGATATCCTCCTTGACACACTGTTTGTCTGAAAGTGTGTTGCTGAACTTCCATATCTTGGTGCCTAATCTGGGTCACTGGCCCTTGCAGATTTCCAGCTTCATTCCACTGTGGTCAGAGAAATTATTTTGTATGATTTCAATCTTTCTGAATTTATTGAGGCTTTCTCTGTGGCCTAGCATGTTGTCTATCTTGAAGAATGATCCATATGTTCTTGAGAAGAATGTATATCCTGATGTATTTGAGTGCAGTGTTCTGTATATGTTCATTAGGTCCAGAACCTCTATTATTCAATATCTTTCTTTATTTCTTGATTCTCTGTTGAGATATTCTGTCTAATGGTGATAATGGTATATTAAATTCACCCACTATAATTGTAGAGGCATCTATTCCTCCACTTAGTTTTTCCAGGATTGCCTCATGTATTTTGAGGCACCCTGCTTAGATACATAAATGTTTATGATTGTTCTTTCTTCCTGAATGATTATACCTTTTACTAACATACAGTACCCATCTTTGTCTCTCAAAATAGTTTTGCATTTAAAGTTTGTTTTGTCTGATATTAGTATTGCTACTCCTGCCTGATTTCGGTTATCGTTTGCTTCTAAGATTGTTTTCCAGCTGTTCACTTTCAACTTCCTTGAATCCCTGGGTCTAAGTTGGGTTTCTTGTAGACAGCATACAGATAGGTCATATTTCCTTAGCCAATCTGCCAATCTGTGTCTCTTGACAGGTGAGTTTAATCCAGTAACATTCAGTGTTATTAATCTCAAGGAATTACTTAGCCATATTTTCTTTGGATTTGTGTATGCCATGTGTTGTTTTTATTTCTCTTTTTTGTCTTTTTCATTGTTCCTACACTGTCCTCCAACTCTGTCTCTCTCATTTTTCTCATTCCTCCTGCAAAACTTCCTTAAGGGGGAGGGGCCAAGATGGTGGCTGATTGAACTTGCTTTGCGGTCTCTCGTGGGAAAAGGAGGCTGGGCACCGCTGGAGATTCTCCGAGCCTGGGCTTTTTCAGGATTTTTGCAGGGCAGGAAGTGTCTGGACATCGATTTGGTGGAAAGGTAACGGAGAGGATTGGTCTATAAGATATAATTTGGCTTCTATTGCCTGGAGGTGAGACGGGCAGACGGGTTGCTCACTCCTTGGTGGGGCGGGGGAACCGCGGTATCAGAGCTCCAGCTGCGCTTTTGGGGCTCTGTGGTGCTAGGGAATTCGCGAATCCTGGGCAGGCTGTTGGGAGGCTGAGGGAACGGTCGCCTTTGCGAATCGATTTGGGGAGACAGACGGTGTTTTGTGAAGCGGGGGAATTTTTGATTACGGACACAAATAACAGAGCTTCCGCCTGGAGCCCCACCCCCCTGGCCCGGCTGCCGATATGCAACAAAATTAGATTCTTAGTAATAAAGGGACGTAATTTGGAGGTAGTTTCAGGGTGCGGTGAGGGAGGGGGACACGTCAGGAAGCTGATTGGGGAATATTTCCCGAAGCTTGGGAATTACGGTTTTGGAATCCGTTTTCGGCATTTCCAACCGGAACCCAATCCACGGCGGGCTTTGGATCTGCTTCAGTAAATTGACTGCGGTGTAGAGGCGCCCTCAGCTGGCCGTTTTTTTGGAATCACAGGGTGGGAGCTGTCCAAAAGCTGAATTGTCAATTTACCTGCTAAAAAAAAAACCCTACTGAGTAAGTGAATTGCAGGGTTCAGACACAATATAGAGTTTGCGGATCTGACTTCCCCTATAGGGCTGACACCCAGCTGCGGGGCTCCCTGAGGGCTGTGTTACACTGCGGGGCTCCTAGGCTTCCTGTTGACCACATTTGACGTTGCCAGGTCTGAATCCCCTAAATTCTGGTGGCCCATCCCGAGACTCACACCTCTTGAGTCTTCAATAACTCAGACTTTCCACCCCTGAATCCATCACGCCCTGAGGTCCATCTGAGCTCCTTGAATGCCCTAGCCTTCAACGTTTGCGTTTTTTCTTTATCGTTTCATTTTGTTTTGTTTTTATTTTCATTTTACCTTATTTTTTTATTTTTTTTAATGTTCTGATTGCTACTATTGCATTATCCCTTAGTCTTTTCTCCCAGGATATCCCCTAAAATCTTTTTTTTAATTCAGTTATTTAGGGTTTTTTAAAAAATTTTTTCTACTTATTTCATTTTAACTCAATTATACAATAAGTGCTGCAGGGAACACCTCACATTTGCTGGGTTTTCGCATCCTCCACTGCCTCATTTCTGTGTGAACTGACTTAGGCTACTAACACTATCCCCTTTCCCCTACATCTTGATATCCACCATCATCTATTGTCTCTCCTATATTCCACTTCTCACCTCCCTTTCTTTGGTTCACAAAGTGTCTAAATCTTAAATTCTAATACCTCTGTTTTGTGTTCTGTCTGTTATCCACTCTTGAAACTATTACCTTTCTTTTCTCTTTCCCTCTCTCACGAAAACAATAGCTTTTTAGCACATACCATATTCCTCCCATATTCAGTCATCTACCTCATAATAGGTACTCTACCTACTGCTATAACTCTACACAATTTACACGAATCTAACCTCCACCCTCCCACATCTCATATTCTTGCTTTGTTAACATATATCACCAATACTACTTTACACGTTTTCCTTGCCTACACAATTGCCTTTCCCCGGCACTAACAATTTCCTCTAAAGTGAACTTAACCAGCAACAAGAAATTAGAATAAGAAGAACAAAGTGACAAAGAGAAGATATAACACTTACACAAAAACAACAGCTAACTAATCTCCAAGAGTAGACAAAGAAGCAAAGGAACTGAATAAACCCGTCAAGATAAAAAGATGACAAGACAGCAACAAAAGAATACAAATCAAACCAGTAATCAGGAAAACATGGTTGAATCCAATCAACAAACTAAAAATCAGGAAGGGGAGCAGAACTTCGCACAAGCAATGAAAGATTTCAGAACATTTATGACTGACAAATTTGATGAAGTAATGAAAGAGGTTAACAACATGAAGACAACACTTGGAGGGGAAATTGCAGACATATGCAAAAACATAACAGATATGATGGGAATGAACACCACAGTTCAAGAAATCAAAAATACACTTGCAGCAAATATCAGCAGACTAGAAGAGGCAGAGCAGAGAATTAGTGACATGGAAGACAGTACATCAGAAATCAAAGAGATAGTGGAAGGGGTCAATAAAAAGATAGAAAATATCCAGTTAGGACTCAGGGACCTGAATGACAATGCAAAACGCTCAAATATACGTTTTATACGAATTCCAAAAGGAGAAGAGAAGGGAAAGGGGTCAGAAGGAGTGTTGCAGGAAATAATGGCTGAAAACTTCCCAAATCTACTGAAAGAGACAGATGTACATATCCAAGAAGCACAGTGCACTCCACTAGTCATAAACCCCAACATGCCCACCCCAAGACATATACTTGTCAAATTATCAAATGCTCAAGACAAAGAGAAAATCCTAAAAGCAGCAAGAGAAAAGAAAACCATCACATACAAGGGAAGCTCCATAAGATTAAGTGCTGATTTCTCATCTGAAACCATGGAGGCAAGAAGGCAGTGGTATGATATAGCCAAGGTACTAAAGGAAAAAAATTTCCAACCAAGAATACTCTATCCAGCTAAACTAGCATTCAAACATGATGGAGAGTTCAAAATATTTGCAAATAAACAGAAACTGAAACAGTATACCAACAAGAAACCTCCACTTCAAGAAATTCTAAAGGGAGTTCTACAGGAAGAAAGGAAAAAAACAGGACAGGCAGAGTTGGAGGAGAGTATAAGAGCAACAAAAAAAAAGACAAAAATAGAAGGAAAAAAATACAAAATATGACAAACACAAATACAATCAAAATATGGCTAACACAAAAAAATTCCTTGAAAGTAATAACACTGAATGTCAACAGATTAAACTCACCTATCAAAAGATTCAGACTGGGACATTGGATAAGGAAATATGACCCATCCATATGCTGTCTACAAGAGACACATCTTAGACCCAGAGACGCATGGAGGTTGAAAGTGAATGGCTGGAAAACAATCATACAAGCAAACAATAACCAAAAAAAGGCAGGAGTAGCTATATTAATATCAGACAAAATAGACTTTAAATGTGAAACAATTGTGAGAGACAAAGAAGGATACTACATTTTAGTGAAAGGGAAAATCTGTCAAGAAGATCGAACAATCATAAATATTTATGCCCCTAACAAGGGTGCCTCTAAATATGTCAGGCAAACTCTGGAAAAACTAAGTGAAACAATAGATACATCTACAATTATAGTGGGGGATTTTAATACACCACTATCAACTCTGGACAGAACATCTCAAAAGAGAATCACTAAAGAAACAAAACATCTGAACAGTATATTAGAGGAGCTGGATCTAATAGACATATATAGATCATTACACCCAAACACAACAGGATATACATTTTTATCAAGCGCACATGGATCATTCTCCAAGATAGACCATATGCTAGGCTACAAAGAAAGGCTTAATGAATTCAGAAAGATTGAAATCATAGAAAACAATATCTCTGACCACAGTGGAGTCAAGCTGGAAATTTGCAAGGGACAGAGGCCCAGATTTCACACCACGATTTGGAAATTAAACAGCACACTCTTAGAAAAACAGTGAGTCAAAGAGGAAATCTCAAAAGAAATCATTGACTACCTTGAAACAAATGATAATGATAACACAACATACCAAAATTTATGGGATGCAGCAAAAGCAGTACTGAGAGGGAAATTTATAGCCATAAACTCATATATCAAAAAAGAAGAAAGAGCAAAAATTGAAGAACTAACTGCACATTTGAAGGAATTAGAAAAACAACAACAAAGTAACCCAACAGGAAGAAGAAGGAAGGAAATAACAAAGATAAGAGCAGAACTAAATGAAATAGAAAATAAGACAGCACTTGAAAAGATAAACAAGACAAAGAGCTGGTTTTTTTGAAAAGATCAACAAAATTGACAAACCTTTAGTGAGACTAACAAAGAAAAAAAGGGAGAAGATGCAAATACACAAAATAAGAAATGAGAAAGTTGATATCAAAACTGACCCCACAGAAATAAATATATCATAAGAGGATACTTTGAAAAACTATATTCCAACAAAAATGACAATTTAGAGGAAATGGACAAATTCCTAGAAACACATAAGCAACCCATATTGACGAAAGAAGAAACTGATGATCTTAACAAAGCAATCACAAGCAGAGAGATAGAATCAGTCATTAAAAATCTCCCAACTAAGAAGAGCCCAGGGCCAGATGGCTTCACAGGTGAATTCTACAAAACATTCCAGAAAGAACTAACACCAATACTGCTGAAACTATTCCAAAAAATCGAAACAGAAGGAACATTGCTGAACTCCTTCTATGATGCCAACATTACCCTAGTACCAAAGCCAAACAAAGACACCACAAGAAAGGAAAATTACAGACCAATTTCTCTAATGAACCTAGATGCAAAAATACTTAACAAAATACTTGCTAATCATATTCAACAACACAATAAACGAATTATACACCACGACCAAGTGGGATTTATTCCAGGTATGCAAGGATGGTTCAACATAAGAAAATCAATCAATGTAATACACCATATAAACAGACTGAAGGAAAAAAATCACATGATTATATCTATAGATGCAGAAAAAGCATTTGACAAAATACAGCACCCTTTCTTGATAAAAACACTTCAAAAGATTGGAATACAAGGAAAGTTTTTGAACATGATAAAGAGTATATATGAAAAACCTACAGCCAACATTGTTTACAATGGAGAAATCCTAAAATCCTTCCCTCTAAACTCAGGAACAAGACAAGGATGCCCATTGTCTCTGCTCCTATTTAACATTGTCTTAGAAGTACTTGCTCGAGCACTGAGGCCAGAACCAGATATAAAAGGCATTCAAATTGGAAGGGAAGAAGTCAAAATGTCATTATTTGCAGATGACATGATCCTATACATAGAAAACCCTGAGATATCTACAACAAAGATTCTAGAACTCATAAATGAGTTCAGCAAAGTCGCAGGTTATAAGATCAATGCGCAAAAATCAGTAGCATTTCTGTACACCAATAATGAGCAAGATCAGGAGGAAATCAAGAAACAAATACCATTCACAATAGTAAGTAAAAAAATCAAATACTTAGGAATAAATTTAGCTAAAGAGGTAAAAAACTTATACACTGAGAACTATACAAGACTGTTCAAGGAAATCAAAGAAGACCTAAATAAATGGAAGACTATTCCTTGTTCATGGATAGGAAGACTGAATATTATTAAGATGTCTATCCTACCAAAACTGATCTACACATCCAATGCAATCCCAATAAAAATCAACACAGCCTTCTTTAAGGAACTAGAAAAATGAACTGTGAAATTTATTTGGAAAGGAAAGAGACCCCGAATAGCCAAAGACATACTGAAAAAGAAAAATGAAATTGGAGGAATCACACTACCTGACTTCAAAACATACTACAAAGCTACGGTGGTGAAAACAGCATGGTATTGGCATGAGGACAGACACACAGACCAATGGAATCGAATTGAAAGTGCTGATATAGAACCTCACATATATAGCCACATAATATTCGATAAAGCCACCAAACCCTCTCAACTGGGAGAGAGTGGCTTATTCAACAAATGGTGTCTGGAGAACTAGATATCCATATGTAGAAGAATGAAAGAGGATTACCATCTCACACCTTATACAAAGATCAACTCAAGATGGATCAAAGACCTAAATATAAGAGCCAAGACCATAAAAACCTTAGAAAGCAGTGTAGGGAAACATCTACAGGACCTTGTAATAGGAAATGGATTTATGAATATCTCACCAAAAGCACGAGCAGCAAAAGAACTAATAGATAAATGGGACTTCCTCAAAATTAAAGCCTTCTGCACCTCAAAGGAGTTTGTCAAGAAAGTAAAAAGGGAGCCCACACTGTGGGAGAAAATATTTGGCAACCATATATCTGATAAGAGACTTATAACTTGCATATATAAAGAACTCCTATATCTTGAAAATAAAAAGATAAACAACCCATTTTAAAAATGGGAAAAAGATTTAAACAGACACTTCTCCAAAGAAGAAATACAAATGGCTAAAAAGCACATGAAAAAATGCTCCAAATCTCTAGCTATCAGGGAAATGGAAATCAAAACTACAATGAGGAGGAGGAGGCAAGATGGTCGCTGAGTGAACTTGCCTTTGCGGTCGGTCCCGGGAAGAGACGGCTGGGTGCGGCTACAGGCTCTCCAAGGCCGGGCTTTTTCAGGATTTTTGCAGGGCAGAAGTGCCTGGACATCAATTGGGTGGAAAGGTAACGGAGAGGATTGGTCTAGTAGATATAATTTGGGTTCTATTGCCTGCAGGTGAGACCCACGCACGGGCTCCTCCCTATTGGGGGTGGGGGGAACCATGGTCCAGCCCGGCGGCACTGCTTTTAGATGGCTCTGAGCTGTTAAGGAGTTCACGAGTTCTGGGCAAGCTGTTGGCGGGTTGATGCGATGGGTCACCTTTGCAGATCGATTTGGGAAGATAGACGGTGTTTTGTTGTGAAGCGGGAGAAACTTGTGATTGCGAACATAAACAATAGCGCTTCTGCCTGAAGCCCCACCCCCAAAAGCCTGGCAGCCGGTCTCCATCCCAAATAGGCTGTGGCAATAAAGAGACATAATTGGAAAGTTGTTTTAGGCTGCGGCAAGGGAGAGGGACACGTCTGGAAGCCAATTAGGGAATATTTTGCGAAGCTTGGGAATTCCGGTTTTGGAATCTGTTTTCGGCGTCACTGGCCGGGCTTCAGATCTGTACTAGTAAAGTGGCTGCGGTTTAGAGGCGCCCTCTAGTGGCAGTGGTTTGAAATCACAGGATGGGAGCTGTCCAAAAGCTGAAGTGAGATATACTCATACTAATGAGCCCAGCTAAGTAAATGAATTGCAGGGTTCAGTCATAATGTAGAGTTTGCGAATCTGACTTCCCCTATAAGGCTGGCACCCAGCTGTGGGGATCCCTGAGGACTGTGTTACACTGCGGGGCTCCCAGGCTTCCTGTTGACCAGATTGGAGGTTGCCAGGTCTGAATTCGCTAAACTCTGGTGGCCCACACCACAGAGACTCACACCTCTTGAGTCCTCAATATCTCAGACTTTCCATCCCTGAATCCATCACACACTGAGGTCTATCTGAGGTCCTTAAATGCCCTAGCCTTCAACGTTGGTGTTTTTTCTTTATCATTTCATTTTGTTTTGTTTTTATTTTCATTTTGACTTATTCTTTACTTCTTTCAATTACCTGATTGCTAACACCGCATTATCCCCTAGTCTTCTCTCACAGCGTATCCCCCAAAGTCTTTTTTTACTCAGTTATTTAAGGTTTTTTTTTGTGGTAGGTGCTGTGTAGTGGGTGTTTTAATTCTGGTTCGTGTATATCTGTTTTTTTTTTTCTTTCCCCTACCTGTTCCCCACCCTTTGCCCACCCCCTTTTACTTTCTTCCTCTCGTCCCTTCCCCCCCTTTCTTTTTTTGTCCTTTTTTCTGTTGTCTCTC
Source organism: Dasypus novemcinctus (assembly GCF_030445035.2). Taxonomy (NCBI): domain Eukaryota; kingdom Metazoa; phylum Chordata; class Mammalia; order Cingulata; family Dasypodidae; genus Dasypus; species Dasypus novemcinctus. Next base: position 69,173,607 of record NC_080691.1, read on the forward strand.
TCCCTCTTGTCCCTCATATTCTACTTCATTTATTTTAACTCAATTATACAATAGGTGCGGCAGGAAACACCTCACATTTGCTGGGTTTTCTCATCCTCCACTGCCTCATTTCTGTGTGAACTGATTTAGGCTACCTACATTATCCTCTTTCCCCTACATCTTGATATCTGCCACCATTTACTGTCTCTCCTATATTCCACCTCCCACCTCCCTTTCTTCGATCCACGAAGGGTCTAAGTCTTAATTTCTAATACCTTTGTTTTGTTTTCTGTCTGTTATCAGCTCTTGAAACTATTACCTTTCTTTTCTCTTTCCCTCTCTCACGAAATCAATAGCTTTTTAGCTCATACCATATTCCTCCCATATTCAATCATCTACCTCATAATAAGTACTCTACCTACTGCTATAACTCTACACAATTTACATGAATCTAACCTCCATCCGCCCAGATCTCATATTCTTGCTTTGTTAACATAAATCACCAATACTCCTATACACTTTTCCCTTGCTCACACAATTGCCTTTGCCCAACACTAATATACTTTCCTTTAAAGTGAACTAAACCAACAACAAGAAACTAGAATAAGAAGGAAAAAAGTGACAAAGAGAAGATATAACACCTAAGCAAAAATAACAGCTAATTAACCTCCAAGAGTAGACAAAGAAGCTAAGGAACTGATTAAATCCGTCAAGATAAAGAGATGACCAGAAAGCAACAAAAATCTACAAACCAAACCAGTAATCAGGAAAACATGGCTGAATCCAATCAACAAACCAATAATCACGAAGGGGAGCAAAACTTGGCACAAGCAATGAAAGATCTCAGAACATTTATCACCGACAAATTACACAAAGTAATGAAAGAGGTTAACAACATGAAGACATCACTTGGAGGGGAAATTGCAGACATATGCAAAAACATAACAGATATGATGGGAATGAACACCACAGTTCAAGAAATCAAAAATACTCTTGCAGCAAATATCAGCAGACTAGAAGAGACAGAGCAGAGAATTAGTGATGTGGAAGACAGTACATCAGAAATCAAACAGATAGTAGAAGGGGTCAATAAGAAGATAAAAAATTCCAATTAGGACTTAGGGACCTGAATGACAATGCAAAACGCTCAAACGTACATATTACAGGCATTCCAGAAGGTGAAGAGAAGGGAAAGGGGTCAGAAGGAGTGTTGCAGGAAATAATGGATGAAAACTTCCCAAATCTACTGAAAGAGACAGATGTACATATCCAAGAAGCACAGTGCACTCCACTAGTCATAAACCCCAACAGGCCCACCCCAAGACATATACTTGTCAAATTATCCAATGCTCAAGACAAAGAGAAAATCCTAAAAGCAGCAAGAGAAAAGAAAACCATTACATACAAGAGAAGCTCCATAAGATTAAGTGCTGATTTCTCATCTGAAACCATGGAGGCAAGAAGGCAGTGGTATGATATAGCCAAGGTACTAAAGGAAAAAAATTTCCAACCAAGAATACTCTATCCAGCTAAACTAGCATTCAAACATGATGGAGAGTTCAAAATATTTGCAGATAAACAGAAACTGAAACAGTATACCAACAAGAAACCTCCCCTTCAAGAAATTCTAAAGGGAGTTCTGCAGGAAGAAAGGAAAAAAACAGGACAGGCAGAGTTGGAGGAGAGTATAAGAGCAACAAAAAAAAAAAGACAAAAATAGAAGGAAAAAAATACAAAATATGACAAACACAAATACAATCAAAATATGGCTAACACAAACAATTCCTTGAAAGTAATAACACTGAATGTCAATGGATTAAACTCACCTATCAAAAGATTCAGACTGGGACATTGGATAAGGAAATATGACCCATCCGTATGCTGTCTACAAGAGACACATCTTAGACCCAGAGACGCATGGAGGTTGAAAGTGAATGGCTGGAAAACAATCATACAAGCAAACAATAACCAAGAAAAGGCAGGAGTAGCTATATAAATATCAGACAAAATAGACTTTAAATGTGAAACAATTGTGAGAGACAAAGAAGGATACTACATTTTAGTGAAAGGGAAAATCTGTCAAGAAGATCGAACAATCATAAATATTTATGCCCCTAACAAGGGTGCCTCTAAATACGTCAGGCAAATGCTGGAAAAACTAAGTGAAACAATAGATACATCTACAATTATAGTGGGGGATTTTAATACACCACTATCAACTCTGGACAGAACATCTCAAAAGAGAATCATCAAAGAAACAAAACATTTGAACAGTATATTAGAGGAGCTGGATCTAATAGACATATATAGATCGCTACACCCAAACACAGCAGGATATACATTTTTCTCAAGCGCACATGGATCATTCTCCAAGGTAGATCATATGCTAGGCCACAAAGAAAGGCTGAAGGAATTCAGAAAGATTGAAATCATACAAAACAATATCTCTGACCACAGTGGAGTCAAGCTGGAGATTTGCAAGGGACAGAAGCCCAGATTTCACACCATGATTTGGAAATTAAACAGCACACTCTTAGAAAAACAGTGGGTCAAAGAGGAAATCTCAAAAGAAATCAATGACTACCTTGAATCAAATGATAATGATAACACAACATACCAAAATTTATGGGATGCAGCAAAAGCAGTACTGAGAGGAAAATTTATATCCATAAATTCATATATCAAAAAAGAAGAAAAAGCAAAAATTGAAGAACTAACTGCAAATTTGAAGGAATTAGAAAACAACAACAAAGTAACCCAACAGGAAGAAGAAGGAAGGAAATAACAAAGATAAGAGCAGAACTAAATGAAATAGAAAATAAGAAAGCACTTGAAAAGATAAACAAGACCAAGAGCTGGTTTTTTGAGAAGATCAACAAAATTGACAAACCTTTAGCGAGACTAACAAAGAAAAAAAGAGAGAAGATGCAAATACACAAAATAAGAAATGAGAAAGATGATATCACCACTGACCCCACAGAAATAAAGAATATCATAAGAGGATATTTTGAAAAACTAAATTCCAACAAAAATGACAATCTAGAGGAAATGGACAAATTCCTAGAAACACATAAGCAGCCCATATTGACAAAATAAGAAATTGATCATCTTAACAAACCAATCACAAGCAGACAGATAGAATCAGTTATTAAAAATCTCCCAACTAAGAAGAGCCCAGGGCCAGACGGCTTCACAGGTGAATTCTACAAAACATTCCGGAAACAACTGACATCAATCCTGCTGAAACTATTCCAAAAATTCGAAACTGAAAGAACATTACCCAACTCCTTCTATGATGCCAACATTACCCTAGTACCAAAGACAAACAAAGACATTACAAGAAAGGAAAATTACAGACCAATTTCTCTAATGAACCTTGACGCAAAAATACTTAACAAAATACTTGCTAATCGTATTCAACAACACATTAAACGAATTATACACCACGACCAAGTGGGATTCATCCCAGGTATGCAAGGATGGTTCAACATAAGAAAATCAATCAACGTAATACACCATATAAACAGATTGAAGGAAAAAAATAACATGATTATATCTATAGATGCAGAAAAAGAATTTGACAAAATACAGCACCCTTTCTTGATAAAAACACTTCAAAAGATTGGAATACAAGGAAATTTTTTGAACATCATAAAGAGTATATATGAAAAACCTAAAGCCAATATTGTGTACAATAGAGAAATTCTAGACTCCTTCACTCTAACCTCAGGAACAAGACAAGGATGCCCACTGTCTCCGCTTCTATTTAACATTGTCTTAGAAGTACTTGCTCAAACACTGAGGCAAGAACCAGAAATAAAAGGCATTTAAATTGGAGAGGAAGAAGTCAAAATGTCATTATTTGCAGATGACATGATCGTATACATAGAAAACCCTGAGAGATCTACAACAAAGATTCTAGAACTCATAAATGAGTTTAGTAAAGTTGCAGGTTATAAGATCAATGCGCAAAAATCAGTAGCATTTCTGTACACCAATAATGAGCAAGATAGGAGGAAATCAAGACAAATACCATTCAGAACAGTAAATAAAAAAATCAAACACTTAGGAATAAATTTAACTAAAGAGGTAAAGAACTTATACACCGAGAACTATACAAGATTGTTCAAGGAAATCAAAGAAGACCTAAATAAATGGAAGACTATTCCTTGTTTATGGATAGGAAGACTGAACATTATTAATATGTCTATCCTACCAAAACTGATCTACACATTCAATGCAATCCCAATAAAAATCAACACAGCCTTCTTTAAGGAACTAGAAAAATGAACTATGAAATTTATTTGGAAAGGAAAGAGACCCCGAATAGCCAAAGACATACTGAAAAAGAATAATGAAATTGGAGGAATCACACTACCTGACTTCAAAACATACTACAAAGCTACGGTGGTGAAAACAGCATGGTATTGGCATAAGGAGAGACACATAGACCAATGGAATCGAATTGAAAGCTCTGATATAGAACCTCACATATATAGCCACATAATATTCGATAAAGCCACCAAACCCTTTCAACTGGGAGAGAGTGGCCTATTCAACAAATGGTGCCTGGAGAACTGGATAGCCATATGTAGAAGAACGAAAGAGGATTACCATCTCACACCTTATACAAAGATCAACTCAAGATGGATCAAAGACCTAAATATAAGAGCCAAGACCATAAAAACCTTAGAAAGCATTGTAGGGAAACATCTACAGGACCTTGTAATAGGAAATGGATTTATGAATATCTCACCAAAAGCACGAGCAGCAAAAGAACTAATAGATAAATGGGACTTCCTCAAAATTAAAGCCTTCTGCACCTCAAAGGAGTTTGTCAAGAAAGTAAAAAGGGAGCCCACACAGTGGGAGAAAATATTTGGCAACCATATATCTGATAAGAAATTTATAACTTGCATATATAAAGAACTCCTATATCTTGAAAATAAAAAGATAAACAACCTATTTAAAAAATGGGAAAAAGAGTTAAACAGACACTTCTCCAAAGAAGAAATACAAATGGCAAAAAAGCAAATGAAAAAATGTTCCAAATCTCTAGCTATCAGGGAAATGCAAATCAAAACCACAATGAGATACCATCTTACACCCATAAGATTGGCAGCTATGAAAAAAACAGAAGAATACAAGTGCTGGAGAGGATGTGAAGAAAGGGGAATACTCATCCACTGCTGGTGGGAATGCAGAAGGATCCAACCATTTTGGAGGACAGTATGGCGGTTTCTCAAAAAACTAGCCATAGATTTGCCATATGACCCAGCAATACCACTGCTGGGTATATACCCAGCAGAACTGAACACAAGGACACAAACCGATATATGCACACCAATGTTCATAGCAGCATTGTTCACTATCGCCAAAAGTTGGAATCAACCCAAATGCCCATCAACAGATGAGTGGATCAATAAAATGTGGTATATACACACAATGGAATACTACTCGGCTGTAAGAACAAACACACTACAAACACATGTGATAACATGGATGAATCTTGAGAACCTTATGTTGAGTGAAGCAACCCAGACATTGAAGGACAAATACTACATGACCTCAATGATATGAAATAACCAAGCTGCCCTAGATAGCAAGAGACTGAACGATAGGCTTATAGGAAATCGGAGGGTGGAGGAAGGATGTGAGCCGATGTCTGCAGGGGTGGAATTTAAGACGAGATGGTGGTAAGTATGAACACAAAGAAGAGATAAAAGGGGGGAAAGGGGTTGCCTTTGGTTGGGGCTTTGTAGGTTTGAGGGAGGCTGGGGATGGTCGGATGGGTAACATTGCCCAAAAGTGGGTGGAGGGAGGGGTAGCATATGAACACAGGAGAGGGTCAGGTGTTGGTGGAGAGTAAAATGCCGAGAAAATCATATCAAAATATAATAAAGAGGGTTACCTGTTTAGAATGCTCCGAGGGGAGGGTCCGATGCAGGATGGGCTCCTGGGGAATGTCTAAATGCTCATTCTGCCAGAGTGGGGTAGAAACCCAAGTAGTGAGGGTGGGGGTGGCCCCACATCCTGGGGAGGAATAATGTCATCAAATAGAGGGAACTGTATCCCTTGAGAGAAAGGGTGGCTCCCAGGGCATTGGGGCAGTTCAGCAAGTTAGGCCCTGAACACTATTCCATCTATCTATGGAAGTGGCTCCTCGGGAAACGGAGGTTGGCTGTCACCGTGGGCACCAAGGTGGAAGGGAAAATGGATGTTAAATGTGTGGAACCAAGGTAAATGGGGGGTAAGAGAGGAGTTTCACGAGAGTACACAAGGATGGATATAAAACATGTAATATTACACCATAACATACAGGAGATGACAGACTGATAATGTAAACTATAATGTAAAACATAGGATAACTAAGAATGTAAAAAACTGTGTATCCTAAAGTATGCACCACAATGTAAGCACAGATGTCACCTTGTTTGAAAGCTATTGTCTCAGACTCTGTACATCACGTTAAGTAAATATGATGTGAATAGGGTGTAAGAGTATTGCTGTGGAAGGGAAAAGGTTTTGTGGTGGATGTATGGGAGTGCTGTATACTATATATATGCATTGCTGTGGTCTAGGGCTCCTGTGAAGAGAAGCTCAATAATTAGGGGAAAAAAAAAAAAAAAGATAGGATGTAGAATTTTTTCCAAGTCAACACATATTCTTTATCTAACCTTTAAACCCATCACTATATGCCATTTCCTAGTAAGGGAACCTGACATTATACTGGGCTTCAAATTTCAGGGAGTTCTGGATCACAGAGTGGTTCAACAATGGCAATGGAGGAATACTGGTATAGGATGCCATTGACAGGGGATATATGGCTGACAGGGAGCTGTACAGAACATATGTCCAGGGTGCATGGTAATGTTTGGATATACTCATAGTGGCAACAATTAAAAACCACAGCAGGGCGGGTACTGGGTTCCTGGCCAGTGGTGCTCTGTCGTGGTCCCTAGGGGAGCAGCGACAGTCTCCCAGGTGCAACGGCGGGGACTGGGAGGGAGTGAGGGTTCAACAGTGAGCCCCTGATGCTCATGACTATGCTTGTGAGCTGATAAGCCTAAAATAAGAACAAGGCCTAGAGCAGCATTGTGCCTGGGAATTTCCTCCTGTCAGCCTTCATGTTACTCAAATGTGGCCAGTCTCAAAGCCAAACTCAGCATGTAAATTCAATGCCTTCCCCCCAGCGTGGGACATGGCACCCGGGGATGAGCCTCCCTGGCACCGAGGGACCACTATCAACTACCAACTGATGATGCAATTGGAAAATGACCTTATATGGAAGGTTCAACGCGGATCAGCAGAATATCCCTGTCTACATAAAATAACATGACTTTAAAATGCTGTTTGACCTAATGTAAGGGGGAAATGGAAAGGAGAAATGAGTTTATATGGCTACGAGTCTCTAAAAAAGAGTCTGGAGGCTGTCAGAAGGATTGCCCTTATGCACAACTGAGCAGAGTCTGAGAGACAGATAAAGCAGATACAACCCCCAGGTATTGGTTCCTTTGAGGGCTAAAGAGACCCATGGTAGTTATGATCATGGCCGATGGGGTTAACTACCAGGTCAGATGGCCCCTCTTTGGAACTGGTGTTTATGTGTGATGAATCTGGACTCAGATGGGATCTCTCTTCATAAGACTTTTATGCTACTGTGCTGGAGTTGTAGTTGGTATTGGGGTTTAAGATATATTTAGGGGATCTGAATCTCTGGACTGGCAATGTGATAGCCAGGCCCTGAGCCTCAACAGACTCCAGCACCTACAATCTGATTTATTGGACTCATCTCACTCAGCTAAGATGGAGTTGAAGAAGGACAACCACCACACCATGGAGCCTAGAGTGCCTACAACTGAAAGTGGGAGGATTGCACCCAGTATCCATGTGGAATCTGAGCCTCCTCTTGACATAGAGGTGCAATGGACACAACCAATCCAATGTCCACAGAGAAAAGGTGGCATTGGAGTGGGAAAAGTGGACATGGTGGCTAATGCGTATGGGGAATGGCAGGAAGAGATGAGATGTGAAGGCTTCTTTGGGACTTGGAGCTGCCCTGGATGGTGCTTCAGGGGCAATCACTGGACATTGTAAATCCTCACAGGGCCCACTGGATGGAATCGGGGAGAGTATGGGTCATGATGTGGACTAGTGACCATGACGTGCAGAGGTGCCCAGAGATGTACTTACCAAATGCAATGGATGTGTCATGATGATGGGAATGAGTGTTGCTGCGGGGGGAGTTGTGGGGTGGGGGTGTTGGGGTTGAATGGGTCCTCATATATTTTTTTTAATGTAATATTTTTACCGAATCAATAATAAAAAAAATAAATTAAAAAAAAAGAAAAAAAGAAAATAGAATGAGATAGAAAATAGAAAGCTGAGGAATAAATCTGTGCAGAATTGGTAAAAAAAAAAAAAAAAGAAAGAGCTAACAAAGACCCACTGCCTACTTTTATGAGTAAAGTTTTATTGGCATACAAAAAATAAATAAATAAAATAAAATAAAATAAAAAACTTCCTTAAGTATTTCTTGATGGGCTGGTTTCTTATTGGTATACTCTCTTAATTATTGTTTATGAATATTTTGAACTCTCCATCATTTTTGAATACCAGTTTTACTGAATAGAGTATTCTTGGCTGGAAATTTATTTTTCTTTTAGTGCCTTGATTATGTCACACCACTGCCTTCTTGTTGATGTGCTTTCAGATGAGATATCAGTATTTAACCTTATTGAGCTTCCCTTGCATGTAATAGTTCTCTTTTCACTTGCTGCCTTCAGTATTTTCTCTTTGTCTATAGCATTGGGTAACTTGATATGTATTTATCTTAGAGTAGGCCTGTTGGGATTTATACTCTTTGGGGTTGTGCTGTGTTTCCTGAACATGCACATCCATATCTTTCAATAGGTTTGGGAAGTTTCAGCCATTATTTCCTCCAGGACTCCTTCTGTCCCCTTTCCTTTATGTTCTTATTCTGGGATGCCTATAATGCATATGTTTGTGTGTTTTGTGTTCTCATTCAGATCCCTAAGTCCCTGCCGGATTTTTTTCTAACTTTTATCAATCAATTCTACTAATTCAGATGTACTGTATACCACATCACTAATCCTTTCCTCTGCCTTTTCAGATCTGCTGTTATTTCCTGAGAGTGTATTTTTGATTTCTTGGATTTTGCCATTCATCACCATCATATCAATTCTACTAATTCAGATGTACTGTCTACCACATCACTAATCCTTTCCTCTGCCTTTTCAGATCTGCTGTTATTTCCTGAGAGTGTATTTTTGATTTCTTGGATTTTGCCATTCATCACTATCATATCAATTATCTTTTTGGGTATGTTTACAATTTCTTCTGTATGCTCACTGTGATGGTTAGGCTATTGTGTCAACTTGGCCAGGTAATTGTGCCCAGTTGTTTTGTCAAGCAAGGACTGGGCTAACTGTAATACAAGGGTTTAAATAGACTTTAGTCACCATTGCCTTTACTGCAGTGGTAAATCATAGATAGCTGGTTTTAATTACATCAGTCAGGAAGATTACCATCAGCAATGAATGATGCTTCTCTCAATCAGTTGAATGCCTTAAAAGGGGAGTGATTCCAGCATTGAGAGAGAATTTCCCAGCTCATCTTTGGGCAGCCAACATGTCCCAGAACTCATCAAGAACCTTCATTGGACTTTCATTGCCTTCTTGTGGAACGTGGACTTGTGCAGCCCCATGGCTGCATAAGAGACTCATATAATCACATACTATTGACAGATATCTCTTGTTGATTCTGTTTCCCTAGAGAACCCTAACTATTACACTCACCAAGTGTTTTCTTTTTTTTTATAGTTACCAACTTATTAACCCTGTCTGGTGCTCTTTTTTATTTTTTATTTTTATTTATTTATTTATTAAATATTTTAATTGTATTTTTAAGATACATAGATCACAAAAAAATGTTACATAAAAAATATAAGAGGATCCCATATACCCCATACCCACCCCACCCCACTCCTCCCACATCAGCAACCTCTTTCATCATTGTGGCACATTCATTGCATTTGATGAATACATTTTGCAGCACTGCTGCACCAGATGGATCATAGTTTACACTGTAGTTTACACACTCCCACAGTCCATTCAGTGGGCTATGGCAGGGTATATAATGTCCAGCACATGTCCCTGCAATATCATTTAGAATAACTCCTAGTCCCAAAAATGCTCCTGCATCACATCTCTCCTTCCTTCTCCAAGGTTTTCTTAATATCCTTAGTCTCTTTCTTCACTTCATTAACTTGGCCAATGGTATTTGTTTGGAGATCTTTGATTAGATATCCAATATTCTGCTCCTCTTCCTGGTTTTTGGTTTGTTAATGGATTGGGACATGCCTTTCTGATTACTGGTATGGTTTGTAATTTTTTGCTGCTCTCTGATCATCATTTTATCTTGACCAGATTTTTAGGATATTTCCAGCCAAGAAAACTGTATTCTTAGTTTAGTTGATTAGGTTCTCCATCTAGTCTTGGAGTTTATTTAGGCACTGTTTGTGTGTGTGTGTGTTCCCTTCTCTTTAACACTTTTTTTCTTATTCTATTTTCTTGTTGTTGTCTAAGTTCTCTTGAAGGAAAAAGATTAGGACCAGGGAATGCAAAAGAGGTAAGAAAAGAAAAAGTATAACAGCAGTATTGATAGTAAATTTAGCAGAAGACCCATGTAAGGCCTAGGAGAATCAATATTAAACTCATGTAAGCTGTGTAGAGTTATAACAATAAAATAGTGGGTTACCTACAATGAGATGGGAAACTGATAAGAAGAAGAATATAGTATGAATTAAAAGGCCAGTGTGATCAGGAGAGAGGGAAAGAGAAAAGGAAGGACAATAAAATAAGGTAAATAAAAAATAGAAAACAGTATAGAGGTGTTAGAAATAAAAAGCCAAAGGAATTCGGGGCTAAACAAAGAGAGATGGAATGTTGGAGCAGCAACAGAAGATGGAAGATAGAAAGAAGTAAAGAAAAGGGGATAGAATTGATAGACAAAATAGTACACACGGAAAAGAGGAAATCGAAGATGAGGAAGCACAGCAAACAAGAAACACAGCCTGCAGCACTCAACAGAAAAAAAGAAAAAATGCATGGTGGGGGGATAAAGAGGAAGGAAAGACAAGAAAGCAAACAAAAAAAAACCCCCAAAATTAAAAACAAACAAGTCCCCAAGCTAGGAGTCCTCTTTGCATTTGAATAAACTGCTTAGGAATCTATCCTTCCCCCTCTCTCCCTTCCTTACTTCTCTCTCTCTCCCAGGGCAGCAGGAAGTCCATGTGAGATCTCCCCTCTGAAATTCAGATGGGACCTTGTAAACAAACTCACCGCAGAAAATGACTCTCAGTCTCTTTGAGAGCTAGCACCCACACTTTGCAGTGAACCCAAATATGCTATTGGAAGCTTACCAAGTATGTCCTAATGTCCCCCTCCCTTAGGTGTGGTGCACAGGAGTAGTTAATTGCCTGACTCCACCTTCTCCCAGACAAATTTTCCCTATCCCAAAGCATTTAGGCAATTCCAGCTACCTCAGCACATTCACCTCTCCTCTCTTCCTAGCCTCTCCCCAAGCTAGCTGGCATGATCCTCCAAACTCAAAAAAATAGAAACAAGATGATTGAACCCACACTCCTTGGGCACCTCTGCACACCTCACCAGAACCCTCCCACTCTCAGAGTTTTTCCCAGACCAGCAGTTCCAGGAATCCCATGGTTTGGGGAGTGCTTGGTTCAGGGAACACGGATTATGGGAATGCAGGCTTGGGGAATGAAGGTTACAGGGAATGCAGGGTTTAGGGAATGCAGGGTTTGGGGAATGTGGATTTGGGTATCACGGGTTTGGGAAATAAGGGGCTCTGGAATGCTGCCATGTGACTGGTGGTGTTCAGGAAATGCTGTGGCTATCAGCCCTAGGGAAAGGTTTAGCTTTCCCACAGCTTTGGGCACAAGTGCCAGAAACCTCCAGTTTTACCTTGAACAAGCACTCTTCTTGTCATTCTCTTTCCAGATTGATGTCAAGAAACAACTTAGCAAACTTTTATTGAGACATAAATTGTGGTAGAGAAATACATTTCCATTAATTTAAGTCCAACAGCATGAAAAGATAATTTATGGCACCAACATTTCTCTCCTTTAGTGCACTAAGATCTATATTACTATTTAATCCATAGAAATTGTTTCACTTAATCTGCAAATGGTTAAGTCTACTTTTACAGATTGGGTATCCTGAGCACAGAAAGGTAGAGTAACTTGTCCAGGATCACACAGTAGTCATGTAATGGAGTCAGTACTCAAAAGCCAGGCAGCCTGGCACCTGATTCTGACCTCGCTGAGCCAATGGATATAATTTTTTTTCCTATTTTATAGAATAAGTAATAGGAAGTATTCTGATTACTTCTATTACAAGTGACCATCTCTATTTTGTTTCTTCATTTAACTTTTGAATATTTCTTTTTAAATCTAAGCTCTTTTACAGTAAGGATACATCTTTACCCAATACTTTGTTAAAACCTACTCCTACCCTATAAATGTGTGATATTTTCATTATCAATTATCTTTAAAATCATTTTCAAGTATATGTTTTAAAATGTATTTCATTTCTGAATTAACTTGTTTTAAATATTTGTATGTATTTGTGTAATTTAAAAATTTCTTTTTCTTATAATAAATTGTGTTGAATTTTATTAGGTTTTTATAATTTATATTTGAGTGATTATTTCAGATTATCAGTTTTCTTTTTATTTTGTTTCAAGCCAACATATTTTCATACATATTGAGTGTTTCATTTATTTTCTTATATTTTAATATAATTTATTATAATTTCAGAGCTGCAGATGACAATCAGATCATGCAAAAGATGGAAATTACTACTGCTTATGCAAAGTCAGAATATTCTAAGAGTTTCTCTTTTCTCTCCAGTTCTCTTGTGTCTATCATGAGAATTGAGAGTACCACTTTTCTCATACCAAGTCCAGGTTAATTCTCACCTTGGTATAGGTCTCTCTGAATCACATACCCACACACATATCTCTTTAACAAATAAAAAAGCAAAGGCTCTGGGTCTTTACTTAACACCTAAGGTCACCTGTCTCATCTCAGCCACTGGGAAAGAGAGAAAAATTGGGGGAGAGAGAGAGTGAGACCCAGAAGCTGCGGTACAGAGCAGCTTGGTGTTTTCCTCTAGATCTAAAGTGATTTGGGGCAGAATGAGGTTTGGGTGTGTCCCTTGCCACCTCTAATGGCCTTGCTCCTGTCCCATATTTCTCCAGGGATGTGCCCTGAGAAGTGCAGTTTCTTTTGAGATTATCTGTGAGCTGTGCCTGACAAAAGCTAATGGTCCAATCCCCTGAAAAAGACTGTGGTGATGGTAAAAACCCTTGACAGGAGAAAGAAGTAGGTGTCAAAGATGAAGAAATCCTATTTCAAAACTGTCTTTCCACTCTCCTCAGTTCTTTTATTCAATTTCCAAAATTTAAAGAGCAATTGGACATACTGTACAACTCTCCTGACTTTTAGTCTATTGATGAGACATTCACAAATCTCACACAGAGAAGGCAATGTCGTCATTTTTGAATCAAGAGAGTTAATGAGCACAAACCACCCACAGGTGTGGAGGGTTAAAAAGATGACTCAGCATAGATCTTACACTCGAGATGCTTAAAATACACTTGGGATTATTGTACCTAAAAGGTTAATACACTCTGTGTATGTGAAAGAGTGAGCATTGGCTGCTAAACACAGAAGGCCACTGAATGCTCTTTACTTTTAACCAGGAAGGGACAGGAAGACAGTCTCAGGACAGCCCCACTCATCACCCACCAGCAGATCAGACACCTGGAGTCCCCCTTGTCCTCTTGCTCCTCCACCCCAAACACATTTTCTACAGGGCAGGACAGAAAAATGGACACAGTGTCTAGGGAATGTGGGCTCCTTGCAAAACTCACTCCCCATAATCAGAGGAAGACAGAATTGTGTCAGCCTCTTGGCCCTAGAAACCTCTCTTCCTTGAAACCACCTCTGATACCTTTCCCTCAAAGCTGCATGGACTGCCCCTGTTATATCCTCCTGTAGCAGCTTGATTTTTCCTGTCATGGCTCTTGTAGGCCTTTACTGTTATTATATGCACAAATATCTGTGTTCCTCAGTAGACCAAAAGCTCCAGCCACCAAGGCAGTGATTCAATAATCACATTAAAAGATTTGATTAAATAAATAAGCCAACATTTGAGGGCAAATGGGAGAGAGAGAGGAGAGGGGGAGGAAGAGGAGGATGAAAGGACAAGTGACCGAACTACACAAGGGCAGCTGCCTGCTAGTCACTGGGTGGCAGAGCTGCAGGAGACACCATTCACATTGGGTTTGCTGGGTGAAAGCGCATGCCAGTGGCAGGGGAGGGGAGGTGGCTGGTCAGAGGGAGAAGCTGTACTGCTGGCATTGGCCTGAGGAAGCAGAAATCACTTTTGTTATGACCATCCCATCTCCCAGCTTCTGCTGGAGAAATCTTAGGCAAGGGAAAGTCAGAATAGATCAGAGCACAGCAGACACATCCTTCTTCTTACTCCTCATTCCACAAAGGGATGTGCCCAGTGAAGTCTAAATCCCCAAAGTCATGATAGCGGAGTGACCTTTAGCACTGAGGAGGCAGATGAGACTCCAGCAGCCCCATCCTCCTTCATCAGACACCTGCTCATGCCTGAAACCTCTGGACGCCACCAAAGCCCCTGTGTGAACTGATATGCACATCTTCCTCTTCCCCCACCACTGCTACCAGCATGAGGCTGTGCCTTGCAGGCCCAGGGAGCCTCTGGAGCAGTAGCAGCACTGTACTGACTCCTGCTGTCAGGAGCTTCCTCAGCCTGGCTCAGCAGTGCCCTCCTCACAATACCACCCTGTGCCAGGCCAGCATCCTCAGCCAACCTGTGTTCCATGGACCAAGGAGCAGTAGTCACTCTGTTGCCAGAGGCAGGGGGGCTCTCTCACTGCCCTTGGAGTTTGTTCCAGCATCAAGGACTTCCCACTCAGAACAGTTTCCTGGGATCATTGTAGGCCTGATGACCACTGGTATTATCTGACCCACGGTACCCTCCTCATCACCCAGCTCTGAGCTGGGCACTCATCTTCAGAATCCAGCTTCCCTTGCCCACTGGCCTATGCAGATGCTGCCACTATGGCAGGAAAAGAAAACAAGAGAAGACCACATCCTTCCAGGTCTTTTACTTGAGCTCTGTCTGGGGGACTCATCTCCTATAGCCAAGCCCATGCTGCTTTAGAATGCTTCATCAAGCTCAGCTGGCCTAAATTCTCCATATGCAAAGCATGAGGAATATCCAAGGCCACACAGGGACACCCCACTGTGCACCTCCAGTCCCAAATCCACCCCAGATCACTCCCACACACCCACTTCCATGTCCTAGCTCCTCCTCCATCCTCACCCTTGGCCCTGCCTGAGCCATCCCCAACCTCCCCAACTCCATCCCCTCCCCATCCCTCCACCTGGGCATGGAGGGGCTAGTTGGTTCCTGAATCTCAGCAAAATTGCAACACCTACTCTCCAGTTCATTGGACTCACCCAGGACAACTAACAAGGAGATGAGGATGGACAATGCCCATCCCATGGAACAATAATCCTCACATCTGCCCCGTGGAACCTAAGTCCCTTCTCAGTTAGAAACAGAGTGGACATCAGCATATCAAAATCCTCTAGATTGGGGAATGAACAATGGACTAACATTGACTTATTATTCTATTATAAACTTATTACTCCGGAAATGGAATAACTCTTATCATCGATATAAAGGCAGTGGACACCAGAGGTTCTGAGGGGTGAGTGAGGGAAGAACAGATGTAATATGGGAGCATTTTGGGGACTTTGGATTTGTCCTGCATGACATTGCAGTGATAGATATAGGCCACTGTATATTTTGTTATAACCTACAAAAATGTGCGGGATAAACTATAATGTAAACCATAGTCCATGGTTAGTAGCAATGCTTTAATATGTGTTCCTCAATTTTAACAAATGTACCACATTAATGAAAGATGCTGTTAGTGTTGGAAAATTTGGGAGGGGAGAGGGTGGGGCATATGGGAATCTCCTAAATTTTTGTAACATGTATTTAAACTAAATCTTCTTTAAATATAAAAATAAAATAGAAACCCCATACATTTATGTAATGTTTATGTAATCTAAAGCTTCTTTTTAAATAAAAATGGAAATTAAAACTTAAAAAAATTGAATCAATTTTTCAAAGAGAAAATGAATTTTTAACTACTCATTCTTTCCTTAAATTGGATTTAATGTTTAGAAAGAACAGAAAGGAAGTTTTTTGTCACTGACAGTGGGTTTCATGAAGTACTTGACATACTAGTTCAAATGAGCTGCAAAAGGTCACACTGGGAGCTAAGTCAAAGACCAAAATAATGGCATATAGAAGCAGGGGCAGTGCCTTCATTTCCCTCTAGAAGTGAAACAAATGCAGGCTCTGAATCTCCCTGATATTGCCCTGGGCACTGATGAAGGAGAACCCAAGCAAGGGGTAGGCAAGTCCTTGGGGAAATAGCCTTTTGGGAGAGGAAGCCCCAGATGCTGACAGGAAAACTTTCCCTTCTCTGCACTTGCTCCTCAGGCTGAGTCCTGTCCTTGTTGATCCTGAGCACCCCCTGCAATTCATCCCCTTCCTGCAGGGGAGGTTTTTGTCTGGGCTTACACTGCCTTCCCTTCACTGTGTCCTAAATAGTAATACTTGGCTGTGTCCTCAGTCCTCATGGAGCTCAGATGCAGATAGTACTCATTCTTGGACTAGTCAGCAATGAAAGAAATGCAGCCTTGGAAAGCTGGGTTGTAGTTTGTGCTCCCTACCCAGTTCCCCATTCACTCCAGCCCCTTTTCAGGACTCTAGCAGATCAAGCTCCATACATAACTGCTGATGGAACCCCCAGAGACAGAGCAGGTGAGGAAGAGGGTCTATGAGGGCTTCAACAGTCCTGGGCCTGACTCCTTCATGGTCAGCTCAGACAGGACATCTGGGGAAAAGGAGAGACATCATGTCTGTCCTACCCCACAATCAAGTCCCTGTGAACTCCTGAACCTCAAGACTCTCACCCAGGGGAGTTGCCAGGAGGCAGAGGCAGAGTTCCAGCATCTTCATGACCATCTGGAGAATGAAGAGCACCACACAGTCCCAGCCAGTGGGGGGCATTTCTTCTGTGAGACCTAGGGTGATTTGCATCTGGGGGCTCTGTGGAAATAAGAGGCTGAAATAGTGACAGTTACTGGGTTTCCAAGGTGCACCCGTGCTGGGTGGGGGATGAACCAGCATGGCCCTGCTTTACTTGGCTCCAGCCCTGCCCATGCCAACCTCTAGATCTGTGCCTCTAGTGAGGAGTTCTGCAGTCTGTGCACAGAGAGCTGCTCTCACCCCACAGAATGGTGTTTGGTGTCCATGACATGGAGTCTGCACTGCACAGTACCCAAGTCTTGTTCAACCAGGTCACTGGTCACCCATTCCTCAGGGTCTCCAATCACAGATGGGGATAATGTTAGGAATCATTTCTAAGCATTGAAATAAGAAAATTATATCATCTGTGTCAATGCCTTAGAAGGAGGCCCACCATGAAAAAATGTGTCACAACTGTAAGATTCTGCATCTAAGCTTAGGATAGGAGTCAAAGGTAGGGAGCAGAGCAAAGCAGTTCTCAGATTTTAGGAGTTCAAGACTGCAGCCCCTTCAAGGAAAGGAAAGGCCAACTCCATAAGCAAGTGGGCACAGAGCAAGTGTGTGTGGGATGGAGAAAATGCTAAGCAGAGACACTCCAATCAGAGATCTCACCCTGCCCTGCTCTGCTCTCACAGAGTGATTGCTTTGTCTGCACAGAGCAAGGGCTTCTCACCATTCCCTAGATCCTTGACCTTAACAATGAATGGATGGAGGACCTCTGCTGAGATGAGTAGAAGGCCTGGCCTCCAGTGATCCTCTGAACCCCCCTACCTTCCTTCCCCAAGGAGGAACAATGAGAGGTGGCTCAGACCAGATCCCTGACTGTGAATTCAGCCTCCAGGATCTGAACTGACAGCATCATTAACTGGCTTCTCAGACCCAAGAGTTGCCCACTGTCCTGATGTAAATGGAGAAAGTGGTCTTAAGGTACATGAGAACATTGAGGAAAGATGATGGGGAAGAAAATGGATATCTATCTAGCAGAACCCCAAATCTTTGAAAAAAAAATTGTTAGCTGCACAAAAATCAAGCAGTTTCTGTCTCTACCCCAAGAAAAGAATTATTGGCCCATTACTCCATCAGTGTAATGGAAATTGCCCTTTACATGATTTGGGTGGCATTGCTTCTGTGCTCAGGGATATGAATCTTTGTGAATGTAGAGGCAAAGTGCAACTGGAGAAGAGTGTAGCCAAAACTTCCACAACTTGGAAAGTGAGATATCCAGTCTGTTTTCAATATAGAAAGTTCCTGGGTGATATCAGCCAGGCTTAATGTTGCCTGGCATGAAGTATAAAATGTGTTTTTATTAAAACTGACCAATATGAGATATATCAAAATAATATGGTTAAATGTAGGTTCCTTCCAGATCTTTCCACAAATACAAAATCTTGATGACATATGCTGATTCTCTATTTCTTTTCTTTTTGACATTTTTTCTAATTTTGAAACACTGGTATTATTACAAATTTTGAGGAAATATTCAAAACAAAATACAGATAAAAACAAGGTAAGCAAACAAATACATAGATATGAAATAACCTGGAAGTACAGGAACATACAGAATAAAAATCTCATAATGAATTATTAAGATAAATTAAATTTTGATGCTATTGAAAAAAAGAATAAGAAAACATAATAAAACAGACCTCCAGTCCAGAAATAGAAAAGAATGCTATAAAAGAAAAGTACAGATAGGAAAGAGAATGCATTTGGATATATTAAATAATATTGGAAATTTGAGTAAATCTTTACAAGATTAAGTTGAGAAAATTTCAGAGAATACTGGGCAAAATGAGACATTAAGGGAAAGAAACAATAATAATATTCCATCATATGGTTGTACCATATTTGTTTATTGATACAGGTGATGAAGGACATCTTTATTGCTTTCAGTTTTTCCTGATAATGAATAAAAATGGTATGATCATTTATGTGTAGGTTTTTTGTGGTCATTTATCTTCAAATCAGTTTGGTAAACACATAGGAATACATTTTCTGGTTTCTCTGGTAAAGCTTTGAAAGAAACTAATAAACTGTGTTCCAACATGGCTGTGCCCCTTTGATTCCACCAGCAGTGGTGTTGTCCTCACCTTACCAGCAGATGGTGGAAATAATGGTTTCCATTATTTCTGTGAGAAATTTACTTAATTATTTAAATGAATTTAAAATAATTTTTCAAATAATTTTAGCCTTACTAACACATGAGCCATGGCATCTTGTTTTAATTTACAATTCCTAGATGAAAAATGATGCGAAGTATCTTTTCATATTCCTTTAAAAAAAACTATTAAAAACTTTA
This sequence comes from Dasypus novemcinctus, assembly GCF_030445035.2. Lineage (NCBI taxonomy): Eukaryota > Metazoa > Chordata > Mammalia > Cingulata > Dasypodidae > Dasypus > Dasypus novemcinctus. The sequence continues at coordinate 69,193,134 of NC_080691.1, forward strand.
TATATAAAACTTCTAAATTCTCCACCATTAGAGTGGAATCTTCTTTAACTTGATCTTCTATATTTAAAATATTTCATCTTTTTATGAATTTCCTTGGCTTTTTCAAAGCCATCCTATTGGAAAGTGTTGTTCACATTGTTAGTATATTCTTCCTATTTAGCTGGACCTTAGCAGGTAACTGTGGGGGAGTAAGTTTAGGAATTAATCCTAGTGAATGGTGAGAGGGAACCCCAGGAATTCCATTTTGGACAAGTGGAACTCTAATACATAAACTCCACAAATGTGTGGGCCATGTCTTTTTTGTTCACTGCCTTACTCTCAGTGTCAAGCTGCTGCCTGATAACACTGTGGCACAACACAAACATCTGTCAATGAAGTCAATTTATTTTTGCAGTATCAATTTGAGCTTCTGCAAGTTTCTCATTGATTCCATTACTTTTATGAGAACTTTGCTCTCCTTTTCTGGATCTTCAGAGGAAAAGGGGGCTACACATTACTTGGCCCTTCCCCTCTAATTCACTTTTCATATTATTTTTGACCTCTGCTTATTTTCTTTGATGAGGTGCCTATACAGAGCTTTTGCACAATTTTAACAGGATTGTTTGTGTTGTTATAGTTGAGTATTAAGAGTTCTTTGTACATTTTCTATAAAAGCCCTTTGTCAGGTCTGAGTTGTGCAATTATTTTCTCACAGTATGTGCTTTGACTTTTCATTCCCTTTACATTGTCTTCAATAAAGAAGAATAATTTACTTTCAATTAAGTACATGCTATCATTTTTTCATGAATTGTGCCTGCAGAGTTGTAAATAACAATTCATTGCCTATGCCCCAGACCCCTGGACTTTCACCTATATTATCTTGTACAAGTTTTATATTTCTGTGCTTTATATATAGGTATTTGAATAATTTTGTGTTAATTTTTATTAAAGGTAAGTGTCCAATTTATCTATTTACTTGAATTTGAATATAGCATCATTCATTGAAATATTCTCTTCCTTCCTTGTTGGAGATTCTGGCCCAAAGGGTATCAGGAAAGAAAGAAAGAGAAAAAGGAGAATGAAACAAAGAGAAAGAAAGAGAGAGAGCTGGGATCAGGGGGTTCTGTGAGTAGAGACTCATCAGACAACTTTATTGTTTACAAGGGGCTCTATATATATACCCCAGTCTATGTGAGAACAAGCAGCAACATGCAGTTAACCATTGATATTACCTATAACCTATGGAATTCAATCAACTATTGTTTAAAGCTACCCATCCGTCCCAAGGAACTAACAGATCTTATCTCAGAGTACAAAGTCTAGATAGTCTTTATAACTACGAAGTAAATATGCTCATAATTCTTGTAGCCCATGACAACTTCTTCCTGCTTGAGTGTTCTTGCCCAACACTCCCAACTGCCGAACTTCTTATGTTGCAAGCGTTACCAGGGAAACAGCATGTCTTTCCATATGAGATCATCATGTCTTTGTTTCCAACACTTTCTTTAAGTTGCTACTGCTTCATTTACAAATATCAGTTGACTATAATAGTATTGGTCAGATTCTAGTCTTTCTATTCTTTAACATTTATCTCCCCATTTTTTCAACAATTACAAATTTCATTGTTTCTTGTAGCTTTACAATTAATATTGAAATTAGTTTGTAAGCTCTCCAATTTTGCCCTAAATCTTCAGTATTGTGTCATTAATTTATACCTTTTGTCCTTCCATATAACTTTTAGAATGTTATTTGATGCCTATAAAATAGCTTCTTGGGATTTTGTTTGAGATTGCTTTGACGTTATAGATCAAGTTGGGAAGAATTTACCTCTTAACTGCCCTGAGTATTCCATGACATGAATAAAAAATGTCTCTAATCTAGTTTCTTTCTTCATAATATTGTACTTTTTTCCAAATAGAGACTGCACATATTTTATTAGGTTTATATCTACATATTTCTTTTTTTTTTTTTTTGACTATTGTTAATTGTGTGGTTTTATGATTTTCAAATTCTAATTTTCATTACTGGTATATAGGGAAGGCTGTTAACATTGATAAATGAGCCTTTCCCCTGCAACCTTCTTATATTTTTTATTCATCCCAGAAAGTTTTCTCCATTGATTCATAGAGATTTTCTACATAAATGAACATGTCATTCTCAAGAAATTTTTATTTCTTCTTCAATAAAATAATTACTTTTTAAAAACTTTTATGTGTCTCTTATGTGTATAGGACCATAAATTGTGGGAAGGAAGGAGAGTGTGGAGATTCAGGTATGGTAGGAATATTTTGGAGTGAAAGTGTACAGGGAGCAGACTTGAGAGGAGCAGGAGACAAGATAGTGGAGTGTTTCAAGCTGGGAACCGGGAGTGCGATGCTCATGGAAAGGACAAAGTGTGAAGTCCATTATGGTGCTCTGTGAGCTCATGAGGAGGACAGAGTGTTGGAGGATAAATGATTTAAAGAAGGCTAGCACATTGCTTATATCATGTATGTGTGTACTGAAATCATCATGAATTACAACAGATCTTATGGGAGTGAGTTATAGAACAGGTGGGGATGGAATCCTCAAGTTAGGCAAGAATCCCAAAGACCACATGAGGACAGAGTCATGTGAGGAATGGTGCTATCATATGTGGATGAAAACTGAAAGAATGGAGGTGGAAAAAGTGAGCATTATCTGAAACTGACAATAAGCAGCTATTAGGCAAATAGTTTGTATGAGGAATATCAGGAGGGAAACACCCCATTTAAGAAGGTTTCTGAGGAGTGTTCCAGGGGGGAATCAAGTATCAGTTAGTACAGGAAGATAAAAGGAATATTCAGAGATGGGCTTGATGTCTATAGGTTTTGCCCTATTATTGACTGAAGATTCCAGAAGGCACAATGGAAAGAATTTGAGAGAGGGGTGGGGAGTGCATGATGAATTTAGAGAAGGGGATGTTTTGAGCCAAGGGGTATTAGAATCCACAAGATGAGAGAATAGATCCTGGATTGCTGATATGCAGTGGTGATTAACACAGTTTTGAAGGCAAGATGACTGTGCCTGGTATTTACATAAAAGAAAGGGTCTCTGTGATTCTGAATTTTGGGGAGGGGTAGAGGATACAGGGCTTGCCAGGACTTCTCAGGTTTCTGGTTCCCCTGGTGATGGTGGTTAGGGAGGTCATGAGGACCCTCAACTCTTCCATCCTTAGGATTCCCCTTGCTCACCTGGCATATTGTTCTTAAATCATGCATCCTTTTGGGAATTGGAGCTCCTATCTTCAACTAATTAAATTAATTCAACTTCCTGTGAAAACCACATGGAATAAGAAAAACATTTAATTGCATGTGTACATTCCATATGACTACAAATAGTTGTTTAACTTCTCAATATATGAGTTTCATAAACTCTTGTCTTCAGACTTTGAAATATAAAGGGATATTAAGGTCACAGTGAGGAGAGGGCTGACTATCAACCATTCTGAAAACCCTGTTGATGGATCATCATGGATCAAATTAGAATAGTCTCATAATAATAAATTTTGATATTCATGGTTCTAAGACCTGCAACACCTCCTTGGAAATTCTCTACCTTCTGAACATTCTGGTATTACCTGATCTCACTCAATGGACAGGATGTCAAGTCTCTTCAATATGAGAATGGAGGAGACTGAATGACAACAACAGCACTGTCCTTTTTATTGCTGCATCACCCAACTCCTGTACAGGGGTCATCCTGAAATTCTGGGCTCTTCTAGCTGTGGGTTTGGCTTAGAACCAATGGGTGGACAACTTCATACTTGCAGCTTTCTATCAAATTTCAGCTCCAGGGATCAAGGCAGTCAGGTGTGCCTAAACTCTTCCAGAGGAAAAGGAAAGCCAGTCCATGCAGACACAAGGTTTCAAACCTTCCATGTCTCACTTTTCTACTTCTCATTTCTTTCTTGAAAATACAGCCCATTCCCTAGAGGTGGTAGATCAGGAAGAACTCCCAGTGTTCCTGATGGTAGTTAATGCTCTTACCACCCAATAAGGCATCTTCTCCCAGTGAGAACTGGGTGGTTTGTGCAAGTCCATCCCACTAGCTGCACCCATCAGGAACAGCCTACTGTGTGTTTGGATCATGTACAGACTATATAAGTACAGAAGCACTTTTCATGATGGGGAAAACAAGGTTGAGTAACCTGGATGATGCATCTAAGGCCATGCTGAGTTGTCTCCACTTTCCGATCCTTCACTCTGAGGTAATGGTACTCTATGTGGTGGGAAGCAAGAAATCTGAATATCCTGGGAGAGGAAGAATATACATGCTCACACTTGGGAAAAGAAGGTGGGGACTTTAATTTTCAATTCCAATAAAATAATCCTGCCACAAAATATTCTGTCCTTACAATAAGTAAACAATCAAGAAATTTTGAGATTATTAGTTGATTATTTTATTATTACATTATTATTATATTGTTCCTGACCTGAACCAGGAAAGAAAATTAATTGCCCCAAATTAAATGCACATTGTCAGAGTGTCACTTAAATGTGTTTGTTCATACTTCCTGTCTAATCCAGCAGAAAAATATGAAGAAAAGTAATTTATGTGTTATAACAAATAATATTTTATAAAATATACAAACATATATTGTGTGTCCCCGTCTCCTTCCCGCCCAGTATTGGCAGCCGGCGCTGCCCCTCCTTCTCTCCTTCTCCGTCTTCCGCCTAGCCGTTATCTAGACAGCCCACACTTTCCCCTTCCCCTCCCTTGCTCCTAACCCCTTAGCCAGCTTACTGTCCAGTAACCGCCTACAGTCCAGTAACCGCCTACTGTCCAGTAACCGCCTACTGTCCAGTAACCGTCTACGCAAGCAACAGCACCCACCGGCACCAATCAAGTCCCTTTACGTATCCCTAGACCCTATAAAACCATGTCCCCTTCTACAATAAAGCAGACTTGTGCCCAGACCTCATCTCCGTGGTGTTTTTGCTTGCACCGCACGTCCCCCGTGCCTGAGCAGAGAGAGCGAGGGCCCAACGGCTTCGTGCCGACCCCCCTCCTCTCCTTTGACTGTGGTGCAGCCCCCGTCCGGAGAGCTCACCCGGCCATCCGCGTCGACCCTCCTGGAGGCCCGCAGCTGCCCACATTTGGCGCCCAACGTGGGTGGGGCCCACTCTGACGCCTACCCCCCACCCTTCACTCAAGGTAGGGACTCTTCGGCGTCTCCCATTCAAACCAAAATGGGTGCTTCACTCTCCTCCCGTCAGGTCCTGCAGGTTCGGGCCCTGGCTGCCCTCCTGGAAACTAACCAGGTTAGAGTTTCCGTCCGCCAGCTTCAGTGCTACTGGGACTTACTTCTCCCGTTCAATCCCTGGCTCATCACCTGCCCGCTCTGGAATCCTCAGACTTATGCCCGGCTAATCAAACGAGTAGCCTCAGCCATGGAACATGAGGGCCGGGTCTTTCCCCCCGGCCTCCTCCCCACTCTTGTAGCCATTCGCGCTTGTTTGCAAGGCATGCCCACTCCCGAGGCCAAGGCCTTCCCGTGCGATACCGTGGATGAGTCAGGGGAAGGGCGCGGCCGCCAAGACGGCGCTCCCGGTAACGACTCCGATGCCGAATCGCTCTCGGCTCAGTTGGAGGCCGTGCTTGAGCTTGACCCCCCTTGCGCCGCTGATTCTGACTCCGACCAGGATGGCGCACTTCTGCCTTCTTCCTCACGAAACAAAGAAAAGCCCACCCAAGAGGGCGCGCTCCCTCCTTCTTCCTCCCAAAAGAGGAAGAAGCCGCACTCCCCGCCCCTTCCTGCTTCTTCACGGAAGGACTATCCGCCGTTGTACCCTCCCCTTCCTGCCTCTGCGCCATCTTGCCCCTACCCGGAACCGGCATCATCTTGCCCTTACCCGGGACCGGAAGCGCTTCATCCGCCATCTTCTGATGACGACCTAGATGATGCGTACGAGCGCCCGCCGTCTTATGTGCAGCCGAATAGACACCCCCTCCCGCGCTCTAATAATCTTCTCTTCGAGCCCCCCACTGCTCCAATCGCTGATATGTATCCGCTAAATCCCAATCGTTCTCGAGCAAACCCCCAAATATGGGTTCCCTTCTCCCCAAAAGACATGCAAACCCTCCGCAGCGCTATCCGAGAGGATGGTCTTGCCAGCCCCCATGCTCAAGACCTCCTTGAACGTATGACCTTTGCCCACTGTCTCCCCTACGACTGGATATCCCTCACGAGAGGCATACTTCCCTCGGGGCAGTTTATTGACTGGCGTGCACATTTCGCTGCCGAGAACGAAAAACAAATCACCGAGAATGCCCGCGACGGCACCCGATATCCTGCCAACGCGTTCCTCGGACTGGGGCACTACGCCATGCCACAGAGCTACGTCGCCCTCCCTCAAGGCTTCTACATCCAGCTAAGGCAGTGTGCCCTCCGTGCCTTCCTCAACTGCGCCGCCTCCGCGCCCGAGCCACTCACCAGACTTTTCCAGAAACCAGAGGAACCGTTCTCCGACTTCATGGCGCATGTCCAGGCTGCGGCCAAGCGCAAGGTCGTCGGCACGCAGGCCCAGACCTCCTTCATCAAGGACATTGTTCAGGAGGGCGCAAACCCAACTTGCAAGGCAATCATCAGGCCGCTGAGAGACAAGTCCCTCCACGACTGGGTCCTCACCTGCTCCGGAGTCAATGCCCAGGCCTCCGCCGTGGCCCAGGCTGTCCTCGCTGCCGTCTCAGCCTCCAACAAATGCTTCCACTGTGGCGAACTCGGCCACTTCGCTCGAGACTGCCCCAACAAGCCACGGCCGCCGCCGGACGTGCCCAACATAGGCCATCCACCACGGCCTCCTTCCACTCCGTGCCCGCGGTGCGGAAAAGGATACCACTGGGCCTGCGACTGCCGCGTCCCTAACTCCAGCCGCAAGCCTTTAAACGGCCATGGGGGCAGGCCTCAGCCCCACAACAAAGAGGCCGCAACGACTCAGCGCCCCCGCCCATGAAAGTACTCTGGTCTATTCCCATCGCACCCTCCACCAAGCCTCTTCTCTCTATCCAAGTCTCCGGCCGCTGGCTCACAGGGCTACTCGACACAGGAGCAGAAATTTCCTGCATTCCACTCGACCAGGCCGGGCACCTCCCTCTGACCGATGGCCCCCTAGTGGTGGGAGCCACCAGCCAAGCGCCCTCCCAGCAAGTTGCCCAGGACGTCGTCTGGAGAGATGCAGAAGGTCGACAGGGAACCTTCCGCCCCCTCGTTCTGAAGGAAATCTCGCAAGTTCTTTGGGGCTGTGATATCCTGCATCAGTCGGGAGCCGTTCTCACTGCCACGCCACCGCAGCTGCCCCCCCAATAGTTTCGGCCATTGCTCGCGTTCAACCTCCAGCACCCGTTCCTCTGCAATGGGATACAGAGGAGCCCATTTGGGTGGAGCAATGGCCTTTCCCAATCCCTAAACTGGACATTCTTAAGGGGCTTGTTGATGAGCAGCTTCACGCGGGCCACATCGAGCCCTCCACCAGCCCATACAACTCTCCAATTTTCTTCATTCAAAAGAAGAACGGGAAGTCCCGTCTACTTCAAGACTTAAGAGAAATCAACAAACACATCAAGCCTATGGGATCGCCGCAGCCCGGCCTCCCCCACCCTACCGCGGTGCCCCGGCATTGGTTTGTTGCAGTGATAGATATTAAAGACTGCTTTTTCTCCATCCCGTTGCACCTGGGCGACCGACTGAAATTCGCCTTCACGGTTCCTCAGACCAACCATCGGGAACCGGCACTGCGATACCACTGGCGCGTTCTGCCTCAGGGCATGCGAAACAGCCCTGCCATTTGCCAGATGTATGTACGCGAAGCCATCCAGCCACTCGTGAAGTACGCTAACATCATCCACTATATGGACGACTTGCTCGTGGCCCATCCCTCAGAGTCAGGCCTGCACGCAGTCCTGGAGCAACTGCTGCACCACCTTCGAGACCTAGATCTCAAAGTCAATACACAGAAGCTAACTGTTCATCCACCCTACCAGTTCCTAGGGTTCTCCATCACTTCCACCGTTGCGCCCCAAACGCCACACATCAGAATTCCTGACCTGCTTACGCTCCTCGAATTACAACAACTCTGCGGACAGATCAATTGGTTGCGCCCAGCACTGCCGCTTACCACAGAGCAACTCCAGCCCCTGTACCGGCTACTCTGCTCCAACGCTCCGCCATCATCCGCACCCGGAAAGAGGATTCGCCTCACCAACGAGGCCAAAAATGCCCTGGCCTGGGTAAATAGAGCCATTGAACAGTGCCAACTCCAGTGACATGAGCCTGGGAAACCGTTGTTAGGCCTAGTCTTACTCACTCGGGGAACACCTACTGGCCTTCTTTGGCAAGATGGACCGCTCCTCTGGGTCCATATGGCAAAGAGTAAGCTCCGAAAGATTGGACCTCAAACCACCCTACTCGTTCAGCTCGCCACCACCCTAGTCACACAAGCCACCCATCATTATGGGTGCCCACCTGACACCATTGTGTGGCCCTTCACCACCGGGCAAGTCACCACCCTGCTACGCAGCTCCGTTGATATGCAAACTCTTATGGAGCTTTATCATGGCAACTTCGATAACCACTTTCCACAGCATCGGTTACTGCAGGGCCTTCCCCTGCTAGAAATCGCTGCCCCCGGCCATTTCCCTTTTCCATCCAGCAAGCCTCTTCCAGACACCACCATCATCTTCACAGACGCCTCCAAGACTAAGTTTGCCGCCGTTGTCTTCGCACCCGGCGAGCACCAGCCACGTTCACACGTGCGCCTCCATCAATCCTCTGTGCAAGTGGCCGAACTACATGCTGTCATCTTAGCACTCCAAACCCATCCCCACTGTCCACTGAACATCTTTACAGACAGCCTCTACTGCCTACAAGTCTGCCAAGTCATCGCCTTTTCTGCATTTTTTCCGCCCGACAACTCAGCGAGTGAAAGCATTAACATCGCTCTCCTGGACCTTCAAGAGCTGAACCGCCAACAGCCTTGGTTCATCGCTCACTTCCGCAGCCATTCCAGCCTTCCCGGGCCCCTAGCCCACGGCAACCACCTTGCTGATCAGGCCTACTTCCAGCCGAGACCACCGTCGCAGTCGGAGACCTCATCAATCAGGCCAAGCTGCTGCATGCCAGATTTCACTTCTCAGCAGCTGGCCTCCACAAACTCTTTCCAGACCTCCCAATCCATACCTGCAAACACCTTGTGCAGTCATGCCAAACGTGCGCTCCATTGCTGCCCTTGGGGCCGCTCCAACCGCAGGGAGTTAACCCTCGTGGGCTCCGCCCCAATTCCAGATGGCAACTGGACGTCACTCACGTCCCCCAGTTTGGCCGATGGAAATACCTCCACGTGGCCATCGACACCTTCTCTCATCTCTGCTATGCAACCGTGCTCACCGGAGAAATGGCCAAGCACGCCATCCAAGCGCTCAGAGAATCTATTCTTTTCATGGGCGTTCCATGGGACATCAAGACAAACAACGGACCTGCCTACCGGAGCGCCTCCTTTGCCGAATTCCTCAAACTCTACGACATCACCCATCACTTCGGCATTCCCTACAATCCGCAGGGACAAGGCCTAGTAGAGCGTGCTCACCAGTCTCTCAAAACCCTCATTCTCAAGACATCTGCCGACCTGCCGCGTTGCACCCCTCGCGACGCCGTCACAGAGGCCCTAATCCGACACAACCTGATGACCTTCAATGCCCAAGGCTTTTCACCGGTCCACATGCACTGGGGGCCTACCTTCCGGCCCACCCCTGCACCGCTTGTCCTCTGGCGTGACCTGCAGACCACCCAATGGCATGGACCTGCCCCTTTCTTAGCCCAGGGACGGGGATTCGCCTGCGTTTTCCCTGAATCAGAGCCGCAGCCCATCTGGGTCCCAGGATGTCTCATCAAGCCCCACACCACTGAGGCTTCCGCTAACGCTGACACCAATGATCCTCCTAACGAGTTGCCTACCTAACTTGTCTCCTTCCCATCGCTGTTTCCTTTGTAGTTTTCTCTCTCTCTTTTGTCTCCACAGATGATTCGCCGCAATGCGGGTAGTTCCGTTCTTCCCATTGCTCTCATCGTCATGCTTCCCTTCATCTCCCCGGCCGTTGTCAACTCGCCCCATCAATGCTCCAATTGGACCCTCCAGCGCTGGCAAGAGGAAGCCTTCCTCATCATCAGAAAACTACTGCCCACGCCTGAATCCCCACCCCTCGCCGTTGGCCCCAATAAAGTCCTCAATCCCCCCGCCTCCCCCCCTTCCAGCGGCACCCCCCCTCGTCCATCACTCCCCAGCTATGGCCCCCCCTACCAAGTATTCCAGTCCCGTTCTCACGTTAATCTATGCATCCTACTTATCTCTAAATACTTCTCAACCCAATCTCACCAAGAACTGTTGGCTCTGCCTCTCCCCCTCCCTTCCTATCTATGAGCCTGTCGCCGTTAACTTCACGTTCGACGAATCCACTTCAGTAGCCCCAGCCGAATGCAACTGGAACACTTCCTCTGTCCCCCTAACCCTTCAATCTGTTTCCTCCACAGGACGCTGTGTTCATTCTCGTCAAGGTTCCCACCCCTCCCTTAGTGCTTGCTCTAGCTACTCCTCTCCCAGCGCTTCCGCCAAGTTCTTAATCCCCCTTAACACCTCCCAATGGCTTTGCACCTCCACCGGGCTAACCCCCTGCCTCAATGTTGCCACCCTCAACGATACCCATGAGACTTGCCTGCTCATCCTTCTCGCTCCTCGAGTCGTTTACCATTCTGACCACGAATTTTTCCGCCACATGCTGAGCAGACAAACCTCCCTCCACTTACAAAGGAGAGAGCCTGTCACCGCAGTCCTGACAGTCACTACCCTTCTAGGTCTTGCAGGGGCAGGCACAGGGATCGCCGCCCTCGCCACACAGTCCTCTGCCCTCTCCTCTCTCAGACAGGCCATCGACGAAGATATCACCTACCCTCAAAATGCTGTAAAACATCTAAAAAATTCTCTCAATTCTCTCTCTGAGGTAGTCCTCCAGAACCGCCATGGCCTCGACCTCCTCCTCCTTAAGGAAGGGGGTCTCTGTGCCGCCCTTGGAGAGGAGTGCTGTGTATACGCCAACTCCACCGGCTTAGTCAAGGACAACCTGAGAAAGGTCCAGGAGGGATTGGATAAGCGCCGCAAAGAGCGAGAAAATGCGAACTATTTTTCCAGTGTTCTCCATACCCTCCTCCCATACCTCCTTCCATTTTTAGGCCCACTCATCATCATCATCTTAGCCCTCACTGTAGGACCCTGGGCCGTCAAAAAAATAGTCCACCTCGCCAAACCAAGCCAACGCAGTATTCAGCTCCTTTGTGCAGGTTCATCATCAACGCCTCGCCACTAAAGAGCCACCACCAAGCCACCCACCGCGCTCCTCCCGCCCCCGCCGCAAACACCGAACCACATGCCTGTAACCTCCTGTCTCCCTTTCCTCACTCATCTCCCTCCTTCTCCCCCAATCAGGCGAGGGGTTCAGGAACATCACGACCCCATTTTGCTGGCAGAACTCGGCACGTGCCAGGCGCCGGCGTGCGCCGACCCCAGCAGCAGGCACATGCATCCTGGCCAGACGCTGTGTCCTCTGCAGCTGAGAGCAGCTGGGAGGGCCCTCTGCTTCTCGCCGCCAGCCGGTCCTCGTGGTCTCCCTCCTCCCCTCGTCTTACCCCATTACCCCGTCCCACACTGCCCCTGCTGCCACCAGTTCACCTCCCCCAAAGCACATACTTTTAAACAAAAGGGAGCAATTGTCCCCGTCTCCTTCCCGCCCAGTATTGGCAGCCGGCGCTGCGCCTCCTTCTCTCCTTCTCCGTCTTCTGCCTAGCCATTATCTAGACAGCCCACACTTTCCCCTTCCCCTTCCTTGCTTCTAACCCCTTAGCCAGCTTACTGTCCAGTAACTGCCTACTGTCCAGTAACCGCCTACTGTCCAGTAACCGCCTACTGTCCAGTAACCGTCTACGCAAGCAACAGCACCCGCCGGCACCAATCAAGTCCCTTTACGTATCCCTAGACCCTATAAAACCATGTCCCCTTCTACAATAAAGCAGACTTGTGCCCAGACCTCATCTCCGTGGTGTTTTTGCTTGCACCGCGTGTCCCCCGTGCCTGAGCGGAGAGAGCGAGGGCCCAACGGCTTCGTGCCGACCCCCCTCCTCTCCTTTGACCGTGGGGCAGCCCCTGTCCAGAGAGCTCGCCCGGCCATCTGCGTCGACCCTCCTGGAGGCCTGCAGCTGCCCACAATTGTGTTTGAAACTTGGAAACATCCTGGCCTTACTTTGAATAGATATAGCAATGAATCCCCAGAGATTAAACACTTTTAACCAGAAGGAAAAACCTTATATCATTTTTCACAGAACTTGTCTTTTCCTCACATTTTCCTTGAACCTGAGCATGGGTTTGGTTTCTTCTCTGAGTGGGTCCTCGGTGCCCTCTGCTGCCCATCACCCTCCTGAATGGGAAGGTTTGTGTATTGGCTCACACTGACTTCCCTCACTGTGTGTCTTGTAAAGTAATATACAGCTGTGTCCTTAGCTGTCATGGAGACAAGCTGCAGAAAGACCTGGTTCTTGGATGTGTTTCTGGATGTGGAGATTTGACTCAAGAGATGAGGCATAGCCTTTAACCCCATTGTGACATATTACTGACAACCACTGCAGCCCCTTCCCTGAGAGTTGACTGATTCAATCCCAGCAATAATCAATGGTTGTGATGGAGAATCCAGAGACAGTGCAGGTGAGGGACAGGGTCCGTAAGGGCTTCACTAAACCAGGTTCTGACTCCTACAGCTGCACCTGGGAAAGGATACCTGAGGCAAGGAGAAACACAGTGAGTCATGAGCTCATATGCATCATCCTAATTGCCTTTATGGCTGAATCCTCTAGACACACACATCTGAGAGCTGCCACAAGAAAGAGAAAGAACTACAAGGTTTCCTGTTCTTGTGGAAAAGGCCCATGACTTGCAGACAATATTTTCCTGGTTGAGAAGGGTCCTGAATTTAAGTCCAAGTAGGCTGTCCTTTCATCTGTTGGCCCAAGTGGCTATTTGCTTGTGGAAGGTACTTTTTTGCTTTTTGCTTTTTCTTATTTTATTTTTTTAAAGATACATAGATCACAAAAAGTGTTACACTAAAAAATATAAGAGATTCCCACATACCCCTCCACTCTCCCTCACCAACAACTTCCTTCATCTTTGTGGCATATCCATTGCATTTGTTGAGTACATCTTGGATCATTGCTGAACCACATGGATTATAGTTCAAATTATAGTTTACACTCTCCCCCCAGTACATTCAGTGGTTATGGCAGGATATATAATTTCCAGCATCTGTCCAAGCAATATCATTTAGGACAACTCCAAGTCCTGAAAATGCCCCCACATCACATCTCTTCTTCCCTCTCCCTGCCCTCGGCAACTAATGTGGCCACTTTCTCCACATCAATGCTACAGTTTCTTCCATTAGTAATCACAGTAGCTCTATAGTAGAATACCAGTAAGTCCACTGTAATCCATATTATATTCCTTCATTCTGTGGATCCTGGGATGGTGATGTCCACTCCACCTCTATACTGAGAGGGAGTTTAGATCCCACATGGTTGATGAATGTGATTCTCCTGCTTGGAGTTGTAGGCACTCTTGGTTCCCTGTTAAATGTAAAGGTTAAAAGTACTTTGGGGGTCCCCTTTCTCTGAGGATCCCCTGGGTGGGGGATGCTGGCTAAGCCCTAAGAGAACACAATCTCCTTCCTGGGATCTGGCTTTTCCAAATAAAAGTTGTTGTTTTTTTCTCCAGGCCATGAAAATTTGATGAAAGACCTGGAAGGTAGTCAGATACAGCCAAAAACTGTGATCTTGGGAATATAGTCAGTGTGTCTCTACCTTCATGGATATATATATATGTATGTTTATTAAATACTCAACACAAATACAAAGCCTTATAATCTGCCCAATAAACATTCTGGTCAGTATATCAGCTCCCTTAGCTGTTTTATTGGATATTATAAACTTTTGTGGCATAGGTAAATTTATCAAACATAATGAATTTAGATGAAATTGATCCACTCTATATGTGTTATATAGAATATGTGTCATAATTCTGATAGACTTTGACTCACATTGTGTGATCATGTCTTCATCTCTAAAGGCTTTTATATAATGTATATTCACTATTTGCTGGTGTTTAAATTGTTCAAGTCAATCTCTCTGGCAGTTTATTTTTAGCAGAGTAAATGTCTCTGCTTACATGAAATTGACTCCTAGCAGGCTTCTATACCTGTTTATTCCCCAATCACAGCTGAATCTGCAGGGACACCCTGCACCTCAGGACTTTCTCTTTTAGGAAGAACATTAAGAAACATAAACTTTCTTCTGGGCTAGAAAGATATCACATGGAAGGTCCTCAACCAACAGAAATGTTGGATCAGAGATTTGGGTTGAATTCTGACTCACAAAAGGAAATATTGAAAAATTACCCAGACCTGTGAATGTGACCATATTTGGAAATAGGGTCTTTGAATATGTTATTAGTTAAGTTAAAATAAACTGCATTAGATTGGGCCCTAATCCAACAGGACTGGTGTCCTTATAAAAAGGGAGGAATTGGACACAGACAGATAGACTCAAGGAAGATGCCTAGATGACTGAGTTAGGAATTGAAGATTCATGATTTTGGACAAAACACTATTGCCTAGGAAGAGGATGGGAAAGATCATCCTCTACAGGCTGTAGGTCCATAGCCTCCAGAACTGCAAAGCAGTATACATTTACTTTGTTAGGTCACCATCATTTAATGTTTGATACTTTATACAGCAGCCCTAAGAATCCATCCATGGATCCATTCATGGGTCCAGGAAAAATTCAATTCCTGACTTCTCTGTCAATGTCAGAGAATTTTGAATTCAGTGAAAATAACTTTAGCTTCCTTGGGGGAAATAGCATGCAGATCCTTGGCAATATAGCAGAACAGTTTCCAGAAGGGATGCACTCACAATGGCTAGGGGGCAACTCCCTAAGATGCAATCAGGTCTCCTTGAAAAATGACTTGAGAGCTGCCCTCCTCAAGATGGGGTTGTAGCTGAGCTCCAAAAAGTCATTAAGGCAGAGAGCCCACAAGCTCCATCTCTGCTGGTTGTGTGACCCCAAGGATGTGCCCTCACCCCCATATCCTTTAATCTGAACAGACACATAGTGATGATGATAGAAGACAGTATTTGAATTTTATCATAAGGTCCTGGAACTATTTACTGTTAACACAGTTGTTAGAATTACCAACATGCTGACAACCAGAATGTGGGGACCAATGCGAGCCCTCACCTCTGACCACCACAACTGCACAAGTGACAACTGCACTGGTCCTGTCCCTTTATGTCACATCTGTGTCCCTGGGGCAGGTCAACCCCCTCAGCCTCAGTGACCCAACCTGTTCATTGACCAATTTAGATCTTGTTTATGAAAATCTCTTTTACCTTATTGTTTCATGAATTCACCTTTAAATGCAATATAGTAAGACCCAGGTTTTCAATATTAGTCAAGTGAATTATTTAACAACCTCCATGCCTGAATGCAGGTAATAGGAAAGTTAACAGAAGTAGAATAAGCCAGGAAACAGGATATATCAGGATCTTCTGTTTAAGGGGTGGAAATGCACACTGATCTAATTTGGGAAGTGGTATGGGAAGGGATGGCAGCCAAAATTCAGAATCAGGTGTGCCCAATATTTAGCAGATGGTTCCATAGGATTAAACAGATACAGACTGAGTGTCCTGGCCATAGAGGGAGATTGGAATACATTCTTGTTCACAGAGATAAAAATCAAAATGTGTGAATATATATCTGTGGGTGAGGATGAAAAGGGAAAAATAAATAAAATATAAATAACTTATGTCACTCATAGAAATTATTAAACAATGCAGGACCTGAACAACAATCCTAGATTTTTAAAATGGTAGCGTGGTAAATCAACAGAAATGACTAATTTGCAATAGAAAGCAAAAAGTGGTGGATATTTAATTAAGATGATTGAAGATTATCAGTGATGGAAATGCTGGAGGAACTAAGCACAATGACAGAGTGATAAGACCAAGATATTATCACACAAGTGTTTGTGTGGAGAAAACAGTCCATTTGATAGCAGCTTTTTATTTGTACTCTAAAATGCAGACAGTGTGAACTAAGAATGAAATAAGAACTTACAGAATGTTAAGGCCAGATATTTGAGGATAAAGGAAGGAATTGCAGGTCATTATTTTTTTTTAATTTAAAAATTTTTTTTGAAGTATATCATTCATACATGAACACAAAAAGTGTATAGTAAAGATTGCGAACTTACAAAATAAACATACATAACATCACACAGGGGTCTCATACATCACCCCTCCATCAACTCTTTGCATTGGTGTGAAACATTTGTTACAGACTATGAAAGAGCATTGTCAAAATATTACTACAACTATATTCCTTGTCTTACATTTGGTGTATTTTACCCCTAATCCATACTATTTCTTTAAAATACATTTTTGTTACAGATATTGTGAACTTGCAAAACAATCATACAGATATGCAGATTTCCATACAATTCCACATCCTGGTGGAACATTTGTTGCAGATTACGAGATAATATCATCAGAGTATTACCACCAATCATGGTCTATAGCAAATACTTAGCACACTTTTTCCATACACGTCCATTATCAACACAGTACAGCTTGGCACTGATGTAAGAATATTATAGTATTGCTGTTAACCACAGTCTATAGGTCACACCAATTGTAGTTTTTCCATATTTCTCCATATTCCCATCACCCTGCAATAGTGATGTACATCTGCTCTAGGTCACAGAAGGTCTCTCTTGTATTTGTACCCTTAACCACAATTCTCAACTGCCTCTGCGTTCACTGTGTTATTCGGTCCCTAGATTATTCTTTAGCTTTCTTTCTATTGATATTTACTTCCCCAGACTACCTTTTTCAGTCACAATACCATTTATAAACCAGTTACTACTCACTATAATGTGTTACTATCAACTCTATTCATCTCCACACTTTTACAGTCAAGTTAATTAAAAGCTCTATGTACATTAAGCATCCATAGTTCTTCTCAACCCTTCTCTTATCTCCTTATAATCTATACTCTAGGTTTTAATTTCATGTGTTTATTATTTGTATTTAGTTCATATAATGAGACCATGCAATATTTGTACTTTTGTGTCTGGCTTACTTGGCTTAATATAACGTCTTCAAGACTCATCTACGTTATCACATATGTCTCAATTTCATTTCTTCTTATTGAAGCATAATATTATGTTGTACATATAAACCACATTTTGTTTATCCATTCATTGGTGGATGGACACACTTGGGTTGTTTTGATCTTTTGGCAATTGTGAACAATGCCGTTATGAACATTGGTGTGCAGATGTCTGTTTGTGTCATAGTTTTTAGTTCTTCTGAATATATTACTAGTAGAGGAATTGGTGGATCATATGGCAGTTCCATATTTAGCTTCTGAGAACAGCCAAACTGTCTTCCACAGAGGCTGCACCATTTTACACTCCCACCAACAGTAAAGGAGTGTTCCTTTTTTCTCCACATCCTCTCCAGCACTTATTATTATATTCTGTTTTTTTAATAATGTCCATTCTATGTGGTGTTAGATGATATCTATTGTTGTTTTATTTTATTTATTTTTTAAAGCTTTTCTTTATTTATTTATTTTACCTGCCTTTCCCCCTAACCCCGCTATTGTCTGCTCTCTCTGTCCATTCGCTGTGTGTTCTTCTGTGACCACTTCTATCCTTATTAGCAGCACTGGGAATCTGTGTTTCTTTTTGTTGTGTCAGCTCTCTGTGTGTGCAGCACCATTCTTGGACAGGCTGCACTTTCTTTCGCGCTGGGCAGTTCTCCTTATGGGGTGCACTCCTTGCGCATGGAGCTTCCCTATGCAGGGGACAACCCTGCGTGGCACAGCACTCCTTGTGTGCATCAGCACTGCACATAGGCCAGCTCCACACCGGTCAAAGAGGCCAGGGGTTTGAACCACAGACCTCCCATATGGTCGGCAGACACCCTATCCATTGGGCCAAGTCTGTTTCCCTCATTGTTGTTTTAATTTGCATTTCCCTAATAGCTAGTGATATGGAACATTGTTTCATGTGCTTTTTGGCCATTTGTGTTTCCTCTTTGGAGAAATGTCTATTTAAATCTTTCACCCCTTTTTTTTATTGGATTGCGTGTTCTTTTACTGTTGAATTGTATGATCTCTTTATATAGAATGGAAATCAAACCCTTATTGGATAAGTGGTTTCCAAATATTTTCTCTCATCAACTGGGCTGCATTTTCACCTTCTTGATGAAGTCCTTTGAACGACAGAAATGTTTAAGTTTGAGGAGGTCCTATTTATCCATGTTTTCTTTTGTTGCTCATGCTTTTGGTGTAAGGTTTAAGAATCCACCACCTACCACCAGGTCTTGAAGATGTTTCCCTACATTTTCTTCTAGGAGCTTTATTGTACTTTCTTTTATATTTAGGTCTTTGATCCATTTTGAGTTAGTTTTTATATAAGGTGTGAGTTAGGGGTCTTCTTCCTTTCTTTCAGCTATGGATATCCAATTCTCCCAACAGCATGTGTTGAATAAACTGTTCTGCCCCAACTGGGAGGACTTGACAGGTTTGTCAAAAATCACTCGGCCACAGATGTGAGGATCTGTTTCTGAACCACCAATTTGGTTCCATTGGTCTATGTATCTATCGTTATGCCAATACCATGCTGTTTTTACCACCGTAGCTAGGTAATATGACTTAAAGTCTGGAAGTGAGAGTCCACCAACTTCACTTTTCCTTTTTAAGATGTTTCTGGCTATTCAGGGCCTCTTACCTTTCCAGATAAATTTGATAATTGTGTTTTCCATTTGCTTAAAAAATGCTGGTGGAATTTTTATTGGGATCGCATTGAATCTGTATATCAATTTGGGTGGAATTGACATCTTAATGATATTTACTCCTCCAATCCATGAACATGGAATGCTCCTCCAATTATTTATGTCTTTTTTTATTTCTTTTAGCAATGCATTATAGTTTTCTGAATACAAATGCTTTGCCTCCTTGGTTAAGTTTATTTCTAAATATTTGATTCTTTTAATTGCTATTGTAAATGGAATATTTTTCCTGACTTCCTTCTCAGATTGTGCATTATTAGTGTATATAAACACCACTGATTTTTGCGTATTGATCTTATATTCTGATACACCACTGAAATCATTTTTTTTTATTTTTTTTTTATTTTTTAATTTTTTTATTTTTTATTGACTTTGTAATAATATTACATTAAAAATATATATGTGAGGTCCCATTCAACCCCACCCCCCACCTCCCCTCTCCCCCCCCCCAACAACACTCGTTCCCATCATCATGACACATCCATTGGATTTGGTAAGTACATCTTTGGGCACCGCTGCACCTCATATACATTGGTTCACATCATGGCCCATACTCTCCTCTATTCCATCAAGTGGGCCCTGTGAGGATTTACAATGTCCGGTGATTACCTCTGAAGCACCATCCAGGGCAGCTCCATGTCCCGAAGACGCCTCCACCTCTCATCTCTTCCTGCCTTTCCCCATACCCATCAGCCACCATGTCCACTTTTCCCAATCCAATGCCACCTCTTCTATGTGGACATTGGATTGGTTGTGTCCATTGCACCTCTATGTCAAGAGGAGGCTCAGATTCCACCTGGATGCTGGATGCAATCCTCCCATTTTCAGTTGTAATCACTCTAGGCTCCATGGTGTGGTGGTTGTCCTTCTTCAACTCCATCTTAGCTGAGTGTGGTAAGTCCAATAAATCAGATTGTAGGTGCTGGAGTCTGTTGAGGCTCAGGATCTGGCTATCACATTGTCAGTCCAGAGATTCAAATCCCCTAAATATATCTTAAACCCCAACATTAACTGCACCTCCAGCACATTAGCATGAAAGTCTTATGAAGGGAGATCCCATCTGAGTCCAGATTCATCACACATAAACACCATTTCCAAAGAGGGGCCATCTGCCCTGGTAGTTAACCCCATCGGCCATGACCATAACTCCCATGGGTCTCTTTAGCCCTCAAAGGAACCAATATCTGGGGGTTGTATCTGCTTTATCTGTCTCTCTGACTCTGCTCAGTTGTGCATGAGGGCAAACCTTCTGCCAGCCTCCAGACTCTTTTTTAGAAACTCGTAGCCATATAAACTCATTTCTCCTTTCCATTTCCCCCTTACTTTAGGTCAAACAGCATTTTAAAGTCATGGTATTTAATGTAGACATGGATATTCTGCTGATCCGCATTGAACCTTCCGTATAAGGTCATTTTCCAGTTGCATCATCAGTTGGTAGTTGATAGTGGTCCCTCGTTGCCAGGGAGGCTCATCCCCGGGTGTCATGTCCCGCGCTGGGGGGAAGGCATTGCATTTACATGCTGAGTTTGGCTTCGAGACTGGCCACATTTGAGTAACATGAAGGCTGACAGAAGGAAATTCCCAGGCACAAAGTTGCTCTAGGCCTTGTTCTTATTTTGGGTTTATCAGCTCACAAGCATAGTCATTAGCATCTGGGGCTCACTGTTGAACCCTCACTCCCTCCTGGTCCCCACCACTGTACCTGGGAGACTGTCGCTGCTCCCCTAGGGACCACGACAGAGCACCACTGGCCAGGAACCCAGTACCCCCCCTACTGTGGTTTTTAATTGTTGCCACTATGAGTATGTCCAAACATTACCATGCACCCTGGACATATGTTCTGTACAGCTCCCTGTCAGTCATATATCACCTGTCATTGGTATCCCATACCAGTATCCCTCCATTGCCATTGTTGAAACACTCTGTGATCCAGAACTCCCCGAAATTTGAAGCCCAATATAATGTCATGGTCCCTTACTAGGGAATGGCATATAGCGATGAGTTTAAAGGATAGATAAAGAACTTGGATAAAGTTAGATAAAGAACTTAGATAAAGAATGTTGACTTGAAAAAATTCCACATCCTATTTTTTTCTTTTCCCCCCCCCCCCCTAATTATTCAGCTTTTCTTCACAGGAGTCCTAGACCACAGCAATGTATATATATAATATACAGCACTCCCACACATCCACCAGAAAACCTTTTCCCTTCCACAGTGATACTCTTACGCACTATTCATATCATATTTACTTAAAGTGATGTACAGAGTCTGAGACATTAGCTTTCTAACAAGGTGACATCTGTGCTTACATTATGGTGCATACTTTAGGATACACAGTTCTTTACATTTTTAGTTATCCTATGTTTTACATTATGGTTTACATTATCAGTCTGTCATCTCCTATATGTTATGGTGTAATATTACATGTTTTATATCCATCTTTGTGTACTCTCAAGAAACTCCTCTCTTACCCCCCATTTACTTTGGTTCCACACATTTAACGTCCATTTTCCCTTCCACCTTGGTGCCCTCAGTGATAGCCAACCTCCGTTTCCTGAGGAGCCACTTCCAGAGATAGATGGAATAGTGTTCAGGGCCTAACTTACTCAACTGCCCCAATGCCCTGGGAGCCACCCTTTCTCTCGAGGGATACAGTTCCCTCTATTGGATGGCATTAGTCCTCCCCAGGATGTGGGTCCACCCCCACTCTCACTACTTGGGTTTCTACCCCATGGTGTCACCCACTCTGGCAGAATGAGCATTTAGACATTCCCCAGGAGCCCGTCCTGCATCAGACCCTCCCCTCCGAGCATTCTAAACAGGTAACCCTCTTTATTATATTTTGATATGATTTTCTCGGCATTTTACTCTCCACCAACACCTGACCCTCTCCTGGTTCGTATGCTACCCCTCCCTCCCCCCACTTTTGGGCAACGTTACCCATCCGTCCCTCCCCAGCCACCCTCAAACCCGCAAAGCCCCAAGCAAAGGCAACCCCTTGCCCCCCTTTTATCTCTTCTTTGTGTTCATACTTACCACCATCTCGTCTTAAATTCCACCCCTGCAGACATCAGCTCATATCCTTCCTCCACCCTCTGATTTCCTGCAAGCCTATCATTCAGTCTCTTGCTATCTAGGGCAGCTTGTTTATTTCATATCATTGAGGTCATGTAGTATTTGTCCTTCAATGTCTGGGTTGCTTCACTCAACATAAGGTTCTCAAGATTCATCCATGTTATCACATGTGTTTGTAGTGTGTTTGTTCTTACAGCCGAGTAGTATTCCATTGTGTGTATATACCACATTTTATTGATCCACTCGTCTGTTGATGGGCATTTGGGTTGATTCCAACTTTTGGCAATAGTGAACAATGCTGCTATGAACATTGGTGTACATATATTGGTTTGTGTTCTTGTTTTCAGTTCTGCTGGGTATATTCCCAGCAGTGGAATTGCTGGGTCATATGGCAAATCTATGGCTAGTTTTTTGAGAAACCGCCATACTGTTCTCCAGAATGGTTGGATCCTTCTGCATTCCCACCAGCAGTGGATGAGTGTTCCCCTTCCTTCACATCCTCTCCAGCACTTGTATTCTTCTGTTTTTTTCATAGCTGCCAATCTTATGGGTGTAAGATGGTATCTCATTGTGGTTTTGATTTGCATTTCCCTGATAGCTAGAGATTTGGAACATTTTTTCATGTGCTTTCTTGCCATTTGTATTTCTTCTTCGGAGAAGTGTCTGTTTAAGTCTTTTTCCCATTTTTTAAATGGGTTGTTTATCTTTTTATTTTCAAGATATAGGAGTTCTTTATATATGCAAGTTATAAGTGAAATCATTTATTAGCTCTACCAGTTTTGTTGTTGATTTTTGTGGATTTTCTAGATATACAATCATATCATCTGTAAATAGTGAAAGTTTTAATTCTTCCTTTCCAAATTGGATGCCTTTTTTTCTTTTTTGTACCTGATTACTATAGCTAGAACCTCTAGCACTATATCAAACAACAGTGGTGACAGTGGACATCCTTGTCTTGTCCCTAATCTCAGCAGGAAAGCTTTTAGTTTTTCACCATTGAGTACAATGTTAGCTGTGGATTTTACATATATGGCCTTTATCATGTTGAGAAAATTTCCTTTTTTTTGTAGTAATTTTTATGAAGAAAGGATGCTGTAATTTGTAAAATGCTGTATTTTTTTTCAAAAAAAATTGAAGAATGAAACATGAACTAAAAATAGAAATACAGCAAACATATGAGCAGTGTATTTCCCAAAACTCTGCACCCACTGAATTAGCAAATCAACCTTGCCTCTAGGCCCCACTGTTAAGGTGAATAAAAGACTTACAATCAGCACTTTTAAACATGCTTCCCCTTGCCTTATTGAGTCAGGCAAAAGCTTCCAAAGAGAATAGTTTTAGACACATAACAGTCCTAGTTAAGTTATTATTTTAGCTTGTATTTTGAAAAAGGAAATCCCAGACCATGAGAGAAAGGGAGGAAACCCCTCGCCTTTGTCATAGCACCTGTTAAGGGCCTAGGTCCTGTGCTTGGTGGATCGTGAGCGCCCCCTGCAGCCCTTCCTCTGCTCTGCAGGGATGTTTCTTTTGGGCTCACAGTCCATTTTCCTCGCAGAATTTCTTTTTAGAGATACCACATTTCTGTGCTTTGTAACCAGTATACTCTGTAGGGAGCCCAAACTCAGGATTCCATAGAACAAACAGGGGAGGGGCCCCTGCCCATATGCCCCAGATTCTCTGACAAAGTCCCACACTTGGAGAATGCAGAGACTCTTGACAACTTTCAGGCTGTCTTTCATTTCCTTTGTGCTCCTCAAATTGAAGGTAACATCAAGGAACACCAGCAAGTAGATACTTACGGGACTTAAAACTCAATCATACATGTACTACTCTCATAACATACTCACACTCATGCACATATATGCACACTCTCATTCACATGCATATGCCTCTACTATTCCAATAATCCACACACTCACAACTGCATACAGTCAGGCATGTGAACATACACATAGATAAAAGCCCCCTCACACATTTATATCACTTACATGCACACTCATGCACACACTTGCACACAGATATACGCATACATACACATGAAAACAATATTGCTGAACTTTTCAAAACTGAACCCAATATCCCTCTCCCATTTGTCCAGCACACAGGCAGTGCCATCTACCATGACCCCAGGCTTCTGTATGTGACTTTCTTTGCAAACACAACAGAAGCAAACATGAACATAGACTCTAGAAATCTGTATTTTTAAAATTTTTTCTGTCTTTCATGGATATTTCATTTCTTTCACACACGTCTAACTTTCAATGCAACTTGCCTGTTTCCACAAATGCCCAGTTTTCCTATACAGAGATATTAATAGCAAAAGATTTATATAAAACTTCCTCTGGTCAGAGACTGGTAAGCAAGAAGTAATCATTAATTAACATTTAAACTCAGACCTATCTTTTTTATTGTTATAAATTATTTTTTGAAATGATTTATTTAATTGTCTTTTTTTAAAGATACATGTATCACAAAAAATGTTACATTAAAAAGTATGAGGTTCTAACATACCCCATATTCCACCCCACCCCACTCCTCCCACATCAACAACCTCCTTCATCACTGTGCCACATTAACTGCATTTGGTGAATACACTTTGGGTCTTTGCTGCACTGCATGAATTATAGTTTACATTGTAGTTTATACTCTCCCCCAGTACATTCAGTAGGTTATGGCAGGATATATAATGTCAAGCACCTGTCCCTGCAATACCATTTAGGACAACTTCAGGTCCAGATAATGCCCCCATATCACATCTCATCATCCCTCTCCCTGTCCTCAGCAACTACCATAGTCACTGTCTCCACATCAATGATACAATTTCTTCAATTGCTAGAATCACAATAGTTCTATAATAGAATACCAGTAAGTCCACTCTAATCCATGTTTTATTTATCCATCCTGTGGACCCTGGGATGGTGATGTCCACTCCACGTCTAAATTGAGAGGGAGCTTAGATCCTACAGGGTTGGTGATTGCAATTCTGCTTGCAGTTGTAAGCTCTCTTGGTTTCCTAGTGTGGTGGTTGACCATCTTCACCACCCTGTTAGCTGACCTGGGTAAATACAATGAACCAGAGAGTAGGAGTTGCAACACTGCTGAGGCTCAGAGCCCAGCAGGCTCATGGTCAGTCCAGAGGTTTAAGTCTTCTGAGTATACACCAATCCCAGGATCAACCACAAGAAAAAATCAGTAAAAGTGACAGAAGAGGCATGTGTAGAAAGGTCACATCTGAGTCCAACTCCATCACACTCAGGAAAACAAATTCCAAAGTAGGGCCCACTGACCAGGCACTGAACTCCAGAGCCATCTGCCATGACCATAGAATCTTTGTGTCTCCATAGACCTCAGGAGCACAAGTATCTGGGGTTGAAACAAGCCTCACTCGCAATTAGAGCCAAAATGGAAGGAATTTTTATTCTGTAGTTCTGATCCCTCCCACAACTATTAAAGTTAAAGGAATTTCCAGCTTGGTGCACTTTTCTTGAGTAAAGCCAGATGCCCAAGAAAGTGCCAGCTCACCGGAAGCATCTGACAGAATGCACAAGTGCCAGTCATTGGATGGCCTGAAATAACTCTTCAAGAGACAAAGCTAAGTAGTGTCTGAGTCAGAGTCAGCTGTTCCTTCTAGGTCTTGCCCAAATGCCTATTGTTGGGGGAGCAAACCAGACATCTCTAAAGAAATCATGTCTGTTTTCATCTCCTGTATCTTAACTAAAAGATTAATGCCTCTTCTCATTCCTGTTCTCTACAGTAGTAACTGGGATTGGTAACGTACACCTATCCCGGTTGTCTATTGCTATCTCTCCTTTGAGTTAAACAGTAGCATAAAATAACTCAAGGAGGAATAGTGTTTCCCACCAACTTTAGGAAAATTCAGCCTTTGCAGTCACCTGGCCTTTTCTACTTTTGTGATCCAGTATCCTCTTTGAGGGACCACATATCCTCAAAATTCTAATCAAGTTTATTTCTTCCAGAATCAACCTCTTGTTAGCCATATGGGGACTTCATCCAGCTTCACCCAGGATGTCAAAGCTGTCTTCCTCCAACCCAGATAGAAAAGCCTGAGGGTTTTACACCTTGTCTGATAGTGACTAGAGCCCCTAACAAGCAGGAAGCAACTACAGAAGAAAGACCATCTATCTCCCTTCAGCACCCCTTTAAAGATAAAGGTATAAACTCTCTGAGGGGAGAATGAAGCAGGTTAAGTAGGGAATCAATGGATGGATCTGAAACCTGGCAAGAAGTCCACATGTCATTTGGTACCAGGATGGTTGCTGGAAGACCCTCATGAAATTCTGCCATTCAGAATGAGATTTTCTCTGGAAGCCAGGAGCAGCCCTGGATATTCTGCAGGAGCCTTATAATTGGGCCCTCCTGGGGGATTGGTGTGTGGGGTAATGAATCAAAACAGCACACAGCTGGGAATCCTCCTGTATCATTAGCAAAGGGGCACAATAATTAATGGTTAAAAAGGAAGTGCAGGAAAGCGGCTCTGGTTCAATCAATTGGGCTCTTTGTCTACCATATGGGAGGCCCTGGGTTCACATCCCAGGGCCTCCTTGTGAAGGAAAGCTGGCTCATGCCTGTGGAGAGCTGATAGCCCATGCCCACAAGAACTGACAGCCCATACCTGCAGAAAGCTGATGGCCCATGCCCGTGGAGAGCTAATGGCCCGCACCTGCAGAGAACTGAGTGCAGCAAGATGATGCAACAAAGGGAGACAAGCAGATACAGAAGAACGCACTATGAATGGACACAGAGAGCAAACAGCAAGTAAGCTGCAAGGGGGGAGATAAATAAATAAATAAATAAATAAATAAATAAATAAAATTTAAAAAGTAAGTGCATCTCTTTTTCCCTCTCCCAGCATCCAGCAACTGCCATGGCCACTGTCTCCACATCAATTGATGTTGGGGGTTCCTCTGGCTTTGCCCAGGCTGCTTGGGACGAGGGGCTAGACGGACGCACAGCGGGCGCGAAGAATGCTGCGGAGACGGCAAGTGGTGGCAATGTGCAGTCTGCTTTATTCAGGAAGTGCTGGACAATATATATTGTGGGGTGAGGGGACGGGGCAGGCAGGAGACGGAGTGTGGGGCATTGGTCGGTTGGGGCTGGTGGGAGTTAGGCGATGTGAAAGTTGGCCGGCGGGGATTGGCCGGTGGTCGTTGGATGGCATGGCCCCGGCGAGGGGGAAGAGGGGGAGGCAGTAGGTTGGGCTCGGCGGTTAGGCAGGAACGGTCGAGAGGGCGTGGCTCGCCCGTACCTCGGCGAAGAGCGGGCGGCCTGTTCGCCAGACAGGGAGGGCAGGACTCGCCCATGCCCCTGCGGAGAGCAGGAAGCCCGTCCGTTCTACCAGTTCCCTTGGCCCACCGCAGCTCGCCTGGATAGCCTTCCCTCAATCAATGATATAATTTCTTTCATTGTTAGAGTCACAATATTTCTATGGTAGAATACCAGGCTTGGAGTTGTCCTCATGATATTGCAGGGACAGATGCAGGGCTCTATATATCCCACCATAACTTACTGAATGGACTGGGAGAGAGTGTAAACTACAACATAAGCTATAATCCATGCTGTATAGCAATGCTACAAAATGAACTCATCAAATGCAATGAATGTACCACACTAATGAAAGAAGTTGTCAATGTGGGAGGAGCAGGGGGTATAGGGAGTGGGGTATATGGGAACCTTTTATATTTTTATTGTAACATTTTGGGTGATTTATGTGCTTTTAAAAAAAGGTAATAAAAATGTATACTGAAAAAAAGAATAAAGGAAAATTTGAAGTTAAAAAAAAAAGCAAGTGCAAAGATCTTTTACTTTCTCTTGCCTTTGGACCACTATTCTGGTCTTCTTTACCCCTGGATCAATATGCAAGTAAACCTGGCAATTTACAGTCTATAATGGAGAATTGTATTCTGTAAATTGGCCCACTTTATCACTCTTCAGCCCTTTCCTTTCTACGTGGGACCCATGATCTGTTATTTTCTAGCATTATTCTTCCCTCCATACCTTAATAAATTACTGGCTTAACTAACCCAATGTGCTCTTGAAATTCTTTTTTTGTAACATAGCCAAGGACCTAGACAAAATCTGACTACAGTTTTCCTTACAAGATGTATAGATGATATCAGACAAGAAAGAGGAGAGAATCCCAGAATTCTCTGCACATAAAGAAGAAAAAAGTAAAATGAAAAAAAAAAAAATAATGAAATCCTTCTTCTGTCAACAAACACTTGCTCCCTGAATTTGATGAAGGCCTTTTTGCTTGGTGGATTCTGAGTGCCCCATACAGTCCAGCAACCTTACCTCCTGCAGAGTAAGTTCTTGTTTGGGCTCTGGATGGTTTCCCCTTACTGGGTGCCTTTGCACAGTTGTGTCCTTGGCAGTCATTTTACATAGCTGCAGGGAGAATTCATTCTTGGATGTATCCCTAGACATGTAGCTTTGACTTTTGTGAGATTTGTTATACCATATGTTCCCAAAATAATGTGATCTACTGAAACTCTCTCCCTGGGGGCTGACATACACAAGTATAGCTGTAATCACTGTTAATAGAGTAACCAGGAAAGGCACAGGTGAGGAAAGGGCCTGTCAGAGCTTCACTAGTCCTGGGCATTACTTCTGCAACTGTACCTGGGAAAAGGACACCTGGGGACAAGGAAGACCACAGTGAGTCACAACCCAACACCACAGCCCATGTCCCGTTCTGATATCCTAGAGTATTTCACTTTGGGGTGTCACCAGCAGGCAGAGGAGGAAACACACCAATTGCATGTTTTTATCATTGAGGGTTCAATCATTATCATAGACCCTGAATTAGGATAACAATCAACTGCCTTGAAAAATTTAAGTTCTCTCCTTCCATACATGTTTTGAAGAGCGATTTGAATGTGGGCATCCTTACAACTAGAGGAGGGGAACATGATAAGGAGTAGAATGAAGGTACACAGGGGCTGTACTTTAATGTGATCTTTTCATCTATTTCTCTGTGCCTGGTAGAGAGAAAATAGATTTTAGTGACATAAGAGATTGGATGGCTCAAGAAGATAGTGCACCTTCCAACACTGGTACTGCTTTTCCTTTTTGTGATGGAGAGGATATATTAAGAAACAGACATGCTACTGGACATTGATTTTGAAGTATGAAGTTTACTTCCCTAATCTCATCACTAAAATATTGGGGGCAAGCAAGCAAAATAAAAAATCTTAAGACCACTGAGAGAAACTTGACTACATTCAATTGGGTCACACTAATGGACCTCTGTCAGACTTCTTACTTTGGCTGTTAATAGCCAACAAAATGGACTGAGGATCCCAACATCTGATAGAATATTAGTGTTAGGCTATAATTCTGTACCCATGAGAAATAGCATCACTCAGAGGAAAGCATTTAAACTGAAGACATATTAAGCGAAAAAGCTAGTTATTATCATCTCTCCAATAGCAGAGGATATAGAAAAGATAATTTTCAAGAAAAAGGAACAGGATTGCTGGTTATAATGGAAAGACAAAAATTTAAATGCAGAGGGCCCCCCCCATGCCAGGTGCCTCTGGACCACTGCCTTGGAACAGGCCCCCACTTCTGGTGTGTGTCCAACTGTGTCCTTAGCCCTCTCCTCTTGTCAATGCCTGAGGGGTGCTGCCTTCTGGGTCAGCAGTAGCTGGGAGATTCTGAGGTGCAGCCCTGGCCCAGCTCCCTTGGTGGCCCCATCAAATCATCAGTGTGTCCCCATGGCCCCCTTGCCAGAGCCCTGGGGCTACCGGGCCAGGCCCTTTGTAGGGGTTGCTCTGGGATCACCAGTGACCATGGCCATATTGGCCCAGTCACCTTAATTGCCCCTGTGGAAGCATGGCCCAATTAGGCCCCTGGGTAAACCCAGACCTGGTTCTGGCTCCAGACCCGGGAGTTACAGGCAACACAGTGAAGGTGCTTACTCTGGAGGTTTCGCCCATGGCCCCAGTGGTATATGCCTCCAGACCTGGAGTCACCCATGCCCAGAGCAATGGCAGGAGATGGGACTTCAGTGGTATTGGCCCCCGGTGTGGACTCTTTGAAGATGGAGGAGGCTCAAATCTCACCAGCCCCTAGAACACAACCCCCAACAGGACCCCCAGCAGGACTCCTTCCAGAAAAGTTTCTGGGGCCTTGCTTACCAAAGCCCCATTTGCCCCCAAACAAGGAACCACAGTGGCGTCAGGAGTAACTGCATGATCTGCAGCAGCCACAGCAGGTCCTGTGACAAGTGGACATCAAACCATAGTAGGAACATCAGCATCAGCAGGACAGGCTCCTGAGAACCCTTCCAGAGCTGAAATAGGCCCTCCAGGGCCACCTGGGACTATGGTAGCCATGGTAACAGTGACTCTTGCTACAGAGTCTGCTGACATCTCTCAGGAAATGGGCTTCCTGTCCAGCCTGGGACCTAGCATCCCCAGGCCTCAAGAGCAGGCCTGGACTCCCTGAACTGCTTCGACTCTGTGAGCCGCATGTCTGGGACCTTGGAGTCCAAGGCAGATGATGTCATTTCCATGGATTCAGGCTCAGAGATAAATAGGCTGGCCCTGCATGAAAGGGACAAGTATGACTTCCTTGGGGCAGCCAGAGCTCAGGTAACCTAGAGAGCTCCATTCCTGTGAACATGGTCAGCAGTGAGAGCTCAAGAGGCTGGAGATGTTCAGTAACTGGGATAACTGGCTGTCGTGGCATTTCCGAAAGGTGAAGCTGCACTGCCAGAAGGGGATCCCCTCCTACCTCAGGGCCAAAGACTGATGGCACATGTCCAATAGCAGGGAACTCCTGGAGCAGAACCTGGGCAAATTTGAGGAGCTGGAATGGGCTCCTGAGGACCCCAAGTGGCTGGGTGCAATTGAGAAGGCTCTGCACCACCAGTTCCCTTCCCACAAGATGTTTGCTGCTTGAAGGGGCACAGGCAGTAGGACCTGCTCCACATCCTGAAGGCCTACACTATCTACCAGCCCAGTGAGAACCATTGTCAGGTCCAGGCCCCATTGGCCATGGTGCCATTCATCCACATGCCCCTGGGCAGGCCTTTTGGTGTTTGGTGCAGATCTGTGACAAGTAACTCCCTGGCTATTACAGTGCAGGGTTGGAAGCCATTCAGCCAGATGGAGAGATCTTTTTTGCATGGTTGCACTGGGCCTCTCTACTGGTTTACCAGCCCCTGTAGTAGCAGCACATTGACACCATGCTCTACATGACACAATGGTTCATGTGTATTTTTGCCCACACCCAGCCCTGGGCTTCAGTGCTGCACATCTGGGTCATGTTATTCTGTGAAGGTGTCAAGATCACCTTCTGAATGGCCCTGATGCTGCTGCGGCCCATTCTGGGTTCAGTGGAGAAGCTGAATTGCTGCCAAGGCATATATAACACCATGGAGCAGCTACACAGCCTGACCCAGCAGTGTATATATTAGGATCTCCTGGTGCATGAGGAGGTGAAACCTCCCAGGAACAGAGGCACTGGATGAGTGGGAGAAAACAGCCCAGCTCAAGAAGTTGCTGGAAACCCAGGGGGAGCTGCAATATTGGCCCACACAGGGGCTACTTGGCTCCCTGGTCATCCATGAGGAGCACCAGTAGCAGCCAACCCTCTTCCAGCCTCCTCAGCCTCCCTAACCTCAAGAGCTGAGGCACCTGGGCAGCTGATGCAGCCCCATCCCCACCCCTTCCTGCCAACAGAGCCAGTACTGGGCCTGCCCCAGTGCTTGTGGTCAGCACTAAAGGACTGTACCCATTCCTTCCCTCACTTACTGACAACAGCACCCCTTGGGTTCCAAAAAAGAAACCCAGAGGCAGGAGAAGGTGTGGCAGAAGTAGGAAAAGGAATATGAGGAAGAGCAGCAGAGGCAGGAGAAATAATGGGAGAAGCAGAGGGAGTGGCAGAAGTGGGGAAAAGAGCAGGAATAAGAACAGCAGAGGCTGATGAAGGCCCAAGGCTGGACACTTTCACTGCCTAGAAAGGCAGATGGGCCCTTAGCCCCCCAGGATGGCAGGGACAGGTCCTCTGCAGCTGAGGCTTAGCAGGATGCTTCCTTCTGATTTCTCCCCTGGGTTGGACTCCATGGTCCCTTTTTTCCCCTTAGCCAAGAGCAGACCTTGCCTGGGGCACTGCCCCCAGGCCCCATAGTGTGCTGTCCCTCCCTCTTAGGGGAAAGTGGCTTGATTCCCTATCCCTCACCAGCTGCTGCTCCCACACAGTCAAGACACTTGCAGTGGATAGGGTGGTCATATTTCTCTAGGGTAGCCATGAACAAGTCTGGAGTCCCTCACATGCAATTAGGCCCAGCCTGCATCTCTTTTTTTTTTTTTTTTAATTATTTATTTATTTTTAAAAATTACATTAAAAAAATATGAGGTCCCATTCAACCCCACCGCCCCCACCTGCCCCAGTGTGAAAGAAAGTTCAGCCTGCCCAGGAATGGGGCCACACACACAGATAGCTGACGCAACAAGATGAGGCAACAAAAGAGACAAAGATTCCCGTGCAGCTGACAACAACAGAAGCGAATAAAGAAGAACACACAGCAAATAGACACAGAGAGCAGACAACTGGGGTGGGGGGTGGGGAGAGAAATTTCTCCTCGTCCCGAAAACGCCTCCACATTTCATCTCTTCCTCCCATTCCCCAAACCCAGCAGCCACTATGGCTACCTTTCCCACACCCATTCCACATTTTCTCTGTGGACATTGGATTGGTTGTGTCCATTGCACATCTATGTCAAGTGGGGGCTTAGATTCCACATGGATACTGGATGCACTCCTCCTGCTTTCAGCTGTAGACACTCTAGGCTCCATGGTGTGGTGGTTGACCTTCTTCAACTCGATGTTAGCTGAGTGGGGTAAGTCCAATAAATCAAAGTGTAGGAGCTGAAGTCTGTTGAGGCTCTGGGCCTGGGTGTGATATTATCAGTCCAGAGATTCAAATCCCCTAAATATTTCTAAAACCCCAGCACCAACTACAATTCCATTAAAGTAGCATGCAAGTCTTGTGAAAAGAGATCCCCTCTGAGTCCAATTCCATCATGCAGAAACACCAGCTCCAGAGAAGCCAGCCTGCATCTCATTCCTGCTCCAACTCCCACTGGGGTTCCCCTCCTAGGTGCTGTCCTGGTTGGCTTCTTGCCACCACAGTGGTGACTCTTTGCAATGGTAGTCAGTAGTTTGCAGTCTTATACTCTGGTGGACCGCTTCTCCATGAGGTGGAGCTAGGTTCCTTTTTCCTTCCTTCAGTCCTGCCATCTGCCCCACTTATTGGCTGGGACCAAGGCTCTCCTCACTCTACTACTGGACATCTATGTGCTGTCATTAGTACTGAGGGTCAGGCCAGCTTGAGGTGGGGGCACTTGCTCTGTCTTCTGTTCCTTGGTTTTCCTTCCACAATGCTCTTGCACCTGTTTAATGGACATGCAGTGGAACAGGAAATGGTCCCCATTTCCTTACTCCCCTCACCTACATGCTCTTTCCTCAGCCACCTTCTTCTGTATGCTCAGGTCTCCCCTGCTTTCTCTCAACAGCCCCCCCGCCCCGCTTCCTCCTTGTTTCCTTCCAACTCTCCAGCCCCTATCTGAGTAAGTTTCTTTCCCTGAGCTCCATGTTGAGCTACCCTTCTGTCCCTTTCCCTGCCCTGTGCTGTGCTTTGAGGAACCAGAAAATAACTTGCTGCTGTACCTGGGCCTGACTCCTGCCTTGTTATTTGATGAGGAAGGTTGGGGGATGGACTAGGGAGGGAGGGGAGAGCCAGACTGAGTCTCTATTGAAGCACTCTGCTGATCCCACAGGTACACTTTGGCCCATGGTCCATCTCACAGCTACTTATTTAAAAGCACTAGTTGAAAAAAAAATTAAGTGACTAACACAGAAAATGGAAGCTATGTATGCAAACATAAATAAAGGTTGAATGGATGAAGAAATAGTTGCATAATGTTGTATAGGGTCTAAATAACAAGAGTAAAACTTATGTGCAACTAGTTTATGGGAGTTTTAGAGGGAGACGTTTTGGCATTTAAGTCTCCATTCAGTGTTTGCTGGACAAGGTGATGTAATTCCAAAGAAGGAAATGAAAAGGGAGAAAATTAACTCTATAATGGAGAACCCTGGCAGATAACATTTTCACCAACTGATATTGAACTATGAGAAGGGTACTGTACCTGTGATCTTCCTCCCTTAAATCATGAGAAATGCTCAGAAAAATTCCAGCCCAGGGACAATCTACAAAGTATCTACTTAGTACTCTTCAAAATGCCAAGGTCAAGAAAAACAAAGCAAGAATGAGAAACTGTACAGGCAAGAAATCTAAGGTACTCTAGTATCATACCGAATGCAGCATGGTATACTGGATTAGATTCTGGAACAGGGAGAGAATAAAAATGGAAAAAATATTAACTTTATAATGTTTGTAGTTTGTTATTATTGTAATTATTATTATTAATGATAATTATATTTTGACTGTTGTATACTGAAAATATAAGAAATTATCAGCAAGGTAAACTGGATTATGGGTAAATAGGAAATATGTATACTATTTTTGCAACTCTTCTGTAAATATAAATGTATTTCAAAAAATTAATTTAAAAATAAAAACAGAGGAAAAACTTGGAGAAGATGGTGGCTGAGTGAGCTTGCCTGGTAATGTCTCTGCAGGGGGCGGCTGGGCAGCGTTGAAGGCTCTTTGGGACCGCGCCGTTTCGGGGATTTTTGCTGGTTGGAAGGTGTCTGGACGTCAATTTGGTGGGAAGGTAACAGAGAGGATACGTCTATAATATATAAACGGAGGTCCCAGCTGGGCGCGGGAAGTTCCCTCCTTGGGTGGGCAGAGCCGCGGTATCGGACGCTGCTGCAGCTCGGGGAGCCTCCAAGGCCAGGGTTTTTTTTTTGTTTTTTGTTTTTCCTTTTTCTGGAGGCTTTGCGGTGCTGAGGAATTCACGGATACTGGGCCGGTTGGTGAGGGGTTGATGGGACAAGACTCCTTTGCAGATCGATTTGGGGAGACAGACGGTGTTTTGTTGTGAAGCGGGGGACGTTTTGGTCGCCAGACAGGGGGGGTTGCGCTTCCGCCTGGAGCTCCATCCCCACAGGTCCGGCTGCCGATCTGCAACGGAATTGGATTTTTGGCAATAAGGGGACACAATTGGGAGACTGTTGTAGGGCGCAGTGAGGGAGGGGGACACGTCTGGAAGCTGATTGGGGAATATTTTGCAAAGTTTGGGGTTTCCGGTCTTGGAGTCTGTTTTCGGCGTTTCCAGCTGAAGCCCAGCCCACCCGACAGGGCTTGGGATCTGGGTCATTGAACTGGCTGTGGTGTAGAGGCGCCCTCAAGTGGCCGTTTTGTGGGAGCACAGGGAGGGAGCTGTCCAAAGGCTGAAACCCTGAGGAGTAGGTGAATTGCAGGGATCAGACATTTAATATAGAGTTTGCGGACCTGGCTTCCCCCACGGGGCTGGCACCCAGCTACGGGGATCCCTGAGGGCTGTGTTGCACTGTGGGGCTCCTAAGCTTCCTGTGGACCAGATTTGAGGTTGCCAGGTCTGGGTCCACTGGACTCTGGCGGTCCACACCCCAGACTCACACCTCTTGAGTCTTCAGTGTCTCAGACTTTCCACCCCTGAATCCATCACGCCCTGGGGTCTACCTGGGGTCCTTGAGTGCCCTGGACCTCAATGTTTGCGTTTTATCTTTATTGGTTCATATTGTTTTGTTTTTATTTTCACTTTATCTTATTTTTTACTCTTTTTGACGCCCTGATTGCTAATATTGCATTATCCCCTAGTCTTTTCTCCTAGCGTGTGACACAAAGTCCTTTTTTTTATACAGTTATTTAGGGGTTTTTTTCGTTGTTGTTTTACATAGTGTTGCAATTGTGACACGTGTATACCTGTATCTCTCTTCCCCCTATCTGTTCCCCACCATTTGCCCATCCTCTTTTTCTTTCTTCCTTTCTTCTTGTCTTTCTTTTTTTCTTTATTATAATTAGTTTTTCTTTTTCGGTTTTCTCTTTCCCTCTTGTCCCTCATTTTCCACTTATTTTATTTTAATTCAAGTATACAATAGGTGCCACAGGGAACACCTCACATTTGCTGGGTTTTCCCATCCTCCACTGCCTCATTTCTGTGTGAACTGATTTAGGCTACCTACACTATCCTCTTTCCCCTACATCTTGATATCCACTATCATCTACTATCTCTCCTATATTCCACCCCCCACCTCCCGTTCTTTGATCCACAAAGTGTCTAACTCTTAATTTCTAATACCTTTGTTCTGTTTTCTGTCTGGTATCCACTCTTGAAACTATTACCTTTCTTTTCTTTTTCCCTCTCTCACGAAAACAATAGCTTTGTAGTTCATACCATATTCCTCCCATATTCAGTCATCTACCTCATAAAAGGTACTCTACCTACAGCTATAACTCTACACAATCTACATGAATCTAACCTCCATCCTCCCAGATCTCATATTCTTGCTTTGTTAACATATATCACCAATACAATTCTACACTTTTTCCTTGCTTACACAATTGCCTTTCCCTGGCACTAATACTTTCCTTTAAAGTGAACTTAACCAGCAACAAGAAATTAGAATAAGAAGAACAAAGTGACAAAAAAAAGATATAACACTTACACAAAAATAACAGCTAATTAACCTCCAAGACTAGACAAAGAAGCTAAGGTACTGATTAAACCTGTCAAGATAAAAGGATGACCAGAAAGCAACAAAAATTGACAAACCAAATCAGTAATCAGGAAAACATGGCTGAATCCAATCAACAAACTAAAAATCAGGAAGGGGAGCAGAACTTCGCACAAGCAATGAAAGATCTACAACATTTATCACCAACAAATTTGATGAAGTAATGAAAGAGGTTAACAACATGAAGACAACACTGGGAGGGGAAATTGCAGACATACACAAAAACATAACAGACATGATGGGAATGAACACCACAGTTCAAGAAATCAAAAATACACTTGCAGCAAATATCAACAGACTAGAAGAGGCAGAGCAGAGAATTAGTGATGTGGAAGACAGTACATCAGAAATCAAACAGATAGTAGAAGGGGTCGATAAAAAGATAGAAAAAATCCAGCTAGGATTTAGGGACCTGAATGACAATGCAAAACGCTCAAATATACGTATTATAGGTATTCCAGAAGGAGAAGAGAAGGGAAAGGGGTCAGAAGGAGTGTTGCAGGAAATAATGGCTGAAAACTTCCCAAATCTACTGAAAGAGACAGATGTACATATTCAAGAAGCACAGCGCACTCCACTGGTCATAAACCCAACAGGCCCACCCCAAGACATATACTCGTCAAATTATCCAATGCTCAACACAAAGAGAAAATCCTAAAAGCAGCAAGAGAAAAGAAAACCATCACATACAAGGGAAGCTCCATAAGATTAAGTGCTGATTTCTCTTCTAAAACCATGGAGGCAAGAAGGCAGTGGTATGATATAGTCAAGGTACTAAAGGAAAAAAATGTCCAACCAAGAATACTCTATCCAGCTAAACTAGCATTAAAACATGATGGAGAGTTCAAAATATTCACAGACAAACAGAAACTGAAAGAGTATACCAACAAGAAAACCTCCCCTTCAAGAAATTCTAAAGGGAGTTCTGCAGGAAGAAAGGAAAAAACAGGAAAGGCAGAGTTGGAGGAGAGTATAAGACCAACAACAACAACAAAAAAGACAAAAAAATATATATACAAACAAAATATGACAAACACAAATCCAATCAAAATATGGCTAACACAAATAATTCCTTGATAGTAATAACAATGAATGTCAACAGATTAAACTCACTTATCAAAAGATTCAGACTGGGACATTGGATAAGGAAATATGACCCATCCGTATGCTGTCTACAAGAGACACATCTTAGACCCAGAGACGCGAGGAGATTGAAAGTGAATGGCTGGAAAACAATCATACAAGCTAACAATAACCAAAAAAAGGCAGGAGTAGGTATATTAATATCAGACAAAATAGACTTTAAATGTGAAACAATTGTGAGACACAAAGAAGGATACTACATTTTAGTGAAAGGGAAAATCTGTCAAGAAGATCGAACAATCAAAAATATATATGCCCCTAACAAGGGTGCCTCTAAATATGTCAGGCAAACACTGGAAAAACTAAGTGAAACAATAGATACATCTACAATTATAGTGGGGGATTTTAATACACCACTATCAACTCTGGACAGAACATCTCAAAAGAGAATCACCAAAGAAACAAAACATCTGAAGAGTATATTAGAGGAGCTGGATCTAATAGATATATATAGATCGCTACACCCAAACACAGCAGGATATACATTTTTCTCAAGCGCACATGGATCATTCTCCAAGATAGATCACATACTAGGCCACAAAGAAAGGCTGAACGAATTCAGAAAGATTGAAATCATACAAAACATTATCTCTAACCACAGTGGAGTCAAGCTGGAGATTTGCAAGGGACAGAAGCCCAGATTTCACACCACGATTTGGAAATTAAACAGCACACTCTTAGAAAAACAGTGGGTCAAAGAGGAAATCTCAAAAGAAATCAATGACTACCTTGAAACAAATGATAATGATAACACAACATACCAAAATTTATGGGATGCAGCAAAAGCAGTACTGAGAGGGAAGTTTATAGCCATAAATTCATATATCAAAAAAGAAGAAAGAGCAAAAATCGAAGAACTAACTGCACATTTGAAGGAATTAGAAAAACAACAACAAAGTAACCCAACAGGAAGAAGAAGGAAGGAAATAACAAAGATAAGAGCAGAACTAAATGAAATAGAAAATAAGAAAGCACTTGAACAGATAAACAAGACGAAGAGCTGGTTTTTTGAGAAGATTAACAAGATTGACAAACCTTTAGCGACACTAACAAAGAAAAAAAGAGAGAAGATGCAAATACACAAAATAAGAAATGAGAAAGGCGATATCACCACTGACCCCACAGAAATAAAGACTATCATAAGAGGATATTTTGAAAAACTATATTCCAACAAAAATGACAATCTAGAGGAAATGGACAAATTCCTAGAAACACATAAGCAGCCCATATTGACAAAAGAAGAAATTGATGATCTTAACAAACCAATCACAAGCAGAGAGATAGAATCAGTTATTAAAAATCTCCCAACTAAGAAGAGCCCAGGGCCAGATGGCTTCACAGGTGAATTCTACAAAACATTCCGGAAAGAACTGACACCAATCCTGCTGAAACTATTCCAAAAAATCGAAACAGAAAGAACATTACCCAACTCCTTCTATGATGCCAACATTACCCTAGTACCAAAGACAAACAAAGACATCACAAGAAAGGAAAATTACAGACCAATTTCTCTAATGAACCTAGATGCAAAAATACTTAACAAAATACTTGCTAATCGTATTCAACAACACATTAAACGAATTATACACCACGACCAAGTGGGATTCATCCCAGGTATGCAAGGATGGTTCAACATAAGAAAATCAATCAATGTAATACACCATATAAACAGATTGAAGGAAAAAAATCACATGATTATATCTATTGATGCAGAAAAAGCATTTGACAAAATACAGCACCCTTTCTTGATAAAAACACTCCAAAAGATTGGAATACAAGGAAATTTTTTGAACATTATAAAGAGTATATATTAAAAACCTAAAGCCAATATTGTGTACAATGGAGAAATTCTAGACTCCTTCCCTCTAAACTCAGGAACAAGACAAGGATGCCCACTGTCTCCACTCCTATTTAACATTGCCTTAGAAGTACTTGCTCGAGCACTGAGGCAAGAGCCAGAAATAAAAGCCAGTCAAATTGGAAAGTAAGAAGTCAAAATGTCATTATTTGCAGATGACATGATCCTATACATAGAAAACCCTGAGAGATCTACAACAAAGATTCTAGAATTCATAAATGAGTTTAGTAAAGTTGCAGGTTATAAGATCAATGCGCAAAAATCAGTAGCATTTCTGTACACCAATAATGAGCAAGATCAGGAGGAAATCAAGAAACAAATACCATTCACAATAGTAAATAAAAAAATCAAATACTTAGGAATAAATTTAAATAAAGAAGTAAAGAACTTATACACCGAGAACTATACAAGATTGTTCAAGGAAATCAAAGAAGACCTAAATAAATGGAAGAATATTCCTTGTTCATGGATAGGAAGACTGAACATTATTAAGATGTCTATCCTACCAAAACTGATCTACACATTCAATGCAATCCCAATAAAAATCAATGCAGCCTTCTTTAAGGAACTAGAAAAACTAACTATGAAATTTATTTGGAAAGGAAAGAGACCCCGAATAGCCAAAGACATACGGAAAAAGAAAAACAAAATTGGAGGAATCACACTACCTGACTTCAAAACATACTACAAAGCTACGGTGGTGAAATCAGCATGGTATTGGCATGAGGAGACACACATAGACCAATGGAATCGAATTGAAAGTTCTGATATAGAACCTCACATATATAGAACCTCACATACATAATATTCGATAAAGCCACCAAACCCTCTCAACTGGGAGAGAGTGGCCTATTCAACAAATGGTGTCTGGAGAACTGGATAGCCATATGTAGAAGAATGAAAGAGGATTACCATCTCACACCTTATACAAAGATCAACTCAAGATGGATCAAAGACCTAAATATAAGAGCCAAGACCATAAAAACCTTAGAAAGTAGTGTAGGGAAACATCTACAGGACCTTGTAATAGGTAATGGATTTATGAATATCTCACCAAAAGCACGAGCAGCAAAAGAACTGATAGATAAATGGGACTTCCTCAAAATTAAAGCCTTTTGCACCTCAAAGGAATTTGTCAAGAAAGTAAAAAGGGAACCCACACAGTGGGAGAAAATATTTGGCAACCATATATCTGATAAAAAACTTATAATTTGCATATATAAAGAACTCCTATATCTTGAAAATAAAAAGATAAACAACCCATTTAAAAAATGGGAAAAAGACTTAAACAGACACTTCTCCAAAGAAGAAATACAAATGGCAAAAAAGCACATGAAAAAATGTTCCAAATCTCTAGCTATCAGGGAAATGCAAATCAAAACCACAATGAGATACCATCTTACACCCATAAGATTGGCAGCTATGAAAAAAACAGAAGAATACAAGTGCTAGAGAGGATGAGAAGAAAGGGGAACACTCATCCACTGCTGGTGGGAATGCAGAAGGATCCAACCATTCTGGAGGACAGTATGGCGGTTTCTCAAAAAACTAGCCATAGATTTGCCATATGACCCAGCAATACCACTGCTGGGTATATACCCAGCAGAACTGAAAACAAGGATGCAAACCGATATATGTACACCAATGTTCATAGCAGCATTGTTCACTATTGCCAAAAGTTGGAATCAACCCAAATGCCCATCAACAGATGAGTGGATCAATAAAATGTGGTATATACACACATTGGAATACTACTCGGCTGTAAGAACAAACACACTACAAACACATGTGATAACATGGATGAATCTTGAGAACCTTATGTTGAGTGAAGCAACCCAGACATTAAAGGACAAATACTACATGACCTCAATGATTTGAAATAACCAAGCTGCCCTAGATAGCAAGAGACTGAACGATAGGCTTACAGGAAATCGGAGGGTGGAGGAAGGATGTGAGCCGATGTCTACAGGGGTGGAATTTAAGACGAGATGGTGGTAAGTATGAACACAAAGAAGAGATAAAAGGGGGGCAGGGGTTGCCTTTGGTTGGGGCTTTGCGGGTTTGAGGGAGGCTGGGGATGGGCGGATGGGTAACATTGCCCAAAAGTGGGGGGAGGGAGGGGTAGCATACGAACACAGGAGAGGGTCAGGTGTTGGTGGAGAGTAAAATGCCGAGAAAATCATATCAAAATATAATAAAGAGGGTTACCTGTTTAGAATGCTCGGAGGGGAGTGTCTGATGCAGGACGGGCTCCTGGGGAGTGTCTAAATGCTCATTCTGCCAGAGTGGGTGACACCATGGGGTAGAAACCCAAGTAGTGAGAGTGGGGGTGGACCCACATCCTGGGGAGGACTAATGCCATCAAATAGAGGGAACTGTATCCCTCGAGAGAAAGGGTGGCTCCCAGGGCATTGGGGCAGTTGAGCAAGTTAGACCCTGAACACTATTCCATCTATATCTGGAAGTGGCTCCTCGGGAAACGGAGGCTGGCTGTCACTGTGGGCACCAAGGTGGAAGGGAAAATGGACGTTAAATGTGTGTAACCAAGGTAAATGGGGGGTAAGAGAGGAGTTTCGTGAGAGTTACACAAGGATGGATATAAAACATGTAATATTACAGCATAACATATAGGAGATGACAGACTGATAATGTAAACCATAATGTAAAACATAGGATAACTAAGAATGTAAAAAACTGTGTATCCTAAAGTATGCACCACAATGTAAGCACAAATGTCACCTTGTTTGAAAGGTATTGTCTCAGACTCTGTACATTACGTTAAGTAAATATGATGTGAATAGGGTGTAAGAGTATCGCTGTGGAAGGGAAAGGTTTTGTGGTGGATGTATGGGAGTGCTGTATACTATATATATGCATTGCTGTGGTCTAGGGCTCCTGTGAAGAGAAGCTCAATAATTGGGGGGGGGGGGGAAAGATAGGATGTAGAATTTTTTCCAAGTCAACACGTATTCTTTATATAACCTTTAAACCCATAGCTATATGCCATTTCCTAGTAAGGGACCCTGACATTATATTGGGCTTCAAATTTCAGGGAGTTCTGGACCACAGAGTGGTTCAACAATGGCAATGGAGGAATACTGGTATGGGATACCATTGACAGGGGATATATGGCTGACAGGGAGCTGTACAGAACATATGTCCAGGGTGCATGGCAATGTTTGGATATACTCATAGTGGCAACAATTAAAAACCACAGCAGGGGGGGTACTGGGTTCCTGGCCAGTGGTGCTCTGTCGTGGTCCCTAGGGGAGCAGCGACAGTCTCCCAGGTGCAGTGGCAGGGACCAGGAGGGAGTGAGGGTTCAACAGTGAGCCCATGATGCTAATGACTATGCCTGGGAGCTGATAAGCCTAAAATAAGAACAAGGCCTAGAGCAGCATTGTGCCTGGGAATTTCCTCCTGTCAGCCTTCATGTTACTCAAATTTGGCCAGTCTCGAAGCCAAACTCAGCATGTAAATGCAATGCCTTCCCCCCAGCGTGGGACATGACACCCGGGGATGAGCCTCCCTGGCACCAAGGGACCACTATCAACTACCAACTGATGATGCAACTGGAAAATGACCTCATACGGAAGGTTCAACGTGGATCAGTGGAATATCCCTGTCTACATAAAATAACACGACTTTAAAATGCTGTTTGACCTAATGTAAGGGGGAAATGGAAAGGAGAAATGAGTTTATATGGCTACGAGTCTCTAAAAAAGAGTCTGGAGGCTGTCAGAAGGATTGCCCTTATGCACAACTGAGCAGAGTCAGAGAGACAGATAAAGCAGATACAACCCCCAGATATCGGTTCCTTCGAGGGCTAAAGAGACCCATGGGAGTTATGGTCATGGCCGATGGGGTTAACTACCAGGTCAGATGGCCCCTCTTTGGAACTGGTGTTTATGTGTGACGAATCTGGACTCAGATGGGATCTCTCTTCATAAGACTTTCATGCTAATGTGCTGGAGGTGCAGTTAGTGTCGGGGTTTAAGATATATTTAGGGGATTTGAATCTCTGAACTGACAATGTGATAGCCAGGTCCTGAGCCTCAACAGACTCCAGCACCTACAATCTGACTTATTTGGCTCACCACACTCAGCTAAGATGGAGTTGAAGAAGGACAACCACCACACCATGGAG
Organism: Dasypus novemcinctus; assembly: GCF_030445035.2. Taxonomy (NCBI): domain Eukaryota; kingdom Metazoa; phylum Chordata; class Mammalia; order Cingulata; family Dasypodidae; genus Dasypus; species Dasypus novemcinctus. The sequence continues at coordinate 69,237,007 of NC_080691.1, forward strand.
CCTAGAGTGATTACAACTGAAAGTGGGAGGATTGCATCCAGCATCCAGGTGGAATCTGAGCCTCCTATTGACATAGAGGTGCAATGGACACAACCAATCCAATGTCCACATAGAAAAGGTGGCATTGGATTGAGAAAAGTGGACATGATGGCTGATGGGTATGGGGAAAGGCAGGAAGAGATGAGAGGCGGAGGCGTCTTTGGGACATGGAGCTGCCCTGGATGGTGCTTCAGGGGCAATCACCGGACATTGTAAATCCTCACAGGGCCCACTGAATGGAATGGGGGAGAGTGTGGGCCATGGTGTGAACCGTTGACAATGGGGTGCGGGGGTGCCCAGAGATATACTTGCCAAATGCAATGGCTGTGTCAAGATGATGGGAGGGAGTGTTGCTGAGGGGGGGGGGAGAGGTGGGGTGGGGGAGGTAGGGTTCAATGGGACCTCATATATATATATATTTTAATGTAATATTATTACAAAGTAAATTAAAAAAATTAAAAAATAAAAATAAAAACAGAAGTAAACCTCAATTTCTGTAATATAAAATGGAGGCTCTGGGCCTCAGACTCTGCATCATTTCCCTCTGCAGTTAGATTTTTTCTTCATGTCCTCTTTAGCATCAGCATCAGGACTCCTGGTAGCAGTGCCTTACTAGGTCCAGCAACAACATAGTGCAGTTTTGGTCAGGAGTGATTCTGGGGATGGGAGGATCTTGCCCTCATGGTCAGCCCTCTCCCCCATGTTCCTTAGGTGGAGAAGTGTGACAAAGCTCATATGATGTGAAAACAGGTGCCATAGTCCTGAAATTAGAGGCCAAAGTCATCATCCATCCATCCATCCCTCCATCCTTCCATTGATGTAACTAAACATCAAACCTTCTTCCCTCCAACCTTTCATCCATCTGAATATGTTAAACATGTACAGGGATAACCACCATGGAACAGGACCTTAACTGTATGTTGGGAAACTGATAGCAAACAAGAAAAACATGACCCATGTCTTCACTCATTTTACCATCCTTGGGTACACAGAAAACAGACAGAAAGTTCACATATTTGTTAAATTTACTGATGGAAGAAACATAATATAGTTCTCAGGAATAATAGAGGAGTATGTGGCAGACACATTAACCATTCTAAGGTCCACAGGATGGAGGAATAGACTATGGATTAGAGTGGACTTACTGATATTCTATTCATGAACTATTGTGATTAGTAATCGAAGAAAATGTGGCATTGGTGTGGAGAAAGTGGCCATGGTGGCTGCTGGGGGTAGGGAGTGGAAGGAAGAGATGAGATGGGGGGGGGGGGCATTTTTGGGACTTGGAGTTGTCCTGGGTGGTGCTGCAGGGACAGTTACCGGACACTGTATGTCCTCCCATGGCCCACTGGGTGGAATGTGGGACAGTGTGGGCTATGATGTGGACCATTGACCATGAGGTGCAGCGGTGCTCAGAAATGTATTCACCAAATGCAATGAATGTCTCATGATGATGGAGGAAATTGTTGTTATGGGGGGAGGAGTGGGGTGAGGGGATGGGGGGCATATGGGGACCTCATATATTTTGAATGTAATATTAAAAAATAAATAAAGACAAAATAAAAGGTAATATAAAAAAATAATGAAGGCTTTCTGATCATCTCAAACCTGAGGATGGAAAACAAATTGCCTTGTGAAGTAAAGAAATGTAGGGGTACCTGGTCAGGAGGGCAACTGCTATAGTTCCCTATGGGTGGGCAAATTTGTCACATAGTTAAGAAGTAAGAATAGGCCTGAGAGCAAGAGACTCCTGCCTGGATTTCACATTTGCCCTTGTGCGTTCACCTCTCTGTGCTCCACCCTGACTGTGGCAACTCTATATGCATAGATTATGAGAGGTAGAATTCAAACTAAAATAAAATATAATAAAATAACAAAGAAGGAACAATCATCAATGAGCCATGTAAGGAGCTGAAATGATGAGCCCTCTGTTCATCTCTACCCACCCTAAGGAGGATCCTCTCAAGCCACATGGAGCATCTTTACCAGGTCTTCTCCTTGAGATCAGAAGGAGACTGAGAATAATGACAGCAACTACCTCCCACTGACAAATATTTCCTATCTCAACTGCTTGTTAATAAGGAATTTATAACCTCTCTTTTTCTCACTCTCCTTTATTTGTCTATGATCTACCTATCTTATCTATCAATTGATTGATACGTCTAGCTATCTACCATCTATTTCTCTAATAATCATTTTTGATGTATCACTATCATTTCATTTTTTCATTTTAATATTTTAACAAATTTTCTTATGTTCTATCTACTGTGCTGAAACTTTATCATCAACCAAGTAATAGATCTTTGAGAATGTTTTCCCCACCTTTTCCTAAAATGTCGTAGTTCATTCTCTTATCTCAGAGTATTCATTAGTATGGATGCACCATATTTTCTCCAAACCCTGTTCAATATTTGTGGATCTGGAATAGAGAGCAGCATGTCTAAGGTGAATGAAGAGGATGGGCAAGACTAAAGGATTTGTTTTCAAGAACTAGAATGAGAGGTGGGCAAGATGGCATCAGAGCAAGTGCAACCATATCTTATCTCCTACAAAAAAAAATGGCTGAGTGGGGATAAAATCCTGCCTGAGTGAGCTGTTTTGCAAACCCACAAAGCAGGAGACTTTTGGACATTGATCTAGAGAGAGTGTGACAAAAAGAGTGACTGCTCAAGGTAAAACTATGAGTTTCTGGTGCTTGTGGAGCTGTGGGAAGCTACCCTCAGGGCAGGTAGCTTGGGTGTTCCCCAAAACCCACAAGTCACAAAGCAGCATTCCCTGAAATCTGCTTTCCCCAAACCTGCTGTTCCCTAACCTGCATTCCCTGAAACTGACATTCCTAAAACCACAAATCCTCATTTTCCCTGAGCCTTACTGGTCTCTGACACACTACAGAAGTGGGAGGGTCCTGGGGAAGCATGCAGAGGGGTCTGACAAGTGCAGGTTCAATTGTCTGGCTCCCCTTTTTGAGCTTTGTGGAGCATGACAGCTGGCTTGAGGAGAAACTAAGAAGAGATGAGAGTCAAATCTGCTGAGGCAGGCTGATTTACCTAAATGTCCTGGGATAAGGAAAACTGGTCTTGGAGAAGGTGGAGTCTGTCAACTAAGTAGTCCTGTGCAACATGCTTGGGGGAAAGGAACAGTGAGAAATGCTTGTTAAGCCTCCAGGATCATAAATATGGTTCCCAGCAAGGTGTGGGGTCTCTCTCTCAAAGAGACTGAGATCATTATTTTCTGTTGCGAGTTGGTTCACCAGACTCCCATTCCAATTTCAGAGGAGAGCTCTGACATGGCTTCCTGCTGCCCTGGGAGAGAGGGAAAGGAGAAAGGAAGAAAAGAGGAAGGACAGATTCATAATCAGTTTGTTTAATTGCAAAGAGTCAATCCTGCCCTGGGAAGGGAACTCATTTTCTAGAGCAGGTTGACCCAGAAGGAGAGTTTGGCTCAGTGGAGGAGTTTCAGCCTTGAATGTGCAAGATCTTTGGTTCAGAATCCAGTTCCTTTTAGAGTAGTGAACCACTGGGATATTAAATATCTGTCTGAAACTTTGAGATAGGGGAAACAAAGACACCCTTGTACTACCTTTCCTTGGGTCTCTTATTTTTCCTAAAAATAAAAGAGATTACTTTTGTTACAAAATTTGGCTTGTTTTACTCATTAAAACCCTCTTCAAGGTCTGCAGTGAGAAGGCTGCAGGGTGAATGATTGGTAAACCCCAGTAGCCTGACAAGCTCCACAGGGGTTTGAGGTGGGGAGGGTGGGAAGTCTGTTTTTCTTCATGTTTTGTTGACTCCTTGTTTGACGTCTTGTCTGGTTTTATTGTTTTGTTTCATTATCTTGTCTTTCCTTCCTCTTTATTCCCCTACCTTTTTTTTTTTTTTCATTTTTTAAATTTAGGTACTGCTGGATTGTTTCTTATTTGCTGTGCTTCCTTGTCCTTGATTTCCTCATTTCTGTGTGTAATGATTTTGACTACCAAAGCTTTATCTTTTTCTTCCTACATCTTCCTATCTGCCACCTTCTGATGTTGCTTTTACATTCCAACTCTCTGATCAGCCCCCAATTTCTCTGACTTTTTATCTCTAACACTTCAATTCTGTTTTCTATCTTTTATTAACTCTTTATGTTATTGTCCTTTCTTTTCTCTTTCCCTCTCTCCTGATCATGCTGGCATTTTAATTATACTATATTCTTCTTTTTATTAAATTTCCCATTTCATTGTAGGTACCCGTTTTTAATTCCTGTAACTCTACACAACTTACCTGAGATTAATATTCATTTTCCTAGGCCTTATATGGTTCTTCTGCTAACATTTACTATGCATACTACTAATACTATACTTTTTCTTTTCTTCTCTTTTCTTAACCCTGGGCCCTTGATACTGATTACAATGCTTATGAGACTGTGTGCTTGAAATTTCAATTAGGCCTAGAGTTTCAGGGTGCATAAGAGTTGCCTCCTGAGAGCCTCCATGTTGCTCAAATGTGGCCACTCTCTAAGCAAAACTCAGCATGTAAATGAATTACCTTTCCCCCAGTGTGTGACATGGCTCCTAGGGATGAGCCTTCCTGGTGTTAGACTATCTATGTGCCAACAGGGACCTGAGCCTCAGCAGAGTTGCAACACCAACTCTCTGGTTAGATGGACTTACCCAGGTCAACTGACAGGGAGGTGAGGATGATCTCCCACCACACCAGGGAATCAAGAGAGTCTACAACTGGAAACAGGAGAATTCCATCCATCAACTCTATCGGATCTAAGCTCTCTCTCAATTTAGAGGTGGAGTGGGCATAACCATCCCAGGGTGCTCATGATGGAGGAATAAAATATGGATTAGAATGGATTTACTGGTATTCTTCTATAGAATTATTGTGACTCTAGCAATGGAAGAAATTATATCATTGATATGCAGACAGTGGCCACGGGAGTTGCTTAAGGTAGAGAGAGGGAAAGAGGGGTGTGATATTGGGTATTTTGAGGAATTTTGAGTTATCTTCAATGATATTACAGTGACAGATGCAAGGCAATATATACCCTGCCATAATCCACTGAATGTACTGGGAGAGAGTGCAAAAACTATAATCCATGCTGTGTAGCAATGCTTCAAAATGTACTCATCAAATGCAATCAATGTACCACACTAATGAAAGAAGTTGTCTATGTGGGAGGAGTGGGAGTTGTGGGCATTGGGGGATATGGACACCTCACATTTTTAATGTAACATTTTGTGTGACCTAGATATCTTTATAAAAGATAATAAAAAATGGAAAAAAAAGTAGAATGAACTCACAGCAATTCACAATTCATTTTAAAAGAAAAGGTAAAATTCTCAGCATTACATTAGCATGGAAATGAATGGATGATGTACCTTGAAAGTAAGTGTGTAGCATAGAGATTCCTTTAGTGAAAAACGTGTATGGATAATAGTGTAGAAATAAGAATGTTCTTCTTTGAAAAAGGACAAATATATGTTACTGTTACAAAAGGTTAATATCAGGGTGATAGTTGGGCAAAATTACAACCAAAATAACCTATGGACAATACTGTATAGTAATATATTAATAATATTTCATCAATGTTAAAAAGGAAAGCATGCTAAGTGAAAGAAACTAAACAAAAAGTACTACATATTATTTTACTCCATCCTTATAAATTATAAATACAAATAAATTGATAGAAATAGATTATAAGTTATGTATGTCAGAAAAAGGTAGATTGAAAGTTGACTACTAGGGCATAGAAATTTTTTTTAGTTAGCTTGTTTTCATTTTTGCTCTTTTTTCTTTCTTTCTTTTTTTTTTTGAGTAAAGAAAATACTCTAGTTTTGATTGAAGTAAGGAATGCCCAATTCTGTAATTATACCAAATACCATTGATTGTAAACTTCAGATGAATTGTATGGTTTATGAATATGTTTCAATTAAAGTGATTATAAAAGTGAAATTGCAACTCCTACCCTCTGGTTTATTGGACTTACCCAGATCAGCTAACAGGGAGGTGAAGATGGTCAACCACCAGGGAACCAAGAGTGCCTATAACTGCAAGCAGGAGAACTGCATCCATCATCCATGTGGAATCTAAGGTCCCTCTTGATATAGAGGTGGAGTGGACATCACCATCCCAGGGTCCACAGGATGGAGGAATAAAACATGGATTAGAGTGGACTTACTGGTATTCCATTATGGAACTATTGTGACTAGTAATGGAAGAAATTGTAGCATTGATGTGGAGAAAGTGGCCATGGTAGTTGCTGAGGGCAGGGAGAGGGAAGAAGAGATGTGATGTGGGGGGATTTCTGGGACTTGGAGTTGTCCTAAATGATATTGCAGGGAGAGATGGTGGGCATTATATATCCTGCCATAACCCACTGAATGTACCGGGGGAGAGTGTAAACTTCAATGTAAACTCTTATCCATATGGTACAGTAGTGCTCCAAAATGTATTCGCCAAATGCAATGAATGTGCCACAGTGATGAAAGAGGTTGTTGATGTGGGAGGAGTGGGGTGAGAGTGTGTGTGGGGTATATGGGAACCTCATATTTTTTAATGTAACATTTTAAAAAAATAAAGAGATTGTAGAAACAAAAAAATAACCAAAAAAATTAAAAGTTAAAAAAATAAAAATAAAAAATTTAATTTTTCTAGTGTGTGTAAATTTTACTATCAAACAAGGAAAAGACTACTTGGTATAGGTCTTGTTATGTCAGCTCTGCCTTTAAACTTCATAATATTAATGATTTCCAAAAGAAATAATTAAGTTTTATTGCTGAATTTCCTATAAAGATGTTGGGTTTTAAATAATTTTAAACTAAAATTAATTTTAATGTATGCTTGTAAAACAACAACAACAAAAAATAAAGTTAGTTGACACATGTTGAAACAAACAAAAAATACTAATAATTCATCAGTAGTGCCAACCCCAAAGGTGGAGGAATCAGCAAACACTAAATTGTATGATTGTGAAATATTTTTCTTATCATGGTATTTTCTGATCCCTAGATTAATCAGGGCATGTGGACAGTAGGTATCCAGTAAGGCCTGCCCTTAGATACAGTCCAATTCCTGAGGACATAAGTTATATGTCAATGATGAGAGATGCATATAAATTCCAGTTATGGACCACACTTAATTGTCTGATTTGCCTTTAGAATCTTTGGACCAGCATGTGAGGTGCAGCAGGTACCATGATATGAACTGTCCTTGGCTATAAATCCTCAATGATGTACTAATATAAAGACAGGAAGAGAGGGTCTCTCTCAGAGGTCATGATGTGCTAAGTCTATCCAACCTCTACCAGAACCAAAGAACTTTGGCTCTGAGACTTATTCTTCTCTGATTGCTATAGAAATCACGAGGGGTTTCTGTTTATACTCTCATATCAGGTGGCAAAGCATTGCCAGGGAGCAATGGGACACGGTGACTAATGACTGGGAAGCCAGGCTCCTGGGACCAGAATCTGTCAGCTGTTACTATGTGGTCTTGGACATTTTGGCCACCTCTCTGTGCCTCTGTTGCTTCATTTGCAAAGTGGGGATAATGAAAAATGCATCATAGATTATTGTGAATAACAATTCATATATATATATATTACAGTTACTAGAGAAAGTCCGATTTATCACAGGCTTTATATAAGTATTTTAATTGATATAGAAAATGATGAGAATGGGATGAAAAGGGCAGTTATGGCAGGAATACTTAGGAGCTTCTGGGACCCCATGTGAATGCAGTACTGCTCAGGTTCCATATAAACCAGACACTAAACTTTTTCTCTGCCTCTATAATAAATTTTTATGCATATGCCAGAGACTATTTTACTATATTCGAGGGTATTTCATTTCCTATTGCTGTATTTATCATTATCCCTTGTAAATAAGTGGGACCATTTGCCTGTCTATTGTCAATAAACTTCATTATACACCACTTCCAACTCAAGCCCATAAAACACCTCCCCATCTTCCTTCTTCCAGTCATTAGAACGAAGGTGTCTCCATATTCCTATAGAAAGGGAAACTCACAATGTGAAATATTCATGGGTCCCTAAGTAACTGCATTGAGCAGAAAGTCCCTACTGTCCCATATTGGACTGTGTCATGAGTGAGACACTTATTTCATTTTGTTAATTCACTGTCATTTTAGTTGTTTTTCCTTCCCTCAGCTTTTAATTTACCCATAGTAAATAGATGTATTTCTTCAGTCATCTTTTATTTTTTTTCCACTTTATATAACCTCCACCTGAGCACTTTGATAAAATCAAAATAACTTAACCCTGGTGGCTGCAACATTTATACCTTTACTTTGACACTATAATGCCAATTAACTTCAAAGCACCTAACTAGATATTCCAGAATCACAAGCTCTGAATTTCCATGAATTTCTCATTATCCATCATCACAGTGGAAGGCCATCTCATCAGTAAAACAAGGGAAGTGGACTCAGATGGGCCAGCTACTCTCCCTCTACCTCACAGGGATCAAGCTCAAAAACTTAACAGGAGTTACTAAGGTAAAATTTATTCTCCTCTTCCTCCTCAAAGCTTTAGACCATCAAGACCTCTGAGGAATTGCATTGTTCTGAAAACTATTTTTCCACTTAAGCAGAATTCTATTTACTATCCTTCAGAATCCATCTAAATTAAAATTCAAAATGCAAAAATGTTTGCATAATCCTTTGTGAAAATAGTTTTATGAAAATTCTTATGAAAGGGTATCCTGTTTTCATTTCTTTATTTCACTATAAAATTTATGCTCTGGTACTTTCTCTGCATAGAATAACCTAACCATAAAAGTGGTAAATTGGTGGTAACTAAAATTAATGCTAGGAAAGATTCTGGGTTGGCCCTAACTCTGGCGTGAAGATCCACTGCATAGAAGATAAATGGAGAAGGATTTAGAAACACCAGTATGACCACACTGACCACAATAATGGCCCTTGATAATCCTCCCTGCAGAAAAATCATAGAAGCTTGTGATGCATCAAACATTGCCTTGCAAAGTCATGCCTTCACTTCTGTGTCTATGTGTCACCTAACATCCAACACCAAAATCTTTCCCAGAGACCAAAGGAGATATTAATCATGGTTCATAAAAGTTTGAGAGCCAGTACATGGTCTATTCCCAGTGCCCCCAGAGGTGGGCACATCTGTCTCTTCTCCACATGTTTTTTCTTGGGCCCTGTGTGGGAAACAGCACTAGGGGTCATAATACATATACACAAAAGCCCCTTCTACCCTCTCCCTTTTCCTGCAGGTTTGGCACCCAGTGACCTGACCCTCTCTCCTATTCCACCCAAACCTAATTAATTCCTCTTCAGGCCCACGCACAGCCTCACCCTGTATCTGTAATTCCACCTAGAACTAGGATGCCCACAGCCAGGAGGCAGCTCTTGGTTGTCTATTGGCATCTCCATATGGAGTACATGGCCACAGAAAATGGTTGAGATTTGGTTTCAATGAGCACTCTCCCTTTTTCCATGCTATTTAGACAGATATGCATTCTCTTTTGGGTGTCTCCAGGATACCCTTGTGCGACCTCCTTAATGCTTGCAATATGTGCATTCCTGTTTCCTACCCAGTATTATCAAGGCCATTCCTCATGGTGCTCAATCTCCTCTGAATTGGTGATTCCAAGGAAACAAATGCACCATGTTAAAAGTGCTCAGGTTCTAGACTGGTTATCCTACAGCATGAAACCTGAGGGCTAGAGATATTTCTACATGTATCTCAAGAAACTGCCTTGGCCCAGACACCAACCAGTTATGTCTCAAGGAGCAGGGCAGTTTTACCCTCATACATCCCTTGAGACTGCTTCTACCTCAGTTATCTAGAGGAGATTCCTCATTCTATGGTAATTGGTGATGTGCTATGGCACCCATCCTTGGGCACTCAGGATAGAAACTCGGAGTATGAATTAGAGTGACTTGCTTGGTATTCTACCATAGAATTATTGTGACTTTGGCAGTGGAGGAGATTGTATCACTGTTGTGGAGACAGTGGCCATTGGGGTTTCTGTGGGCAGGGGGAGGGAGGAAGAGATGTGATATGGGGGCATTTTTGGGACTTGGAGTTGTCCTAGATGGTACTGCAGGGACAGATGCAGGGCATCATGTGTCCTGCCATAGCCCACTGAATGGACCAGGGGAGAGTGTAAACTACAATGTAAACTGTGATCCATGCTGTGAAGCAGGGTTCCAAATGTATTAATCAAATGCAATGAATGAGCCACACTAATGAAAGAATTTGGTGGTATGCGAGGAATAGGAGGGTGGGGAGTAGGGTTTTGTGGGATCCTGGTACATTTTTTAATGTAACATTTTGTGTGACCTATGTATTTTTGAAAAATATAAAAAATCTATTCAAAAAGATTTTTTTAAAAAATATTATGAAGTTGGATGGCCTTGCCTGTGAAATCAAACCCCTTCAGGATTCCTGCCTGTTTTATTATGGCAATTCTAAGATAACCGCAGGCACCAACACAATGGGGTCTGCATAGATAATAGGAAACATAGGGAATAGGTCCTCCTTGTAGTCTGTAGCAAACATCGGTGCAGCTCCAAGGATCTCTTCTAAGTTCTTTGCCTCCCATGCAGCCAGTTTATTCAAGTTGTGTCTGAAAGTTTAATTCGGTGTGTCATTTAAGCAAAAATAATATAAATTGAATCAAATTTATACTGACTCTATTTTAGACGACTCAGTATATCAGGGTCTTGATATAAGCGACTATCTTAATAAGTTGTTTGTATATAATCAGAGGGATTCTAACTCTGTAGACAGTTTCTTGTTTACAAGAAGTGTATATTATCAGTTTCATATAGAGAGTGGAAATAATTTTTAAGCTTCATGCATATTTATGGTGATTGAAGATAAATACCATGAATTTTATTACCATGAAGAATCATATAGTCTATGCAAAACATGTATTGTAAGATGATTGTCTATATAAACAGATATTATCTATGATTAAAATGAAATGCTTTTTTTAAAAAATTTATTTATTTTATTTCTCTCCCCTTCCCCCCCCCAACCTCAGTTGTCTGTGTCTATTTGATGCGTGTTCTTCTTTGTCCGCTTCTGTTGTTGTCAGCGGCATGGGAATCTGTGCTTTTTTTTTTCCTTGCGTCATCTTCTTGCGTCAGCTCTCCGTGTGTGTGGTGCCATTCCTGGGCAGGCTGAACTTTCTTTCACGCTGGGCAGCTCTCCTTACAGGGTGCATTCCTTGTATATGGGGCTCCCCTCCACGGGGACACCCCTGCATGGCATGGCACTCCTTGCACGCCTCAGCACTGCGTGTGGGCCAGCTCCACACGGGTCAAGGAGGCCTGGGGTTTGATCCACGGACCTCCCATGTGGTAGACAGATGCCCTAACCACTGGGCCAAGTCCGCTTCCCAAAATGAAATGCTTTGAATTAAAAAATATTGGGTCTGTATTTTTTTCATTTTACATTTTCTATTTATTTTTTACTTCAATAATCAGAAATGATTTTATTCTTTTTTTTCAAAGGGCATTATCTGAGAAAACAGTGAAACAGTTGTCTCTTTTTTCTTATTCTCTAACATTGCAATTCTACTTTTTTAATTGTATTTTTGAAGATACATAGATCACAAAAATTTTACATTAAAAAAAATGAGGTTCCTATACAGCCCACTCCCCAATCTCCCACTCCTTCCACATAACAACTTCTTTCATCATTGTGGTACATTCATTGTATTTGGTGAACATATTTTGGAACACTGCTGCACCTCATGGATAATAGTTTACATTGTAGTTTACACTCTCCCTTAGTATATTAAGTGGGTTATGGTAGGATATATAATGTCCACCATCTGTCCCTGCAATATCACTCAGGATAGCTCCAAGTCCTGAAAATGCTCCCACATCACATCTCTTCTTCCCTCTGCCTGCCTTCAGCAACTTCCATGGCCACTTTATCCACATCACTGCTACAGTTTCTTCCATTACTAGTCTTAATAGTTCTATAGTAGAGTACCAATAAGTTCACCCTAATTCATATTTCCCTTATTCTGTGGACCTTAACATGGTGATGTCCACTCCACTTCTGTATCAAGTGGAGGCTTAGATCCCACATGGTTGATGGATGCAATTCTCCTGCTTGCAGTTGTAGGCACTCTCGGTTCCCTGTTGTGGTTGTTGGCCATGTTCACCTCCCTGCTTGCTGACCTGGGTAAGCTTTGGTCTGTATTTTTTTTTTTAAGATTTATTTATTTATTTATTTATTTTTTATTTAATTCCCCTCCCCTCCCCCTGTTGTCTGTTTTCTGTGTCTATTTGCTGCGTCTTGTTTCTTTGTCCGCTTCTGTTGTCGTCAGCGGCACGGGAAGTGTGGGCGGCGCTATTCCTCGGCAGGCTGCTCCCTCCTTCACACTGGGCGGCTCTCCTTATGGGTGCACTCCTTGCGCGTGGGGCTCCCCTACGCGGGGGACACCCTGCGGGGCGTGGCACTCCTTGCGCGCATCAGCACTGTGCATGGGCCAGCTCCACACGGGTCAAGGAGGCCCGGGGCTTGAACCGCGGGCCTCCCATGTGGTAGACGGACGCCCTAACCACTGGGCCAAAGTCCGTTTTCCCTGGTCTGTATTTTGATACAATTACTTATACTTGCCAGAAAAGAACCATCTTTATTATATATAGATACTCTTTGATAACAGATGCATTCATTATCTATTATTTATGCGTGTGGAATATATAGTCTCAGATCAATCCTGGTACATATTTTAATGTTAATAAACTGTTAATAAAATGTTAATAATATGCTAATTAAAGATCCTTTTGATACTGTGAAATGGTGGATTTTGAGCAGCATGATTGTGGCCCCTTTCAAGCAGTGTTCAGCAGTGCATGTTTTACTAGGTACTGTCTACTTACATCTTGGAGCTCTTCCAATACAGAATAAACTGTGCATACTCATCAGTTGAGACATTCTGTAGACCTGTTGTGAGTACATGTGATCTGCTAAAGTATTGCACTGGGATTTTTATATGCAGGATGAAACCCCATGCACTGAGGAGGGGATCCCGTATAGAGGCAACTGCACTGTCTGCGCCAAGCGCTGCAGAAAAATACTTCGATAGAAATGCTTTAAATGCTGATAACATGTGTTATAATACAAATAGTAAAGGAGTTGATTTGTACCTTGTCATAGAATCTGCAGAAAATAAAATTTTGAGATATGTGTGACAGCAGAGACTGTGAGTGGAAGACTGCAGTTTGTCAATATTACAAACCTTCCTGGTTGCAGAATCATATTGCATTCCATCAGTCTTTCATCTCAGAAGTCTGGCATTTTGGATTGGGTGAACACCATTCAACAGGAATAGCTGATATTGGGCTGGTATGTAAGGATATCTATGTGTTATTGTACAAATGCCTTTTGCAATTATGACTGTATCGCTGAGAAGAGCATTTTAGAGGAATGATGAAAGTAACTGTTATTTCCAGTCAGGCTGGTAACTTACACTATTCCTAAGCCTAGGCTTTGGTGGAAGTATGTAGAGTGTATAACTATCAAGAGAAATGTTGGCCATGACACAAGATCAAGATTCAGTGGTATACTTGAGAGTTGTTTTTGGTCACAGTTATGCCTTAATTTTTCATTTTTCATTTTCATGGCCACGAATTTATGATCAATCACAACTACTAACATTGTAGAAATGGAAGGAATGTCTGTGAAAGATAAGAAAAAAAATAGAACAAAATAAAAAGAAGCAAACCTTTTTCTTGTGACAAAGGTAATACTAGAAGGAAAATAGATGGCAAACAAATAAAAATTCAGAGAAGAATGTAAGAAATACAGGAATCCTATTATATATCATGGGGATAATTGGCCATTCTGACATCAGCTAACTTTGAGAAATCCATAACTGTCATGCAGGAATAAAATTTTAAAAATCACATTCAGGTGTGGTCTATGTATTTTTGTAAGATGTTGGAAGCCTAAACTGAATCTCTCCTGAGACAGCTAGGATTCAGGAAGTACAATAGATGAGGAGCCAGTCATCTCCCAGGTGATACTGGTTTTCTGGAAGTGCATCTTCACTCCTATGCTGGATCTCAGGAAGTGAACCTGGACCCACACATCCAGGAACAGGGACTTCTTATTCCTTTGAAACTGAATGCACTAAGGAAAAATTATTTCCCAGTCAGTGGTGCTGCATGGAGGCAGATGAATATGTCATCTGTCTTCCAGGATCTCCTGCAACATGAGTTCCACATATAAGCCCAAACGGCACTATTTTCCAAAGAAGGATGTCACATCAGTTATTCCTGCTGAAATCTGTGGCCATGCACATGGGATTAAGAGGTTGAACTACTTCTTCCAGTGAGCCTTCCAGTTTCACAGAGAAGTATGTGTGGACCTTACATTTTATTTATATGAAATTACTCAATATTTTTAAGGTAAAAGAATACACAAGTAAATGATTGATTAATACATCCACAAGAAGTAAAATAAATGCATTAATTAAATGTAAATGTATTCAAGGATATTCTTTGGATAAGTGAAAATAAACAAATATTTTTCTCCTGCATTTTCATCTTACAATTTATTCTCTTTAAACATATATATTGAAAACTTGTGTACTGTGTGTGTGTCTGAATTATAACATTCCATATTGTGGCATCAGATTTAATACAGAGTTTAAAATAAACATAGGGTTGTGGTCCTTGATGTAACAGAATGGAGAGAACAAAGCAAAGTCCCTGGTCTCTGCCACTGAAGTATGACATGGTTTCTCTCTTCCTCCTCCTTTCCCACAAGAACAAAAGCTTTGCCTGATCATGTTGGGGGGCTATTTTTCAAGCATATACTCAGGATGTTGACAAAAGTTTAGAAAATTAATCTTACAAGTTCAGTTGAATGCAAGTTTTATTTAAACTTTCAGCCATATCCACAATAAAAGGCAGGGAAAAAAAGACAAACAATAAACTATACACACACATAATAATATTAATAAAATCTTTAATTTGAATCTTAGATACATCACAAAACTGCTTAGAAAACATGCAATGGCATTTAAATGTTGTGAAGCAAGAAAAGGGAACTCTAAGCAAGGCTAGTAAACTCTTCCCCAGCCCATGGCTTATCTATCCCTGGGGCTTGGCTTCTTATTGCCACCTGGTGGTTGTGAGCACCTTTGCAGCCCAGCCCTTTCCTGTGTCTTGCAGGAAGGTTTTGTGTCTGGGATCACCCTGACTTCCTCATACTGTGAGTCTTGCACAGTAATAAGTGGCCATGTCTTCTGTTGTCATGCTGTTCAATTTTAAATAAACCTCATTCTTTAAGGTGTCCCTGGTATGCTGAGTTGGGACTGATGAGTTGGGTTATAGTATGTTTCTCCATCATACACCATAGCAGCAACCCACTCTAGCCCTTTTCCTGGAGACTGGCGGATCCAGCTTATGCTATGGCTGGCCAAAGAGAATCCAGAGACTTTGCAGGTGAGGGACAGTGTCTGTGAGGGTTTCACCAAGTTAGGTCCTGAGTCCTGCAGCTGCACATGCTCCTGAGACAGTATACCTGAGGACAATAGATCACAGTGAGTCATGTTCTCAGACACATCTTTCCCATTTAGTTTCATGCATGAGTCCTGAGAAACTCACCTCTGGGAGCTGCCACCAGAAAGAGGCAGAACCACAAGGGTTTCATGTTCTTGTGGATGAGATCCATGAGTCCAGGAAATATTTTACCAAATGAGGAGGAACCTGAATTTAACTGAACTTGTGCTATATTTTCAAATGTTTGCCCATGTAGCAATTTGCATCTCAGATATAACTCGATGTAAAATGAATAGGAATGAGGGGAGGTCCTTGTCTTAGGGGAACCCTGGGAAGAGATGATGGCTGAAACTTTAAAGAACTCAGGCTTCTCCCTGGTGTGTCCCTCATCAAGCTGAGTTTCCTCCACTTAGAGGGTGGAAAAGTATTGAATGAGCTTGTCAGGGGGACAGATGTGTAAAGGATCATGGATGGCTTTGGGAATTTGGTCATTGTGCACCTGCTCCCAGGAGTATGTACATAATAGAATAAATATACAACATGTTTATGTTCCCTGATGATTCTGTTTTTGGAAGTTTCAGTGTAAGGAGGGTGTTTGGCTCTACCTTCTCCAATTGTTGATGTCATTGCTCAGTAGTAGCTTTATGTGTGTAATTTTAGTCAGTTGTCATTGATGTTACATATTTTTATTATTATTGATAGTATTATCCTTCCTAGGAAGCAGAAAGGACCTGTGAGTGCCCTCACCTCTGACTTCCATGAATGCACAAAGAACTCCTAAACTTCTCCTGTCCCTGATACATCACACTTACACGAATTGGAGAGGTTAAACACCCATTAATTTATTGATTTAGGTACACTTGCCACTATAACTCTGGTTCCTTTTTATCCTATCATGAACAGACATTGAAAGCAGTATTTTGTAACCTGGATATTAAGTAATATTGGTGATTGGGGAGGAAGTGACATGAGGTGATAGTACTCCATCTGGTCACTGATGTCACTAGTGTTAATGTGATGATTTGGGAATTAAAAGAATATCAGGAGACACGTTTCAAGTCATCCCACTTTCATGAAAGGTTGGGAGAGCTAGTGATGGGACAGAAATGCAGTGACAGAAGAGTGTATCCATACGGGGTAAGTCAGAACTCGACCTTAGATTTGATGGGGTTGTGGGATAAATACTTTATTATCACATCAAGGAGCAGTGTGGAAAGGAACTTTACCACGTCCTTTTGAAGCTTGGGGCACAACAGCATAATTTCCTTGGAGGAACCTGTAAGAGAATTGAAGGATATAGGAAGACTTCTATTATATATAACATATATAATTATATACTTCTTTCAAGTAAGTAGACTTAAGTAACTTTTCTTAGAATGCTTAGTCTAGATAGTGCCTCACCCACCATCATGTAAAGTTCCATGAGCTCAGGAGGGAAGAAGATGAAATCCTGGCACAGACTAAGGTTCAACATCTAAGTGGCCCACTTTGTTCTCTCTTATATGATATTAAGGACCAGCTAATTTTATTAATTTTAGAAAATTATTATCTTTATCTTATAACAACATGATCATTGTATCACATACACAGGCTTTTCAATATCTCTATCTTTATCTCTATCTCTCTGTCATCTCTATCTCTATTTCAACCTCTATATCTATATCATGTCTATCTATACCCATATCTATATCTTTTCACAGATAATAATATTAAAAATATGTTCTGATTTTGAATCTTGGACGTATGATAACACTCTGTAGAATATGTGTGATGGCCGTTCTCTGGGGGCTACCTGCTTGGAACAAGAAGCGGTAACCCTAGGCAAGGCCAGGAATCTCCTCCCTAGCCTCCTTCTGGACCTGCCCCTGCAGATAGTCTCTGTTCACTGGTGGTAGTGAGCAGCCCCTGCAACTCCAGCTCCCTCCTTCAAGGGTGATTTGTGTCTAGACTCACACTCAGCTCCCATCACTCTGTCTTTTGCACAGTAATATATGACCATATTCTGGGATCTCAGGCTGTTCAACTTTAAATAAATTTGTTTTTGGATTTGTCCCTGCTGTTGCCAGATGGGACTGAAAGTTTGGGTTGCTGTTTGTCCTTCCACTACTCCATGTTGCATCAACCAAATCCATGCCTATTCATGATTGCTTTTTAAAGAGTTTCCAGATGGAGGTCCCAAAACCTGTAGCTTCACCTGGGACAGGATACCTGAGGACAAGGAGAACCACAGTGAGTCATGTAGTCAAATCCTTCTCTTCATTAACTTCACAGATGATTTCATGAGGTGCTCACATCTGGGTGCTGCCACAATAAAGAGGAAGAAACCCAAGGGTTACATGTTCTTGTGGCTGAAGTCAATGATCAGGAAATGTAGTGCTAAGGATGAACCTGAATTTAAGTATGCATTTGCTGTGATTTCATCTATTTTCCTGTTTGATCTGATTTGAATGTGTGTGATTACTGGTATCTTTCTATGTAAAGACCAATGGAGAGTGTGGATATTCTTTCTTGTTGCTCCCATCCATTGAGATGGATGCTCAATATGTGCATTTCTTCCTCTTTCACTAAGCCCAGGATCATTTCGTTCCAGGCCAGAAATGTGCTGAAGGGGCTGATTAGGAAACTAGCTATGGCAAAGGATCAACTATGAGTTTGAGAATCTGGCCAACATGTATCTACTTTAAGCAAATACATTTAAATATCCAATACCTACCTCAAATCCAGGACCATCAAAATTTTGAGAAATCAATTTTGATAAACTTTCTTTCCTTTACCACAGGTATTTTATATATTCTAAAATATTGAGGAAGCAGCAAAATGTTGCAATCAATTAACTCAGATACAACTGTGAGAAATCATTTTTGCTGTGGCTTTCAGTGAATCACTAACTTGGGAAAAGTATCACTAACCCAAACATCTTCATTCTTGTGCATATTCAGGAGTTACAAGGCAATATAATTCAATAATGTAAGCCTAACAATGAGTTTATTTTGACACAGGATGAATATTTATTCTTAGACAGTAATCATTCACAGTGTTTTTCAAATCACAGTGAGCTTCCTAAGTATGTTTTCCCTTTGTTCAACTGGCATATCTGTAAGAAAATTATGGATGACCCACCTGCCATAAGCAGGTGAATGTGCATGGGCAGGAAATTATTTAGGCACAATTTTTATTTAAAAAAGATTGAATACCAGTAAGTCCACTTTAATCCATATTTTATTCCTCCATCATGTCGACCCTGGGTTGGTGATGTCCACTCCACCTCTAAATTGAGAGTGGGCTTAGATCCCACATGGTTGATGGAGAAAATTCTCCATAGACTTTTTCAGCTATATTGTCAGTAAGGCTCAGCTCCAACTAATTTTCACACATTTCTGTCTCAATTACTATTCAGAATTTTACAAAATGTAATATTGGCCAAAATTGTATTATGCACTCTTTTATTTACAGTAAAGAAAACACTGATTGAATATCCCTGCTAGGTATTATTGACTGGAATACAAAGATTTTCATGAAGAAATGAGGTTATATTTCCCAATTTAAAGGGAGGATAGATGTCAATAATATATCATTATTTGCTTAATCTGGTCTGCCAGTGGTGTGTTCACACATGTCCCACACACACATATGCAAATACCCACCACTTGCATATACATAGAGCAGTACCATAAAGACTTCTCTAATCTGCATATAAAAACAATCATATGCCTATGGAGAAGCAGTTGCTCTATTAAAAACAAAAACAACCAAAATAACAAAAAATAACAAGCATAATCTTCAAATGCATTCAACATTCCTGCAATAGGAAAATTACATTTAGTTATTGAGAAGTCAAAACCCAAGTTCACAATTTTTAAGTAATACCCAGTAACTTCTAACTTTGTGGTTGCCATGGCAATATTCTATAACTTTTCGCTTAACAGTATGTCAAACACCATCAGCACACTGCAAGCAATATAAATTCTCTAGGCCTAGTTATTGTTTAAACTTTGGTGTGCCTTCTTTTTTTGTTAATAATAGACAAAGAATGGATCACAGGAGATATTCATGGGCCTCCTTATGTGTCACATGATATACACATCACCTGCATATGACTTAGATCATGGATCTACCTCCACAATTATTTCTTCCCATTATTTGCCTGTAAATTTAAAATGACCATCTTTTAAAAGATTTATTTTTTATTTCTCTCCCCTTCCCTGCCCACTCTCCCTACCCAGTTGTCACCTCTCTATGTCCATTTGCTGTGTGTTCTTCTGTGTCTGCTTGTATTCTTGTCAGTGGCACTGGAAATCTGTGTCTCTTTTTGTCGTATCATCTTGTTGCATCAGCTCTCCATGTGTGTGATGCCACTCCTGGGCAGGCTGCAATTTTTTTTTTGCTCTGAGTGGCTCTCCTTATGGGGCAAACTCCTTGCACATGGGGCTCCCCTACTGGGGGACACCCCTACATGGCATAGCACTTCTTGCACACATCAGCACTGCATGTGAGCCAGCTCATCACATGGGTCAGTAGTCCCTGGGTTTGAACCCTGGACCTTCCATGAGGTAGGCAGATGCTCGATCTGTTGAACCAAATCCGCTTCCCTACAATGACCATTTTTACACATAGGTCTATTAGTGGAAAGAGTTATACCTTAAAATTATGTGTCAGCAAGCAAGACTAGGGTATGAATTTCAAGAACTTACACTTTATTGTTATCACAAAGAGAGTCATGGTGATATTTGTATTAGGTTCATGCAAAAAGAAATGTGGTTTCAGACCATAAATTTTAAGTCATTACAATTAGGCTCAAACACATCTTTATTAATCAAAATAGTAACCATTACAATCAACACATTTGTGCCAATGAGAAATGAATTTGTTTATTATTTTTTGTCTTTATTTTTTCAATATTACATTCAAAAAATATGAGGCCCCAAATATACCCTAACCCCGCTCACCCTACTCCTCCCTCCATAACTACAACCTCCTCCATCATCATGAGACATTCACTGCATTTGGTGAATACATCTCTGAGCACCGCTGCACCTCATGGTCAGTGGTCCACATCATAGCCCACACTCTCCCACAGCCCACCCAGTGGGCCATGGGAGGACATATACTGTCCGATAACTGTCCCTGCAGCACCAAGCAGGACAACTCCAAGTCCCAAAAACGCCCCCACATCTCATCTCTTCCTCCCACTCCCTACACCCAGCAGCCACCATGGCCACTTTCTCCACACCAATGCCACATTTTCTTTGATTACTAATCACAATAGTTCATGAATAGAATATCAGTAAGTCCACTCTAATCCATACTCTACTCCTCCATCCTGTGGACCTTGGAATGGGTATGTCGACTCCACATCTATATCAAAGGAGGCTTAGATTCCACATGGATGCTGGATGTAATTCGCCTGCTTTCTGTTGTAGGCACTCTTGGCTCCCTGGTGTGGTGGTTGACCTTCTTCACCTCCATGTTAGATGAGTGGGGTAAGTCCAATAAACCAGAGTGTAGGAGCTGAAGTCTGTTGATTGCCAAGTGATTTTTGACAGGCCTGTCAAGCCCTCCCAGTTGGGGAAGAATAGTTTATTCAACAAATGGGAGAACTGGATATCCATAGCCAAAAGAGAGAAGGAAGACCTCTACCTCACACCTTATACAAATACTATCTCAAAATGGATCAAAGACCTAAATATAAAAGGAAGTACAATAAAGCTCCTAGAAGAAAATGTAGGGGAACACCTTCAAGACCTGGTGGCAGGTGGTGGATTCTTGAACCTTACACCAAAAGCACGAGCAACAAAAGAAAACATGGATAAATGGGACCTCCTTAAACTTAAACATTTCTATGATTCAAAGGACTTCATCAAGAAGGTGAAAAGGCAGTCCAGTTGATGCTAGAAAATATTTGGAAACACCTTATCCGATAAGGGTTTGATTTCCATTCTATATAAAGAGAGCATACAACTCAACAATAAAAGAGGAAGCAATCCAATTAAAAAATGGGCAAAATATTTAAATAGACATTTCTCCAAAGAGGAAATATAAATGGCCAAAAAGTACATGAAAAAATGTTCCATATCACTAGCTATTAGGGAAATGCAAATTAAAACAACAATGAGATATCATCTAATACCATATAGAATGGCCATTATTAAAACAGACAACAATAAGTGCTGGAGAGTATGTGGAGAAATAGGAACACTCCTTCACTGTTGGAGCAAGTGTAAAATGGTGCAGCCTCTGTGAAAGACAGGCTGGTGATTCCTCAGGAAGCTAAATATAGAACTGCCATATGATCCAGCAGTTCATCTACTAGGAATATATCCAGAAGAACTAAAAACTATGACACGAACAGACATTTGCACACCAATGCTCTTAGTGGCATTGTTCACAATTGCCAAATGATGGAAACAACCCAAGTGTCCATCCACCAATATAAGGATAAACACAATGTGGTATATACATATGATGGAATACTATGCTGCAATAAGAAAAAATGAAATTGGGACATATGTGACAACATGGATGAGTCTTAAAGACATTACACTAAGCAAAATAAGTCAGACACAAAAGGACAGATATTGCATGGTCTCATTAATATGAACTAAATACAAATAATAAACACATGGAATTAAAACCTAGAGTATAGGTTGCTAGGAGATAAAAGGAGGGTTTAGAAGAGCTATGGATACTTAATATATGTAGAAGTTTTAATTAACTTGGCTGTAAAATTGCAGAGATGGATAGCATTGATAGTATCACATTATAGTTAGTAGCAACTGGTTTATAAATGGGATTATGACTGAAAAAGGTAGTCTGGGGAAGTAAATGTCAATAGAAAGAAAACTAAAGAATACTCTAGGGACAGAATAACACAGTGAACCCAGAGGTGGTTGAGAATTTTGGTTAAGGGCACAAATGCAAGAGAGTCCTGTGAGCTAGAGCAGATGTACATTACTATTGCAAGGTGATGGGAATATGGAGAAGCATGGGAAAACCACAACTGGTGTGACCTATAGACTGTGGTTAACAGCAATACACTAATATTCTTGTATCAATCAAGCTGTGTTGATAATGGAGGTGCATGGAAAAAATGTGCCATATATATGCTATGGATCATGACTGGTGGTAATAGTCTGATGATATTGTCTCATAATCCGTAATAAATGTTCCACCAGGGTGTGGAGTTGTATGGAAAATCTACACACCTGTATCTTGTTTTGCAAGTTCACAATATCTGTAACAAAAATATATATTTTTAAAACTTAGTATGGGTTGGGGGAAAAATATACCAAATGTATGGTAAGGACTACAGTTGGTAGTAGTAGTAGTTTGATGATGTTCTTGCTTAGGTTGTAACAATTGTTTCACACTAATGCAAAGCATTTGTGGAGGGATGATGTGTAGACCCCTGTGTGATGTTATATATGTTTATTTTGCAAGTTCACAATCTTTACTATACACTTAATTTTATATGTGTTCATGTATGAATGATATACTTCAATTTTTAAAAAGTATATGCTAGGGAAGCAGATGTGGCTCAAGTTATTGGGCTTCCATTTACCACATGGAGGTCCAAGATTCGATTCCCAGGGCCTCCTGGTGAAGGCAAGCTGGCCTGAGCAGAGAGCTGGCCCATGCAGCATGCTGGCCTGTGTGGCAAGTTGGGCAAGCAGGCCTGAGTGGAAAGCCTCTCTATACGCACATAATTGAACCTCTCTCAAATTCTACAACAGACTAATAAAAAAATGCAGCTCATAGTCCTGAAAAGCATAAAAACATATGTTTTATGAAAGGATAAATACCAAACTAGAATGAACTTGAGGAATGTAATCCAAATGAATGTTGCGTGTGTGTGTATATATATCTATAGTTTCAGTCATCATAATAACATATTAAAACGTTTATTATTAAACCATCTTTTTAAATACAAAAGAATGCTTTAATATATCCAAAATCTCAAAACTTTGAAAATGATAATGTAAAGTTCTTGACTTTTACTTTCAGAGAAGACTCTGAGTAAAACTGTATAAGTGACAAGGAAATTTGGTTGTTTTTGTGACACATAATATTTTTCTAAAAATAAGCTTCATGAGTTTCCCACCTCCCCAATATTTGATGCACAACAATGGTGTGCAACTTTGTTACAATTGATGCAAGGATGTTAAAATATTACTGTTACCTATCATCCATACTTTGCTTTGGATGACTTGTTTTCCCATTCCACTTTACTATCTGTACCCTGTACAAGTGATATGTCTTTCTAATCATCCTGAAAGAACATTCTCATATCTGTATTATTAACCAAAATCCTTGATCTCCAGTGGGTTCAGGATGTTTTACAAACCAATGTTTTAACCTCTGGCTTCCCTTTAAGCAATGTATACAACACGAAGCTTCTCCTTTCAACCATGTTCACAAACATAATTGAGGACTGTTAATTACACTCACACTGTAGTTCTAGCATTACCACTATTTCCAAACAATTACAATCAACATAATTAAAGTTCTGCACTAATTAAACATTGACTTCACATTCTTTACTCCCATTCTATCATTAGCACCTGATTATGTGCATAAATATTTATGATTCATCTTTTTGGTAGATTGCCTCTTTAATTGATATAAGTGAATTTCTTTGTCTCTTAAAACAGTTTTGCATTAAAAGTCTGTTTTGTCTGAAATTAGTATCACTACCCCAGATCTTTTTTGTTTACTATTTGTGTGGAATATCTTTTTCCAATCTTTCATTTACAACCTATTTGTATCCTTAGGTCTAAGGCGAGTGTCTTGTAAACAGCAAATAGTTGGGTCATGATTTGTTTACCCATTCTGCCAATCTGTCCCTTAACTGGTGAGCTTAATCCATTATCATTCAATGTCATTAATGGAAAGGCAGTGCTTTCTTCATCTTATCTTTAAGCTTGAAAATTCTATATCTTATTTTTGTTTCTTATTTTACACTTTCCATTATTCTTACTAAATATCTTCCTTTCTTTTTATTCTTTTAAAATTTTTTATTTAACTGACTTTTTTGAAGATACATAGATCACAAAAAAATGTTACATTAAAATATATAAGAGGTTCCCATGTACCCCACACCCCACCCACCCCATTCCTCCTACATCAACAAACTCTTTCATCATTGTGGCACATCCATTGCATTTGGTGAACACATTTTGGAGCCCTGTTGCACCGCATGGATTATAGTTTACTTTGTAGTTTACGCTCTCCCCAGTACATTCTGTGGGTATATAATGTCAGGATATATAATGTCCAGCATCTGTCCCTGCAGTATCACTTAGGACAACTCCACATCCCAAAAATTCTCCCATATCACATCTCTTCTTCCCTTTCCCTACCCTCAGCAACTACCGTGGCCAATTTCCCCATATCAATGCTACAATTTCTTCCATTGCTAGTCACAATAATTTTATAGTAGAACACCAGTATTTCCACACTAATCCATATTTTATTCCTCCATTCTGTGGACCATAGAATGGTGATGATCACTCCACCTCTAAATCGAGAGGGGGCTTAGATCCCACATTGTTGATGGATATGAATCTTCTGCTTGTATTTGTAGGCACTCTTGGTTCCCTGGTGTGGTGGTAGACCAAATTCACCTCCCTATTAACTGACCTGGGTAAGTCCAATGAACCGGAGAGTAAGAGTTGCAACTCTGTTGAGGCTAAGCCATATCTTATTTTTATTTCTTATTTTATAATTTCCATTATCCTTACAAAATAGCTTCCTTTTTATGTTCTCCCCCAACTATTCTCTCCTGCCTTTTCCTTTCAGTCTGCAGAACTTCATTTAGTATTATTTATAATTTAGGGCACTTTCAAATGTATTCACTCTCTTTCTGTTTATCTTTAAATGTTTTAAGTTCTCTCTCATTTTTGAAGGAGGGTTTTGCTGGGTAAAGAATTTTGCCTGACTATTTTTTCATTCAATACCTTAAATATATCACCACAACCTTCTTTCATTCATCTTTTTTGATAGGAAATCAACATTTGTTCTTCATGTACAAGCCTTTCATTTGTTGAATTACTTATCTCTTGTTCTTTCCGAATTCTTTAAGTTTGCCATTTGACATTCTGATTAGTATGTGTGTAGGAGAAGGTCTATTAGAATTTCCTTTGTTTAGTGTATGTTGTTTGGAATTTTTTGGCCTTCATTTCACCAAATATCCTTTCTGTCCTTTTTCCCTTCTCTTCTCTTTCTTGAGCTCCCATAGCACTTCTGCTTATGTGCATTGTCTGTCATTCCAATAACTGAGATCCTACTCATTTTTTCCCATTATTTTCTCTATCTATTCTCTTGTCCATAAGATTTTTTCTATTTTCATTTTTGTCTTTATTTATTTTTTTAATGTAACATTCAAAAAATACGAGGTCTTCATATACCCCCACTCCCCTTACCCCACTCCTCCGCCTATAACAACAACCTCCTCAATCATCATGAGACATTCATTGCATTTGGTGAATTCATCTCTGAGCACCACTGCACCTCATGGTCAATGGTCCACATCATAGCCCACACTCTCCCACCGTCCACCCAGTGAGCCATGGGAGGACATACAATATCTGGTAACTGTCCATGCAGCACCACCCAGGACAACTCCAAGTACCAAAAATGCCCCCACATCACATCTCTTCCTCCCACTCCCTACACCCAGCAGCCACCATGGCCACTTTCTCCACACCAATGCCACATTTTCTTTGATTACTAATCACAATAGTTCATGAATAGAATATCAGTAAGTCCACTCTAATCCATACTCTACTCCTCCATCCTGTGGACCTTGGAATTGTTGTGTCAACTCCACATCTATATCAAGAGGAGTCTTAGATTCCACATGGATGCTGGATGCAATTCTCCTGCTTTCAGTTGTAGGCACTCTTGGCTCCCTGGTGTGGTGGTTGACCTTCACCTCCATGCTAGCTGAGTGGGGTAAGTCCAATAAACCAGAATGTAGGAGTTGCAAGTCTGTTGAGGCCCAGGGTCTGGCTATCACATGGTCAGTCCAGAGATTTAGGTCCACTGGGTATACATTACCCTCAGCACCAACTACGGTTGCAGTAAAAGTAACCAGAGAGGCTTGTGGACAAAGATCACATCTGAGTCCAGCCCTGTCACACAGAAACACAAACTCCAAAGTAGGGCCAACTGACATGGCACCGAACTCCATCTGCCATGTTCATAGAAACTGTGGATCTCTGTAACCCTCAGAAGAACCAATACCTGGGGTTGTATTTACTTTATCTGTCTCTGGGACTCTGCCCAGGTGTGCATAAGAGCAATCCCTCTGATAATCTCCTGGTTCTTTTTGGAGACTCATAACCATGTAAACTCATTTGTCCTTTCCATATTCCCCTTTTATTCAGGTCAAAAAGCATTTTTAACTCCTGGTATTATATGTAGATTGAGATAGTCTACTGGTCCAAGTTGACCCTTTTATTCAAGGTCATTTTCTAGTTACATCATCAGCTGGTACTTGGTAGTAATCCCTCAGTGCCAGGGAGGCTCATCCCTGGGAGTCATGTCCCACGCTGGGGGGATGGTAACACATTTACATGCTGAGTTTGGCTTCAAGACTGGCCACATTTGAGCAACACAGAAGCTCTCAGGAGATAACTCTTAGGCACCCTGCAGCTCTAGGCCTTGTTGTTATTTCAGGTGCACAGGCTCACAAACATAGTCATCAGTATCAAGGGCTGATTGTTGGACCTTCATTCTTTTTGGTCTTTGCTGTTGCACTTGGGGGATTGTTGCTGTTCCTTTACGGACTGTGACAGAGCTCCCCTGGCTAGGAACTCAGTTTTTAATTGTAACCACTATGAAAATAACCAAAATTTTATGTACCCTGGATATATGCACTGTAGAACTCCCTCCCAACCATGTGTCCCCTGTCAATAACATCCCACACCAATATTCCTCTCCTGCCATTGTGGAACCTCTCTGTAATCCAAAACTTCTTGAAAAGTGAAGCACAATATATTGCCAGGTTCCATAAATAGTAAAATGGAATATAGTGATGAGTTTAAAGGTTAGATATAGAATACATATTAATTTAGAAAAATTAAGGTAAAAATAAATTGGGGTATCAAAAATTTAAAAATGCAAAAGCTTTGATTTTGATGTTTTGCCTTCCATCACTGCAGTAAGGGTTGCCCTGTATGTAATTGGCAAGGCAGCTACCTCTGTCTTTTCCTCAGTGTCTATGTCCTATCTTATTCTTTTTTTCAAAATATTAAGCTTATCTTCACAAAACTTTTAGATCACAGTAATTCATATATGCAATATACAGTACTCCCACATATCAAACATAAAACCTTTTCCCTTCCACAGCAATAATCTTTTTACATATTCATACTATATTTACTGAAACTGATGTACAGATACTGAGACAATAGCTTTCAAACAAGGTAACATTTGGGTTTACATTGTGGTTTATATTTTAGACTATGCATTTTTCTAAGTTTTTAGTTATCTTATGTTTTACATTATGATTTACATTTTAGCCTGTCAGCCCCTATATATTTTTGGTGTAATTTTATATGTCTTATATTCATCTTTGCATAATCTTGTGGAACACTTCTATTGCCCACACAGTTAAATCGATTCCATCTATTTGATACCTCTTTCCCCCTCCCCTCAGGGTGCACAGTGACAGTCAATCTACATTGCTTAAAGGGTCATGTTCAGAGATACTTGCAACAATGTTGAGGGCTTGATATGCTCGGCTGCCCTAATGCATTGGGAGCCACCATTTCTCTCAAGAGATACAATTTCCTCTATTTGAGAGCATCAGTCCTCCCCAGGATGTGGGTATACCTTCACTCTCATTATATAGGTCTCTATCAATGATATAACCCACTATGGCAAAGTGAGCATTCACATATTCCCTAGGAGCCTGTCCTGCATCAAATAATCCCCTTTAAGCATCTTAAAGAGGTAACTTTCCTTATTACATTTTTGAAAAGGTTTTCTCAGCATTATACTCTCAACCAAATACCTGACAATCTCCTATGTTCGTATGTTGCCCCACCCTCCCACCAATTACTTGGGCAATATTACCCTTCCTCCCATCCCTAGCCCCCCTCAAGCCCGCAAAACCCCACCCAAAGGTAACCCTATGCCCCCATTTTATCCCTTCCTTGTACATTCTTGTACATTGCACAAATACCTTGTACATTCCTTGTACATTGCACAAATACCTCCTGCTTATCATAGATTTCACCCATGTAGGTGCCACCTTACATCCTTCCTCTACCCCCCAATTTCCTTTAAGCCTATCATCCAGTCCCTAGCTCTCTGAGGCAGCTTGTTTTACTTATTTCATATCATTGAGGTCATGTAGTATTTGTCCTTCAATGCCTGGTTTCTTCACTCAACATAAGGTTTTCAAGATTCATCCATGTTATCATGTGTGTTTGAAGTGTATTCATTCTTAAAGCTGAGAAGTATTCCATTGTATGTATATACCACGTTTTATTTATCCATTCATCTGTTGATGGGTATTTGGATTGATTCCAACTTTTGGCGATAGTGAACAATGCTGCTATGAATATTGGTGTGCATATATCTGTTTGTATCCTTGTTTTCAGTTCTACTGGGTATATACCCAGAAGTGGAATTGCTGGGTCATATGGCAAATCTATGGCTAGTTTTTTGAGAAACTGCCAAACTGACCTCCAGAATGGCTGGATCTTTCTGCATTCCCAACAGCAGTGGATGAGTGTTCCCATTCCCCCACATCCTCTCCAGCATTTGTTGTCTTCTGTATTTTTCATAGCTGCCAATCTTATGGGGGTAAGATGTATCTCATTGTAGTTTTTATTTGCATTTCTCTGATAGCTAGAGATTTGGAGCATTTTTTCATGTGCTTTTTAGGCATTTGTATTTCTTCTTTGGACAGGTGCCTGTTTAAATCTTTTTCCCATTACTTAAATGGATTGTTCATCTTTTTATTTTCGAGATATAGGAGTTCTTTATATATGCAGTTTATAAGTCTCCTATCAGATATATGGTAACCAAATATTTTCTCCCATTGTGTAGGCTCTCTTTTCACTTTCTTGGCAAACTCCTTTGAGGTGCAGAAGGCTTTAATTTTGAGGAAGTCCCATTTATCTATTTGTTCTTTTGCTGCTCGTGCTTTTGGTGTGAAGTTCAGGAAACCATTTCCTATTACAAGGTCTTGTATATGCTTCCCTACACTACTTTCCAAAGTCTTTATGTTCTTGGCTCTTTTGTTTAGATATTTGATCCAAACACAGTTGATTTTTGCATAAGGTGTGAGATGGTAATCCTCTTTCATTCTTTTACATATGGGTATCCAGTTCTCCAGGCACCATTTGTTGAATAGGTCATTCTCCCCCAGTTGAGAGGTTTTCATGGCTTTATTGAATATTATATGACTGTATAGATGAGGATCTATATCAGAACTCTCAATTTGGTTCCAGTGGTCTGAGTGTCTCTCTTTGTACCAATACCATGCTGTTTTCACTACTGTAGCTTTGTAGTATGTTTTGAAGTCAGGTAGTGTGATTCCTCCAATTTCATTTTTCTTTTTCAATATGTCTTTGGCTATTCAGGGCCTCTTTCTTTTCCAAATAAATTTCATAGCTAGTTTTTCTAGTTCTTTGAAGAATGCTGTGTTGATTTTTATTGGGATTGCATTGAATGTGTAGATCAGTTTTGGTAGGATAGACATCTTAATAATATTTAGTCTTCCTGTCCATGAACAGGGAATATCCATCCATTTATTTAGGTCTTCATTGATTTCCTTGAACAGTGTTATGTAGTTCTCTGTGTATAAGTTTTTTACATCTTTAGTTAAATTTATTCCTAACTACTTGATTTTTTTATAGACTATTGTAAATGGTACTTGTTTCTTGATTTCCTCCTGAGCTTGCTCATTATTGGTGTACAGAAATGCTACTGATTTTTGCGCATTGATCTTATAACCTGCAACTTTACTAAACTCATTTATGAGTTCTAGAAGCTTTGTGGTAGACCTCTCAGGGTTTTCTATATATAGGATCATGTCATCTGCAAATAATGAAATTTTGACTTCTTCCTTTCCAATGTGAATGCCTTTTATATCTGGTTCTTGCCTCAGTGCTCGAGCAAGTATTTCTAAGACATTGTTAAATAGAAGAAGTGGTAGTGGGCATCCTTGCCTTGTTCCTGACCTTAGGGGGAAGGCTTTTAGGATTTCACCATCGTAAATGATGTCGGCTGTGGGTTTTTCATATATACTCTTTATCATGTTCAGAAAATTTCCTTGTATTCTGATCTTTTGCAGTGTTTTTATCAAGAAAGGGTGTTGTATTTTGTCAAATGCTTTTTCTGTATCTATAGATATAATCATGTGGTTTTTTCCTTCAATCTGTTTATATGGTGTATTACATTGACTGATTTTCTTATGTTGAACCATCCTTGCATACCAGGAATGAATCCACTTGGTCGTGGTGTATAATTCGTTTAATGTGTTGTTGAATATGGTTAGCAAGTATTTTGTTGAGGATTTTTGTGTCTAGGTTCATTAGAGAAATTGGTCTGTAATTTTCCTTTCTTGTGGTGTCTTTGTTTGGCTTAGGTACTAGGGAAATGTTGGCATCATAGAATGAGTTAGGTAATGTTCCTTCTGTTTTGATTTTTTGGAAGAGCTTCTTCATTAATTCTTTCCAGAATGTTTTGTAGAATTCACCTGTGAAGCAGTCAGGCCCTGGGCTCTTCTTAGTTGGGAGGTTTTTAATGACTGATTCTATCTCTTTACTTGTGATTGGTTTGTTGAGACCATCAATTTCTTCTTTCATCAATATAGGCTGCTTATGTGTTTCTAGGAATTTGTCTATTTCTTCTGAATTGTCATCTTTGTTGGAATATACTTTTTCAAAGTATCCTCTTATTATAGTCTTTATTTCTGTAGGGTCAGTGGTGATATCTCCTTTCTCATTTCTTATTTTGTGTGTTTGCATCTTCTCTCTTTTTTCAAGTGCTTTCTTATTTCCTATTTCATTTAGTTCTTATCTTATCTTTGTTTTCTCTTTCTTTCTTCTTCCTGTGGGTTTACTTTGTTGTTTTTTTAATAATTCCTCCAACTGTGCAGTTAGTTCTTGAATTTTTGCTCTTTCATCTTTTTTGATGTATGAATTTTTGGCTATAAATTTCCCTCTCAGTACTGCTTTTGGTGCATCCCACAAGTTTTGGTATGTTGTGTTATCATTTTCATTAATTTCAAGGTAGTTACTAATTTCTTTTGAGATTTCCTCTTTGACCCACTTTTTTCTAAGAATGTGCTGTTTAATTTCCATATCTTCATTGCAAAATCTGGGCCTCTGGGCCTTGCAGATTTCAAGTTTCACTCCACTGTGGTCAGAGATATTATTTTGTACGATTTTGATCTTTCTGAATTTATTGATCCTTTATTTGTGGCCTAGCATAACACCTATCTTGGAGAATGATCCATGTGCACTTGAGAAAAAATGTATATCCTGCTGTATTCGGTGTAATGATCTGTATATGTCTATTAAATCCAGCTCCTCTAATATACTGTTTAAAGTTTTTGTTTCTTTACTGATTCTCTTTTGAGATGTTCTGTCCAAAGTTGATAGTGGTGTATTAAAGTCTCCCACTATAATTGTAGAGGCATCTATTCTTTCACTTAGTTTTTCCATTGTTTGCCTCACGTATTTGGAAGCACCTTTGTTACGAGTATAAATATTTCTGATTGTTCATTCTTCTTGAAAGATTATCCCTTTCACTAATATGTAGTATCCTTCTTTGTCTCTCACATTGTTTTGCATTTAAAGTCTGTTTTGTGTGATATTACTATAGCTACTCCTGCCTTTTTTTGGTTATTGTTTGCTTGTAAGATTGTTTTCCAACCATTCACTTTCAACCTCCATGAATCCCTGGGTCTAAGATGTGTTTCTTGTATACAGCATATAGATGGGTCATATTTGCTTTTCCAATCATCTGGTCTGAATCTTTTGACAGGTGAGTTTAATCCATTGACCTTCAGTTTTATTACTTTCAAGGAAGTATTTATGTTAGACATATTTTGTTTGGACTTGCGTTTGTCATATTTTGTTTGTTTTTTTCCTTCCCTTGTTGTCTTTTTTGTTGCTCTTACACTTTCCTCCAACTCTGCCTCTCCTGTGTTTTTTTTTTTCTTCCTGCAGAACTCCCTTTAGTATTTCTTGAAGGGCAAGGTTCTTGTTTGCATACTCTTTTAATTTCTGTTTATCCATGAATATTTTGAACTCGCCATCATTTTTGAATGCTAGTTTAGCAGGGTAGAGTATTCTAGGTTGGAAATTTTTTTTCTTTTAGTTCCTTGACTGTATCATACCACTGTCTTCTTGCCTTCATGTTTTCAGATGAGAAATCAGCACTTAATCTTTTGGAGCCTCTCTTGTAGGTGATGATTCTCTTTTCTCTTGCTGCTTTTAGAATTTTCTCTTTGTCTTGAGCATTGGATAATTTGACAAGTATATGCCTTGTGGTGGGCCTGTTGGGATTTATGGTGTTTGCGGTCTGTTGTGCTTTCTGGACATGTACATCCATCTCTCTCAGTAGATTTGGGAAGTTTTCAGCCATTATTTCCTCCAACACCCCTTCTGCCCCCTTTCCCTTCTCTTCTCCTTCTGGGATGCCTATAATACATATGTTTGTGCATTTTGCATTGTCATTCAGGTTCCTAAGTCCTATGTGGATTTTTTTTATCTTTTTATCAATCGGTTCTACTATCTGTTTGATTTCAGATGTACTGTCTTCCACATTACTAACTCTCTCCTCTGCCTCTTCTAATCTGCTGCTGTTTGCTGAGAGTGTATTTTTGATTTCTTGAACTGTGGTGTTCATCACCTTCATATCTGTCATCTTTTTGTGTATGTCTCCAATTTCCTCTCCAAGTGTTTTCTTCATATTGTTAATCTCTTCAATTACTTCATTAAGTTGGTCTCTAATATATGTTTTGAGATCTTTAATTACTAGTCCGATATTCTGCTCCCCTTCCTGGTTTTTAGTTTGTTCATTGGATTCGGCCATGTTTTCCTGATTATTGGTTTGCTTTGTAGTTTTTTGTTGCTGTCTGGTCATCTTTTTATCTTGACGGTTTTAATCAGTTCCTTAGCTTCTTTGTCTAGTCTTGGGGATTAATTAATTGTTGTTTGTGTGTAAGTGTTATGTCTTCTCTTTTTCACTTTGTTCTTCTTTCTCTATTTTCTTGTTGCTCGGTAAGTTCACTTTGAAGGAAAATATTAGGGCCAGGAAAGCAAAATGAGTAAGAAAAGAAAATGTATAAAGTAGTTTTGGTAATGTTAACAGAGCAACAATGTGAGATCTGGGAGAATGGGTATTAGACACATGTAAGTTGTGTAGAGTTATAGCAATAAGTAGAGTACCTATAATCAGTCAACTGAATATGGGTAGGAATATAATATCAATTAAAAGGCCAGTATTTTCTTGAGAGAGGGAAAGAGAAAAGAAAAACAATAATATCAAGAGTGGATAAAAGACAGAAAACAGAGCAAAGATATTAGAAATTAAAACTCAGACAATTTGGGGGCCAAGGAAAGGGAGGTGGAATGTAAGAGAAACAGTAGATGATGGAGGATAGAAAGATGTGGGGGAAAGAGGATAGTGTAAGTGGCCAAAATCAATACACACAGAAAAGAGGAAATGGAAGATGAGGAAACACAGCACTTGTGAAGTGTTCCCTGCAGCACCTATTATGTAAATAAAATAAAATAAGAAGAAAAAGGGAGAAAAGGGAAAAAAAAAGAAGAGAGATAGGGGGTGGGCAAAGAAAATGTGGGAAAACAAGCAAGAAAAAGAAAAAGAAGAAAACTAACTAAATAAAAAAGGACCTTGGGGGAGAAAATGGGAGAAAAGACCAGGAGACAATGCAATATTAGCAACCAAGACAAAAAAAGAACCAACGTTTAAGCTAGGAATTGTCTTTGCAGTTAAACAATACACTTAGGGATCTGACCTTCCCCCTTTCTCTTTTCCTCACTTCTGTCTCCAAGGCAGCAGGATAGCTGCCTGAGAGGTCTGGTAGGAGATTCAAGTAGGTCCTTGTTGAACCAACTCAACACAGAAGACTATAGTTCTTTATTTCCAGCGTGAGATCACTTACACCTCACCAGAAACCCCAAATATGCTACTGGAAGCTTGGATAGCACCTCCTACAGTCCCTCCCTCTTAGGTGTGCTAGGAGAGGTAATTGATTTTCTGACTCCACCTTCTCCTAGACCAAGTTTCTTATCTCAGGACATTTAGGTAAATTGGGCTTTCTCAGCAGATTCACCTCTCCTTTCTTCCTAGACTCTCCCCAAGACAGCTGGTATACTCCTCCAAGTTCAAGGAGGAGAGAAAGAAAAAAAAAAGAAAATACAAACACCAAGGGCTAGGGTAATCAAAGACCTCAGATAGACCTCAGGTCATGGTGGACTCAGGGATGGGAAGTCTGTGATATTGCTGACTAGACGTGTGTGAGTCACTGGAGCATGGGCCACCAGTGTTTAGGGGACTCAGACCTGGGAACCATGCACCTGGTTAACAGGGGACCTGGGAGCACCACAGCACAACACAGCCTTCAGGGATCCCCACAGCTGGGCGCCAGCCCTAGGGGGAGGGGGTCCCACCCACAACCTTTGACCTCCATGTCAGAAACCCAAAATTCCACCTCTTACAAGAATCTCTTCTGTCACTGTCTTACCAAATCGACATCTGACGGGCTGCTCGCTCCCTGAGGGGTCGGGGGTCAGCGGGGGTAGACGGAGGGGCTGGCACGGCTGACGATGATGCTCTAAGACCCAGGCGAGGAGTGGGCCAGAGCGGGGCTTCTAAGGCGTGGGAGGACGCGTGGTAAGGAGAGACCACGGAGACAGTCTGGAGTGCAGAGCAAGTCTAATTTATTACGGAAGTGCAGGGGTTTATATAGAGAATGAGGAGGGCGGGGGTAGAGCAGGAGGAGTGATGGTTACGCGGTGGCTGGGGGTTGGCAGAAACTCGGGAGCGGACTTGTGGTCTTGTGTCGTTAGCTGTTACTAGGGAAGTGGGCAGATTTTAGGTTAGGATACAACAGACATCCAGACACCTCCTGCCTTGCAAGCCCCTAAAACAGCCTGCTCAGGGTTTGGGAGCACCCCACACAACAAAGATCCCAGGGATTGCTGCAGCCTGGCTGCCAGCCCTAGGGGGAGGGGCTCCACCCAGAACCTCTGACTTCTGTGTCAGAAACCAAAAATTCCACCTCTTGCAAGAATCTCCTCCATCACTGTCTCACCAAATCGACTTCCAGACACCTCCCACCCTGCAAGCCCCCAAAACAGCCTGCTCAGGGCTTGGGAACTCCCCAGCACAGTAAAGCCTTCAGGAATTGCCGCCACCAGGCCGCAAGCTCCAGGGGGAAGGGTCCCGCCCACAACCCCGATCTCCATGAAAGAGACCCAAAATTCTACCTCTTGCAAGAATTTCCTCTGTCACTGTCCCACTAAATCGATGTCCAAACACCTCCTGCCCTGCAAGCACCTGAAACAGCCCGGTCCAGCAGGACTCCAACCCTACTCAGCTGCTTCTTTGCAGGAGAGATTATGAGGTGCACTCTGAAGGGTAATATTATAGAGCCATTTGCACTGCCTGCACCAGGAATTTGGAAAAATGCTCTAAATACTTATGTTACTTGTTAAAATATAAATATGAAGGACAACCAATTTGGACAGTGAAGTAGAATTCACAAAAAACAATAGTTTTAGAGATTTGTGACAGCAAATGTTATTTGTAGAAGACTGCAATTTCTCAATATCAAATAACTTTCCCAGTTGCAGGAAAATGTTGCAATTCATCTGTTGGTGGTTTGAAGCTGCATGTCAGACAGCAAACCATGTTCTTAAATTTAATCCTTTCCTTTGGGTATGAACCCATTTTAAGTAGGATGTCGGAAGAGGTTACTTCAGTTAATGTGTGTCCCATCTCAATCAGGATGGGTCTTAATTTTATTAATGGATTCAGTTACAAAAGAAAGAAATTCAGACAGAGCAAGAGAAAACCCAGGAATAAAGAGGGTGGATATCAACAGAAACTGTAAGAGAAGAAAGAGGCCAGAAGATGCCACCATGTGTCTCATCATATGATGGAGGGTCCAAGGCTCTCCAGCAGCCTTGCCAGATAACATAGTCTTGAAGAAGAGAGAGACACTTTGATCTGAATTTTTGCAAGCCTCAAACTGTGAGTGAATAAATTCCCCTTGTTTAAATTAATCCTTTTCATTTTTATTTGATTGAGTAACTCAGGAAAATAAAACATCATGAATATTTCATCTCAGAGTTCTGGTGGTTTTAACTGGTTGAACACTATTTAACAGGTATGACTGACATTGGGCAGGTGAGAAATGTTACCCATACCCTCCTACACAAAAGTCCTTTGTAGTAAAACTGTTGCCCTGAAAAACAGAGTATTAGCAGAACTTGTAACAGTTAAAAAGACTATCATTGCCTTGAAGATTGGGGTCCACAACTATGTAAGCCTAAATATTGGCGGGTATATAAAAGCATTTAAAGTAAGTATAAAGTATAATGAAAAATTGAGTAATGAAACAAAACCAAGGATCTATAACATGTTCAAGGGTGATCATTTGTTACATTTAGGCCTTGATATTTGGCATATCTCATAGGGATGGCCAGAAATGTACAATTTATCACAACTATCAAAATCACAAAAATGGAAGAAATTCCAGTGGAAGAACAGAAGAATGAAAAGAAAAAAGTCAACCTCCTGATTCCTCGATCAAAAATAGGCAATACTTAGGAGTATCTGAGAAAAAAACAACAGTAAAAGAGATGGCAAACAAATTCAAAGTTAGAGGTAAATGTAAGAAATAGAGGAATCCTACCACACAACATGAACAGTGCTGTGAGCCATTGGCTGTTCTAAAATCAGTTCCTTTTGAAAGAACCATGACTCTCATTCTGAAGTAAACATTGAAATATTTTGTGTTCCTGTGCTCTACATATTTGTATAAGATTAAACTGAACTCGTGCTTCTGAAGGGTAGAGATGTCCTGAGCCAGCATCTAAGTTATGACCTGAGATTGCTGGACCCAGAATTAATGGTAGTTGGCCAGAGATGCTTTTTGGCGCATTTTCATGATATTTCTCCAAAAGAGACTTCTTGAACATGGAGATTTTCCTTATTCTAAAGGAAAACTATGCTTCTCTAAATGCATTATGAGCTCAGGGCAATTGAGGGCTAATCACAATCCTTACAGTCTACACCCTTAATGGCTGTGGGCTTTGTTGTGAAAGGGATGGGGCTCTAAATCCCCCACCCAGGACATGGCTGTGCTGACCCTGGTTATACATTCCCCAGGGAAGAGTTGGAGGGTCCAGGTCACAAGGTAGAATACTGCATTCAGTGACATTCTGTAAGAAAATTAGCCTCACAGTGGCTCTGGGAACAGTGGGAGCTGCAGGAATGAAAGCTCCTCCCTTTTTGATTCTGTGTGCCATGAACTGAGGCACTGCTATAAGTAAGTCAAGATAAGTAACAGAAACTGACCATATAAAAGGATAGGATTTGGGGTGTGTAATATCAGATCACCTTACTTTCAAAGTAAAATTTATTGATTATCTTTGTAATACAGGTATCTTAGAGAATTTAAAAGATTAAAAATACTAAGAATAACCTGGGAAATTACTTTCATGATATTATCCACAGAAAATCACTTTTAGCATGTTTTAATATTTATTACATTTTTCTTTAAATGCATGTTTAAACATTACGTTCATCTATATACATTTTTCTAAACATCTTTTATCTGAAAACACATCTTGATAACATATATTTGAACCATCTTTCAGATGTACAACTTATTCTATATTTTAGATATTTCTTAGGCATTCTTGTGCCTCTCATAGTAAATTCTATTATTAAATAAGTGACTGTAAATTTGAGAATTTAAAATCAGTTCAGAAGAATTGAAAGGATCACTACCATATTTCTTTGAAACTTTGTTTTTATTAATTATATTTCCATCTACATAAGAAGGAAGGAAGGAATGAAAGATGAAAGGAAGGAAGGTAGAAAGGAAGGAAGGGGGAGGGAGGGAAGGAAGGAAGCAGAAATACAGAACTATACAGAAACTATAAAAAGACTCAAATGGAATTCAAGAAAAAATTACAATAGTAAAATGATTGAATATATTCAGCAATCTCTTCTATAACTATGTCTCAGTTGTCAAAAGAAAGTGTAGAGGGGAGAGAGGCAAGATGGTATTGGAGTAAGTGCACCCACATCATTTCCCCTACAAATAAATAAGCTGAGTGGGAGCAAAATCATATTTTAGTGAGCTGTTTTGGGAATCCACAAAGCCAAAGGCTTCAGAACATCAGTCTGGATAGAGGGTGACAAAAAAAACTGATGCTCAAGTTAAAACTGTGCTGCTGGCTTGTATTTTGCTGTATTTTGCCTTCCTCATTTTCCTCTTTTCTGTGTGTACTGATTTTGGCTACCAGCACTATCTCTTTTCTTCCTACATCTTTCTATCTTCTACCTTCTGTTGTTGCTCTTACATTCCAACTATCTTTATTTAGATGCCAGTTTTTCTGGCTTTTTATTTCTAGCACTTCTATTCAGTTTTCTGTCTTTTATTAACTCTTTTTGTTATTGTTCTTTGTTTTCTCTTTCCCTCTCTCCTCATCATGCTGTTCTTTTAATTCAAAAATCTTATAAGCAAAAGATAACCAAAAAAGGGCAGGAGTAGCCAATCTCATATCAGACAAAATAGACTTTAAATGCAAAACTATTGTGAGAGACAAAGATAGTACATATTAGTAAAATGGTAATCTTTCAAGAAGAAAGAACAACCATAAACACTTATATACTAAACCAGGGTTCCTCAAAATACATGAGACAAACACTGGAAAAACTAAGTGGAGGAAAGATGCCTCTACAATTATAGTGGGGAACTTTTAATACACCATTATCACAATTAGACAGAACATCTCAACAAAGAATCAATAAAGAAACAAAGACTTTGGATAATATATTAGATGATCTGGACATAAGAGACATATACAGAACACACACCCACGTATGACAGGATATGCATTTTTCTCAAGCACACAAGGTTCATTCTCAAAGAAAGACCACATGTTAGGTCACAGAAAAAGTATTAATGAATTCAGAAAGATCAGAATTACACAAAACAATTTGTCTAACAACATGGAAAGAAGCTGGAAATATTCATGGGTCAGAGAACCAGATAAGGAACAAAGATATGGAAGTTAAATAACACAACCCTATACAAACAGTGGATCAAGGAGGAAATCTCAAAAGAAAACAGCAACTGCCTTGAAACTAATGAAAATGACAACAAATATATAAAAATTTATGGAATGCAACATAAACTATACTGAAAGGGAAATTCATAGCCATAATTTCGTATATCAAAAAAGAAGAAAGAGCTAAAATCAGAGATCTAACTTGGAGGAATTAGTAAAAAAAAACAAAACCAGAGGAAGGAGAAAGAAAGAAATAACTAAGATCAGAACAGAACAAAATGAAATAGAAAATAAGAAAGCAAGAGGGGAAAAAGCAAAACCAAAGCTGGTTCTTTGAGAAATCAACAAAATTGACAAATTCTTAGCTAGAATAACAAAGAAAAAGAGATAAATTGCAAATATTGCAAATACACAAAGTAAGAAATGAGAAAGGGGCTACCACCACTGGTCCCACAGAAATAGAGTATCATTAGAGGATACTTTGAAAAACAATATTCCAACAAGAAGGATAATTTAAAAGAAATGGACTAATCCTTAGCAACACATAAGCAGCCTACATTGACCAAAGAAGAAATTAATGATCTCAACAAACCAATCACAAGTAAAGAGATAGAATCAGTCATTAAAAACCACCCAAATAAGAAGAGCCCTGGGCCAAATGGTTTAATGGTGAATTCTACTAAAAATTCCAGAAATAACTAACACTGATCTTGCTTAAACTCTTCCAAAGCATTGACATAGAAGAAACATTGTCTAACTCATTCTGTGATGCCAAAATTACCCTAATACTAAAGCCAAAGACACCACAAGAAAGGAAAATTACAGACCAATCTCGCTAATGAAACTAGAGGCTAAAATTCTCAAAAAAAAAAAAAATACTTGCTAATCATATTCAACATCACATCAAATGATTTATACAAGATGACCAAGTGGGTTTTATCCCTGGTAGGCAATGATGTTTCAACATAAGAAAATCAATCAGTGTAATAAATCACACAAATAGATCAAAAGAAATAAGTCACATGATCTTATCTGCAGATGTAGAAAAAGCAATCAACAAAATACAGCACACTTTACTGATAAAAACACTGCAAAAGATAGGAATAGAAGGAAACTTTCTGAATATGATAAAGGGCATATATGAAAACCCACAACTAACATGATATAGAATGATGAAATCCTAAAATCTTTCCCTTGAAGATCAAGCATAAGACAAGAATCCCCATTATCACCTCTCCTATTTAACATGCTGTTAGAAGTATTTGCTTGAGTACTGAGGCAAGAAACAGATATAAAAGGCATCCCAAGTTGAAAGGACAGATTGTTCATTCCTCAAAAAAACTAGCTTTAGATTTCCCATATGGCCCAGCAATCCCACTGTTGTGTATATACCCAGAAGAACTGAAAACAAGGACATAGACCAATATATGCACACCAATGTTCATGGCAGCATTATTCACTATTGCTAAAAGTTGGAATCAACACAAATGCCCATAAACAGATGAATGGATAAACAAAATGTGGTATATACATACAATGGAATACCATTCAGCTGTAAGAAGGAATATAGTACTAACATATGGGCTAACATGAATGAATCTTGAGGACCTTATGGTAAGTTAAGCAAGCCAGGCATTGAAGGACAAATGTTAGGTGAGCTCTCTGATTTGAATTAAGCAAATCAAACTGTCTCAGAGAGCTAGAGACTGGAAGATAGGCTTATAAGAAATACGGGGGAGAGGAAGGTGTGAGCCAATGCCCACATGGTCAAAATCTATGATAAAGTGGAGATAAGTAGTAGTGCACTAAAGGGGTAAGAAGGGGGCATAGAGATACTATTGGGTTGGTCTTTTCAGGCTTGAGGGGGACTAGAGTTGGGAATATGGGTCAGATGGTGCAAGGAATTGGGGGAAGTGTTGGCAGGGTTGCAAGTGAAAATGGGAGATTGATAGGTATGTGGTTGAAACTATAA
This sequence comes from Dasypus novemcinctus, assembly GCF_030445035.2. NCBI lineage: Eukaryota > Metazoa > Chordata > Mammalia > Cingulata > Dasypodidae > Dasypus > Dasypus novemcinctus. The sequence continues at coordinate 69,278,817 of NC_080691.1, forward strand.
TGTTGAGAAAACTAGATATATAATAAGAAAGGGTTACTGGTTTAAGGTGTTTGATGGGGGACATCTGGCACAGGGTGCACTTGGGACAGGTTTCTAGGGAGTGTGTGAGTACTCATCATATCATAATGTGTTCTATCAGTGGGTGGAGACCCATACAGTGAGCAGGAAGGTTTTACACCCCATCCTGGGAAGGCCTGATATCCTCAAAACACAGGGGAGAGTGACTCTCAAGAGCATGGGTGGCTCCCAGTGGGGGAGGACAGACTAGTGTGCCAAGTCCTCATCATTATTGCAAGTATCTATGAATCTTGTCCTTCAGGCAGTGAAGCTTGGTTGTCATTGTGGGTCCCAAGAGGAGGGGGAGAAAGGAATAGAAGAGATGGAAAAGGGAGTAACCGGGGCCAATGGAAGTGTTCTGCATGTTCCTGATATGACAGATGCAGGCCATGTTAAATTTCACCAAACATAAATAAAAATGTATAGCCTAAAATGTAAACCATAATATAACAAAATTTTGCAAAAATGTACAATTTTTATTTTAAATCATTAGTAGCTTTGTTAAAATATCTGTACATCAGTTGCAACAAATGTAACATCCACATGTAAAAAGACCATTGCTGGGGAAATGGGAAAAGGATTTGATGTTGGGTATATGGGAGTCTCCTATATTCTATATGGGACTTTACTTTGACCTAAAACTTTTTTGAAGACATAATTTAAAAAAGGAATGTAGACACTGAGGAAAATATAGAAAAGATTACCTTGCCACTGTACATACAAGAAAACACCTATTACAGTGATGAAAGTATTCTTTCTTATGATATTTTTCATTTTTAAGGCCCCTATTTATTTTTTACTTTATTTTAGTTTTTTATAAATTTTTATGTATTCTATTTCTAATCTTTAAACCTATCATTACTACTACTTATTAATAGAGGGCTATTAATTGAATTTGGCAATATATTAGACTTCATTTTTGAAGAAGTTTTGGATCACAGAGGAGTTCAACTATGGCAGGGAAGGAGCACTAATGTAAAGTGTCATTAATGGGGGATGCATAGATGGGAGGGAGTTCTCCAGGGCATGCAGATAAGGTATATGTTCAATGTTCATTGGTATTGATGTAGTGGGTAGAGTTTCACATGACCCCTGAGGGAGTGCTGAATTCCCTTTCTGGGGAATTCTGTCACACTTCCCAATGGAGTAGCAACAATCCCCCACGTGCAAGGGCAAATACCAGTGAAAAATTATGGCCCAATGATGGGCCCTTGATACTGATGACTTTGCTTATGAACCTGTGTGCTTGAAATTTCAACTAAGCCTAAAGCTTCATGGTGTTAAGAGACAGCTTGTGAGAGCCTCCATTTGCTCAAATGTGGTCACTGTCTAAGCCATATGCAGCATGTAAATTCATTACCTTCCCCACAGCATGGGACATGACTCCCAGGGTGAACCTCGCTGGCACCAAGGGATTACTACCAAGCACAAGCTGGTGATGCAACTAGAAAAAGACCTTGAATAAAAGGGGGAAATGGTAAAAACAAATGAGTTTATATGGCTAAGAGACTTCAAAATGAGCCAGGAAATTGTCAGATGGTTCATGCTTATGCACATCTCAGCAGGGTCTCAGATACAGCCAAAGTAGATACAACCCCAGTTAATGTTGCTTCTAAGGACTATGGAGACACCTAGATCCTTCAGTCATGTCATATGGCTCTAGAGTTCAGTGGCTTGCCAATGGGCCCTACTTTGGAATTTGTGATCCTGAGTGTGATAGAGTTGGACCCAGATGTCACCTCTCTACATATACCTCTTCTGTCACTTTTACTGAACCTGTGTTTGGCACTGGGGTTGGTGTATGCTCAGGAGACCTGAATCTCTGGACTTTCCATGCGCCAGCTGGGCCATGAGCCTCAGCCAAGCTGCAACACCTACTCTCCACTTCTTTGTACTTACCCAAGTCAGCTAACAGGGAAGTGAGGATGATCAACCACCACACCAGAAAACAGAGAGTCTACACCTGCAAGCAGGAGAATCCCATCCACCACACATGTGGCATTTAAGCCCCCTCTCAGTTTAGAGATTTAGTGGATATCACCATCTCAGGCTCCTCAGGATGGGGGAATAAAATATAGATTAGAGTGGACTTACTGGTATTCTACTACAGAATTATTGTGACTTTAGCAATGGAAGAGGCTGTATCATTGAGGTGCTTACAGTGGCCTCCAGATTTTCTAAAGGCAGGGAGAGGGAAGATGTGTGATATGGGGGCACTTTCAGGACAAAAGAGTTGTCCTGAATGGTATTGCAGGGGTAGATGCAGGACAGGTTATATCTTTCCATAGCCCACTTAATGGACTGGGACAGAATGTAAAGTATAATGTAAACTATAATCCATGCTGTTCTGCAGTTCTCCAAAATATAGTCACCAAATGCAATGAATGTACCACACTAACAAAAGAAGTTGTTGATGTGGGAGGAGTGGGGTTGTGGGGAATGAAAACCTCATATTTTTAAAGTAACATTTTATGTGATCTATGTATCTTTAAGAAAGACAATCATTTAAAAAAGAAAAAAAAAATTTAAAAGACACACTGGGAACAACCTCAAATTCCTAGACTGGAGGTCTTCTGAGCTGCAGCATCGGTTCTGGGATGGTTTTCACCAGTAGAGTGTGGGGTCCAATTTGTATTTCTTCATGTTATTCAGCAATTTCTGTGGTTGATAGCTTAACAGAAGACAGAGCCCAAGGCAGATACGAATGAACTTACGGACAAAGCATTCAATGAGAGCATTTTTGAACATAGGAATACTTATTATGAGACTATAATGGACTAAAAAGTTAGCACCCATCAATTCATTCATTATCTCAATATGCATACAATATCTGTAAAGTGTGAAAGTTCAATTTTCTCAACATGCTCACCAATTCCAGAGTTTAATAGTAGATGGTAAAATTTCTAAAAGTAAAGAATTGGTATGGAACTTGGATTTTATTTCCATTTATCTCATAATCTTAATGAATATTAATATGCTTATTTAACATTTCTGTATTTTTATTGGTAAAATGCCAATTAATATATTTTGCCCTGGGTGTGGGGATTCAGTCTGTGTGTAAGGCAACCCATGCTCTGGGTGAAATGAACTGGGCACTTGGTGAGATGAGAATGATTTTGAATGAGGTGATCTGGGCTGTGTATGAAGTGATTGAGGATCTAAGGTAAACCATGCCCTGGGTAAATCATGTCTGATTTTGACTGAGATAAACCAGGCTTTGGGTGATGTGATGCTGGCACTGATGTTTGTGAGCTGGACTCTGAGTGAGGTGAATAAGCAATGGAGTGATGAGTTTGGAGCTGGGTGAACTGATTTGAGCTCTGGATAAGGTGAATTTTCCTTTGATTGAGGTGACTGGGAGTGTGGGTGAGTGATCTCTGAGAGATGCAAAATGGTCTCTGAATGAGGGAAGCTGAGATTTGAGGAAATTTAGTATGGTTTTGAATGTGGTGATCCAGGCTAGGGGTGATGTGATCCAGGATTAGTATGAGGTGAGTCATGCACCAGTTGAGGGGCTTCATGCTTTGAGTGAGGTGATCCTGGCTTGGGATAGGAAGCAATAGGTTCTTGGTGAGAAGTCCTTTGGTGAGGTGAGTCAGACTCTGAATGAGAAGATTTGACCTTTGTTTGAGACAAGAATACATTTGAGTGAGATGATCTGGACTACGGGCGAATTGATCCAAGCTCTGTGTGGTGTGATTTGGGCTCTGGGTAAGGTGAATCTACATTTATGAAAGGTGATTCATCCTTTGGTGACATAATCCAGGCCCTGTGCAAATTGTGCCAGACTCTGATGAGGCGGGTATTGCTCTGAGTGAGCTGAGTTAGGCTCTGAGTGAGGAAATTCAGATAAGGAGTGAAATGATTCGTTCTCTGAGTGAGATGGTTTGTGTTCTGGATGGGGTTGGTTGTGCTCTGAATGTTGAGAATGGGATCCTAGTGAAGTGAGCTGGCTCTGAGTGAGGATAGCATGGGTTTGTGTTGGGTAATCAGGACTCAGGGTTAGATAAGCCAGGCTCTGGTTAAGGTAAATCACACATTGAGAGAGGTGAGTCTGCCTGTGAGTGAGGTGTTTCCAACAAACTGAAGTGATATAGGCTGTGGGTGAAATGATCAATTTATGGCTGTGGCAACCATGACTGAATTGGGTAATCCAGGCTCTGGGTAAGCTAAGTGAGACTCTGAGAGAAGTGATCCAGTTTCTGAATGCTGTGACCTAGAAGGTGAGTGAGTTGAAACAGGCTCTAAGTGATGTGATTTAGGCGTTCTGTTTTTGAGCCAAGATTATGTAAGGCACACATGTCTTGGAATGAGGTGGGCCAAGTTAAAGGTGTTACAAACCAGGAACTGAGTAATGAGAATTCACACTGGGAGAGGAGTTTATGGCTGGGAGTAAGGTGGATCATGGTCTGGATGTGGTGATTTGGGCTCTCAGTGAGTAATATGGTCTCTGACAAGTTGGGCTTTGGATGAGATGATCTGGTGTCTTTGTGATGGAAGCTTGATTATGACTGGCAATCTGTCTGTGGTGAAGATATGCATTATCTCAGTGAAGTGAGTTGGACACCAACTAAATGTGAAATTATCTGTCCTTGAGTGAGGGTATCAGGCTCTCAGTGAGGGAAGCCAGGCTTTGCTGTGATGACCCTTGTTCTAGGTGAGATGAGGCAGACTTCTGGGTGAGGTGTGTGGGCTCTGGGTGAGATGAATCATTCATGCAGTAAGGTGATCAAAACTGAGTATGATCTTATCTATCCAAGCTAAAGATGGACTGATCTGGGCTCTCATTGATGTGAGCCCATCTCTGAGTGAAGTGATTTGAGTTTTAGGTCAGGTTTACCCACCTTTGAGTGAGATTATCCAGACTGTGGGTGAAGTGGCCCAGGCTTTGTTTAAATTGAATCAGGCTCTATGAGGCAAGCCTTAATTTCAGTAAGGTGGTTCAGATGCTGAGACAGGCAACCTGCAATGTGGTGAAGTTATCCAAACTGTGAGTGAGGTGAGCTGGACTCTGAGTGATGTGAGTATATTCTGGATGCCAGGTTCAGTTAGCTGTGATTCCAGCTCTGGAGAGGTGAGTCCATTTTGAGTATGGTGATTATTCTGTGGGTGAAGTGAGATGAAACCAGGCTTTGGGTGTTGTGATCTGTGTTCTGGGTAAGTTGCCCATAGTTGAATAAGGCAAGTCAGACTGTTAGTGAGGTGATCTATGCTCTAAATAAGGTGAGGTTGGCTCTGGTTGCTGTGAGTTGCCTCTGAGTGAGGTGATTTGTATTGTGGGTGAGGAAACTCTACCATTGAGGAAGGTGAATAAACCAGAATCTGGATGAGTTAGCCACACTCTAAGTAAGCCAATCTTGACTCTAGGTGAGGTGAACCGTGCACTGTAAGAGGAAATTAGTATTTCTTATTTTAATCTTACATTAAAAAAATATGAGGTTCCCACTTCCTCACCCTGCTCACCCCACACCTCCCATATCATCAACCTCTCATCATCATGGGACATTCATTGCATTTGGTGAATGTATATTTGAGCACTGCTGCACCACATGGATAATGGTTTACATTATAGTTTACACTTTACTCCAGTCCACCCAGTGGTCTATGGCAGGACATATAATGTCCAGCATCTGTCCCTACAGTACCACCCAGGACAACTCCAAGTCCTGAAAATGCCCCCACATCATATCTCTTCTTCCCTCTCCCTACCCTCAGCAGCTACAGTGACGACTTTCTTCAGGTCAGTGCTACATTTTCTTTGATTACTAATCATAATAGTTCCAGAATAGAATATCAGGAAGTCCACTTTAATCCTTACTCTATTCCATCCTGTGGACCCTGGGATGGTTATGTCCACTCCACCTCTATATAGACAGAGGGCTTAGATTCCACATGGATGATGGATGCAATTCTGCTTGCAGTTGTAGGCATTCTTGACTCCCTGGTGTGGTGGTTGACTTTATTCACCTCCCTGTTAGCTGGCTGGGGTAAGTCCAGTAAACCAAAGGGTAGGAGTTGCAAGTCCTTTGAGGCTCAGGGCCTGGCTATCACATGGACAGTCTAGAGATTCAGGTCCCCTGAGTATACACCAAGCCCCAGCACCAACCGCAGGTCTGGTAGAAGTAACAGGAGAGGCTTGTGTACAAAGATCACATCTCAGTCCAACTCCATCACACTCAGTAACACAAGTTAGAAAGTATGGCCAACTGACATGGCACTGAACTCCATCTACCATGATCATAGAACCTGTGGGTCTCTGTAGCCCTCAGAGGTACCAATACCTGGGCTTGTATCTACTTTGGCTGTCTCTGGGACCCTTCTGAGTCATCCATAGGGGTGACCCCTCTGATGACCCCCTGACACTTTTTTGGAGACTCATAGCCATATAAACTCATTTTTCCTTTTCATTTCCCCCTTTTGTTCGACGTCAAAAAGCATTTTTAGCACCTGATATTACATATAGGCTGAGATATTCTGCTGGTCTAACTTGACCCTTTTATTCAAGGTCATTTTCTTTTCTTTTTTTCTTTTTTTTTATTAAAATTATTTATTTATTTTTAAAAATTACATTAAAAAAATATGAGGTCCCAATCAACTCCACCGCCCCCACCCCCCACTCCCCCCACAGCAACACTCTCTCCCATCATCGTGACACATCCATTGCACCCAGTAAGTACATCTCTGAACATCACTGCACCTCGTAATCAATGGTCCACATCATAGCCCACACTCTCCCATGTTCCATCCAGTGGGCCCTGGGGGGATCTACAATGTCCCGTAATTGTCCGTGAAGCACCACCCAGGACAACGCCACGTCCCGAAAATGCCTCCACATCTCATCTCTTCCTCCCATTCCCCAAACCCAGCAGCCACCATGGCTACCCTTCCCACACCCATTCCACATTTTCTCTGTGGACATTGGATTGGTTGTGTCCATTGCACATCTATGTCAAGTGGGGGCTTAGATTCCACATGGATACTGGATGCACTCCTCCTGCTTTCAGTTGTAGACACTCTAGGCTCCTTGGTGTGGTGGTTGACCTTCTTCAACTCCATGTTAGCTGAGTGGGGTAAGTCCAATAAATCAAAGTGTAGGAGCTGAAGTCTGTTGAGGGCTGGGCCTGGGCATCACATTATCAGTCCAGAGATTCAAATCCCCTAAATATATCCCAAACCCCAGCACCAACTACAATTCCAATAAAGTAGCATGCAAGTCGTGTGAGAAGAGATCCCCTCTGAGTCCAATTCCATCATGCAGAAACACCAGCTCCAAAGAAGGGCCATCTGCCATGGCAGTGAACCCCATCTGCCATGACCATAGAACCCGTGGGTCTCTTTATCCCTCAAAAGAACCAATACCTGGGGTTGTATCTACTTTATCTGTCTCTTAGACTCTGCTCAGTTGTGCATAAGGGCATTCCTTCTGACAACCTCCAGACTCTTTTTTAGAGACTCATAGCCTTATAATCTCATTTCTCCTTTCCATTTCCCCCTTACATTAGGTCAAACAGCATTTTGAAGTCATGTTATTATATGTAGACAGGGATATTCTGCTGATCCGTATTGAACCTTTAATTCAAGGTCATTTTCTAGTTGCATCTTCAGCTGGTATGTGATAGTGATCCCTCGGTGCCAGGGTGGCTCATCCCCGGGTGTCATGTCCCATGCTGGGGGGAATGCACTGCATCTACATGCTGAGTTTGGCTGTGAGAGTGGCCACATTTGAGTAACATGAAAGCTGTCAGGAGGAAACTCCCAGGCACAGTGCTACTCTAGTCTCAAGGTCATTTTCTAGTTACATCATCAGCTGGTACTTGGTAGTAATCCCTTGGCACCAGGAAGGCTCATCCCCAGGAATCATGTCCCATGCTGGCGGGAAGTAATGTATTTACATGCTGAGTTTGGCTTAGAGAGTGGCCGCATTTGAGCAACATGGAGGCTCTCAGGAGGTAACTCTTCGGCACCCTGCAGCTCTAAGCCTAGTTCTTATTTCAGGTGCACAGGCTCACAAGCATAGTCTTTAGTATCAAGGGCTTATTGTTGAACCATCCTTTGTTATTGGTCTTAGCATTACACTTGGGTGATTGTTGCTGTTCCATTGGGGAATGTGATAGAGCTCCTCTGGCTAGGAACTCAGGACTCCCTCAGTTGTCATTTTTAACTGTAACCACTATGAAAATATCCAAACATTTTTATGTACCCTATATACACGCCCTGGAGAAATCTCTCCCAACCATGTGCCCCCTATCAATAACACCCCACAACAATATTCATCCCCTGCCATAGTTGAACCTCTTTGTTGATCTAGGGTGTGGGTGATATTCTCCAGGATCTTACTGTGGTAAACCAGGCTCCATGTTAGGTATATTCAGCTTTAAGTGAGTTGATTAGAGGAGCTAGGAAATTAGTGGGGTGACCTGGTCTCCAGGTGAGATGAGTGGGCTCTGGTTGATTTATGCAGGGCTGTGGTTAAGATGATTCTAGCTCTTGGTGGGGTGCATTGACCTTTGAGTGTGGTGATCAGTGCTGGGAGTGAGGAGGTGATCTAGGCTTTGTATGAACTGATCCAGGCTTTGGGTTTGGTGATCCTCACTCTGAATATGTTACCTGCCCTTTGAGTGAGGCAAGCTGGAATCTTAGCAAGGCTGTCTATGCTCTATGTGAGTTGAGGTGGACTCTGGATTATGTGAACTGGTCACAGAGAGAGGTGATTGGCCCCTGGGCAAGGAGAGCCAGGCTATGAGTAAGGCAATTGGTACTCTGGGTGAGGAGAGTCTGCCTTTGAGAGAAGAGAATCAGGCTCTGGGTGAATGACACAGGATCTAAATGAGCCAGTCTTAGATCTGGATTTAGTGAGTTCTGTTCTGGATGAGGCAAGGGCAGTTTTAGGTGAGGTGATCCAGGATATGGGTGAAGTGGTCCATGTTCTGAGGGAGGAGACCTAGACCCTTTTATATTGTGATTTGGTCTCTTGATGAGGTGAGTAGCCACTTGATGAAGTGATTCTAGCTCTAACTGTGGTGAGTTCATCTTTGAGTGGTGGTGGTGACCCATCCTCTGGGTGAGTTGTATCTAGGAATCTTGCTGGAGAACTTCACTGACTGTCCTGCAATCTTCACCTCAGCCCCAGACAACACCAGCTACAACTGTGGATGGGCACCAATGGAGAGACACACGAGTAGGTGAAATCCTCCTTGAGTGGCCCTAGGTCCCACCTCAGTCACAGGAATGAAAAGGAACTTACCTGCAACCACCACCACCAAGAAAAGTATTTTCCAACCCCACTCCACAGTGTGGGAGCTATGTTCTCAAGGGCTTCAATGAAGGTGGGAGTGTGGTTGTTGGATGACTTCTCTGGGCACAAAAATATCTGTATTTAACTCAACTGATCTCATAGTTTTTACATATTCATAAGCAGGATAAGTTATACTCAGATTCACTTCAGGTTTGTAAGGAAAATATTGAAGACACACAGACCACATAGCCCTGGGTTTCTGATTATTCATGACCTACTGCTTGTTTGAGAAAATGTGTCCACTGCCATGATCCTGAACTCTGTGAAGACTGAGCCCCACACACTGAGAAATAGAGCAACCACAGGGTATGCTCTACATTTTGAACCACTTTTCAACAGCACAGAGAGCAGCTAAATTTTTCTAGGGGCCTTGATGCTCATGAGACACGTTAGCTTCATCCTGGACCCATACATCACCAAGGAATGTCCACTGGTAACACTGAGAGAATGACTGTTGGCCATCCATCCTGAGCATCCAGCAGACTCCATGCCCATCTATAGACATGCTGAGCACTCCTAGATGATTTTCTAAAGTACCACTTGTCTTGGAACCCTGAGCTCCCATGCTGTTCAGTGAAAAGATGCTTGGTTTTTTCAGACCAGCCCTATGAGGCATGATCCAGGCCTGTGTTCCATATCCCATTGGAAATAGAAATTGAATGGGGTTCTTTTCACTTCAAAAACCTCTCACAGTAATTTGGCATTGAATAAATGTGGGTTGATTCCTCAAACTCCACATTTGCATGGCATTCATTTATTTTAAATTCATCCTCATAGTACCTTTTGTTCAGTAAATGATTTCTATTCAGTTTTCTTTTCATGAACCTGCCACAATCTCAACCCACAACCTCCAGCCTACACTCCCAGATCACACAATAGTAGTTATGCATAATGCCCAAATGTCTTATTCCATGGATCAAAGTGTCTCCTATAATTCTGGGTGCATTAAATTCAATACACATGCATAAACACACATACATAAAAGCAAAACATTTCCCTGAACAAACCATGGCACATATTCTTTTGTCTGGCTCCTGAGGTAAATGGATGATTGGGACCCCTTGGTGGTCCTGACAAACTCTACAGCCCATTCCCTTCCTGCACCCTTCAGGGGAGTTTTATGTCTGGGCTCCTCTAACTTTCCCCTCCCTCTGTCTCATGCATAGTAATATGTGGCCTCGTCCTCAGCTCTCAGGCTGTTCAGCATTAAATAAACCTCATTCCTGGAGGTATCCCTGGTGATACCAATTCTGGACTAAGAGTTTGGTTGTAATCCATGCTTCCAAAACTCCACACTATACTGACCTACACCAGGTAATTTCTTGTAGACTGGCAGATACAACTCATATGATAGTTAAAGAGTATCCAGAAAAAGTGCAGGTGAGGAACATGGTCTACAAGGTCTTTTCCAGGCCAGGTCCTGACTCCTGCATCTGCACCTGGTACAGGACACCTGTGGACAAGGAGAATCACAGTGAGTCCTGTGCTCAGAGGCATCATCCCCATTACTTTCATATCTGAATCCTGAGACTCTCACATCTGGGACCTGCCACCAGAAGAAGGAAAAATCACAAGGGTTTCATATTCTTGTGGATGCAGGACATGCCTCCCAGAAAATATTTTCTAGAGGGAGAAGGAACCTGAATTTAAGTAGGATCCCATGGATTCAGCTGTTTACCTAAGGTGTGATTTTCAGATGAGAAGTACCTTTCTGTGTAAAGGTGAAATGGGGGAAGAAGTTGATTTCCCATGGCTCTGCCCTGGGAGAAGGATGTTGGGGTGTCCTATGCTCTCCATGGGGTCCTTCTTTCTCTAATCCCGGTGTCCTATTCTTCCAGGCCAGAAATGTGTTGAAGGAGCTGATCAGGGAGCTAGATATGGCAACAGATCAAGGACGGCTTTGAAAATAGGGAAAACATGTCTCTACTCACAGAAGGTTTATATCAAATACTCACCATAAATCCAGAGTCCTCTAAATTTGTGGAAACACATTCTGATACAGTTCTTTCCTCATTACCTCATGTTTATGGTACATTCCAAGTTTTGAGATAGCAACCAAATGTAGCAACCACTACAAAACTGTGTGCAGTCATTTTTGCTGTGAATTGGAATGGCTTTCACTTGTGTGAACCTATCTTCAAATGAAACAGCTTCATTCCAGTGTATATTCAAGGTTAACTCTGCAGTTGAATTTAGTAAAGTAAACTGATTGTTATGTCCATATTTGAAATGGTACACCTTTATGCTTACATTGGTAGTCACTTCCAGTGTTACTCAAATCACACACAGCCTCCTAACCCTGTTCTTCCCTTGTGCAAACTGAATTTCAGTAAGACCGCTCTGTACCTTGAGCAATTTCCTTGAGGGAGAGATTTCAGTAAAAAAAACCCTTCTCAGGGTCAACAAAGAGTTAATTAGTGGACAGTCCCCAGTATATGCTTGGTCAGGAAACTGGTCTTCATGTACCTGCTCAGTTAATCTAGAAGTTTCCAGGTCTGGCACTCAAGATTATTGAATTTTTTATTTTCCCACTCTCTCACGTGAAATAATATGCATGCGCACTGGCAATAGAGCTTAACAGTGGGTTGTATGCAATGGAGTTCATCTCACCAAGTTCTGAGGGAAACTCTCTGACCAGGAAGCAGATGTCCTTGAAAAATAAAGGCCAGAACAACTTTTTAATATACCCAGTCTTTGTCTAAGTCATTTCAACTCATTTACTCAATATTATGTGTTCTTCATAAAATTATCCTTGAAAACAGCAATAATGAAAACCAAGGTCATCACAAACTTCATAGCAAATCACCTTTGCTCAGTTTCAGCCCCATGTGGACAGACCTGGGAATTCCTGGGCTGAGGTTACTCTCTCAGAGCTAAAAGTTCAGTGAAGGGATGGTTTTCTCCAAGAAACAGGGACCCTATTTTCATTTCCTTATATTATACAGTAAGTTCTCTGGTTGGTGACCTTTAGAGAGGAGAGTGTCCAGAACAGTTATGAGAGAACTGAGGAACAAATATTACAATGTTATGATTTGTGAAAATGTGGATTTTTATATTATTAATATTTTATTTCATTTCCATATGCAGAAAGATAAAACTTGAAATAGTTCTAGATTTTCCACCTATTCTGTTGGGGTATGGCTGCTTCTTTATACAAAGGGGAAAAGCTACATTCACATCAGTTTATTTGAGGACCAGTGCAGAATTCAAGCAGCAAAATCCCAATTTAGCAGATCTAATTTCAAACTTTACACTAATTACCACAGTAAGAATGAATAGAGATTCACTGCAAATGTGTGAACTATGATACAATATTCTTTCCAAAATATCTTCAGTTTGCAACTGTAATTACATGGAAGTCTGCTTTAGGTCATTTTGAGTGTGTGATATATATCAGCACACTTTTCAAATCTAAATAGGGTAACGGCAACAAGCTTAACTCTAGATAGACAGACAGATAGATAGATAGATAGATAGATAGATAGATAGATAGATAGATAGATAGATAGATCTTTAAAAGGATACTTTAGTATAACTTTTGTTAATTCAGTAGCACAAGCTATGCCTATTCTATAAAATTTTTATTTTTTAGCTGCAAGGGTGAAAGTGGCCTACAACATTTGCATCTCACATATCCTGATATACAAAAGTACTTAATGATTTTGAGCCTACAACTAGAAGTCTGTAGTTTTAGAACTTGAAACAACGTCCTCACTTCTACAACTTTAAAACATGTACTAGTCATATTTCCAGAGTTTGCAATTCTCATCTTCTTAAACCATAAGAAACAGGTGAATCCAAACTTGTAATTTTACATTTTTTATAAACAAGTTAAATAATACAGCACAGTAAGATTTAGCTACCCATCTTAAACCCAATAAGCACATTCTCCACTAAGTTAAACAGATTGTAAGGTTTCCCCCATTTCCTTACAAATAATGTACACATTTAGAAGTAGCTGGTTAAACTGATACTTCAGATAGCAAGTGAGAGGTGACATTTTCTGTTGGTCCCAAAACTGTTCCTACTGATTTTGGCCTCTGCTGTGTTCTTTAACTCTATGTCTGTTATATGCAGAAAGCTCTTCACAAGAATTGACATGACACTCAATATTTAAGCTGAATTTACAGCACTGTACAAAGTTATTCAGACTCAAAGACAGATATGGAAAAATATTAACAGGTGATAATTTGGCCTTTAAGATCATGTCAAATTCATAAGCAGATTCTTTTCAACAGTCAAAAAATGGCATCATTGTGGATTTGTGGAACTGAAATCTAGAAGTATGTTTCTAATCTGTGCTAACCCTCACCCTCTATTCTCAAGGACCATTCAATATTCTTTGTATTTTTACAGAATTCTAGGAAAAAAATGGGGGAGCGGGGAACATCCTGGCATTTTGACAATGTCTCTCCTCACAGGAGATCTTAATATTTTCAGATGAGGTCTCCTGAACAAGTTCTGTAATGATCAATTCCAGACAGTCTTTGGCAATGATGTGATGCTGTTTTCAAATGAAAATCGAGGTGCTGCCTAATCGTTCCTCATCTCCCCTCTGTTATAGTTGGTAAAATTTGGATGAGTGCATTTTTTCCTCATGGAGAAATGGGCTAACCATGCACTTTTCTTGGGGCAGTGCTCTGAGACAAGTGCACTGGGGCTAAAGCACATGTAGGGAATGGACTCAGCAGTCCCTGAATGGGGCAGGAGACTGAACCACAGAGGGTCAGATCACACTGACCATGGGGTCCTACTATCAGGACAGCAAGGGGACACTGACAGGTAGCTCAAGCTGGTGTTGGGCAAGCTCACACTTGTAATCTCAGCCTGCTATTTATGCTGAAGGGACAAAAATTCAGATAGGTGACTGCCGGTTAATTAAACATTTTTGAACTGTTAAAAAAACTCTTTAAATATATATTTATTTATTTATTAAAAATACATCAAAATGACAAACAGCAGGGAGAACCAGTAAGATGGCGGCAGAGTAAGGAGCTCCTAGAGTCAGCTCCAGCTACAGGGCAGTTAGTAAACACCCAGAGCTATCTGTAGCTAGCTGAAGCACCTGTTTGGGGCCTCCAGGAGGCCAGAAGAGCATCCTGCAACATCCTTGGAGGAATGGAAGAAGGAGACGAAACATCTGCAGAGAAGACTTAAAAATAGAGTGCTTCACACCCTGGAGGCCAGTGCCCATCTTTTACTGGAGCCACAAGCTGCCTTGGGAGCTCTTCCACAGCTGGAATTGAAAGCCCCATTTTCCAAAAATGGGGGAGGAAGAGATGGTTCCAACTTCACCTACTCATGAGTAAATTCAGTGGGCTAAAGTATAATCCTGAGAACAGCTAAAGTTTAAGCCTGTCCAACTCAGAAAGAGGCCAGTGACCACCATCTTAACTCTGCACCTGGCACAAGGGGAAATGGGCCTGACTAAAAATCCCAATGCTGGTGGGGACTGGCTGCTTTCCATCCAGATCAGACTGCAGCTTTAGCTTAGGCCTCCTCATTGCCACATCCTGCAGGGAAGAAGATGCGGGGACCTGCACCAGCTCTCTAGGAAATTACCAGCTAAGCCACAGAGGCCAGTGATCATCCTACTCTAGTGGCACAAGCCATCCCAGGACCTGTTCTGTGGCTGGAACTAGAAGCTCCATTTCCCAAAAACAGAGGAGGTGGAGATGGTTGGCTGCAGAGTTTGTTTACAGATTGGTAGAGTTGGCTGGCTAAGATATAACCCTGGGAACAGCTGGGGTGTGAATCTGCCCAAGTTGGAAAGAGGCCAGTGGCTGCTATTTTTACTCCACCCCCAGCCTGAGGACCAAAAATTACAGTGATGGTAGGAAATAGTTTCTTTCATCCAGATCAGTCTGCAGCCCTAAACTAGGATTCAGCTCCAACTCTGGCAGGGAGGAAATTGTTGGGCCCTGCATCAATCTATCCAGGTAACTGCAGGTACCTTTGCTGGCACAGACTGAAAATCAGAAGTCTACTGGGGCAACTGTCATCATCTTGGACCTGCACTGCATAGATTGCTGCCCACACCTACAGCTCCATTCCCATCCCAAGCAGGGAAGAAAGGGCTATAAAGCTTCATCAGTCTCTCTGGGCAACTACAGTCTGGGCCTGCATGACTTGGATTATTCCACACAGCTGTGATTCTGTCCCTACCCCTGGCAAAGGAGAAATTTGGAAGAAGCTTCATTGGTCTCTGGTGCAATGAAGGCAGCTTTAGCCTCCACAGCTTCCAGCACCAACTGCATGCTTCGCTCCTACTTGACAACAACAAATGGAGAAAGGGAAAGAAACCCTAAACTAAAGAGAAAAACTGCACACAGAATAAATATTCTAGTAATCCAGATGCAAAGGCACCAACAAAAAATTATAATCCACACCAAGAAACAGGAAGCTATGGCCTAGGTAAATGAACAAGATAAACCTTAGATGACATAAAGGAGTTGAGACAACTAATCATAGATGTTCAAACAAATCTCCTTAATATATTCAATGAGATGGCTACAGAGATTAAGGATATTAAGAAGACACTGGATAAGCACAATGAAGAATTTGAAAGCATACACAGAAAAATAGTAGATCTTATGGGAATGAAAGGTGCAATAAATGAAATTTTTAAAAAAATGTTTGAAATCATACAATAGCAGATTTGAGGAGGCAGAAGAATGGGTTGGTGAGCAGGAAGAAATGGCCTCTGAAAATGAACATACAAAAGAACAGATGAAGAAAAGAATGGAAAAAAAAATGAACAAGTTCTCAGGGAACTAAATGACACAAAAGGCATGCAAACACGTGTCATGGGCATCCCAGAAGGAGTAGAGAAGGGAAAAGGAGGAGAAAGAATATTTGAAGAAATAATGGTAGAAAATTTCCCAACCCTATTGAAGGACATAGATATACATGTGCAAGAAGTACAATGTACTCCCATCTGAAAAATATACCAACTCTGAGACCCATGCTACTCAGAATGTCAAATGCCAAAGACAAAGAGAATTCTGAAAGCAGCAAGAGAACATATAAGGGATACCCAATAAGATTAAGTGCTGATTTCTCACCAGAAACCATGGAGACAAGAAGACAGTGGTCTGATATATTTAAGATACTACAAGAGAAAAACTTCCAGCCAAGAATCTTATATCCAGCAAGAATGTCTTTCAAAAATGAGGATGAGATTAGAATATTCACAGATAAACAGAAACTGAGAAAATCTCTAAGCAAGGAACTAAATTTTCAGGAAATACTAAAAGGTGTGCTAGAGCCTGAAAAGAAAAGACAGGAGAGAGAGCCCTGGAAGTGAGCCTAGAAATGAAGATTATATCAATACAAGTAACTAGGAGTGTCAAAGGAGTGTTGAAAATAAAATACACAACAAATAAAGCTAAGAGTCAGGAATAAACTTAACCAACGATCTTAGGCACTTGTATTCAGAAAACTGCAATGTTAAAAGAAATTTAAAAAGGCCAAATAATTGGAAGAGTATTCCATGCTCATGGATTGGAAGATTAAATATAATTAAGATGTCAATTCTAGTCAAATTGTTATGCAGATTCAATGTAATCCCAATAAATTTTCATTAGCATTTAAAAAAATTGAAAATGTGATCATCAAATTTATTTGGAAGGGTAAGGTGTCCTGAATAGCCAGAAATATCATAAAAAGTAAAATGAACCCTCATCTCCAGACTTTAAATCATATTACCCAGGTATAGTTGTGAAAACAGCATGGTACTGGCATAAAGACAGACACATAGACCAATGGAACCACATTGATGGTTCTCAAACAGACTTTCACATGTATGGTCAAGTAATTTTTGACTAGCCTGTCAAACACACATAGCTCGGGCAGAATAGTGCATTCAACAAATGGGCCTAAAAGAATTGGATATCCATAGCTGAGAGAAGGAAAGAGGGCCCCTATCTCACATCGTATCCAAAAATTAACTCAAAATGAATCAAAAACCTAAAAATAAAAGCAGAAAGCATAACACTTCTAGAAGAAATAGTAGGAAAATATCTTCAAGACTGGTGGTAGGTGGTGGATTCTTAAAGGAGATAAGAGGAGGACTGAGATGGACCACTGATTTTTAATGTATGTAGAAGTTTTAATTAGCTTTATTGTAAAATTGTGGAAATGTGTAAAGTGGATGGTAATACCTAGTAAGGAACAGCTAGTGTATAAATGGGGATGTGGCTGAAAATGGTAGTCTAGGTATGTAAATACCAATTGACAGAATGCTAGAAATAATCTAGGAACTGAATAGCACAGTAATCAAAGAGTTGGATGAGAACTGTGATTGATGTTACAGATTCAAGAGTGACCTTTGTAAGCTAGAGCAAATGTACATCACAACTGCAGCATGTTGGGAATGTGGAAAAACATGGGAAAAATACAGCTGGAGTAACCTATGGACTGTGCTTAGCAGTAATAATATAATATTCTTGCATCTATGTGAAAGATGTACTGTGTTGATAATGAAGCAGTATGAGAAATGTGAGCCAAATGTATACTATGGATATGATAACAATTAGATGACATTATCTTATCTGTAGCAAATGTTCCCCACAGTGTGATGTGTTGATGGAGGTTTGTTGTTTGGGAATTCTGCACATGTGCATGATTGTTTTATAAGTTTACAACTTCTGTCATAAAAAATATATTTAAAAAATAATAATAGGATTGATTGGGAGAAAAACACACCAAATGTAAGCTAAGGAATATGATTAATAGCAAGATTTTGGCAATATTCTTTCATAAGTTGTCACAAATGTCTCATGGCAATACAAGGTGTTGGTGGAGGGTTGATGTATGGTACCCCTGTATGATGTTATGTATGTTTGCTTTGTAAGTTCACAACTTTTACTATACACTTGTTTATGTATGTTCATATATAAATGATATAAATAATAGTGTTGTTTGGGGGAAAATACTTTGGCTAGTAGTAATATTTTGACAATGTTCCTTAATCATCAGTTAAAAAGTTTTAACAACAATGCAAGTTATTGGTGGTAGGATGAGTCATGAGAGTCCTGTATGATGTTATATATGTTTGTTTTTTAAGTTCACAACTATTATTATACACTAATTTTTATGTATGCTTATGTATGAGTGATATACTTCAATAAATTAATAAAACATATTTTTAAAGTGGGCAAAAGACTTGAATAGACATTTGTCCAAAGAAGAAATACAAATGGCAACATCAAGTCTTACTAAAAAATGCTCAACATCACTAATGATTAGGGAAATGCAAATCAAAGCCACGATGAAATAATAAAACAACAAAACAAATAAAACAAATAAAAAGAAATAAAAAAATAAAAGAAAAAAACTGCAATGAGTTATCACTTCACAACTATCAGAATGGCCACTATTAAAAGACAGAGAACTACATGTGTTGGAGAGGATGTGGAGAGATAAAAACACTTGCTCACTGTTGGTGGGAATGCAGAATGATACAGTCACTGTGAAGGACAGTTTGGTAGTTCCTGAACAAGTTGAATATAGATTTGCCATGTGACCCTGCAATACCACTATTGGGGATATACCCAGAAGAACTGAGGGCAGTGACATGAACAGACATCTGCACACCTGTGTTCATAGCAGTATTATTCATGATTGTCAAAAGTTGTAAACAACCCAGGTATCCATCAACAGATGAATGGATAATCAAACTGGTATATTCACATGATAGAATATTATGCAGCTGCAAGAAGAAATGAAGTAAAACATTTGATAACATGGATCAACCTGGAGGACATTATGTTGAGTGAAGAAAGCCAGACACAAATAGAATGATTGTGATACTATGAACCAAATATATTGTGTAACATATTGTATGCTTCCAAAAAATTTTCTATGTATCCAATAAATTTAATCCTTTTAATTGAGAAATGGATATTTTTATTCAACTGTGGTTTTTTCTTTTTAGTTGTTTATATTTCAATTATTAAATGTACAAAATAAAGTTTAAAATATTGTATCATTCCATTTATATAAAATAAATATAAATCAATTTATAAAGATGAACTTTGATTAATGGTTACATAAGGCTAGGGAAGGCATGCTAAGAGGTGTGGAGTTTTTCTTCTTGGAGTAAGGAAATCATTCTAAAAGTTTTTGTTATGGTGAATGCACAACTTTGTGATTACAATAAAAGCCATTGAATATACACCTTAAATTGTATGGTATGTGACTATTTCTGAAGAAAACCATTTACTAAATAAATAATTGTGTTATTGTAGCCAGAACTAGGAGCTCTGTACAGCAGGGAAAAATATTTCAGGCGTGAAGTTGCCTGTTTTTCTGTTTATTATTATTATTGAAATAATGAACATGCACTACTAATGATTGTAGTGACGCATGCAGAACTATGTGATTTACCAAATACCACTGATTGTATTCTTTGGACGTATTGTATGAATTATTAACATGTACCAATAAAATCAATTTGGGGGAAAAATTCTTAGAATGCCAGTCTGGGGCAAAAAATCCTGAAGACTGTCCTCAGAAAAGCCAAGCCCCCAAGTCTGAGGAGCAAGGAGAGCAGGGGCAACGGACCCGCTCAGGGACTGGGTGGGGCTGCGATTGGCCCAGAGCCCCTTCAGACCGCGCTTCCCCCTCACGCAGGCCGGCATCAGGGACCCTAACGTGCCCAACTCAGGCCAGGCTGCCTCCAGGTGCATTGAGGGTGGAGACACCCTACTGCAGGGGAAACCCCATGCCGCACCAATCTCCAGGGACAATGCCACTTGGCGAACTACCCTCCGAAGTCTGAGCGACCTGGTTGGGACTTGACCGAATCCCCAGGTCCTGCCTTTGGTGTGTTCCCGCCCTGTCGCTGGAGCCCCGCCTCCGCAAGCCCAGAAATTCACACCGCATTCCGGTTGGCTGGTGTCCTGTCGTCCTGTCAGTCACCCCCATTTCCCGACCCCTCCGGCCCCCCGGCCACCGGCGGGATCGCCTGCGCCAGACTGGCCGCGTATTGATTGGATCCCGGCCATGTACGTCATGGAATGGGCCATGCCCTCTTCAGGGACCGAGTCCCAGAACCGGTCAGGACCCCATTGGTCCAAGGTGCTTGCTGGGCTGCGGCCCTTGAAGTCCCGCCAAGCCCATGTGGCGGCTAGGGCTCCTTGAGCAGCTCGCAAAGTTTGGGGAGCGCCCGAGGACCGGGTGTGCGGGCTCCAGCTGTGCCCCCGGGACAGAGGGACGTGCTATGTGGCTGCGGTGTGGGCGGGCTGCGGAGAGCGCTCCGCCCAGCGCCTCGGGAACACTGTCTCTGGCCCTGGCCCAGCGGTAGCGGTAAGTTGGGACACGAATTGGCGTCGGGGCGGAGTGCAGGCCGGGGGGGGACCTCCCCAGGCGCGGAGAAGTAAGTGAGCGAGCCTTCCCTTGCTGCGCTAGGGGGCGCCGGTCCCGCCCCTTAAAGTTCCTGCTCGCTTGCCCGAGGGGATCAAACTAATCTCCTAGATCTTCTAGTGTAACAGTGAATAGCTGTGTGCTAGTGGGCGCCGGAGTCCCGGAAAGTCCTGCGCGCCGCGCCGCCGCCACCGGCGGTCTTGCGCGCCTCACGGCCCGGGTGGGAGCCGGGCAGGGCCGCGCCCGGCTGGGGGCGCTGCCTCCACTGGAAGGGCGACCAGCCCTACCCCCACGGCCCCCCAAACCCCCTTGGTGCCTGCCCCGCAGTGGACCCTGCTGCACCCCCATGGTTCTTCCTGACTCCCCACGGTCCCTCCTGGCCCCCCAAAGTCCCTCCACCCCCATGGTCCCTTCCCCCAGAGTCCCTATCCCCCCCAGTGGTTGCTCCCGCCCCTGTAACCGTCGCTCCTACACCCCCATGGTCCCTCTTGACCTCCAAAGTCCCTCCACTCTTGCGATCCTCCCCCCACACAATTCCCCCACAGTCTCTCTTCCACCCCCACACTCCCTCCAAACCCCCAAAGTACCTCCTCTCCCCTACTGTCTCTCCCCTCCCAGGATCACCCTGGCCCACAGTCCTTCCCCCTTTCCCCACCCCCCAGGGTCCCTCCTCCCCACCATGTTAGGGCCCTCATCCTCACAAGGTCCCTCCTGTCCCCCATGGTACCTCCTCTCCCCCAAGGTCCCTCCCCTCTCCCATGGTCCCTTCCCCTCCAGTGGAACCTGCTGCTCCTCCAAAGTCCCTCCTGCCCTTCCAGGGTCCCTTCCCTCCCTAGACTCACTTCCCTCCCTAGGCTCACCCTTATCCACAGTCCATCCTCTTCCCTGGTCCCTCTTTTTCCCCAGGATCCCTCTCCCCCCCCCCCCCCCACCCAAGGTCCCCCTTAAATAGACATAAATCTATTTATGGATCTCCCACTTTTTGATATCCATGCACCAGCTAATAGACACTCATATTTTTTGTTCCAGTTTTGCCTGCCATGCACTCGCCCTAGGAATCATTCAGGGACACAATTTCATTTGTCTTGGATAGTTTTCTTGGAGTGGAATTATCAAGAATTATGGTAAGTTTATGTTTTTAGAAACTGGCAGAATGTAAGTGCTATTTGCCTTTTTTTTTTAAACAAATCAATTTTTATTGGTACATATCAACAAAGCATGCAATTCATCTACAGTGCACAATCAGTGGTGTATGGCACAATCATGTAGTTGTGCATTGATCACCTCAGTCATCGTTAGAACATTTTCATTATTTCAATAATAATAGTAATAATAAATGAGAAAACAAAATCCATCACCTCTTGATCTCTCTATGCTTCCCCTGATGTCCACAGATCTCATTTCTGGCTATTTTTGCACAAATACTTTTCATATGTTTTGTATGTCTCCTTTGGACAAATGTCTATTCATGTCTTTTGCCCATTTTTTAATTGGGTCATTTGTCTTTTTATTGTTGACTTGTAACATCCCTTTGTATATCCTGGATATCAAACCCTTATCGGACATGTAATTTCCAAGTATTTTATCCCACTGAGTCGGCTGCCTTTTCACACTTTTAACAAAGTCCTGGGAGGTGCAAAAGTGTTTAATTTTGAGAAGGTCCCATTTATCTATTTTTTTCTTTTGTTGTGTGTGCTTTTGGGGGTAAGGTCCAAGAAACCACCATGTACCATAAGGTCTTTAAGATGCTTTCCTACATTTTCTTCTAGTAAGTACTTGCTTTTATATTTAGGTCTTTGATCCATTTTGAGGTGATTCTTGTGTAGGAAGTGAGATAGGGTCCTCTTTCATTCTTTTGGTTATAGATATCCTGTTCTTCCAGCAGCATTTGATGAAGAGACTGTTTTTTCTCCATTAACATGGATTTGGTAGGCTTGTCAAAAACTAGTTAAGCACAGAGGTGAGGGTTTATTTCTGTACTCTCAATTCCATGCCACTGATTGATATATATCTCTTTGTGGCAGTACCATGCTGAGTTTTCCATTGTAGCTTTGTAATATGTTTCAAGGTCAGGCAATGAATTTCCTTCTCTGTTGCTCTTCTGTTTTAGAATGCTTTTGGCTACTCAGATGTACCTTCCATTCCAAATGATTTGATAATTACCTTTTCTATTTCTGTGAAGTAGGCTGTTCGGATTTTGTTTGGTATTGCATTGAATCTATAAATAAGTTTGGGTAGGATTCACACTTTCATGATATTTAGTCTTCCAGTCCGTGAACATGGAATGTCTTTCCATTTATTTAGGTCTTTTAAATGTTCTTTTAGCATCGTTTTGTAGTTTTCTGCATATAGGTCCTTTACTTCTTTTGTTAAATTGATTCCTATGTGAGTCTTTTTGTTGCTATTGTGAATGGAATTTTCCCCATGATTTCCTCTTCAGATTGTGTGATACTGGTCTACAGAAACATTACTGATGTCTCCGTGCCGATATTGTCCCCTGCCACTTTGCTGAATTAATTTTTTAGCTCAGGTAGCTAATTTTCTAAATATAAGATCATGTCATCTGCAAATAGAGTTTTAATTCCTCTTTTCCTATTTGGATTCCTAAAATTTTTTTTCCTTCTCTAACTGCTCTAGCTAGATCTTCCAGTATAACAGTGAATAATATTGTGCTAGTGGGGATCCTTGTCATGTTCCTGGTCTTGGAGGGAAAGCTTTCAACCTTTCCCCACTGAGTAAGATGCTAACAGTGGCTTTTTCATATGTGCCTTTTATCATAGTCAGGAATTTTCCTTCTATTCCTATCTTTTGAAATGTTTTTATCAGAAATGATGCTGGATTTTGTCAAATGCTTTTTCTGCTTTGATTGAGCTGATCATGTGTGTTTTTTCTCCCCTTCAGTTTGTTAATGAGGTGTATTACGTTGATTACTTTTCTTAGGTTCAATCAGCCTTGCCTACCAGGAATGAATCCCACTTGGTTGTGATATATAAGTCTTTTAATATGTTGTGGGATTCGATTTACAAATGTTTTGCTGAGAATTTTTGCATCAATGTTCATTAGAGTAATTGATCTGTAATTTTCTTTTTTTTATAGTGTCTTTATTTGACTTTGGTATTATGGTGATGCCAGCTTTATAAAAAGTGTTGGGATTTTTCACCTCTTCAATATTTTGGAAGATTTTAAATAGGATTGATGTTAATTCTTTTGGAACTGTTTGGTCGAATTCACATATGAAGACTTTTATGGTCCTGGACTTTTCTTTGTTGGGAGATTTTTGAAGACAGATTCAGTGTCTTTAACAGTGATTGGTTTGTTAAGTTCTTGTATTGTAGTGTCCATGTAGGTTGTCTGTGCCTTCTAGGAATTTGCCCATTTCATCTAGGTTATCTACTTTGTTGGTATACAGTTTCTCATAATATCCTCTTATAATCCTTTTTAGTTCTTTAGGAGTCAGTTATAACTTTCCCCATTTCATTTCAGATTGTTTTTATTTGCCTTTTATATTTCTTTGTTAATCTTGCTAGGGATTTGTGAGTTTTACTGATCTTCTCAAAGAACCTATTTTTTAAATCAATTTCATTTATTTCTACTCTAATCTTTATTATTTCTTTCCTTCTTACTTTGAGGATTGGTTTGCTGTTCTTTTTCTAGTTTCTCGAGTTCAGTTAAATCTTTGTGTTTAGCTCTTTCTTCTTTTTTAATATAGGCGTTTAGGTCTATAAATTTCCCTCTTAAGACTGCCTTTCCTCTATCTTATAAATTTTGGTAAGTTGTCATCTTGTTTTCATTTGTCTGACTACATTTACTGATTTCCCTTGCAATTTTTTCTTTGACCCACTGATTATTTAGGAGTATGTTGTTCAGCCAACACACACTTGCGAATTTACCTTTTTTCCTGTCTGTTACTGATTTTCTTTTTCATTTCCCTTATGATCTGAGAAGGTGCTTTGTATGATTTCCATCTTTTTATATTTACTGAGAAATATACGGTGCCCCAAAATGTGTTCTATTCTGGAGAAGGATACATTGACACATGAAAAGAAAAGAATGTATAACCTGCTGAGTTTGGATACTATGTTCTGTATATGTCTGTTAGGTCTAACTCATTTATCATATTGTTTAAGTTCTCTATTTCCTTGTTGATCTTTTCTATCTAATGATGTGAGAGATGTGTTGAAGTCTCCAGCGATTATTGTAGAGATGCCTATTTCTCCCTTTAGTTTTCCCAGAGTTTGTTTCATGTATTTTGGGGCACCCTTGTTAGATGCATGGATATATCTTTCTGGTGGATTGTCCCTTTTATTAAAATATAATGGCCTTCTCTATGTCTCATAACTTTTTTACATTTAAAATCTGTTTCCTCTGATAATAGTATCAGTGCCTCTGTTCTTTTTTGGTTACTGCTTGCATGGAATCTTTTATTCCAACCTTTCACTTTGAGCCAGTTTTTGTCCATGGGTTTAAGGTGGGTCTCTCGTAAGCGGCATATGTATGGTTCATGTTTTTCTATCCATTCTGTCAATCTGTATCTTTTGATTGGCACATTTAATTCATTTGCAATCAATGATATATACTATAAATGAATTATTTACTTCCACAATTTTATTCTTTGCTTTTCATTTGTCATATAATATTTTGGTCTTTTTACTCTTTTGGTTATCCTTTCTGCTATTCTTTCTTCTATTCTCTCCTCTAGTTTTCTCTATTTTGTCTTTTTCCTTCAGGCACTAAGGCTTCCTTACTTCCTGCAAGTTGTATTATTTTCTGTGAAGTCTCTTAGGTTCTTTTGTTTTTGAATATTTTATACTCACCTTCATATCTGGAGGACAGTTTTGCTGGTTGCAGAGTTCTTGACTGGTAGTTTTCTCTTTCAGTCTGCTAATTGCATCATACCACTGTCTTCTCACCTCCATGGTTCTGATGAGAAATCAGCACTAAGTCTTATTGGGCATTCCTTGTATGTGATGGTTTGCTTCTCCTTTACTGCTCTCAGAATTTTATCTTTATCTTTGACATTCTCTTTAATATGTGCATTGGAGTAAGTTTATTTGAATTTATTCTGATTGGGATATAGTGGGCTTCTTTAGCATGTTGGTTCATTTTTTTTCATGAGACGGGAAATTTTCGACTGTTATTTTCTTAAATATTCTTTTTGACCCTTTTTTCTTCTCTTCTCCTTCTGGAACTCCCATGACACGTATGTTGTTTGGTTTTGTGTTGTCATTCCACTCCTTATTTCTCTGCTCAGTTTTTTCCCTTTTTTTCTCCCTCACTTCTTTTCTCTCTTCACGTTCAGCTGTTCTGTCTTTGGTATCACTTATCCTTTCTTCTGTCATTAGTCTGCTGTTATATGCCTTCAATGTTTTATTTTTTAAATTTTTAAAAAATTTATTGAACTATATCACTCATACATAAACATACATAATAAGTGTATAATAGTTCTGAACTTACAAAGCAAACATATACAGCATCAAACAAACATACATAACATCTCACCCTACCACCAATAACTTGCATTGTTTTTAAACCTTTTAAACTAATGATTAAAGAGCATTGTCAAAATATTACTTCTAAACAAAGTATTTTTCCCCTAACCAATCCAAATGTTATTTATATCATTTATATATGAGCATACATAAAAAATTAAGTTTATAGTAAAAGTTGTGAACTTACAAAGCACACATGCATAACATCATACAGGGGTCCAATACATCAACCCTCCACCAACACCTTAATTGTTGTGAGACATTTGTTACAAACTATGAAAGAATACTGTCAAAATCTTACTACTAATCATAGTCCCTATCTTACATTTGGTGTGTTTTTCCCCAAACACACCCTATTATTATTTTTAAATATATGTTTTTTATGACAAGTTATAATTTATAAAACAATCATGAGCATGTGCAGAATTCCCAAACAACACCCCTCCATCAATACACCACAATGTGGTGTGTCATTTGCTACAGGCAAAATAATATTATCTGATTATTACCATGTCCATAGTGTACATTTGGCTCACATTTTCCATACTGCCTCAGTATCAACACAGTACATCTTTTGCATAGATGCAAGAATGTTATATTGTTACTACTAACTACAGTCCTTAGGTCACTCCAGTTGTATTTTTCCCATGTTTCTCCACATTCCCAGCACCCTGCCATAGTGATATACATTTGTTCTAGCTAAAAAAGGACACAATTCTCACCCATCTCTTGGTTTACTGTGCTATCCAGTTCCTAGATTATTTCTAGCATTCTGTCATTTGGCATTTCCATAATTAGACTATCATTTTCAGTCACATCCCCATTTATAAACTAGCTGTTACTCACTGTGTGTTACCATCCACTCTAAACATTTTCACAATTTTACAGTAAAGCTAATTAAAACTTCTACATACATTAAACATCAGTAGTTAGTCCTTCTCTTATCTCCTTTAGGAATCTACCACCTTCAAATATCTTGAAGATATTTTCCAATAATTTCTTCTAGAAGTGTTATGGTTCTTGCTTTTAGTTTTAGTTTTTGATAAATTTGGGGTAATTTTTGGGTAAGGTGTGACATAGGGTCCCTCTTTCCTTCTTTCAGCTATGGATGTCCAATTCTTTCAGCACCATTTGTTGAATGGATTGTTTTGCCCGAGCTATGTGAGTTTGACAGGCTATTCAAAAATCACTTGACCATACCTGTGAGGGTCTGTTTCTGAACCATAAATCTGTTTCCATTGGTCTATTGTGTCTATCTTTAGGCCAGTACTATGCTGTTTTTACCAATATAGGTAGGTATTATGATTTAAAGTCTAGAGATAAGGGTTCACTTTTCCTTTTTATGATATTTCTGGCTATTCAGGATTCCTTACCCTTCCAAGTAAATTTAATGATAGTGTTTTCAATTTTTTCTTTAATGCTTGTGGAATTTTTATCAGGATTGCATCAAATCTGCATATCAATTTGAGTTGAATTGATATCTTAATAATATGTAGTCTTCCAATCCACAAGCATGGAATGTTCTTCCAGTTATTTAGGGCGTTTTTGATTTGTTTTAACATTGAGTTGCAGTTTTCTGAATACAAGTGCTTTACGTCATTGGTTAAGTTTATTCCTGACTATTTGAGTTTTATCTGTCATATTTTATTTTCACCACTCTTTTGACACTCTTAGTTACTTTTATTGATATAATCTTCATTTCTAGACTCTCTCCCAGGCCCCTCTCTCCTGTCTTTTCTTTTCTGGCTCTAGCACACCCTTTAGTATTTCCTGAAATTCTGGTCTCTTGCTTAGAAATTCTCTCAGTTTCTGTTTATCTGTGAATATTCTAATTTCACCCTCATTTTTGAAAGACATTCTTGGCTGGAAGTTTTTCTCTTGTAGTATCTTAAATATATCAGACCACTGTCTTCTTGTCTCCGTGGTTTCTGGTGAGAAATCAGCATTTAATCTTACTGGATATTCCTTATATGTTCTGCATTTCTTTTCTCTCGTTGCTTTCAGAATTCTCTCTTTGTCTTTGGCCTTTGACATTCTGATGAGTATGTGTCTTGGAGTTGGTCTATTTGGGTTTTTTTTTTGGATGGGAGTACGTTGTGCTTCTTGGACAGGGATATCTATGTCCTTCAATAGGGCTGGGAAATTTTCTACCATTATTTCTTTAAACATTCCTTCTTCACCTTTATCCTTCTCTTCTCCTCGTGGGATACCTATGACACGTATGTTTACACCCCTTTTGCTGTCATTTAGTTCCCTGAGACCTTGTTCAATTTTTCCCATTCTTCATCTGTTCTTTTGTATGTTCACTTTAAGAGGCAATTTCTTCATGCTCAGCAGTCCTTCTGCCTCCTCAAATCTGCTGTTATATGATTCCAGTGTTTTTTAATTTCATTTATTGCACCTTTCATTCCCATAATATCTGCTATTTTTCTATGTATGCTTTCAAATTCTTCTTTGTGCTCATCCAGTGTCTTCTTAATATCCTTAATCTCTTTAGCCATCTCATTCAATTTATTAAGGAGATTTGTTTGAACACCTATTGTTAGTTGTCTCAACTCCTTTATGTCATCTGGAGGCTTATCTTGTTTCTTTAACTGGGCCATAGCTTCCTGTTTCTTGGTGTGGATTGTAATTTTTTGTTGGTGTCTTCACATCTGGCTTCCTAGAGTATTTATTCTGGTTGCAGTTTTTCTCTTTAGTTTAGGGCTTCCTATCATTTCTCCCTTGTGGGTTATGCAGTAGGAACCAAGCATGTAGTTGGTGCTATAAGCTGTGGAGGCTCAAGGTGCCCTTATTGCACCGGAGACCAATGAAGCTTCTTCCAACTTTCTCCTTTGCCAGGGATAGGGACAGAGTCACAGTTACGTGGAATAATCCATGTGCAGGCCTAGACTGTAGTTGCCCAGAAACACTGATGATGTTTCACTTCCCTTTCTCCCCTGCCTGGGGCAGGGATAGAGCTACAGGTGTGGGCAGCAATCTATGCAGTGCAGGTCCAAGATGACTGCAATTGCCCTGGTAGACTTCTTTTTTTTTTTTTTAAGATTTATTTATTTCTCTCCACTTCGACCCCGCCCTGGTTGTCTGTTCTCTGTGTCTATTTGCTGCGTCCTTCTTCTTTGTCCACTTCTGTTGTTGTCAGTGGCACGGGAATCTGTGTTTCTTTTTGCTGTGTCATCTTGTTGTGTTAGCTCTCTGTGTGTGTGGTGCCATTCCTGGGCAGGCTGCACTGTCTTTCATGCTGGGCGTCTCTCCTTATGGGGCGCACTCCTTGCATGTGGGGCTCCCCTCCATGGGGGACATCCCTGCATGGCATGGCACTCCTTGCGTGCATTAGCACTGCGCATGGGCCAGCTCCACACAGGTCAAGGAGGCCCAAGGTTTGAACCGTGGACTTCCCATGTGGTAGATGGATGCCATAACCTCTAATTTTCATTCTATGCCAGCCAAAGTTACCTACAGTTATCTGTATAGGCTTGTGCAGGGCTCCATAGCCTCTTCCCCACCAGAGGCAGGGCTGAAGCCTAGGAGGGCTTCAGTCTAATCTGCATAAAAGAAACTGGTTCCTGCTGACAGACACTCAGAGTTTCAGTCAGCCCAGCTTCCACTGTGCCTGGGGGCAGAGTCAGAATGGCAGCCACTGGCCTCTTTCTGACTTGGGCTGGTCCACACACCAGCTGTTACCAGGGTTATCTCTTAGCCAGTCAAGTCTACCAATCAGTAGCCAAAATTTGCAGCCAACTGTCTCTTCCTCCCCTGTTTCTGGGAAATGAAGCTTCCAAGTCCCATCACAGAACAGCTCCTCGTGTCACCAGAGTAGGATGATCACTGGCCTCTGCAGCTTGGCTGGTAATTTCCCAGAGAGGCTGTCACAGGTCCCTGCAGTTTCCTCCTTGCTGGAGGTGGCACTGGGGCTTATGCTAGACCTGCAATATGATCTGGATGGGAAGAAGCCAGTCCCCACCAGCACTGGGATTTGGATTTTCAGTCTGCCCCGCTTCCCCTCATGCCAGGTGCAGAGTTAAGATGGCAGCTCCTAGCCTCTTTCTGACTTGGACAGGCTCAAACTTTAGCTTTCCTCAGGATTATACTATAGCCCATTGTTATTCCTTATGAGTAGCTGAAAATGGTACCCAACTGTCTCTTCCTCCCCCATTTTGGGGAAGTAGAGCTTTTAATTCCAGCCATGGAACAGCTCCTGAGGCAGCTTGTGCCTCCAGTGGAGGATGGACACTGGCCTCTGGGGTATGGAGCACTCTACTTACTAGTCTTATCTGCAGATGGGCAGTCTCCTCCTTCCACTCCTTCAAGGACATTTCAGCATGTTCTTCTGGTCTCCTGGTGCTTCAGCTAGCTCCAGAGAGCTTTGGGTGTTTGTTAACTGCCCTGTAGCAGGAGTTGACTGTATGGGGCTCCTTACTCGGCCACCATCTTGCTGGTTCTCCTTTAATGTGTTTTTGATCTTACCTATTGTGTCTTTCATTCCCATGAGTTCTGTTGATTTTCTGTTCTGCATTTGAAACTCTTGGAAGTACATCTACCAACTGCAGCACCAACTATAGGTTCAAATAAAAGGGGCAGAAGAAGCATGTTTAGTGAAGTCACATTTGAGTCTAACACTGTCACCCTCGGGAGCACAAACCCCAAAGTAGGACCCACTGGTAAGGCAGCAGTCTCTGGATTTATCTGTCATGACCGTATGTCCTGGGTTTCTCTGGATCCCTCAGTTGCCCTGCTGTTTGTGTTAGTATCTACTTTGGCAGTCAATGAAATCCTGCTGAGATGTTCATAAGTGTTACCTCTCTGATGACCTCCTGGCTCGCTTTGATGTCTCTTAGCATATAAACTCATTTATCTTACCTTTTCCTCCTTTAATTTGATGTCTTTTTCCAGTTGCATCACCAGCTGGTGCTTGGTAGTAAGCCCTCAGTGCCAGGAAGGCTCATTCCTGGGAGTCATGACCCACACTGAGGGGTAAAGTAGTGCATTGATATGCTGAGTTTGGCTTAGAGAGAGGCCATGTTTGAATAACATGGAGCTCTCAGGAGGTAACTCTTAGACATCCTATATCACTAGACTAAGTTTCAAATTCAAGAGCAATAAGCTCAGCATAGTGGTCAATATCAAGGGTACATCAATGGACCATCCTTCTTCAGCTAGTCATTGCCCCTGTACTTGACGGAGTGTTGCTGTACCATTAGAGAATGTGGTAGAACTCTCAAGGATAGGTATTCAATATTCTTTCAATAGTTGTGTAAATCTCTGCACACTGTGACATTTGTATTTGACATTTTGATTAATATGTGTCTCAGAGTTGGTTCTTTCAGATTCATTTGGTTGGGAGTAGGTATTTCTTGGACATGGATATCCATGTCCTTCAATATGGTTCGGTAATTTTCTGCCATTGTTTCTTCAAATATTCCATCTGTCCATTTTCCCTTCTCTTCTCCTTCTTGGACACCCATCACACTAATGTTTGCATGTCTCTTGCTATCATTCAGTTTCCTGAGACTTTGTTCAATTTTTTCCATTCTTTTCTCCATCTGTTCTTTCGTATGTTTGCTTTCAGTGGCCATTTCTTCAAGCTCACCAATCCTTTCTTCTGCCTCCTCAATTTTTCTATTATATCTTGCAAGTGTATTTTTAATTTCATTTATTGTGCCTTTCATTCCCATAAGATGTGCTATTTTTCTACGTATGGCTTCAAATTCTTCTTTGTGCTCATCCAGTGTTGTCTTAATATCCTTAATCTCTTTAGACATCTTATTGAATTTGTTAAGGAGATTTGTTTGAACATCTATGATTAGTTGTCTCAACTACTTAATGTCATCTGGAGGCTTATCTTGATCCTTTAACTGGGCCATAGCTTCCTGTTTCTTGGTATGGATTGCAGTTTTTATGGGTGTCTTGGCATCTGACTTACTAGAAGCATTTATTCTGGGTGTAATTTCTCTCTTTAGTTTAGGGCTTTCTTGCCTTTTCTCCCTTGCTGGTTGTGTAGTAGGAGCCAAGGATATAACTGGTGCTATAAACTGTCTAGGCTCAAGCTATCCTCATTTCCCCATGGACTGATGAAGTTTCTCCCAACTTTCTCCTTTGGAATGGGTAGGGATAGAGCCACAGCTGTGTGTAATCAAGTTTTGCACGCCTCAACTGTAGTCACCCAGGGAGACTGATGAAGTTTCAAGTCCACTTCTCCCCTCCCTAGGGGGGGATGGAGCTGCAGGTATGGGCCATAATCTATGTCATGCATGTCCAAAATGTGGTTGCCCCGGTAGACTTCCCACTCCTCAGTTAGCCAGCCGAATGTACCTGTAGTTACCTGAATAGGCTAGTGCAGGGCCCACCTGCTTCCTCCCTGTTACAGGTGGGGCTGAAGCCTACAATACGGCTGCTGGCTGATCTGAGTGAAAGAACCTTATCCCTATCAGCAGTATGATTTTCAGTCAGCCCAGCTTCCCGCATGTTGGGGGCAGAGTCAAGATCATGTCTGTAGCAGTTTGATATGGTTATGAATTCCAAAAATAGATATTAGATTATGTTTGTAATGGGCTTGACTGAGTTATGATTAGGGCACTGATAAAAGGCATGGCAAAGGACAGAGTTTTGGGTTTTTGATGTTGGAGTTTTGATTTTGGAATTTGATGCTAAAGCCTTAAGCTGGAGACCTGGGAAGTAAGCTCATAAAGAAAAGAGAAGCCAGCCTCAGGAAGAGAGCATCCATGAGCCCAGGAAGAAGCAAGCCTTGGGAAGAAAGGAACCTTGAACCCAGAGAGAAGCAAAAGTCTGGAAAGGAGGAACCCAGGAAGCCTGAACCCTCACAGCCGTCGGTAGCCATCTCGCTCCAACACGTGAAAATAGACTTTGATGAGGGAAGTAACTTATGCTTTATGGCCTGGTATCTGTAAGCTCCTACCCCAAATCAATACTCTTTATAAAAACCAACCAATTTCTGGTATTTTGCATCAGCACCCCTTTTGCTGACTGATACAGTGTCTAATGGCCTCTTTCTGACTTGGACAGATTAAACTTTAGCTGTTCTTAGGGTTATACTTTAGTTAGTCAAATTTACTAATTAGTAGCTGAAATTGGTGGCCAATCATCTCTTCCTTCCCTGATTTGGGAAATGGAACTTCCAATCCCAGCCACAGAAGAGCTCCTAAGGTGGCTCACACCACCAGAGTAGGATGATCACGGGTATCCGTGACATCGCCAGTATTTTCCTGGAGAGGTTGGCACAGGTTCCCCCCAGCTTTCTTCCTGCTGGACATGGGCCTGGGCCTTGGGCTAGAGCTGCAATCTGGTCTAGATGGAAAGAAGCGGGTCCTTACAAGTATTGTGATTTTTGGCCCATCAGCTTCCCCTTGTGCCTGGGACAGAGTTAATATGATGGATACCAGCCTCCTCTGACTCGATAGGTTCAAATTTTAGCCATTCTAAGGATTATACATTAGTCTCCCAAATTTACTAATCAGTAGCTGAAGCTGGTGCCCAGTCATTTCTTCCCACCCTATTTTGGAAGTGGAGCCTCCAATTCCACCTGCGGAATAGCCCCACAGGTGGCCTGTGCCTCCAGTGGAGGATGGGCATAGGCTTGCAGGGCATGGGGTGCTCTACTTATGAATCTTCTGTGTGGATGGGCAGTCTCCTCCTTCCTTTTTTTCAAGGTTGTTTCAGGATGCTCTTCTGGTCTCCTGGAACTCCCAGACAGGTGCTTTAGGTAGCTCTTTGTTTACTAACTGCCCTGTAGCAGGAGCTGACTCTAGGAGCTCCTTACTCTGCTGCCATCTTGCTGGTTGTCCTTGAATTTTGGATATTTTATATCTAGGTCTAAGGTTTTCTTTTACATCTTTTTGTTGTTTATTTCTTTGTTGAGAACTATCTTTTATTTCATTCCATGAGGATTTACCTTTCTCACTGAGCAGATACTTAATAACTGTTTTGTCTTATAATCCTTCAGTGGTTCATTTGGGACTGTATCTGCTGATTGTT
This sequence comes from Dasypus novemcinctus, assembly GCF_030445035.2. NCBI lineage: Eukaryota > Metazoa > Chordata > Mammalia > Cingulata > Dasypodidae > Dasypus > Dasypus novemcinctus. The sequence goes on from NC_080691.1 coordinate 69,313,017, forward strand.
TTTTCCCCTGGAGAATAAATTAGATTTTTCTGGTTCTTTGTATGTTATGTTGTATAATTTGGGATGATATCCTGGTTGTGTACACTTATTATATAAAGACTTCTGAAAGATTGTTTTGTCTTGTTGCAGCCTCTTGCTATTCCATATGAATTTGAGGATTGACTTTTTCCATTTCTGCAAAAAAAGAAAGGCTGCAGAGATTTTGATAGACATTGCGTTTAATCTGTAGGTCACTTTAGGTAGTAGTACTGATATTGTAACACTATTCAATCTGAAACATAGACACATGATATCTTGCCATTTATTTAGGTCGTCTTTAATTTCTATCAGTAGTGTTTTGTGGTTTTCAGTGTATAAGTCATTCATCTCCTTATTTAAATTTATTCTCAGGTATTTTATTCTTTTAGATGGTATAGTGAATGGAATTGTTTTTTAAAATATATTTTAAATTTTTTTCAAAGATACTCAGGTTACTCAAAATGTTACATGCGAAATATAAGGGATTCCCAAATGCCCTACTCCACACACCTCCCACCCTTCTCCACATTAACAACTTCTTTCATTAGTGTGGTACATTCATTGCAATTGATGAACACATTTGGAGCATTGCCACTAGGCATGGATTGTAGTTTCTATTGTAATTTATACTTCCACTCAGTTCTGTAGATTATGTCAGAATATGTAATGGCCTGTATCTGTCATTGCAGTGATATTCAGGACAATTCCCAAGTTCCAAGAATGGCTGCATATTATACCCATTTTTCCCTCTCTTTTCTCTCAGAACCTCTGATGACCACTGTCTCCACATCAATGATATAAATTCATCCATTGCTAAAAATGACAATAAGTGTATAGTAGGATACCAATAAGGCTACTTTAGTCCATATTTCATTTCCCAGTCCTGAAGAATGGACTGATGCCCATTCCACCTCTAATTGAGAGGAGTTTCACTCCCATAGAGCAGATGGATGGTACTCTCTTGCTTACAGTTGTAGAATCTCTATGTTCCTTGGCATGATTCTTGTCCATCATCATCTTGTCAGTTGTACTGGGTGAGTCCAATGAACTGTAGAGTAGATGTTGCAACTCTGTTGAGAGTCAAAGCCCAGCTGGGAAATAGACAGCCCAAAGATGTGAGTCTCTTGGATGTACACCTTATAATCTATTTATTTTGAAGCAATTACTTTGAAAGGCAGGATTTATTAGGCATTTTAAATTCATTTCTTGTACATCTTATACTTTTTACTCCTCATTTCCTCCATTGCTGACTTCTTTTGTGTATAGTTCATCTTTTGTATTGTAACAGTTTGATCCCATTCTTATTTCTTTTTATGTATATTTTTTAGATATTTTCTTTGTGGGGTTATGTTGGGCTTTAAATTTAACATTGCAAATTAATAATCCTCTTTGAATTGATTTGAACTTACCTTCAGTTTCAACAGTAATAATAATAAACTAAAAGTTTATAATTGTTAGATAAAATACTTGTAAACAAAATTTACTTCAGAAATGAATTACATATTAAGATGTATCACTGAAAATACCTACTCTTCTAAATGATTCTGGATGTGCATTTAAAGGTAATGACTAGAGTTTGGCAAGATGACGACAGTTGTTCCTTTTCAGAACATGAACTTAGTACAGGGATAAAAATCAATAATCAGATGCAGGCGCAATAGAGTGTTGAAGATTTGGGCCCAAAGTATATTGGGAATGAAACAAAGAGAAAGAGAGAAAGGGAGAAAGAGAGCTGGGATCAGGGGGTGAGTGGAGACTCATCAGACTCATCAGACAAATTTATTGCTTCAGAGGGGCTTCTATATATACCCCAGCATACATGTGAACAAACAGCTATATGTAGTTAAACTTTAATATTACCTATAATCTACAGAATTCAATCGACTATTGTCTCAATTTACCCATCCATCCTAAAAATGGAAAGATCTTATCTCGGAGTACAAAGTCTAGATGTTCTATATAGCTACCAAGTACATATGTTCATTATTCTTGTAGCCCATGACAGCTTCATCCTGCTTGAGTGTTCTTTCCCAACACTCTCAACTACTGAACTTCTTACATTGCAAGTGTTACCAGGGAAACAGCATGTCTTTCCATATGCAATCATTACGTCTTTGTTTCCAACATTTCCCCTTTTTTGTTTTAGTTGAGGTGACTGTGCCTGTCTTAGGTTGATCTCCTCTTGGGAGTCTTACCTGTCATTGACTACCAGCCAAGCTCTTCAACTAGGGGAGTTATTGAAGTGCTTTCACTAGTACCAAATTATTAGCTTGTCCCATAGCTGTTATGCTTTGCAATTTTCTTTTGAAACACTGTCCAGTACAGGAGAAAATCATGAGCAACAGAACAAATACAATTAGGTCTATTCCTAAAGCTGACAGGAAATGCTGTGATTTCCACCAATTAACTGGATTAAATTTTGTAATATGTGAAATCATATCCGAGAAAATATCATTATCATTTGCTACATAAATTTGATTATGAGACATCTTTAATATTTTCCTTTGTAATTTGATTATTCTAGAGATTTATTACTCTTATGTCCTAACAAATGATTAATTTTTTTTTGCCATTCTATATCAGAAGCATTGTAAGAGGAATGATACAAAAGTTGCTTTCATTCCAATCACATTTCAATCCTCTTAACAAATTTAAATTATACACTTGATCTCCAATATGCAAAACAGCCAATTCTAAATCATTTACCTGATTATTTAATTGCTCATCAATATGTTCTTGGCTATGCCACAAATCACTAGTGTTCTTATGCTACTCATATATATTGCTGTGTTTACACAGTTTCATGTAAGGCTACAGCTGCAGTAGCAGCTGCAGTAATAATTCCAGTCAGTCCCAGGATGCTTATAATAAGCAGTCCAATAAAGCATCTAGTCCATTTCAAGAATTCTTGTGCCATATATAGCAGTAATTGACTCTCAAGAGATGACTGCCAAATCCATGCCATTCTCACAGGTATCCAGATGCATTTTCTTCTTCTGGCCATTGCTATTGTTTTTTCATCCTGCAACACACTTTCTGATAGACAAGTATACAAAGTACCATTTTCATAAAACAACAAATCATTCTTAATAGTTATCTTACTAGTTATGAAAACAAATGGATCTCTAACACAGGCCTTAAGATGATATGTTTGGACTTCCGGCAAGATGGTGGCTGAGTGAGCTTGCCTTGCCGTCTCTCCTGGGAAGAGGCAGCTGGGCACCGCTGGAGGTTCTCCGGGACCAGGCTTTTTCAGGATTTTTTCAGGGCAGGAAGTGTCTGGACATCGATTTGGTGGGAAGGTAATGGAAAGGACTGGTCTATAAGATATAAATTGGGACTTTTCAGGAGGGGGAGGCAAGATGGCGGAGTGAACTTCCCGGTTACTAGCTCCTGGGGGGAATCGGCTGGGAGGCATCGGAGACTCTTTGGGACCGGCTGTTTCGGGATTTTTCCTGGTCCGGAGGTGTCTGGACATCGATTTGGAGGGAAGGTAACAGAGAGGATCCATCTGTGAAATATACACGGAGATCCCAGCTACGTGTGGAGGATTCCGTCCTTGGGTAGGTGGAGCCGAGGCAGCTAGCACCGCGCGGAGCCCCGGCGGGCGGCGGCCAGGGTAGCCGAGTCCGGCCGAGCCCGGCTGAGCCGCGGTGGGCGGAGGGGCGGAGCCCGGCTGGGCTCGGCCGAGCCCGGCCACGCCATGCCGGGCGGCGAGCGGGAGAGCCGAGCCGCGCTGCGCCGCGCCGGGCGGCGGGCGGGAGGGCCGGGCCCGGCCGAGCCCAGCCGAGCCCAGCCGAGCCACGGCGGGCGGCGGGCGGGGGACCGGAGCCCAGCTGAGCCCAGCCGAGCCTGGCGGCGGGGTTTCTGTTCTTTGGTTTTTTTTTATTTTTTATTTTTTATTTTTTAATTTTTTGTTGTTGTTTGTTGTTCTTGTTGTTCTTTTTTTTTTTTTTCAATTCTCTCTTTCTTGTCCCCAATATTCTTCTTATACTATTTTACCTTAACAATACAATAGGTCCTACAGGAAATACCTCACATTTGCTGGGTTTCCTCACCATCCACTGCCTCATTTCTCTGTGAATAGATTTAGCCTATCTACACTATCCCCTTTCCCCTACAACTTGATATCCTCCACCATCTGCTATCTCTCCTATATTCCATCTCCCTTTCTTTGATCCACAAAGTGTCTAACTCTTAATTTCTAATACCTTTGTTTAGTTTTCCATCTGGTATTCGTCCCTGAAACTATTACCTTTCTTTTCTCTTTCCCTCTCTCACGAAAACAATAGCCTCTTAGTACGTACCACATTCCTCCCATATTCAGTCGTCTACCTCATTATAGGTACTTTCCTACTACTATAACTCTACACAATTTACATGATCTAACCTCCATCCTCCCAGAACTCATATTGTTGCTTTGTAAACATATATTACCAATACTACTTCACACTTTCTCCTTCCTTACACAATTGACTTTCCCCAGCACTAATACTTTCCTTTAAAGTGAGCTTAACTAGCAATAAGAAATTGGAATAAGAAGAACAAAGTGACAAAGAGAAGATATAACACTTACGCAAAAACAACAGCTAATTAATCTCCAAGACTAGACAAAGAAGCTAAGGAACTGATTAAACCCGTCAAAGAAAAAATGTTGACAAGACAGCAACAAAAATCTTCAAACCAAACCAGTAATCAGGAAAACATGGCTGAATCCAATCAACAAACTGAAAATCAGGAAGGGGGGCAGGACTTCGCACAAGCAATGAAAGATCTCAGAACATTTATCACCGACAAATTTGATGAAGTAATGAAAGAGGTTAACAGCATGAAGACAACACTTGGAGGGGAAATTGCAGACATGCACAAAAAAATAACAGATATGATGGAAATGAACACCACAATTCAAGAAATCAAAAATACACTTGCAGCAAATATCAGCAGACTAGAAGAGGCAGAGCAGAGAATTAATGATGTGGAAGACAGTGCATTGGAAATGAAACAGATAGTAGAAGTGGTCAATAAAAAGGTAGAAAAAATCCAGATAGGACTTAGGGACCTGAATGATAACGCAAAACGCTCAAACATACGTATTATAGGCATTCCAGAAGGAGAAGAGAAGGGAAAGGGGTCAGAAGGAGTGTTGCAGGAAATAATGAATGAAAACTTCCCAAATCTACTGAAAGAGACAGATGTACATATCCAAGAAGCACAGCGCACTCCACTGGTCATAAACCCCAACAGGCCCACCCCAAGACATATACTTGTCAAATTATCCAATGCTCAAGACAAAAAGAAAATCCTAAAAGCAGCAAGAGAAAAGAAAACCATCACATACAAGGGAAGCTCAATTAGATTAAGTGCTGATTTCTCTTCTGAAACCATGGAGGCAAGAAGGCAGTGGTATGATATAGTCAAGGTACTAAAGGAAAAAAATTTCCAACCAAGAATACTCTATCCAGCTAAACTAGCATTCAAACATGATGGAGAGTTCAAAATATTCGCAGACAAACAGAAACTGAAAGAGTATGCCAACAAGAAACCTCCCCTTCAAGAAATTCTAAAGGGAATTCTGTAGGAAGAAAGGAAAAAACAGGACAGTCAGAGATGGAGGAGAGTGTAAAAGCAACAAGAAAGACAAAAATAGAAGGGGAAAATAAAATAATAAAAACAAAATATAACAAACACAAATCCAACCAAAATATGGCTACCATAAATAACTCTCTAAACGTAATAACACTGAATGTCAATGGATTAAACTCACCTATCAAAAGATTCAGACTGGGACACTGGATAAGGAAATATGACCCATCTATATGCTGCCTACAAGAGACACATCTTAGACCCAGAGACTCATGGAGGTTGAAAGTGAATGGCTGGAAAACAATCATACAAGCAAACAACAACCAAAAAAAGGCTGGAGTAGCTATATTAATATCAGACAAAATAGACTTTAAATGCGAAACAATTGTGAGAGACAAAGAAGGATACTATATTTTAGTGAAAGGGACAATTTGTCAAGAAGATCGAACAATCATAAATATTTATGCTCCTAACAAGGGCGCCTCTAAATATGTGAGGCAAACACTGGAAAAACTAAGTGAAAGAATAGATGCATCTACAATTATAGTGGGGGATTTTAATACACCACTATCAACTCTGGACAGAACATCTCAAAAGAGAATCACTAAAGAAACAAAACATTTGAACAGTATATTAGAAGAGCTGGATGTAATAGACATATATAGATCATTACACCCAAACACAGCAGGATATACATTTTTCTCAAGCGCACATGGAACATTCTCCAAGATTGACATATGCTAGGCCACAAAGAAAGGCTTAATGAATTCAGAAAGATCGAAATCATACAAAACAATATCTCTGACCACAGTGGAGTCAAGCTGGAAATTTGCAAGGGACAGAGACCCAGACTTCACACGACAATTTGGAAATTAAACAGCACACTCTTAGAAAAACAGTGGGTCAAAGAGGAAATCTCAAAAGAAATCAATGACTACCTTGAAACAAATGATAATGATAACACAACATACCAAAATTTATGGGATGCAGCAAAAGCAGTACTGAGAGGGAAATTTATAGCCATAAATTCATATATCAAAAAAGAAGAAAGAGCAGAAATTGAAGAATTAACTGCACATTTGAAGGAATTAGAAAAACAACAACAAAGTAACCCAACAGGAAGAAGAAGGAAGGAAATAACAAAGATAAGAGCAGAACTAAATGAAATAGAAAATAAGAAAGCACTTGAAAAAATAAACAAGACCAAGAGCTGGTTTTTTGAGAAGATCAACAAAATTGACAAACCTTTAGCGAGACTAACAAAGAAAAAAAGAGAAAAGATGCAAATACACAAAATAAGAAATGAAAAAGGAGATATCATCACTGACCCCACAGAAATAAAGACTATCATAAGAGGATACTTTGAAAAACTATATTCCAACAAAAATGACAATTTAGAGGAAATGGACAAATTCCTAGAAATACATAAGCCGCCCATACTGACGAAAGAAGAAATTGATGATCTTAACAAACCAATCACAAGCAAAGAGATAGAATCAGTCATTAAAAATCTCCCAACTAAGAAGAGCCCAGGGCCAGACGGCTTCACAGGTGAATTCTACAAAACATTCTGGAAAGAACTAACACCAATCCTGTTGAAACTATTCCAAAAAATCGAAACAGAAGGAACACTGCCTAATTCCTTCTATGATGCCAACATTACCCTAGTACCAAAGCCAAACAAAGACACCACAAGAAAGGAAAATTACAGACCAATTTCTCTAATGAACCTAGACGCAAAAATACTTAACAAAATACTTGCTAATCATATTCAACAACACATTAAACGAATTATACACCATGACCAAGTGGGATTTATTCCAGGTATGCAAGGATGTTTCAACATAAGAAAATCAATCAATGTAATACACCATATAAACAGATTGAGAGAAAAAAACCACATGATTATATCTATAGATGCAGAAAAGGCATTTGACAAAATACAGCACCCCTTCCTGATAAAAACACTCCAAAAGATCGGAATACAAGGAAACTTTTTGAACATGATAAAGAGTATATATGAAAAACCTAAAGCCAACATTGTTTACAATGGCGAAATCCTGAAATCCTTCCCTCTAAAATCAGGAACAAGACAAGGATGCCCATTGTCTCCGCTCCTATTTAACATTGTCTTGGAAGTACTTGCTCGAGCACTGAGACAAGAACCAGATATAAAAGGCATTCAAATTGGAAGGGAAGAAGTCAAAATTTCATTATTTGCAGATGACATGATCCTATATATAGAAAACCCTGAGAGATCTACAACAAAGCTCCTAGAACTCATAAATGAGTTTAGCAAAGTCGCAGGTTATAAGATCAATGCGCAAAAATCAGTAGCATTTCTATACACCAATAATGAGCAAGATCAGGAGGAAATCAAGAAACAAATACCATTCACAATAGTAAATAAAAAAATCAAATACTTAGGAATAAATTTAACTAAAGAGGTAAAAAACTTATACATCGAGAACTATACAAGATTGTTCAAGGAAATCAAAGAAGACCTAAATAAATGGAAGAATATTCCCTGTTCATGGATAGGAAGACTGAATATTATTAAGATGTCTATCCTACCAAAACTGATCTACACATTCAATGCAATCCCAATAAAAATCAACACAGCCTTCTTTAAGGAACTAGAAAAACTAACTATGAAATTTATTTGGAATAAAAAGAGGCCCCGAATAGCCAAAGACATATTGAAAAAGAAAAACGAAATAGGAGGAATCACACTTCCTGACTTCAAAACATACTACAAAGCTACAGTAGTGAAAACAGCATGGTACTGGCATAAGGAGAGACACACAGACCAATGGAATCGAATTGAAAGTTCAGATATAGAACCTCATGTATATAGCCATATAATATTCGATAAAGCCACCAAACCCTCTCAACTGGGAGAGAATGGCCTATTCAACAAATGGTGCCTGGAGAACTGGATAGCCATATGTAGAAGAATGAAAGAGGATTACCATCTCACACCTTATACAAAGATCAACTCAAATGGATCAGAGACCTAAATATAAGAGCCAAGACCATAAAGACCTTAGAAAGCAGTGTAGGGAAACATCTACAGGACCTTGTAATAGGAAATGGCTTCATGAATATCACACCAAAAGCACGAGCAGCAAAAGAACAAATAGATAAATGGGACTAACTCAAAATTAAAGCCTTCTGCACCTCAAAGGAGTTTGTCAAGAAAGTAAAAAGGGAACCCACATAATGGGAGAAAATATTTGGCAACCATATATCTGATAAGAGACTTATAACTTGCATATATAAAGAACTCATAGATCTCGAAAACAAAAAGATAAACAACCCATTTAAAAAATGGGAAAAAGATTTAAACAGACACTTCTCCAAAGAAGAAATACAAATGGCTAAAAAGCACATGAAAAAATGCTCCAAATCCCTAGCTATCAGGGAAATGCAAATCAAAACTACAATGAGATACCATCTTACTCCCATAAGATTGGCAGCCATGAAAAAAACAGTAGAATACAAATGCTGGAGAGGATGTGAAGAAAGGGGAACACTCATCCATTGCTGGTGGGAATGCAGAAGGATCCAACCATTCTGGAGGACAGTTTGGCAGTTTCTCAAAAAATTATCCATAGATTTGCCATATGACCCAGCAATACTACTGCTGGGTATATACCCATCAGATCTGAAAACAAGGACACAAACCGATATATGTACACCAGTGTTCATAGCAGCATTGTTCACCATCGCCAAAAGTTGGAATCAATCCAAAAGTCCATCAACAGATGAGTGGATCAATAAAATGTGGTATATACACACAATGGAATACTACTCAGCTGTAAGAACCAATACACTACAATCGCACGTGATAACATGGATGAACCTTGGGAATCTTATGTTGAGTGAAGCAACCCAGGCATTGAAGGACAAATACTATATGACCTCAATGATATGAAATAAGTTAACTGCCTCAGAGAGCTAGAGTCTGGAAAAGTGGCTTACTGGAATCGGGGGGTGGAGGAAGGATGTGAGTTAATGTCTGTAGGGGTGGAATCTGTGATGAGCTGGGGGTAAGTATAAGCACAAAGAAGGGACAAAATGGAGGCAAGGGGTTACCTTCGGGTGGGGTTTTCTGGGTTTGAGGGGGGCTGGGGATGGGAAGAGGGGTAATATGGTCCAAGAAATAGGTGGGAGGGAGGGGCAACATACAAACATGGGAGAGTGCCAGAATGGTTAGGACGCTCAGGGGGTATGGTCTGATGCGGGACGGACTCCGGAGGGAATAGCTGAAGGCTCATTTTGCCAAGGTGGGTTCTACCATTGGGTGGGGTGGACCCATATCCTGGGGAAGACTAATGCCGTCGAATAGAGAGAACTGTATCTCTCGTGAGAAAGGACGGCTCCCAGGGCATTAGATTGGCAGGCGTTGTGGACCCTAAGGGGAGGGGAAAATGGACATGCAATGGATGGAACAAAGGTAAATAAGGGGGCAAAAGAGGAGTTATGTGAGAGTACACGAGGATGAATATAAAACAGCTAATATTACACCAAAAACATATAGGGGATGACAGACTAATAATGAAAACCATAAGACAAAACATAGGATAACTAAAAAATTTAGAAAACTGTACAACCTAAAGTATGGACCACATAGTAAGCACAAATGTTACCTTGTTTGAAAACTATAGTTTCGGAATCTGTACATCAGTTTCAGGAAATATGATTTGAATAACTTAAAAGATTATTGCTGTGGAAGGGAAAAGGTTTTATGGTGGATCTGGGGAAATACTGTATATTGTATATATGAATTTTGGTGATCTAAGACTCTTCTGAAGCTGACATTATGTTGGGATTCACTTTACGGGAAGTTTTGGATCACAGAGTGGTTCAACAATGGCAGCGGAGGAATACTGATATGGGATGTTATTGACAGGATATATATGGTTGGCAGGGAGTTATACAGGGCATATGCCCAGGGTATATGGTAATGTCTATATATAATCATAGTGGAAACAATTAAAAACAACAGCTGGGGGGGTACTGGGCTCCTGGCTGGGGGGTCACTGTTGTGGGCCCTGGGAGAGCAGCGGCAATCCTCCAGGTGCAACGGCAAGAACCAGGAAGGAAGGAGGGCCCAACAGTGGGCTCTTGATACTAATGGCTACACTTTTGAGCCTATGCACCTGCAATAAGAACAAGGCCTAGAGTAGCATTGTGCCTGGGGGTTTCCTCCTGACAGTCTTCATGTTACTCAAATGTGGCCACTCTCACAGCCAAACTCAGTGTGTAGATGTGATGCATTCCCCCCAGCGTGGGACATGACACCCGGGGATGAGCCTCCCTGGCACTGAGGGATCACTACCACATACTAGCTGAAGAAGCAACTCGAAAATGACCTTGAATTAAAGATTCAATGCGGAACAGCAGAATATACCTGTCTACATATAATAACATGACTTCGGGAAGCGGTTTGACCTAATGTAAGGGGGAAATGGAAAGGAGAAATGAGATTATAAGGCTGTGAGTCTCTAAAAAAGAGTCTGGAGGTTGTCAGAAGGAATAGCCCTATTTACAACTGAACAGAGTCTAAGAGACAGATAAGGTAGATACAACCCCAGGTATTGGTTCTTTTGAGGGATAAAGAGACCCACGGGTTCTATGGTCATGGCAGAAGGGGTTCACTGCCATGACAGATGGCCCTTCTTTGGAGCTGGTGTTTCTGTGTGATGGAAATGGACTCAGAGGGGATCTCTTTTCACAAGACTTGCATGCTACTTTATTGGAATTGTAGTTGGTGCTGGGTTTAAGATATATGTTGGGGATTTGAATCTCTGGACTGATAATATGACACCCAGGCCCAGAGCCTAAACAGACTTCAGCTCCTACACTTTGACTTATTGGACTTATTCCACTCAGCTAACATGGAGTTGAAAAAGGTCAACCACCACAACATGGAGCCTAGAGTGTCTACAAGTAGAAGCGGGAAGAGTGCATCCAGTACCCATGTGGAATCTAAGCCCTCACTTGACATAGGTGTGCAATGAACACAACCAATCCAATGTCCACAGAGAAAATGTGGAATGGGTGTGGGAACGGTAGCCATGGGGGCTGCTGGGTGTGGGGAACGGGAGGAAGAGATGAGATGTGGAGGCATTTTCGGGACGTGGAGTTGTCCTGGATAGTGCTTCACGGACAATTACGGGACACTGTAGATCCCCCCAGGGCCCACTGGATGGAACGTGAGAGAATCTGGGCTATGATGTGGACCATTGACTATGGGGTGCAGTGATGCTCAGAGATGAACTTACCAGGTGCAATGGATGTATCACGATGATGGGAGAGAGTGTTGCTGTGGGGGGAGTGGGGGGTGGGGGCGGTGGGGTTGAATGGGACCTCATATATTTTTTTTAATGTAATTAAAATAATAATAAATAAATATTAAAAAAATAAAATAAAAAATAAAAAAAAGGAAGAAAGTGCAAAAATTGAAGAACTAACTGCACATTTGGAGGAATTAGGAAAAAACAACAAAGTAATCCCACAGGAAGAAGAAGGAAGAAAATAACAAAGATAAGAGCAGAATTAAATGAAATAGAAAATAAGAAAGCACTTGAAAAGATAAACTAGACCAAGAGCTGTTTTTTTTTTGAGAAGATCAATAAAATTGACAAACCTTTAGTGAGACTAACAAAGAAAAAAAGAGAGAAGATGCAAATACACAAAATAAGAAATGAGAAAGGAGATAGCACCACTGACCCCACAGAAATAAAGACTATCATAAGGGGATACTCTGAAAAACTATATTCCAACAAAAATGACAATTCAAAGGAAATGGACAAATTCCTAGAAACACATAAGCAGCCTATATTGCCGAAAGAAGACATTGATGATCTCAACAAACCAATCACAAGTAAAGAGATAGAATCAGTCATTAAAAACCTCCCAACTAAGAAGAGTCCAGGAACAGACAGCTTCACAGGTGAATTCTACAAAGCATTCCAGAAAGAACTAACACCAATCCTGCTGAAATCTACCAAAAAATTGAAACAGAAGGAACATTACCTAATTCCTTCTATGATGCCAACATTACCCTAGTACCAAAGCCAAACAAAGACACCACAAGAAAGGAAAATTACAGACCAATTTCTCTAATGAACGTAGACACAAAAATACTTAACAAAAACTTGCTAATTGTATCCAACAACACATTAAATGAATTATACACCACGACCAATTGGGATTCATTCCAGGTATGCAAGGATGTTTCAACATAAGAAAATCAATCAATGTAATACACTATATAAACAGATTGAAGGAAAAAATCAAATCATTATATCTCTAGATGCAGAAAAAGCATTTGACAAAATACAGTACCCTTTCTTGATAAAAACACTTCAATAGATCAGAATACAAGGAAATTTTTTGAACATGATAAAGAGTATATATGAAAAACCTACCTCCAACATCATTTACAATGGAGAAATCCTAAAATCCTTCCCTCTAAAGTCAGGAACAAGACAAGGATGCCCACTGTCTCCCCTTCTATTTAACATTGTCTTAGAAGTACTTGCTCGAGCACTGAGGCAAGAACCAGATATAAAAGGCATTCAGATTGGAAAGGAAGAAGTCAAAATTTCATTATTTGCAGATGACATGATCCTATACATAGAAAACCCTGAAAGGTCTACAACAAACCTTCTAGAACTCATATGAGTTTAGTAAAGTCGCAGGTTATAAGGTCAATGCGCAAAATTCAGTAGCATTTCTGTACACCAATAATGAGCAATATCAGGAGGAAATCAAGAAATAGATACCATTCTCAGTAGTAAATTAAAAAATCAAGTATTTAGGAATAAATTTAACTAAAGATGTAAAAAACTTATACACCAAGAACTATACAAGACTGTTCAAGGAAATCAAGGAAGACCTAAATAAATGGAAGAATATTCCCTGTTCATGGATAGGAAGACTAAATATCCTTCCAAAACTAATCTACACATTCAATACAATCCCAATAAAAATCAACACAGCCTTTTTTAAGGAACTAGAAACACTAACTATGAAATTTATTTGGACAGGAAAGAGGCCCTGAATAGCCAAAGACATATTGAAAAAGAAAAACAAAATTGGAGGAATCACACTACCTGACTTCAAAACATACTACAAAGCTACAGTAGTGAAAACAGCATGGTATTGGCATAAGGAGAGACACACAGACCAATGGAATCAAATGGAAAGTTCTGATATAGAACCTCATATATATAGCCATATAATATTTGATAAAGCCACCAAACCCTCTCAACTGGGAGAGAATGGCCTATTCAACAAATGGTGCCTGGAGAACTGGATATCCATGTGTAGAAGAATGAAAGAGGATTACCATCTCACACCTTATACAAAGATCAACTCAAGATGGATCAGAGATCTAAATATAAGAGCCAACACCATAAAGACCTTGGAAAGCGATGTAGGGAAACATCAACAAGACCTTGTAATAGGAAATGGCTTCATGAACATCACAACAAAAGCACAAGCAGCAAAAGAACAAATAGATAAATGGGACTACCTCAAAATTAAAGCCTTCTGCACCTCAAAGGAGTTTCTCAAGAAAGTAAAAAGGGAACCTACACAATGGGAGAAAATATTTGGCAACCATATATCTGATAAGAGACTTATAACTTGCATATATAAAGAACTCCTATATCTTGAAAATAAAAAGATAAACAACCCATTTAAAAAATGGAAAAGATTTAAACAGACACTTCTCCAAAGAAGAAATACAAATGTCTAAAAAGCACATGAAAAAATGCTCCAAATCTTTAGCTATCAGTGAAATGCAAATCAAAACTACAATGAGATATCATCTTACTCACATAAGATTGGCAGCTATGAAAAAAACAGAAGAAGGTCAGTTTGGCAGTTTCTCAAAAAACTAACCATAGATTTGCCATATGACCCAGCAATACCACTGCTGGGTATATACCCATCAGAACTGAAAACAAGGACACAAACCGATATATGTACACCAATGTTCATAGCAGCATTGTTCACTATCGCCAAAAGTTGGAATCAACCCAAATGCCTATCAACAGATGAGTGAATCAATCAAATGTGGTATATACATACAATGGAATACTACTCGGCTTTAAGAACAAATAAACTACAAAGACACGTGATAACATGGATGAATCTTGAGAACCTTATGTTTAGTGAAGCAACCCAGGCATTGAAGGACAAATACTACATGACCTCAATGATATGAAATAAGCAAGCTGCCCCGAGAGCTAGAGACTGGAAGATAGGCTTACAGGAAATCGTGGAGTAGAGGAAGGATGTAAGCTGACTTCTACATGGGTGAAATCTATGATAAGCTGGCGGTAAGTATGTGCACAAGGAAGAGATAAAATGGGGACATAGGGTTACCTTTGGGTGGGGCTTTGTAGGTTTGAGGGAGGCTACGGATGGGCAGATGGGTAATATTGCCCAAGAAATTGGGGGGAGGGAGGGGCAACATATGAACTTAGAAGATTCTCAGGTGTTGGTTGAAAGTAAAATGCTGAGAAAACCTTTTCAAAATATAATTAGAAAAGTTACCTGTTAATGATACTCAAAGGGGATAATCTGATGCAGGACGAACTCCTAGGGAATATCTGAATGCTCATTTTGCCAGAGTGGGTTATACTATTGGGTAGAGACCCATATAATGAGAGTGAAGGTAGACCCACATCCTGGGGAGGACTAATGCCATCAAATAGAGGGAACTGTATCTCTCAAGAGAAAGGGTGGCTCCCAGGGCATTAGGGCAGTTGAGCAAGTCAAGCCCTCAACACTGTTGCAAGTATCTCTGAACATGGCTCCTCAAGAAATGAAGATTGACTGTCACTGTGGGCCCCAAGGAGAGGGGGAAATAGATATTGAATAGATGGAACCAAAGTAAATGTGAGGGCAAAAGTATTCATGTGGAATCTAAACCCCCTCTTGACATAGATATGGAATGGACACAACCAAGCCAAGGTCCACAGGAAGGAGGAATACAGTAAGGATCAGAATGGACTTAATGATATCCTATTCATGAACTATTGTGGTTAATAATCGAGAAAATGTGGCATTGGTGTGGAAAAAGTGGCCATGGTGGCTGCTGGGTGCGGGGAATGGGAGGAAGAGATGAGATGTGGAGGCCTTCTCAGGACTTGGAGTTGTCCTGGGTGGTGCTCCAGGGACAATTGCCGGATGTTGTATGTCCTCCCATGGCCCACTGGATGGAACGTGGGAGAGTGTGGGCTATGGTGTGGAACACAGGACATGGGGTGCAGTGATGCCTGGAGATGTACTCACCAGATGCAATGGATGTGTCATGATGATGGCGGAGAGTGTTACTGTGGGGGGAGTGGTGGGGTGGGGGCAGTGGGGATGAATGGGGACCTCATATTTTTTGAATGTAATATCTTTTTAAAAATTAATTAAATTGAGTAGAATTTGGAAAAAAAAAAGAAGACTGTCAAGGAGAAGAGATGCAAATGGAAAAGGTATGCTTTGCCAGGGGTCTAAGCTTCATTGGTGCTGATAATGAATAAAGGAAAGAAGATGGTGAAGAGGCAGCCACTGATAATGTATGATGACTGCATTGCTGTGAGAAAAGCCAAGGGAAACAAAATCCAAAGTAGTAAGGCCAGTTCCTTTCTATTTTTGACAGCTGCTGATACATTTCAATTCCTTTATTGAACCAGCAATATTCAAAGCAGTGAAGTAAGTAGAGAAGGGACATAACCAGTGGACCAATGAGATGGATGGGAAAGAGACTCACAAACATCCCCTGGGTAAGGCAAAGAGCCTGCAGAAAAAGATTGAATAGCATGTCAGCAATTATTTTGCTGACACTAAAGAAAGGATGAGGCTTCCTCTCATATACTTCAAATTCTATATCTTGAAACCAAGTGGCATTGAGAACTTTGCTAAGCACAAACAGGGGGAGCACCCAAAGAGCACTGAAAATTGATATAAGGAAGAATTCCAGCCACAACCAAAGAGGTCCATGTAGTGATGGATCACCAATAATTTGTGCTGTTACTCACTGAAGCACTAACTATACAGAGGACAGTGAAGCACCCCAAAATCTCTCACCCTGAATGATCCAGTAGCTCTACCACTGAAGCTCTGGCCCCCAGTCTGGTCCCTTTCCTGAAGCAGGCCTGCTTGGCTGCTAGGCACCTGGCTGCCTCCTCCTGCCTGGGCTTTCCTAGGGCCAGAGCCACTGCCACATTACAGAATATTGAAGAATCACTGTTTTGTTGACTTTACTATATCAATTCAGCAGATTCTGAGGATAAATCTACTCCCTTAAATAAATCTCAGCACTTATCTCTAAACAAACATGCAACAAGAAAGAGAAACAAGTGTGAGGAGGATGAGGGTTAAAATATTAAATCTCTTTCCTAGATTGCAATTTGCAGAAAGAGCTAAGGTGTAACAGCCATAAGAGTTTCTTAATTCTGAAGCCTTCATTACACAAACATAAGCAGCACTCAGTGGCAGGGGCAACTTGATGTCTCCCAACATGAAGAATGCCTAGAATCACTGCTTCCACATCAATGATATAATTTCTTCCATTGCTAGACTCACAGTAAGTTTATAGTAGAGTACCAATAAGTCTACTTTTGTCCATAGTTCATTCCCCAGTCCTGAGGATTATGGGATGGTAATGTCCATTCCACTTCTAATTGAGAAGGGGCTGTGATCTCATGGGGCCAATGGATGGGACTTTCTTGCGTGCAGTTCTAGTCTATCTTGGTGATATTATCTATGTTAAAGCAATGACCACTGCAGTTTCTGAGGGCAGGGTGGGGGAAAAGTAGATGTAATATGGGGGCATTTTGGGGCTTGGGAATTGTCCTGAATGACATCACAATTACAGGTGCAGGCCATTATATATCTTGCCATAACCTACAGAATTATGTGGGAGAGAGTGTAAACTTCAATGTAAACTGTAATCCATGCTTAGTGCTCCAAATGTATTCATCAATTGCATTAGCTCACTAATGAAGGATGTTGTTAATGTGAGAAAATGTGGGGGATGTGCGTGCAGGGCACATGGGAATTCCCTACGTTTTTTATCTGACATTTGTGTAATCTAAATATGTTTTTAAAAATGAATAAAAGAAAAAGAAAAAAAAGCTGGAACTCTCTGCAGAATACAAGGTTTGCAGGAACCATGTCTCCCACATGCTGTAACACTTAGGTAAATCCCTACTATTATGATAGGAAAGCAGGGGAGGAAAAGAAGTATCTTACTCTGTTACTCTACTTTATCCCAAGAACACTGTGCAGGAAGTGAAAACAATGAAATTTGGAACACCTATCAGTACTTTACATTTAATAATTTCTTAGGAAAAAAATATATTTGTAAGCAGCATATAGCACAGCATCAAATAATAATGAAACTGGGTAGAATGTGATCTGTTAAAATTGTGTCCAGCCACATGTTTGATTTTATGTCAAAAAGAATAAAATTAAATGAGGTTTACTTGTATGAAAGGCAGTACATATTATGCTGGCCCTGAGAATGTACCTTCCATCCTTTCCCTGCAAGGACTAAAGCACCGAGGGCCCAGCCAATGTTCTCTGAGATCATCCCCATGTTTGTGTGAAAGTCAGGAAACCTGTGGTCTACTCTGAGCAAGGACTAAACTTGGGAGCAATACTAAAGCAGATCAGGTCCTGGGAGGCAAAAGGATTCATGTGCAATTTTGTACTGAATAAACCTCAGTGGCCTTGCTCAAACAGGGAAAAATAAAATGCATTATGGGGGAAAAAGAGACAATCAAATCAGTGCTGAGTCTGGCATATATTCTTTTGTGTGAGGAGGAAGATTACATGTGAAATCCATTATGGTTTATAGGATAGTGACCCTGGCATAGACATCCTCTTGGTTCCAACCCGAATTACAAAGATTGTGCTGCTTGAAGAATCCCTGAGTTTGATTGGAAAATCAGACTGCTCTTAGCTGCCTCAGGTATCTGATCCTGGAGACCACTTTGGCTTCCTGGAGAGTCTCTGTTTGTGAGAGTGTTTCCTATGAATACAGTGAAATGTTCCTTCTTCAGATACTTCATTGGAAAGTGGAAAGCACACAGTCTTAAATCTAGAGAGGTTACCAGGAGGAAAAAATAGATTTAGTGGAAGAGCCAGACCTAAGAGGAAGCCAGAACTTAATGACCCTCTTCCCTGTTCCTGGGAGTGGGAACTGTGCTCAGTGTGTGCTGATTACCCTGAATTCTGACCACTTCCAGACACATGCAGGGTAATATTGAGTCTGGCCTCTCCCTGCCTCCCCTCCCGGTGTCTGTCTCAGTAATACACAGCCATTTCCTCAGCTCTGACTGTCCATCTGCAGATGAAGAGTGTCAGCGGCAAACCATCTAGGGATGGTGAATTGGCCCTTCAGAGTTCTGTACTGTGTATGGCAATGGGAGCATTGCTAATGCCTAAGACACACTCTAGCCCATTCCTGGAGCCTGCAGTACCCAGTTCATGTTTTATCTATCGGAGATGTATCCAGAACCTTCCAAGGAAACTGTCAGAGACACCCTGTACTGTATGAATTCTCACCTAGACTCCACCAAATAAACTCCTGCAAACACAAGCTTAATGTGTATTAATTTGTAGGAGTCTCTGATATTTCTGATATTTCATGTCATTGTCTTTTCATTGTTACTTCTGTACAGATGCATTTATTTTTTTATTTGCAACAGCCTTATTCAGATATAAATTACATGCAATAAATTGCATTTATTTATTATTTCCAGTTTGGCAAGTAATAGAATATGTGCATACCCATTAAACAGACATATTTAATTCCTTCCTCCAAATTATTCCCTCCTCCTACTCTGCCCTGAGATATCTACTGATATTATTTTTGGTTTGTTATTATTTAGTCTGAATCTTCCAGAATCTATATAAATTGAATTGTACAATATATTCTTTTAAGTTTCAATCTCTCAAAATTAAATATTTGAGATTTCACCCTTTTTTGTGGATGTCAGGCATGCATTGTTTTTTACTCTGAGTGGTTTTCCAAAGTTTGTTTATTAAAATGGGGTTTACCCACCTGTGCATGAGTACTCAGAAAGTTTCCAGTTTTCAGTTTTTACAGAGAAAACTACTCTTTAGCTTAATAATATAAAAATCTGAGAAAAGTTTGCTCTTATGAGAACAAGAAAGCTAGGCAAACTGAAAACCAGTATTTGATTTAGTGAATTAGATGATTATTCTAACTGCTGCTTGCAAGAAAGCCACTTTAACTTTAAATGCATAAAAGGGTAAAAAGTAAATTTAGTTATATATAGATATAAAAAACATGGACAAAAAGTTTATGTCTCAATATTAATTTTGGACAAAATAGATTTCCCAAAATTAAGATTATAGTAATAGAGACAGAAATTCTATAGTGAAAAGGGGACTGATTCTCCAAATCCCATTTGATGTAACTGATAATTGAAACAGACAAATCCACATTATAGTTTGAGACTTTGACACTCTACCCTCTATAATTGTTCAATAACTTGGAAGTTAATAAGGGCAGACATGGATAATAAGAATAAAATTTTCAGCCTCCTTAATCCAATTTCCACTTATAGAATAGTCCACTGAAAATCCACATAATATATGACCTATCCTGGCCAGAGCTGATTAGGAGATATAATAGCTAAATGCAATGAGGTATGCTTGACTGAATCTTTGTACAACAAAAAGAACATATTGCTGATATGACCTGGCAAACCCACTTCTAGGTATATACATGCTAGAATTGAAAATAGTGACTCAAACAGTGTTTGCACACAAATATTCATAGTGGGGTTATTGACATTACCAAAAGGTGGAAATAAACCCTTTGTCCATAAATAGATGAATGTACAATCACAATATGACATACACATATAGTAGAATATTAGGTTTTTAAAAGCAATGAAGTTTTGACTCATGCTACAATGTGATGAAACGTCAAGAGGTCATAACTAGAAATAAGCCAAACACAAAATACTAAATATTGTATCATCTCACTTATATAGAATAATTAGAATATTTTATATGTCAGAACTAGAAAACAGGGTACCAGGGGTGGGTGGGATTGGAAAATGGGGAGCTAATGCTTAATTGTAGTTAAGTTTCTGTTTGTAGTGATAGAAAAGTTTTGGTAATGATGGTGGCAAAATTGTGAATGTAATTAGCACCACTGAATTGAATAACTGAAAACTGAAAAATGGAATGTTCAGTTTGTGTATATATATATCATCAGGATAAAAAACAATATATATATATAATTTATAACACAAAGAGGGAGGTGTAAAGTAAAATATGGACTATAATTAATAGGAAAATTATAATAATATTTTCACCAATTGTAAGAAATTCATCACATTAATGCAAATTTTTAATTATGGGGGAAAAGCATGTGTGTGGGGATACATGAGAAACACATACTACTTGCAAGTATTTTTCCTGTGGACATATAAATACTTTAGTAAAAATTTTAAAAAAGAATAGTAGTGAAAATGATTCAATTATAATAATGTCGACAGTTGAGTAAATACAAATGTATCAATATTTTTTAATTTGGTCAAAAATGTCATGCTTATATAATAAGTACATATTAGGGAAGCTGGGGCAGTGCATCTGTATTTTCTTTGAAATTTTCCTGTAAATCTAAAATTAGTCAGGAAATAAAAGTTGTAAAAAGGAAAACACTATCACCAAAAATAAAAGAAAAATTAACTTATGCAATAGTTTTCTAGGAATTACATTACTCTACCCAAAGTTATGAATTTATATTTTAAGATTATGTCAAATTGTTTTATATGACAAAAATATTTTTTCATTAGCTATAAATGCAAAATACATAATTCTGAACTCCACAAACGCTGATGTTATTAACAATTTATTTGTTCTTGTACAGTGGATGAAAAGTATTACTATCCTTAGAGCTGCAAAAGGTAGAAACCCTGACAGGAGCCACAAAAAAATTCACACACACTGACAAATACATTTTACTTCCAAAGCTTTATTTATTATTCCCTTTATTTAAGATGACAATAGTAAAAATATTCTCAAATATTACATTTGTCTGACATGAAATTTGGCTTTATACTACATGCTTTGTTACACAGAATTCTTCTCTTTTTATACTTTAATACAGTATTTTAAAATTAATTTTTATGAGTTGTAAATTTCCTTTCATTAAAAAGTTTAGATATAGTGAAGATGAAAGAATTGTTCTGTGAAAGACCTTCATGTCCACTTTACTCCAAATGTTCTATCATTTATTGTTCATCTATCCATCCTGCCTTCCATCAATGCGGTTTTTTCTCTATTTAAAATTCTTACCATATTATGTTACAAATATAAATAATCCTTACCCATAAACACATATACATATAATAAAATGAACATAATTATTTTAGTAAAAAAACAAAACAAAACAATGAGCATGAGATCGTGCATTTAGGAAATTTTATTGATATTCTGTAAATTGCAGAGTGAGATGTTCTACTGCCTACTTATATCTGTTTCAGAAGATGTAACATGTAGTACACTATTTCTTAGTAACTTTTAAATTGCTTTATTGTCCCATTTAAGCTAACAGCACTCATTTTACTTTACAGGTACATTAATAAATATAATAATTAATGTGAAATGTTATTTCTTTGTAAGTTTTACATTTTTATATTATTTTATTTTCTAAATTATGCTAATGGTACTCATTTTATCTTATGATATATTAACTATAAGATAAGATGTCCATAAGACAAAAACAGTTTCCAAGTAAACTTGTCTTATTCAAGAGTTTGGACATAAACATTTTCCTTTAGACAGCATGACAGATACTTTGAGATACCTAATATGAGGCTGAGAATGGACATGTCTGGAAAAAATCATGCACCTGATATTTAAATATGGCATCTTTTGTTTTGAGATTTATTATACTTTTCTGTTGTTTTTTATTGTTGGTGGTTTGTATTTTGTCCTTGGAATGTGAATAAAAAGATCTTTTCATTCATGGTAAAAAAATAAAAAATAAAAAAAAAATAAATATAATAACTACTGGGACAGATCTTCAATATTATAATTTTCATTACTATATTGGTTGATTTAACATATTGAGTCTTCATAGGAATGATAAGAGCAATTATTTACATTTATTTTCTCTTTAGAATTATGTTGCATGCTTTTAAAAATACACTGTGTAGAAATTCCTCATCCAATTCACAGAATTTTGTGTAAAATTTCAAAAATGTTGACCTAGAATTAGTCTACAACCCCAGGATGGTAGTGTGCAAGGTGGCATTCTAAGAGTTGGCAACAACATTGGAGCTTTGTCTCTATTTTCTGAGCACGAGGGATCTCTTTAGTTTGTACGCAGCAGCAGGATAACAGGAGGATTTCTGCTTGGGCCCAGAAGAGGTGAATGGGGTGGGGGAGTCATTTCTGAAGGACTCTAATCAGGTGCAGAGGGCAGGTTGTTTGCAGGTGGATGAATGTATTCTATGGAGTGGAATTAACCACCCAAACTGGGATGAGGAATGAGAATGTAGAGAAGAAACTGATGCATGAAACACAGAGGAGATAAAGTAAAGGTACACATTTCATTGAATGGAGAATGGGGACATTTAAAGTTTCATGGATGATACAATCTGTCCTGCCTACCACAAAAAATGGATGGTGGAGAAACTGTCTTAGAACCAGAACACATGGAGACAAAGATAAGAGGAGGATACATGCCATTAAAATCATATTTTAGAGCCAAAAAGGAGATAAAAGAGAGAAGAAGAAAAAACACCCTCCTAAAGTACACTAGTCTTTTGAGAGAATCACTTCACTAGGCATGACTAGAGAGAGTGGAGAAAAATAAAAATTTTTACACATTACTGGAGTTTGGAATGAAATTACTTGACTCTGTAATCAGCAACAACCTACTGAAAGATATTGATGGTACCAATCTAAAAAAATGAAGGGTTGAAAATTGAATTGAAGTCCCGTTTGACATTGACCATTGTAAGATGAGGGAGATGAAGGATTTAAATAGGAAAACCCACAAGGCATCCTGTGGTGACTTAGCTGAAAAGGAGCAGGAAACTCCAGGGTCTAAGAGGCAACTCAGTCCCCTCTGCACCTCCCCTTGAGAAGGGCATTGTACACACTCTCAGTCAAAAATGCAGCCCAGCAGCTTCATGTGCCCTGCAGGAGAGTTTTGTGTCTGAGCTCACACTGACTTCCACTCACTGTGTTTCTCACACAGTAATACTTAACTGTGTCTTCTTTTAGGTTGGTCATTTTAAGAAAGACTGTCCTTGTTGGGTTGTCCCTGGAGATTGTGAATCTCCCTTGAACTAATGGAGAGTACCACTGATATTGTCCTGTTGTTTGACTCACTTCTGCCACCCATTCCAGCCCCTGTCCTGGAGCCTGGTGAACTCCATATATTAAGTAATCAGAGAAGGCAAATTCAGAGGCTTTGAATGAGAGACTCAGAAAACCCCTAGGCTTTCTCATGTCTCCCCAGCTAAACTTCACACAGAGAACCTGCAAACAGAGAAAACAGAGTGAGAACAGTTCCAAATAGAGTAGTTACAGCTGAACTTTATAGAGGAGGGAGGATACCTTTGACAGTGATGAGGAGGGCAGCTCAGATCAGCACAGTCCCCATGGTGGTGGACCCTTAGGAAGGACAGAGGCACAGGTGGGTTCTTCTTCAGCAGCTGCAGGAAAAGGAGATGAGCTGATTTTCATGAGCTGGGGAAGGACCTTATTTACATGTCTTTCTCTCTTTGGACAAATGAGATGCCCATCAGGGCTCCTCCCTCCCCTGCCTCTTGATCCCAGGAAAGGCAGGTAGAAAAGGATTCCTGGGGTCTGATGCACAGAACTACCCAGTCTGTCACCCCTTCCTTTTCTCAAAAGTGAACATTCTCTGGATACTTTTATGGACTCATCACCATTTATTTATTTCTTACTTATTTATTATTAATTAATTTTTATGGGTTGGTTTCTATAAAGGGAATTTATTTTTTAATTTTTTTACACTTTTTAAATTAAAGTTAATAGATCACAAAGAACATTTTAATCTACTAAGGACTTGAAAAAGAAACCAGCTCAGAGGGCACATAAATTTTATTCTAGTCTAAGGATTTGATAGAGCTATAAATCACTGTTATCCACACATACACAAAGTGTTTTATAAGAACGAAAGGAAATGCAGTCTTGTATATTGTCAGGATGACAGAAAATGTTTTCCAAAGTCCTGACACCAACCAGGTCAAGGCATCCCAATGTGCCTCTCTGCCCTGGTCCCTGTGCCTTGTGGGAAGTGGGAAAAGAATGTTCTCTATGTCTTAGAAAATGTTCTGGTATCAAAATTGTGACATGTCCTTTATACTGTTCTCCCTTACTTTATGGACCATTTGTGTCAAAGATCAAAAAGTCCCCTGACATTATTGGAACAAGTCACATGGACTGATGACTGCAGTTGGTAGAATTTTAGCTGAGCCCACTGTTGGAGACATAATGAAGGGAAAAGTCATTCCAAATAATAATTTGATTTTAAAAACCTGGCAAATTTGTCCCAAGAGTAAGAAATTGAACACCTATGTGTCTCTTGGAATTAAATACATAAATAATAAAGATATTAGTTAAACCAAATAAATTTCTCCATTAGAAATATGATATATTACAACCAATTTTTTCTTCATGTAATTTTCAAGTAATTATTCTTTTTTTTCCTCCCCCCATTGCAGCTTTTTGTGTGCTGTCTGCTCTCTCTGTCCATTCCTTGTGTGTTCCTCTGTGTCTGTGTTTATTTTTATTTACTCCCCCCTCTTGCAGCTTTTTTGCTGTCTGCTCTGTGTCCATTAGCTGCATGCTCTTCTGTTTTGTTTTGGTTTTTTTTGCTTGGCTCTCTTTCTGTTGCATCACCTTGCTGAATCAGCTTTCTGCAGCACTTCAGGCCAGGTAGAACTCTGCAGCATGGGGGCTGGCAGCTCTCTGCAATGTGTGGGTAAGCATATCTTCACAAGGAGGCCTCAGGATGTGAAACCAGGGCCCCAGGGCCTCCCATATGATAAAGATGGGGACTCAACTGGTTGAGCCACAGCTGCTTCACTATTCTTTTAATGTTCACTTAAAAAGATATAACTAATCTAATAAAATATACCTACCATCAATGAATTACACATTGAACAGTTCACCATGAAATTCTCTCCTGGAGATCACAAATGAGCCAATGTCCCTGCAGCCAAGAATTCTGTTTGATATTTTCCATATGGTGAAGGGAAATAAGTACTTGAATGGTATGAGGAAAACAAACCCTTCATTATTCATAAGTGATATGGTTGCTTTCATAGAAACAAATTAAAAAGCATTGACAAGCTATAAGAATTAGTAAAATATTTAACTAAGGTCCCTGAATAAAATATTTATAAGGAAACAAAAAATTTACTCATACTTCTTTTCTGTTAGGAATGAAATAGATAATAAGGGGGAAATATCATGACTTGCAAAAGTTTCAAGCATAAAAAATGACCTAGGTATCAAGGCCAAATATATGGCTATATATTTCCTCTTAAAACTGCTGAATATTATTAAAAGGAATCAAAGAGGAAAAATTAAATTGATGGACATAACTTATTTTTATATTGAAAAAATATTTCAAATGTTTCTCCTTCTTTACTTAGTTCAGAAACTCAAAGTAATAGCCATAAATCCCTGAACATATAGTTTGGATGTTATCAAATTTATTTTACAATATCTTTGGAAATTCACATATCAGAAATAGCTTATGACTAAGGTAAACTGAAAAATAACAGCCACCAAAAAACCTGGGGCACATTCTGGACCAGGTATCAGGGTACAACATTTAGGACTGTGTGGCATTGGTGAAATTATAAAAATATTTACCATGTGTAGTTATAAATATCAGCCTTGGTTTTCTATGGATATGCTTTGTATTATTATTACTAAGATCAATCACTGTATTGATAAAGGCCTGTTCAGATTGTTTAATTTCTCTCTGAGTCAATTTTGGTAATTAGTAACTTTCTAGGAATTTATCCACTCCACTAGGTTGTGAAATTTATTACAATTTTCTTGTACATAATATTCCTTTATAATAATATTTTTAAAATTCTGTAAAATCAGTCACTATGTTTTCTTTGCTTTGCCTTTTTCTTGCAATGTCTCTCTTCTCTGTCTCTTTTTATCCTTTGCTTATTTTATGGAATGTTTTGCCAACTTTGATGATCTTGATCTTTTCACAATATCTGATTTGGTTTCATTGATTTACTTTTACTGTGTTTTTATTCTTTATTTCATTATTTTCCACTCTAATTTTTAGTATTTCTATCTCACTCTTCATTTTAAAATTACTCTTTTAAAAGTAAAAGTTTACTCTTACTTTTCCAATGTTAAAAATGAGGATTAGCTTAATATTTTTGTTAACTTTATTTTTAACATAAGTGTTACATATATAAATTTCCATCAAGGTTTTACTTTATCCTCATCCATGCTTTTGTTCTCTTGTTCTTTAATTTTAATTAATCTTGATGTATTTTCTTATTTTATTTTTTATTTTTTCTTTGATAAATTGATTAATTAATGGGCCCATTTAAAATTTCTATGTATTTTTTTATTTTCAAAATTTTCTTCTATTTTTTGTTTCATTCCATTATATTTAGAGTACATACTTTATATTATTTTTATATCCCTTTAAATTTATTTAGATGCATTTTATGGCATATCATTGTCTATCCAATAAAACATTCCTTGTGTGCATATGAAGAATTTGTATCCTATTGTTGAGTGCAGCTTCTTTTGATGTCTCTAAATTCTATATTTTTAACAATGATGCCCAAGGCAATAATTGCTGTCATGGAGTAAAACCAAATACTTGGTCTGGTGAATGTAAGTCTATGTGTAGATGGGCTCTTTGAAGAGGTTGTTAAGGTAATGACACTGAACTGAGTCAAGAATCCTAAACAATCATGAATGTAGTCTTTATCAACTGAGGGTATTTGGGTCCAATCAACAATCAGAGACAGAAGGAGACATGTAGTATATATTACCAACAAATTAACTTTATATTCTCTAGAAAGCATGTTCCTGCTAGTGTGTTGATTTTGGACATTTAATCTCCAAAATTCTAAGATAATAACTCCCAGTTTTGCAATCCAAAAATTCTAATGTATGTGATATAGCAGTCCTGGAAAACAAAGAAAATTTTTGGTAGTTGGAACTGTGGTGCTCCTTTAACAATTAGCTAAATATGTGGATATGGTTATGAAACTGCATAATATGTAGAGGTTGGAAGATTTTTAGGGTGCTTAATAGTAGAGCCTAGTGGGACATGACTCCTGAGGATGAGCCTCCCTGGCACCTACCGAGCACCAGTTGATGATGTAACTAGAAAAAGACCTTGAATGAAGGGGTCAACCCAGACTGGCAGAATATTTCAGCCTATATGTAATATCAGGTTTAAAAACTGCCTTTTGAATCTGAGCCTCCTCTTGACATAGAGGTGCAATGAACACAACCAATCCAAGGTCCACAGAGAAAAGGTAGCATTGGAGTGGGAAAAGTGGATGCGGTGGCTGATGGGTATGGGGAATGGCAGGAAGAGATGAGAGGTGGAGGCACCTTTGGGACTTAGAGTTGCCCTGGATGGTGCTTCAGGGGCAATCACTGGACATTGTAAATCCTCCCAGGGTCCACTGGATGGAATGTGGGAGAGTATGGGCCATGATGTAGACCATTGACCATGGGGTGCAGAGATGCCCAGAGATGTACTTACCAGGTGCAATGGATGAGTCATGATGATGGGAGGGAGGGTTGCTGGGAGGGGAGTGGTGGGGTGGGGGTGGTAGGGTTGAATGGGACCTCATATTTTTTTAATGTAATATTTTTACAAAATCAATTAAAAAAAAACTGCCTTTTGGCTTTGGATAAAAGAGGGAATTGGAAAGGACAAGTGAGTTTATATGGCTATAAGTCTCCAAAAAAGAGTCAGGAGGTCACTAGAGGGGTAATGCTTATGCACACCTCAGCAGGGTACCAGAGATAGCCAAGGTACATGGAAACCCAGGTGCTGGTTCTCCTGAGGACTGCAAAGACCCACAGGTTCTATAGTCATGGCAGATGGCTCTGGAGTTCAGTGCCATGTCAGTTGGCCTTACTTTGGAGTTTGTGTTCCTGAGTGTGATGGAGTTGGACTCAGATATGACCTTTCTACACATACCTCTTCTGTTACTTTTACCAGACCTTGGTTGGCATTTGGGTTGGTGTATACTCAGGAGATCTGAATCTCTGGACTGTCCATGTGATGGCCAGGCCCTGTGCCTATGCAGACTTGCAGCTCCTACCCTCTGGTTTGTTGGACTTACCCTGGCCAGCTAACAGGGAGGTGAAGAGGGTCAACCACCACACCAGGGAGCCAAGAGTGCCTACAACTGCAAGTAGGAGAATTGCATCCAGCATCCATGTGGAATCTAAGTTCCCTCTTGATGTAGAGGGGGAATGGACATAACCATCCTGGGGTCCACAGGATGGAGGAAGAGAGTGTGGATTAGAGTGGATTTACTGGTGTTCTGCTGGGGAACTATTGTGATTAGTAAGGGAAGAAATTATAGTAGTGATGTGGAGAGGGTGGCCATGGTGGCTGCTGATATTAGGGAAATGGAAGAAGAGATATAGTGTGGAGGCATTTTCAGGATTTGGGGTTGTCTTGAGTGGTGCTGCAGGAATGGATGCTAGATGTTGTAGGTCCTGCCGTGGCCCACTGGGTGGACTGGGGTAGAGTGTGGACTACAGTGTGGATCACTCTCCATGTAGTGCAGTGGTGCTCCAGAATATATTTGCCAGGTGCAGTGGATGTGCTGCAATGATGGAAGATGTTTTGATGTGGGAGGGGTGGGGAGGGTGTGATGGGGAGTATATGGGGACCTCATATTTTTTTAATGTAACATTTAAAAGAAAATAAAGAAGAAAACAAAGAAGCCAACAAAATAATCAAATACAATTAATAAGAAAGTGAAATAATAATGATAGTTTTAAAAATTAAAAGCAAAATTTAAAAATTTAAAAATTGAAATAAAAAAGAATGAAATATATAAAATTAAAAAATAGTAAAATGATGAAATTTA
Source organism: Dasypus novemcinctus (assembly GCF_030445035.2). NCBI lineage: Eukaryota > Metazoa > Chordata > Mammalia > Cingulata > Dasypodidae > Dasypus > Dasypus novemcinctus. The sequence goes on from NC_080691.1 coordinate 69,342,779, forward strand.
TAGGAAGAACACTAATGAGGAGGTATGACTAAAATAATTGATTTGTAGCACAGTAGGTTGGAAATGATTAATATAAATATATGAGAAGCTTATATGAATTAAAACCTTATATGAATTAGAATCATTAACAGTTCTAAAAGAGAAAAGCTAATTTCCAAAAGTAAATGAAATTATCTATAACAATTAGAAAAGATGCACAGCTTCATCATTAATCACATATTTGCAAAGTAAACCATGAATTATATTCTATCCATCAATTTTCCTGAAATTAACAATTTCGATGTTGTTCAGTGTTAGTAAATATTCAGGGAAACAGTATTTTTCATGGGCAATTTACTTGAAAACTTTGGAATCAATTACTTACCAAATGACATGAAAACTTTCACTTAGGAAATATACATATAAGGATTTATGCCATAAGTATAATGGCCAATAACCATGGAGATAATTTATAACTTGGATCATCATAGTCATTAATTTAATAGTAAAAGATTGAAAACAAAGGAACATCACGTTGGTAAATTTGTCAATTAATAACCATGGTATATCATGTAGAATTTATAAAATGATAAACTTTGAGCTTATCATGGAAATAAAATACATATATTTTAATGCATTTTCTGGATAATGCATAAGTGATTGTGTAATTTATGAAAATGAAAATTTTATGTTGATCATAAATGTGTGAATGTAGGATGATATACATTTTAACAGTTTTTCTTCTTCACCTAGACACCAAGTTCCACAGTAATGCACACAGTATAAACTCAATATATATTAAATTAATTAATGAATGAATAGATTAAAAAAATAGTAAAGCCTAGATTGCCTTTTAGAAACTGTTGCTAGAAATATATACTTTAAAGGTGATTCAGTTTAGCCTGTAGAATGAAAATATTATAACACTATTGGAAACTGGAAAAAAGGCAATCCTTGTTATAAAATGGCAAGGGAATTTGCAGAATGTGTTTTGTTATTAAATGGAAGGCAATAATTTTAACTGATGAATTGGGAATTTTAACTTAGGAACTTTCAAAACAAAGCATGGAGGTTGTGGCTTAGTTTCTCCTCATTGATCATAGTAAAATACAAGAGGAAATTTTTAGATATAGAATAGAATTGGGAGAGAATTGTTTTACTACAATATGACAAGGACAGCATAGTAAATGAAAAATCCTTTGCATAGCTCTGGAGTTTGAATTCAGGACACTTGATTTCTAATTAGCAATAATCTACTGAAAGAGTATTGCTAACAGCAGCCTGAAAAATGAAGAATTTACAAAATGAGTAAAATCCCTGTTCTGTATTAAACTTAATAAAGTGAATGAAAGCCAGAGGTTACTAAGGAAGCCAAAACAGAGTTGTAGGAAAGATTTTCTGCACAGTAACAGGAAACCCCAGATTCTAAGAGGAAACCTAGGCTTCCCTCTAATTCTACTCATGAGTTGGGCCTTGAGGAACCCAGAGAGGAGCTGAGCTCCCTGAAAGCATAGCCTCTCCTGCTGTCCTCCAGGAGGGGTTTGTGTCTCAGTGGCTCCCATTGACTTCCTCTCACTTCATTCTCACAGTGAAAGTCATGTCCTCAGCTGTCAGATTGGTCATTTCAAGAGAGATTATGGTTCTCCCAAACACTGATGGAGAGTATACTGAATATTTCTAGTTGATTGACGTACTATGAACACTCACCCTTTCCTCAGCCCAGGAGCCTGACAGATCCAGTTCATTATATAATCAGAAAAGTTGAGTCCAGAGTCTTTGCAGGAGATGATCAGAGGACACTGGGATGTCTTCTGACTTCTGTGGACTCTACCATCAGAACTTTGCATTGGACACCAGCAGACACAGAGAAAATAGATTGAGCTCAACCTACATAGAACAGTCAAAGCTGGGCTTAGTGAAGAAGGTAAGCTATCTTTCACAGTGATGAGGAGGAAAGCACTGATTAGTCAGTACCCATGTTGATGGACCCTGAGGAAGGTCCTGGGCAGGGGTTGGGATTCCCAACAGTAACTGCAAGGACAGGAGAGTCACTTTCCATGACCAGAGGTCAGGGCCACATTTGCATGTCTCTCTCCCTGTGGACATACTGTGCAGCCCAGGAAGTTCCTCTTTGCCCTTTTTCAGGATCTCAAAGATGCCTGGTGGCAAATGATTACTGGAACTTGATTATCAGGATTTCTCCACCTTTTCATCGCTCAAATGTGGATACTATCTCTCTGTTATCCTGGTATAGGTCCTAAAAACAATTAAATCCAGTAAGAGCATGAAGAAGAGGCTTTCACAAAATAGAGGAACATCCGACTGTAGTCTCAGCATTAATTCAGGCTTTTAAGCACTACTGTCTCCACAAAAGCAGTGTTGAATGAACATGAAAGCAAAAGCAGCTTTCACAACTTACACGGTTGGAGTAGGAAATTTCAAATATTCTGAAATCAGGTTGACATTTTGACACCTTAAAGCTCAGGTTTTGGTCACCCAAAGGTGTCTCAATATTCCACTCCCAGTACATTATGAGAAGCGAGAGAAGAATGTTTCATAGATCTGCATAAAGGACCTGGTTGATTGCTGATGTCAAAATCATGTCCTATCATTCATGTTAATACACCTTGTCTCTCTTATTGCTGAGACAACTGTTCCCAAGAACAAAGAGTGTGATGGTTAGGCTAGTGTGTCAACTTGGCCAGATAATTGTGCCCAATTTTTGGTCAAACAAGCACTTTGCTAATTGTAATATAAGGACATTTATGTGTTTTACTCATCAGTTAGTTTACTATACAGCTGGCCAGTTACATCTGTGATCAAACTGGGAGATTGCCACCAGCAAAGAGTGAAGTTTTACCTAATCAGTTGAATGCCCTAAAAGGGAAATGATTCCAGCATTCAGGGAGATTTCCCAGCTCATCTTTGGACAGCCGACATCTCCCAGTCTCATCAAGGACTTTCATTGGACCTTCATTGGAGCCCCTGGGTTGCAGCCTGCCTGCGGAACCTGGACTTCTGCATCCCCACAGTCATGTGAGAGACCCATAAAATTCTGTTGATTCTATTTAACTAGAGAATTATGACAATACAAAGAGACTCTCAGACATCCTGAAAAATGGCCACTTGAAATGAAAAGGCAGTTTGTGGCATCATTACTGAGAACTTCACTGACAGCAGGACTTCACTTTATCAATATTGGTTTCCAACTCTCCTCTACCTCAGTGTAAAGAGGAAGGAGGTGATTAAGAATAAAACCTCCAGCCTGGAATATCTGGTTTCCTATCTCAGGGACCATGCATAGTTTTTCTGCTACTCTTTACATAAGTTTTTTTCATCTGCATAAAAGAATCCTATACTAAATACCTCAAAGAGTTATGAGGGATTTTTGTGAAAGTTATCTACATTATCAACATTTTCCACAATTTTTGAATAGTGTCTCTTTCAGAATCTGGAAAATTGTATGGGAGAGTGAATCACTGAGTGAATAATTGATTGAATGAATTATCTCCCTATCTTAATAGGAGGCAGGGAATATGATGTTCCTGGAACATGGTAGAGGGAAGAGGACAAAGTTTAAGAGTATATAAATCTTTAATTCATGGATAGGGATTTATGCTTTATTAATATTTAGCAGTAAACTTGGTTTGTTAAAATACGTTATAGAGAAGAAAAAGAAATATTTTGGAAAATTTCATCTTCCTTATTAAAGAGAGAGCATCACTACTGGAATAATGAAGCTTAAAATATTTTATTGTTCTTATTCTTAAATATTCTAAAAGTTAATTTTGTAAAGCAGTGACAGTAATAATTCATTGGTTGATTTTAGCATAAGTTTATGTGAAATTAATGACAGCAATTTTACAAGTGACAGAAGGAAAGAACTGGAAATGTTTTTTTTTTAATATTTTGCTCAGAGTAGATGTAAATTCGGAATAATGTTCTGTGAAGGAGGGCTAAAATTAATTAAATATGTGTATTTTAAACTTTAGGAACACCACTAAAGACAATTTAAAGTATAGTACAGTTGATACGTTACAAGGAACATTGAAATGAAAAAAAAAGTCAAAAGAATGCTACATAGATCTTATGGAGGTATCATTGAAACTAACTTCAAACCAGTGTTCTAGGAAATCATGTGACTCTGACTTGAAAGTTTGAATGCAAAGATAATATTTTCCTCAGAAAGTCAAATAAATGAGGATAGAAAAAGACTGATTTCCCAGGGGTGGGGGGAAGAAGAAAACCAAAATCTTGACATGAAGCTCTTCCCTAGATTCCGTCTGCATCTGCCCTTGGGGCTGGGACATGTGGTCAGAATTTCCTCAGTGTTCCCTAGAGTCTGGACACATCCTGGCTTCCTCCAGTGCTGAAGCTGTTTCCATGGAATGTGCACAGCAGATGTCTTAGGATCTTAGGTTGTTTATGGACAAATTCCTTGACTCAGCCATTATTTGATGATTGCAAATATGAAAATTGCAATCACCAAGTAATGGTGAAACAACTCCTGGAACGTTTTGAAATATGCTACAAAATTATACCTTTATAATTTTTGACACCAAGTATGAATATTGCATAGTGGTTAGACTTAATTTATGTTAAAAGAGAGGGAAATTTTAAACATTTGGATTTTTCTAGAGTACACAGAAAGTTTTAAAAGTTTTTAAAATTAATTTATTGAAATATATCACCCACGCAAATGTACTTAAGCAATAAATGTATAGCAGTAGTTGTAAACTTACAAAACAAACATGTATAACATTATACAGTCCTGTCATAACTCACCCTACCACCAACACCTTACATTGTTGTTAAACCCTTTGAACTAATGATTAAAGAGCATTGTCAAAATATTACTATGAACCAAAGTATTTCCCCCCAACACTCTCTATTATTATTATCTTTATATCATTTATATATGAAAATACATAAACAAGAGTATAGTAAAAGTTGTGAAGTTACAAAAGTTGTGAAGTTACAATACATAACACTATACAGGGGTCCCATACATCAACCCTCCACAAACACCTTGCATTGTCATGAGATGTTTGTTACAAATTATGAAAGAATATTGTCAAAATCTTACTACTAATTATAGTCCTTATTTTACATTTGCTGTGTTTTTCCCTCAACACACCTTATTATTATTTTTGAATATATTTTTTATGACAGAAATTGTAAACCCTAAAACAATCATGCACTTACGTAGAATTCCCAAGCAACACCCATCTATCAACATACCTCTCTGAAGTGGAATATTTATTACAGATAAGATAATAATATTTGATTGTTACCATGTCCATAGTATACATTTGGCTCACATTTTCCGTACTGCCCCATTATCAGCACAGCACATCTTTGGCATAGATGCAAGAATATTATATTATTATTACTAACCACAGTCCATAGGTCACTCTAGCTGGATTTTTCCCATGCATTCCCAACACCCTGCAGTAATGATATACATTTGCTCTAGTTCACAAAGGACACTCCTGCATTTGTACCATCAACTACAATTCTCATCCACCCCTTGGTTTACTGCATTATTCAGTTCCTAGATTATTCTCTAGCATACTGTCAATTGGCATTTACATCTCTAGACTACAATTTCAGTCACATCCCTATTTATAAGCTAGCTATCACTATTTTTACCATCCTTTCTATACATGTCCACACTTTTACAGTAAAGCTAATTAAAACTTCTACATACATTAAACATCATGGTCCAGCTCAGTCCTTCTCTTATCTCCATTAAGAATCCACCATGTCTTAAAGATATTTTCCAATAATTTCTTCTAGAAGTTTTATGGTTCTTGTTTTTATTTTTAGTTTTTTGATCCATTTTGAATTAATTTTTGGATAAGGTGTGAGATAGGGGCCCTATTTCCTTCTTTCAGCTATGGATGTCCAATTCTTTCAGCACCATTTGTTGAATGAATTGTTCTGCCTGAGCTGTGTGGGTTTGACAGGCTAGTCAAAAATCACTTGACCATATATGTGAGGGTCTGTTTCTGAATAATAAATTTGGCTCTATTAGTCTATGTATCTATCTTTATGCCAGTACCATGCTGTTTTTACCACTATAGGTTAGGTATTATGATTTAAAGCCTGGAGATGAGGGTTCACTTTTTCTTTTATGATGTTTCTGGCTATTCAGGACCATTACCCTTTCAAATAAATTTGCTAATTGTGTTTTCAATTTGTTTTTTTAATGCTGGTGGAATTTTTATCAGGGTTGCATTGAATCTGTATATCAATTTGACTAGAACTGACATCTTAATAATATTTAGCCTTCCAATCCATGAGCACGAATGTTCTTTCATTTACTTAGGACTTTTGATTTCTTTTAACATTAGGGTGCAGTTTTCTGAATACAAGTGTTTTACATCATTAGTTAAGTTTATTCCTGACTACCTGAGTTTTATCTGTCATATTTTATTTTCACCACTCCTTTGACATTTAGTTACTTTTATTGTTATAATCTTCATTTCTAGACTCTCTTCCAGGCCTCTCTCTCCTGTCTTTTCTTTTCAGGCTCTAGCACACCCTTTAGTATTTCCTGAAATTCTGGTCTCTTGCTTAGAAATTCTCTCAGTTTCTATTTATCCATGAATATTATAATCTTGCCCTCAGTTTTGAAAGACAGTCGTGCTGGATATAAGATTCTTGGTCAGAAGATTTTCTCCCATAGTTTCTTAAATTTATCAGACCGCTGTCTTCTTGCTTCCATGGTTTCTGGTGAGAAACCAGCACTTAATCTTATTTGGTATCCCTTATATATTATGCATTGCTTTTCTCTTGCTGTTCTCAGAATCCTCTCTTTGTCTTTGGCATTTGACATTCTGATTAGTATGTGTCTTAGAGTTGGTCTATTCAGATTTATTCAGATGGGAGTACATTGAGCTTCTTGGACATGGGTATCTATGTCCTTCAATAGGGTTGGGAAATTTTCTAACATTATTTATTTGAATATTTCTTCTGCCCCTTTTCCCTTCTCTTCCCCTTCTGGGACACCCATGACATGTATGTTTGCACATCTCTGGCTGTTGTTTAGTTCCCTGAAACCTTGTTCAATTTTTTCCATTCCTTTCTCCATCTATTTTTTTGTATGTTTACTTTCAGAGGCCATTTTTTCAAGCTCACCAATCTTTTCTTCTGCCTCCTCAAATCTGCTATTATATGATTCCAATGTCTTTTAATTTCATTTATTGCACCTTTCATTTCCATAAGAGCTGCTATTTTTCTATGTATGCTTTCAAATTCTTTTTGTGCTCATCCAGTGTCATCTTAATATCCTTAATCTCTTTAAACATCTCATTGAATATATTAAGGAGATTTGTTTGAGCATCTATGATTAGTTGTCACAACCCTTTTATGTCATCTGGAGGCTTATCTTGTTCCTTTAACTGGGTCATAGCTTCCTGTTTCTTGGTGTGGATTGTAATTTTTGGTTGGTGTCTTGGCTTCTGGATTACAAGAGTATTTATTCTGGGTGCAGTTTTTCTCTTTGTTTAGGGCTTCATGCCCTTTCTCCTTTGCTGGTTGTGCAGTAGGAGCCAAGGATGTAATTAATGCAATAAACTGTGGAGGCTCAAACTGCCTCATTGCCCCAGGGATGGATGAAGTTTCTCCCAACTTTCTCTTTTCCCAGAGGTAGGAACAGAGTCACAGTTGTAATAATACAAGTCATGCAGGCCTTTGCGGCGCCTTGCTCTGTCGGTGGCGGTGGGGTCTGGCTGCGGACGAGGGGTCGGTCCATCTTGGGACGAGGGGTCGGTCCCGCTTGGGATGAGGGGTCGGTCTGGCAGCAGACGAGGGGTCGGTCTCACAGGGGTTGCGCGGTTCGGCTGACGGGGTCGCCCGGTGAAGCCGGCGACGAAGGGGTCTCCCAGAGAAGCAGGCGACAAACTGGGGACAAGGGAGGCCAGGCCCTTGTCGGGGGCTCTCAGGACTGGAGGGCGCACGGCAGAAGAACTACCATGGAGACGAGGTAAACACGCAGGTCCAACTTTATTGAGGAAGTGGCTACAGTTTTATAGGGGCTGGGGAAGGCTGATTGGTCGAAGTTATGCCATGTTCTGATTGGTTGTCGCAAGCAGTTACTGGGGAGAAAGGTCGGTGGGAGGTACTGGAAGGGGGAGGGGTGGTGGTTAGGGATTGGCTGTTGCTGTTGCTGGGGGAAGTGGCAGGGTTTAGGGATTGGGGGCTGCTGTTGCTGGGGTAGAGGGCAGACTTGAGTTTCCCACCTTGCGCCTGGCTGTTGCTGCTGTCGGGGGGGGGGGAGGCAGACTGGAATTTTCCGCCCTGCGCCTGCACAGGGAGAAAGAAGAAGAAGGGTGTTGCCTCATAAGGCATCGTGTGGCACTATCCGGGAGGAGGGGTGGCCGCGGAAGCATGGCTGCCGAGAAGGGGAGACCCGAGGGCACTCTGTGCCCATGCCGAGCTCCCTTCAGGGGTGGCAGTGAGTCCGACCAGCCACCCTATTATGGGGGCAGCGGCTAGGAATTAGGCCTACCGCGACTGCTCCCCCGCCAGGCCAGCAAACCACACTTCAGCCCGAGGGGTGACCGCAGGCCTTGAATGTAGTTGCCCAAAGAGTCTGGTGAAGCTTCACACCAGTTTCTCCCCTGCCTGGGGTGTGGTTGGAGCTGCAGGTGTGGGCAGCAATCTATGCAGTACAGGTCCAAGATGACCACAGTTGCCCCAGTAGACTTTTAAATATTCAGTTTGTGCGAGCCAAAGGTACCCTCAGTTACCTGGATAGACTAGTGCTGAGGTTGACAGCCTCTTCCCTGCCAGAGGTGGAACTGAAGACTAGGCTAGGGCTGCAGGCTTATCCGCGTGAAAGAAACCCCATTTCCTACCTTCACTGTGATATTTGGTCAGGCTGGCTACCCCTCAGGCTGGGGGTGGAGTCAAAATGGTGACCATTGGCATTTTTCTGACTTGGACAAATTCACACCCCAGCTGTTCCTAGGGTTTTTCCTTAGCCATCTGAGTCTACCATTCAGTAGCTGAAATCAGCAGCCAACTGTCTCCTCCTCCCCTGTTTTTGGGAAATGGAGCTTCCAATTCCAGTCACAGAACAGCTCCTGGGGCAGCTTGCCCTACCAGAGTAGGATAATTACCAGACTCTGAGGCTAGGCTGACAACTTCCTGGAGAGGTTGGTGAAGGTCCCCATAGCTTCCTCCCTGTCAGTGGTGGCACTGGGTCTTAGGCTAGACCTGCAATCTGACCTGGATGGAAAGAAGCTAGTCCCCACCAGCACTGGGATTTTCAGTCTGCCCCACTTCCCCTTGTGCCAGGTGCAGAGTTAAGATGGCAGCTCCAGACCTCTTTCTGACTTGGACAGGCTCAAACTTTAGCTGTTCTCAGATTTATACTTTAGCCCACTGAATTTTACTCATCAGTAGCTTAAGTTGGTGCCCAACCATTTCTTCTTCCCCCATTTTTGGGAAGTGGAGCTTTCAGTTCCAGCCCTGGCACAGCTCCCAAGGTGGCTTGTGCCTCTGGTGGAGGATAGACACTGGCCTCTGGGGATTGGAGAGCTCTACTTAAAAGTCTTCTCTGCATATGGGCAGCCTCCTTTTTCCATTTCTTTAAGGATGTTGCAGGAAGCCCTCTGGCCTCCTGAATCCCCCAAAAAGTGCTTAAGCTAGCTCCAGAGAGCTCTGAGTGTTTACTAACTGCCCTATAGCAGGAACTGACTCCAGGAACTCCTTACTCTGCCACCACCTTGCTGTCTTAAGTGTTTTATCTTCAAAGGTGTGTGTGTTGCACTTTGGGTAAGACTGGAGAAGAAATGGGAGTGGCTGAAGCAGTAACTAGCTCTTTGATTAATCTTATAATTACTTGTAATTTGACTTTGTATCTTTATACTCATTAACGAGAATGAGTGCAGAGGTTAAAAATTACATGTCAGTGAATGGTTAAAAGACTCTCATCATTGTGGTTACCACAAGGTCAGTAAATAGAACGGAGTCATCTTCTCCATGTTCCTAATTATAACCACTGCCTCTCTGCCCATGAAATAGCAGCCACTGACATCATACTTAGAGTCAGATCTCTACATTCTCCTTCATGATTCATCAAGTTACTGTGCATCTGCAGACACTAAAATTCAGTGTTTTGTTGTTTTCTCAGTTTTTCATGGATTTTTTATATCTTACTTTGCACAGACCTAACTTTTCCACTTTAATATTTTACTTAGATGAAATTCACAAAACATAAAATTGACCATTTTAAAGTGTAAAATACAGAGGCATTTAGTACTTTCATATGAATGTACAATGAATTCTATCTAGTTTCAAAGTAAACTGCTTAAGGTAAATGCTTAAGGTAAAAAGAAAGAGGTAAAATAAAAGACCTGACTGCACATGTGGGTAATCTAAAAGAATGTCCTCTTTAAGCTTGAAAATTTCCAAATATGAAACTAAGGACAAATAGGTATGCCTCACCCTAACTTTGGAACTAATGTCTTGCATAAATTCCCAATGGACATAGAACCCATTTTCCTGAAATATTCCATAAATCCCTGAAAACTCTGAATTAATGACTAACAAATAAACATTAAATTGTTCATGGTGGGAAGCGGACTTGTCCCAGTGGTTAGGGCGTCCGTCTACCACATGGGAGGTCCACGGTTCAAACCCCCGCCTCCTTGACCCTTGTGGAGCTGTCCCATGTGCAGTGCTGATGCACGCAAGGAGTACAGTGCCACACAGGGGTGTCCCCGCGTAGGGGAGCCCCACGCGCAAGGAGTGCGCCCCGTAAGGAGAGCCGCCCAGCGCGAAAGAAAGTGCAGCCTGCCCAGGAATGGCGCCGCATACACGGAGAGCTGACACAACAAGATGGAGAGCTGACACAACAAGATGACGCAACAATTTTAAAAAAAAACACAGATTCCCGTGCCGCTGACAACAACAGAAGCAGACAAAGACGACGCAGCAAAATAGACACAGAGAACAGACAACCGGGGTGGGGGAGAAATAAATAAATCTAAAAAAAATAAAAAAAAAAATTGTTCATGGCATTACAAATTGATGACAAAATGAGACCCATGGACAATACCTCAGTTAAAATCTTTAATACAGCCCAATGTACAATAAAAAGGGGCATTCGAGAATTGAAAGCTATTGAATAAGACTTATGAAAGTGATAATGCTCAGTACTTCTACATTAACAGCCCTATCTGTCTTGTTCTTAAATTTGGAAAGAATTAGTGCCCCCTCATGGTCGATTATTATAATCATAAAGCTGTGATTCTACACATTATGATACACATATTCAAACATTAGAATTACTAATTCCAGTCACTGTGCAACTGAAAAATACTTTGCTAATATAGATTTTGGTAGTATATTCTATTTATTGTATATTTCAACAGCCCTTTAGTTGCAACCTCACGAACATAATGAATAGAATATCCTGTATGTATCATCAAATATAGAATACAAAATGATCATGTACTGTTGAAAAAATATTTACATATATGTTACTAGAATAAAAATTTTAAAAACATGTATCTTTCTACAGCACAAATGTGGAATCCTAATTAAACTATAGACTATAGTACAATGGTAATATTTTTACATAAATTGCAACAAAATAAAATAGTATTGATAATAGTAGTATTGATAATAGGCAAAACAGCAGAAAAGAGATGGCTCGAGCAGTTAAGCACCTGCCTCCACATGGGAGGTACCAGGTTTGGTTCTTGGTGCCTCTTAAAACAAAAGCAAACAAACAACAAGCAAGCAAATGAAAAACCAACTCATGGGAGCTGATGTGGCTCAACGGTTGATCACTGGCTTCCCACATACAAGTTTCTGGGTTCAATCTTTGGCCTGGTACCTCAAATAATAATAATAATAATAATAGATAAAACTGTGAGTGTTGGGTTTGCATGAGGAAATGTGCAGTTTATGCATGCTTTATCCATGATTACAACTAAAATAAAATATATTTATCATTATATTTGAACAAATATACTTAGAATACAGGGATGATATTAGACCTAAATATTGAATATTAAATATTGCGATGGTATCAGAGGAAATTCATTGTGTATTTGTGAACTTACATGTGATTTTATTATATCATGATAAACTGAAAGGCCCATACACAGTTCTGTGCATGAAGAATTATTTCTACCATTGGTGGATGGAAAGGAAATAAATGAATGAAGATAGTCAAAGAAAGGGTAGGGAAGAAAATCCAAAGTTCTTAGACAAATGGCTGCCTGGGAGCAGTCAATGCAGCTGTTATACTACTGCCTGAAGTGTGTGGTCATCCTGTGGTACAGCAAGGCCCAAACTCACATAAAAGTCCTGGCCTTGTCCTCCAGAGTTCATAGCACAGTGGGAGCCCATCAGGAGCTCTCCCCAAAGATACAGGAAATGGAGGTGACAACATGACAATTTGAGTAGCACAAGAGGTAACATAAAGTTTACTTTTTAGCAACCAGACATTATCTGTATAGTTAGAAATGACACTTGTATTTCCCACATGACACCCCACACAGAGGACAGAGGAGAGGGTCCAGTCAGTGGTGTGTGAGGAAGGCCCCTCCTGCCTTTCAGTGGAGCCTGAAGGAGGCAGAGGAGTTCTAGGTAAATTGTCTGAGTCTTGGGAGTTAAACCACAGGAAAACACTACTCACTGACAAGAAATATAAGGGCAAAAGAGAAATGTAAGAAAAAAAAGATTATTGGAAAATAAAATGTATCATCAGACAAAGAAGAAATCAAATCAATGCTGAGTGCACTTTTGTATGAGTAGGAGTGCAATTTGAAATCAAAACTATCTAGAGCATGTAACAGCCTCTCTCTTGGTTCTCATGTGAAGACAAAGATTTTCCTAAAGAGGAATATTACTGGGTCTTCTGCCTTCAGTTTCATTCTGAAATTCACCAGTTTGCCATGAATTACTAGGAATTCTAAACCAGGCAAAGATTGACAGTCTTTTCTGCTTAGTTATGGGAGAGTTGGCTGATTTTGCATGTGATTGTGCTTCTTCCTATAATATCGTAACTATTATAATTTACTACATCAGTGACTGGCACAGGAAATCAATTTAAAGATGGTCCCTGGGGAAGCAGCTGGAGAGGAAGTCCCAGACCCTGACAGGAAAGCATTCTCAACCACCTCCCTGCACCTGCTCCTGCAGCTTCTCCTTGTGCTTAATGAGTCCTGAGCATTCCCTCATGACCACCTCATAGAAGAGATTTTTGTCTGGGTTAGTATTGCCTTCCACTCACTGTGTGTCCAGCATAGTAATAGCATTCTGTGTCCTCATGTTTCAGGCTGTTCATTTGCAGAAACTTTTGATTCTTGTTGTCCCTGGAGGTGGTGAATCGGCCCTTCACAGAGTCTGCATAATCTATATAACTACTACCACTGCTAATTGATGAGACCCACTCAACCCATTCCCTGAAGACTGGTGGATCCAATTCATGGCATAGCTAGCAAAGTTGAATCCTGAGCCTGAGCAGGAGAGGCACAGAGATCCTCCTGGCTGTCTCAAGTCACCCCCAGATACCACCAGTTGAACTTCACATAGGACACCTAAAACAGACATTAGAGTTTGAGTCACACACAGACAAATACAAATGCACACACACATATTCACACTGCAGCAAAACCGTTTCTATTTCATATTACCATGTAAAATTGACAAAAAGAAAGCTCAGCAATCCCTTCATGGTGCTTCCTCTTCCTCAGTCCTGGGCACAGAGTAGGGAGAGCCCAGACACAGGGGTGGGGGCTCTGCTTTCAAAGCTACAAGACTTGGGCCTGGGCTGGATTTCAGGACCAGAGGTAGGGGGCCCATTCGCATGTATTTTCCCCATGGGGCACATCAGCTCCCTCCCTGCTCCTGAGGATCTCTCTTGCCCTGCAATCTCTTCATCCAGAGATCTCTGTGACTATAGTCAGTGAGAATTCCCCTGAGGTTGAGAGTATGGAAAAGAATTCCAGTTCTAGAAACAGTGCAGTGCTTTCTCCAATTCCTCCTGAAGAACTGTACTTATTGTCCAGATTTCTCTCCTTGTAACACATGTGGCTCATATGACAGCCAAAATACTCTCTTCCTTCTATCTGCTGGTTTCAGGGAACTGGAGGTTGAATCTCTGAACAACTGTGTTTCAGGGCCATTGAGAGATGCCCCATGAATGGGAATCCCAACCTGTTTCCTTTGCTTTCACAGAAAAATAAGCTAGAAACTAGGCTGGAGGACCAACTGGGTCTGACCCTGTGAGCTCCCACTCCATTCCTAGAACAGGTCCATTTCTTGGAGGATCAGACATTGAAAAGAGTTGAATGGATTATCAGGGAGGTGATGTCTGCAAGTTTTGGAAACTTAGGGCAACAATCATATTCCTCCCAACCATGCTGCACATTACACAGACAAGACATGTTCCTCTCCCACCAGTTCTCCTCCCTGCTCTCCTGCAGTTTCTGGTTCAGCTTCTAAGGCTACATGTGGACTTCCATTCTAGACAGTAAAACCTTGTTCTCCTCTGAAATGGGCAACTGCTACAACTGTGAGAACTTCCCAGGATAGGCCAGAGATCTCTGCTGAATGTGCTGGTAAGGGTAAGGACATGATGGGGACCAGAAGGGACTTTCTGTGGTGAAGATGAAGCCCCTCCACATCATCCCAAATCCCACCTCAAACCAGGGCTGTGATGGACCTTGTGGTCATCTCAATCCCTAGAGTCCTACAGCGGGTAGAAATGGCCATGGTGGAAACCATTCTTGATGCTTCACTAAGGTGCCACACTTATGCCTCCTCCTGCTCATCATTGAGGACACAGTGAGCCCCAGCAACACCTGCTCATCATGCTGCAGGTACTGGCTCATATCCTTGAGGTTGCATCCCTCAGGTGGCTTCTCATGGTGACTTAGGCCACCATGTTCAATATGAAATCACTTTAACTCTTTCCAAACAAGCAGAATAAGAACTTGAGGGTTGAACAATATTTGTATACTGAGGAGATGCATGATATGGGGAAATTTGTTCAAATGAGCCATGGTAGAGGGAAGATATTTTTTTAAGTACCTGTGTAATGTAAGTTCCATAAAATATGTTTTTGAGTATAAGTCTGTGAAATTCCCCCAAAATTAAAACCTAAAACAACACCCATTTATTATGATTTTCTGTTCATGAGGAGTCTCATAGTTGTTCATCTGGGATGCTTTTTTTTTTAAGTGATGCATAATAAACACAATATAGAATGAATAAAAAGGGAAGTCTAACGTCAAGCAATTACCTATCTAATAGCATAATAAAAATGGTAATCTTTTAGTCGTTGCATGAAAGACACATAATACCTAAAGGTATTTTTTAAATGATTTGTTAAGACTTTTGAGTTGGAAAATACATATGAAACACACAAAGATGTTGCTGGGGATACCCATAGGCTACCGGGAAACACAGAAGTAAGATATAAACACTGCAGTTATACCACTAGGATGCAGGAATCATTAAATGATAGGATTGAAAAGAAAGTAATATTCAAATGTCTAAAATTTGCACAATAACTTCTATTTCCCAATGAAATAATTCATTTTAAATGACTCATATTCTCTAATGCTGTCTTCTGGTTTATCAATATGTTGGCTCTCCCCCTAGGTGCTTGCTTTCCTGGCAGGAGCAGCTTTTCCCCCATTATCACCTGGCAAAGAATTTTTTAAAAAAAACAACTTCTAACCCTTCTGTCAGCTATGCCGCCCTCTTCTGGTCAATATAAGTAATACTCCAGCAGATGGCTGTTTTACAATAAGGTAATTGCAGATATAAATGTTCAAAAAGAGGCACACCATATGATCATGACAGATGGAGTTCAGTGCTATGTCAGTTGGCCCTACTTTGGAGTTTGTATTTCTGTATGATGGAGCTGGACTCAGATGTGATCTTTGTTCACAAGCCTCTCCTGTTACTTTTACCAGATCTTAGTAGGCGCTGGGGTTTAGCGTATACCCAGGGACCTGAATCTCTGGACTGTCCATGTGATAGCCAGGCCCTGAGCCTCAACAGACTTACTCTTACACTCTGGTTTATTGGACTTCCCCACTCAGCTAACATGGAGATGAAGTAGGTCAACCACCACACCATGGAGCCAAGAGTGCCTACAACTGAAAACAGGAGAATTGCATCCAGCATCCACATGGAATCTAAGCCCCCTCTTGATATAAATGTGGAGTGGACACAACCATTCTAAGGTCCACAGGATGGAGGAATAGAGTATGGGTTAGAGTGGACTTACTGATATTCTATTCATGAACTAGTGATTAGTAATTGAAGAAAATGTGGCATTGGTATGGAGAAAGTGGCCAAGGTGGCTGCTGGGGGTAGGCAGTGGGAGGAAGAGATGTGATGTAGGGGCATTTTTTGGGGTTGGAGTTGTCTTGGGTGGTGCTGCAGGGACAGTTACCAGACATTGTATGTCCTCCCATGGCCCACTAGGTGGGCTGTGGGAGAGTGTGGGCTATGGTGTGGACCACTGACCATGAGGTGTAGCGGTGCTCAGAGATGTATTCACCAAGTGCAATGAATGTCTCATGATGATGGAGGAAATTGTTGTTATGGGGGGAGGAGTGGGGTGAGGGGAGTGGAGGGTATATGGGGACCTCTTTTTTTTTAATGTAACATTAAAAAAATAAATAAAGACCAAAAAAAAAAAAAGACAGAAAGGGAATAGAAGGTGGTGAGCCAATGCTCAATATGGGCCAAGTCTATGATAAGGTGAAAGGGGGTGGTTGGGCAGTGAAGGAGGGTCATAGTGGTGCAGTGATGTGATTGGTTTTGAGGATTAGTAAGGGATGTTCTAGAGTGTGTCTCAGATATTAGTAAAGCTGACATTGCCACACACATCCACTGTTTATTTCACTCATATAAACTTAGATATTTGGTCAAAATCTCTTGTTCTCCATAAATTTATTTTTCAAAATAGTGATAAGAAAACTAATGACTAAGAACTAATGACTTCTTTTTTTTGTATTTATTTTTTAATGTTACATTAAAAAAATATGAGGTCCCCATACACCCCCAACCCCCCTCACCCCACTCCTCCTACAACAACAAACTCCCACATCATCAAGGGACATTCATTGCACTTGGTGAACACATCTCTGAGCACCGCCACACCACTAATGACTTCTTTTTTTTTAGTTTTTTTTTTTGAGATTTATTTCTTTCTCTCCCCTTCACCCCACCCTGCCCCAGTTGTCTGTTCTCTGTGTCTATTTGCTGCATCTTCTTTGTCCACTTCTGTTGTTGTCAGTCACACAGGAATCTGTGTTTCTTTTTGTTGCATCATCCTGTTGGGTCATCTTGTTGTGTCAGCTCTCCATGTGTGTGGTGCCATTCCTGGGCAGGCTGCACTTTCTTTCACTCTGGGCAGCTCTCCTTACAGGGTGCACTCCTTGTGCATGGGGCTCCCCTACGTGGGGACACCCCTGTGTGGCACGGTACTCCTTGCACACATCAGCACTGCACGTGGGCCAGCTCCACACAGGTCAAGGAGGTCCAGGGTTTGAACCACAGACCTCCCATGTGGTAGACAGATGCCCTAAACCACTGAGCCAAGTCTGCTTCCCACTAATGACTTCTTGATTCATGTGTGCTCATTCCTGATCACTGAATGAGAACACCTGGGAGTCCCCAGGCTGGGACTTCTCTTCTCAGAGCTGCAGGATCAGGGCTGGACTGGTTTACATCAGCAATGGGAGGGAAAATATTTGCAAGTCTTCCTACATTTCTATTAGCTCTCTGGGTGGAGCCTTGGAAAAGAGAAGTGCCCAGAGCAGGTATGAGTGTTCTGGGGTAGTTGGGTGGCAAGGAGAGCATTTGGGATAACATTATTATTATTTGATAGCACTGGACTAAACATTAGAAAACTTGATTTTACTACATGTATACAAATGCACAGATGTAAAATTTCAAACAGAAAGTTAGAATGCTTGGGCAGTGCCCAAAGTCTAGATCTGCTGACAGTGAACCTCAGTGTCTGGCTTATGTTCCTCACCATGAGACTCAATGCCTCCCTGAACCTACTAGAGAACAGAGAGGGACATGCCTAAATAGATTTGTAGATCCCTATTTGTGTAATGAGACCATTTTTTTGATGTTGCTGCATCTTTAGTGTTTACCTAAAGAATGTAGAGAGAACTAATGTTCAGGAAATGTATTTAAAGTACTCTCTGGCATTTCAAAGGTCATGATTTATTTATCTTTCCATTCCATACAAATCTATCAATTTGTTTACTTGTATTAGCATTATTGAAGCATAATTGATATATGATAGCCATTACATATTTGTAACATTTGGCAAGTCTTTATGTATCTGTACACATTCATAACCATCACAACCGCACTGATACTGAACTCCCCAAAGTTTTCACTTATTAGTCTATAATTTCTGCCTCCCATAATTCCCTCCACTCCAAAGAACAATTTGACTTCATTCTAAAAAGAAAATTTTATTAAGATATAAAACAAATACCATGAAGTTCATCTATTTAAAGCATATAATTGAATGATTATTGTTTTATATGAAAATATGTTTTGCCAATATGAGAATCTATATTAGAATATTTCATTAACTCAGAAAGAAAAAACATACACTCTACCTAACAGCCTCCTATCCTTCTACCTCCCATTTATCTCCGATAAGCAATAAAGCTAAATTTATCTCTATAGTTATTCCTATTCTTGGCTTTAATATGAAAAGACACAAATTATATTGTAATTCATGACTGGCTTCTTTCTGTTATCATATTGTTTTCCAGGTTAATCCATGCAATAGCAAGTACCAATACCTCATTTCTATTTTATAACAAATTAATTATTCAAATAGCATTTGTACAGCATTCTATCTTTAACACTTTCATGTGTACAATGAGGGCTATTCATTGAATTCACAATTTTATGCTAAAATCATGATCAAATATTTTCAAAATTTTTCACATCAAACAGAACGTCTGTACTCATTAAGAATTAACTCCCAATTCAATTTTGAATCTGGAAACCTCTAATCTACTTTCTGTATCTATGAATTACCACATTCTAAGCATTCCATGTAAGTGAAATCATAACAATACTTCTCCCTTAATATATGACCTATTTAATTCAAAGGAACATTTCAATGTGTTATAGATGTGTCTTCCCTTTGTGTGAGTGACTGACATTCCATTATAAGTATCTATTTGTTTATCTGCTTATCTGCTGATGGATATTTGGATTGCCTATAACTTTCAGCTTTTGTAAATGATGCTGCTATGAACTTTGCTGGACAAATATACATTTGAATCCCTATTTTTGTTATTTTAGAGAATATATCTAGAAGTGGAATTGTAGGTTCATATGATAGTTTTTTCTTTAATAATTTGAGGACCTTCAGGTCGGTTTTTCAAAGAGTCTTGATTATTTAACATTCCCACCAGGATTGTAATAGGGTTACTATTTATCTATATCCTCTGATATATTTGTTGCTGTACTAATTTTTTATTCTACCCTTCCTTTTGGCTTGTGAAATGGTGTATTGTTGTAGATATGATTTATATTTCTACAATGTTCAATCATGCAACACTTTTCCATTTAATTATTAACCATTTGTACATCTTCTTTGTGCCATTTTTGTTGAGATATAAGTAATTAATGTATTGTAGATACAAGTCCATTAATAGATGTATGATTTATAAATATGCTTTTCCAATTCCTTTGGTTTTACCATTACACTCCTAATGTTTATTCCTGTGAAACACTAGTTATTTAATTTTGATAAATTCAAATTTAACTATTTGCAAATTTGCTTAAGTTAGTCTCCCAGGGAACAGATCAGTACAGTATTACACACTTCTGCAGAATTAGGAGAAATCTCCCCAACAAACAGCACAAAATATGAAAAACAAATAAAACTCCTCTCCACAAGTGGTGCTTGGGGAGAAGGAGAGAATCCATTGTAGAGAGACACCCACAGCAACCTCTCTGGCTCCACTATTGAATAAAGAATAAACCTGCATGTGGAAGGCAAACAAAACCAGTCATCTTCTGTTGGAAAGCTTCAAATTATCAAATATATTCAACATGTCCAAAAATTGATGTCACAGAGCTAAGAAAAATCTTAAAATCTTGAGGCAGAGTGCTAATAAAGAGAAACAGGACCCAAATAAAAACTTTTTTGGGTCCAGTATTACAGATTACATATAAGCGAGTCAGAATATGAAACTAGTAACTGTCAATAAATTTCTAAACTCTGAGTGATAAAGTTGCTAGAGTGAATATAACAAGGGCCATATTCATTATGCCTTATAGGCTTTTCTCCAAAACTTGAGGAATACACCAAAAAGCTACACAGAACAACAACAACAACAAAAACAAATAATAATTTATTCCCCAGTCGTGTTTTGGGAGAAGGACAGCAACTCTTATAGAAATGCACCCACAATCACCTCCATAGTTCCACTACAAAGCAAAACAATTATTGTGCAGGGGAAAAGCAAATGAAAAAATATCCTCTGGGCACTGGTGGGATTCAATAAAAAAGTGGAAGGTGACAGAGTTCATCATGGAATATATGTCCAGAACCACTTCCAGCTTCACTGAGGAAGAAAAGCCTTAAGCCACAGATGAAGTTCTCTGAAATAGGCAGATAAGGGCAATGCAGCTTAGTCAGCAATATCTGGGAAAATGCACACTGTACCCCAGGGAGGGACAGAAATACATCACTAGCCAAGTTTATTTCATAAGGAGGGACTGGGGCACTTGAATGATATTCCCATCAGTTTCCATCGAGCTCATATCTCAGTCTTTCCCCTGGCAACTTCTACTCAGAGAGTACAATAGACAAGCAACTAGGTAAGCTGCAGAAGATTGTCATGCTTTGACAAGCTGTCTCTGCCCCTGCACTGCATCTTAAAGCATACTTGGAGCTGCACCACTGGGAACAGGAACTCTCTTTCTTTATCAAAAGTCACACTGATGAGAAAGCTGTTTCCCATGTGGAAATCCAGGTCAGGGAAGAAGCACTTGGAGACATACTGTGCTTCCCAGAGTTCACTGGAACATGAGGTCAGACACATGTCTAATTAGGTCTGGCCTTCCTGCCATGACCCTCAGGTAAGCTCTGCCTTTGGATGACTGTGGATATGCAGGGAAGATTAGAGTATCACAAGTTATTTTTTATGATATTGCCTGCTTCACAAAAAACTATTAGAGAGATCTTAATGTTATATTTATAGAGAATATTTGATGATGTTAGGAAAAAATATGTGACAAATGAGTGATTGGTACATGTATAAGAAAATTGAAAGAAAGGCTTTAATTAAATATAAATGTACCAAGAGTGTTATTTGGATTAAAAATGATGCATTGTGAACCTGTTCTTTTTATCTTATGTATCTATTATATATTGAAAAGCTGTGTGAATGATACAATGATGGCATTTTATGTAATTGAATCATAATTTATAAGGGAAATAATGTGAAAGCAGGGAACTGATCTTTGATGCCACATGAAATGGAAAGAATATAGTAGGACACTTGGTTGCTGCTCCAAGGGAGGGCCAGGCTTTCTAATTCCTTCTCCTTCCAGTTGACAACATGGGACTCTACATGATGGAGAGTGGGGGCATAATTTCCTGGGAATTTTCAGATATTTAAGTTAGGTCAAGCAAAATACCTTCACAGAGATGGTAAATGTAAGTTTTGTTCACATTTTCAAACATATTCACAAGACAGAACCAATTCCCACAATTTACATAAAATTTTATGTGATATATATGTATGAATGTATTTACACATGCATTTAGTAATACTAAAAGAAACTGAGCTTGAATCTTGGGTACATCATAGCACTGCATAGAAAAGGTGATATAGCTGTTCTCCGGGGTTACAGTTTGAGAAGCAAGAAAAGGGAACCTAAGGCAAGGATAAGAAACTCCCCAGGGCACCAAGGATTAGACCTTGATCACCCTCTGGTGGCCAAAATTTACCCTGCAGTCCATCCATATCCAGTGCCCTGAAAGGGAGGTTTTTGTCTGGACTTAAAATGATTTCTCCTAACCGTGTCTCTTGCACAATAATACCTACCAATGTCTTTGGTTCTCAGGATGCTAAGTTTTAAATAAAGTTCATTCTTGGAGTTGTCCCTGGTGATGTAGTCAAGACTGAAGAGTTGAGTTATAGCTTGTGCTTCCACTATTAGTTAATTCTTTGTCTTTATTTTTTTAATATTACATTCAAAAAATATGAGTTCCCCATATACCCCCCACCCCCTTCACCCGACTCCTCCCCCCATAACAACAATCTCCTCCATCATCATGAGACATTCATTGCATTTGCTGAATACATTGCTGAGCATCGCTGCACCTCATGGTCAATGGTCCACAACATAGACCACACTCTACCATGTTCCACCCAGTGGACCTTGGGAGGACATACAGTGTCCTGTAACTGTCCCTACAGTATCAGCCAGGACAACTTCAAGTC
This sequence comes from Dasypus novemcinctus, assembly GCF_030445035.2. Lineage (NCBI taxonomy): Eukaryota > Metazoa > Chordata > Mammalia > Cingulata > Dasypodidae > Dasypus > Dasypus novemcinctus. Next base: position 69,365,248 of record NC_080691.1, read on the forward strand.
CCAAAAATGCCTCCACATCTCATCTCTTCCTCCCATTTCTTACCCTCAGCAGTCACCATGGCCACTGTCTCCACACCAATGCCATACTTTCTTAGATTACTAATCACAATAGTTCATGAATAGATTATCAGTAAGTCCACTCTAATTCATACTCTATTCCTCCATCCTGCGGACCCTGGAATGGTCGTGTCAACTCCACAACTGTAACAAGAGGGGGCCTAGATTCCACATGAATGCTGGATGCAATCCTCCCACTCTCAGTTGTAGGCACTCTTGGCTCCATGGTGTGGTGGTGGACCTACTTCATCTCCATGTTAGCTGAGTAGGGTAAGTCCAATAAACCAGAGTGTAGGAGCTAAAGTCTGTTGAGGCTCAGGGCCTGGCTATCACATGGTCAGTCCAGAGATTCAGGTCCCCTGGGTATATATTAAACGCCAGCACCAACTAGTTCCGGTAAAAGTAACAGGGGAGACTTGTGGACAAAGATCACATCTGAGTCCATCTCCATCACACAGAAAAACAAACTCCAAAGTAGGGCCAGCTGACATGGCACTGAACTCCATCTGCCATGACCATAGAACCTGTGGGTCTCTGTAGCCCTCAGAAAAACCAATACCCGGGGTTGTATCTACTTTATCTGTCTCTGGGACTCTGCTGAGGTGTGCATAAGGGCAACCCCTCTGAAAACCTCCTGGCTCTTTTTGGAGACTCATAGCCATATAAACTCATTAGTCCTTTCCATTTCCCCTTTCTATTCAGGTCAAAAAGCATTTTTAACTCCTGGTATTATATGTAGATTGAGATATTCTACTGGTCTGAGTTGACCCTTGTATTCATTTTCTAGTTACATCATTAGCTGGTACTTGGTAGTAATCCCTCAGCACCAGGGAACCTCAACCCTGGGAGTCATGTCCCACGCTGGGGAGAAGGCAACGCATTTACATGCTGAGTTTGGCTTTGAGACTGGCCACATTTGAGCAACATGCAGGCTCTCAAGAGGTAACTCTTTTTTTTTTTTTTTTTATTTACTTTGTAATAATATTACATTAAAAAATATATATATGAGGTCCCATTGAACCCTACCTCCCCCACCCCACCTCTCCCCCCCCTCAGCAACACTCCCTCCCATCATCATGACACAGCCATTGCATTTGGCAAGTATATCTCTGGGCACCCCCACACCCCATGGTCAACGGTTCACACCATGGCCCACACTCTCCCCCATTCCATCCAGTGGGCCCTGTGAGGATTTACAATGTCCGGTGATTACCTCTGAAGCACCAACCAGGGCAGCTCCATGTCCCGAAGACGCCTCCACCTCTCATCTCTTCCTGCCTTTCCCCATACCCATCAGCCATCATGTCCACTTTTCTCAATCCAATGCCACCTTTTCTATGTGGACATTGGATTGGTTGTGTCCATTGCACCTCTATGTCAATAGGAGGCTCAGATTCCACCTGGATGCTGGATGCAATCCTCCCACTTTCAGTTGTAATCACTCTAGGCTCCATGGTGTGGTGGTTGTCCTTCTTCAACTCCATCTTAGCTGAGTGTGGTGAGCCCAATAAGTCAGATTGTAGGTGCTGGAGTCTGTTGAGGCTCAGGACCTGGCTATCACATTGTCAGTCCAGAGATTCAAATCCCCTAAATATATCTTAAACCCCGACACTAACTGCACCTCCAGCACATTAGCATGAAAGTCTTATGAAGAGAGATCCCATCTGAGTCCAGATTCGTCACACATAAACACCAGTTCCAAAGAGGGGCCATCTGACCTGGTAGTTAACCCCATCAGCCATGACCATAACTCCCATGGGTCTCTTTAGCCCTCGAAGGAACCGATATCTGGGGGTTGTATCTGCTTTATCTGTCTCTCTGACTCTGCTCAGTTGTGCATAAGGGCAATCCTTCTGACAGCCTCCAGACTCTTTTTTAGAGACTCGTAGCCATATAAACTCATTTCTCCTTTCCATTTCCCCCTTACATTAGGTCAAACAGCATTTTAAAGTCATGTTATTTTATGTAGGCAGGGATATTCTGCTGATCCGCGTTGAACCTTCCGTATGAGGTCATTTTCCAGTTGCATCATCAGTTGGTAGTTGATAGTGGTCCCTCGGTGCCAGGGAGGCTCATCCCTGGGTGTCATGTCCCACGCTGGGGGGAAGGCATTGCATTTACATGCTGAGTTTGGCTTCGAGACTGGCCACATTTGAGTAACATGAAGGCTGACAGGAGGAAATTCCCAGGCACAATGCTGCTCTAGGCCTTGTTCTTATTTTAGGCTTATCAGCTCCCAAGCATAGTCATTAGCGTCATGGGCTCACTGTTGAACCCTCACTCCCTCCCGGTCCCCGCCGCTGCACCTGGGAGACTGTCGCTGCTCCCCTAGGGACCACAACAGAGCACCACTGGCCAGGAACCCAGTACCCCCCCTGCTGTGGTTTTTAATTGTTGCCACTATGAGTATATCCAAACATTGCCATGCACCCTGGACATATGTTCTGTACAGCTCCCTGTCAGCCATATATCCCCTGTCAATGGTATCCCATACCAGTATTCCTCCATTGCCTTTGTTGAACCACTCTGTGGTCCAGAACTCCCTGAAATTTGAAGCCCAATATAATGTCAGGGTCCCTTACTAGGAAATGGCATATAGCTATGGGTTTAAAGGTTATATAAAGAATACGTGTTGACTTGGAAAAAATTCTACATCCTATCTTTCCCCCCCCCCCCCCTAATTATTGAGCTTCTCTTCACAGGAGCCCTAGACCACAGCAATGCATATATATAGTATACAGCACTCCCATACATCCACCACAAAACCTTTCCCTTCCACAGTGATACTTTTACACCCTATTCACATCATATTTACTTAACGTAATGTACAGAGTCTGAGACAATAGCTTTCAAACAAGGTGACATTTGTGCTTACATTGTGGTGCATACTTTAGGATACACAGTTTTTTACATTCTTAGTTATCCTATGTTTTACATTATGGTTTACATTATCAGTCTGTCATCTCCTATATGTTATGCTGTAATATTACATGTTTTATATCCATCCTTGTGTACTCTCACGAAACTCCTCTCTTACCCCCCATTTACCTTGGTTACACACATTTAACATCCATTTTCCCTTCCACCTTGGTGCCCACAGTGACAGCCAGCCTCCGTTTCCCGAGGAGCCACTTCCAGATATAGATGGAATAGTGTTCAGGGTCTAACTTGCTCAACTGCCCCAATGCCCTGGGAGCCACCGTTTCTCTCGAGGGATACAGTTCCCTCTATTTGATGGCATTAGTCCTCCCCAGGATGTGGGTCCACCCCCACTCTCACTACTTGGGTTTCTACCCCATGGTGTCACCCACTCTGGCAGAATGAGCATTTGGACATTCCCCAGGAGCCCGTCCTGCATCAGACCCTCCCCTCCGAGCATTCTAAACAGGTAACCCTCTTTATTGTATTTTGATATGATTTTCTCGGCATTTTACTCTCCACCAACACCTGACCCTCTCCTGTGTTCGTATGCTACCCCTCCCTCCCCCCACTTTTGGGCAATGTTACCCATCCGCCCATCCCCAGCCTCCCTCAAACCCGCAAAGCCCCAACCAAAGGCAACCCCTGCCCCCCTTTTATCTCTTCTTTGTGTTCATACTTACCACCATCTCGTCTTAAATTCCACCCCTGTAGACATCGGCTTACATCCTTCCTCCACCCTCCGATTTCCTGTAAGCCTATCATTCAATCTCTTGCTATCTAGGGCAGCTTGGTTATTTCAAATCATTGAGGTCATGTAGTATTTGTCCTTTAATGTCTGGGTTGCTTCACTCAACATAAGGTTCTCAAGATTCATCCATGTTATCACATGTGTTTGTAGTGTGTTTGTTCTTACAGCCGAGTAGTATTCCATTGTGTGTATATACCACATTTTATTGATCCAAAGAGGTAACTCTTAGGCACCCTACAGCTCTAGGCCTTTTTCTTATTTCAGGTGCATAGGCTCACAAGCATTGTCATTAGTATCAAGGGCTCATTGTTGGACCTTCCTTCTTTTTTGGTCTTTGCCGTTGCACTTGGAGGATTGTTGCTGTTCTTTTAGGGACTGTGATAGAGCTCCCATGGCTAGGAACTCAGCACTCCCTCAGTTGTTGTTTTTAATTGGATCCACTATGAAAATATCCAAGCATTTTTATGTACCCTGGATATATGCCCCAGAGAACTCCCTGCCAACCATGTGTCGCCTGTCAATAACATCCTATACCAGTATTCCTTCGCTGCCATTGTTGAACCTCTCTGTGATCCAAACTTCCTGAAAAGTGAAGCCCAATATATTGCCAGGTTCCATTAATAGTAAAATGGAATATAGCAATGAGTTTAAAGGTTAGATATAGAATACATATTAATTTGGAAAATTTAAGGGAAAAATAAATTGGGGTATCAAAAAATTTAAAAATGCAAAAGCTTTGTTTTTGATGTTTTGCCTTCCATCACTGCAATAAGTGTTGCCCTGTATGCAAATTGGCAAGGTAACTACTTTTGTCTTTTCCTCAGTGTCTACATCCTATCTTTTTCTTTTCTTTTTTCTAATTATTAAGCTTATCTTCACAAGAGTTTTAGATCACAGTAGTTCATATATATAATATACAGTACTCCCACATATCCAACATAAAACCTTTTCCCTTCCACAGCAATAATCTTTTTACATATTCACACTATATTTACTGAAACTGATGTACAGATATTGAGACAATAGCTTTCAAACAAGGTAACATTTGAGTTTACATTGTGGTTTATATTTTAGACTATATGATTTTCTAAATTTTTAGATATTATGTTTTACATTATGATTTACATTTTAGTCTATCAGCCCCTATATATTTTTCATGTAATTTTACATGTCTTATATCCATCCTTGCATACTCTTGTGGAATACTTCTATTGCCCACACAGTTACATTGGTTCCATCTATTCAATGTCTATTTCCCCCTCCCTTTAGGGCACACAGTGACAGTCAATCTTCACTGCTTGAACGACTATGTTCAGAGATACTTGCAACAGTCTTGAGGGCTTGACATGCTCAACTGCCCTAATGCACTGGGAGCCACCATTTCTCTTGAGAGATACAATTCCCTCTATCTGAGGGCATCAGTCCTCCCCAGGAGGTGGGTATACCTTCACTTGCATTATATGGGTCTCTATCTAATGATATAACCCACTTTGGCAAAATGAGCATTCACATATTCCCTAGGAGCCTGTCCTGTGTCATATTATCCCCTTTAAGCATTTTAAACAGGTAACTTTACTTATTATATTTTTTGAAAAAAATTTTCTCAGCATTATACTCTCAACCGAATACCTGACAATTTCCTATGTCCGTATGTTGCCCCACCCTCCCCCCACTTTCATGGGCAATATTACCCATCCTCCCATCCCTAACTCCCCTCAAGCCCGCAAAGCCCCACCCAAAGGTAACCCTATGCCCCCACTTTATCCCTTCCTTGTACAAATACTTACCTCTAGCTTATCATAGATTTCACCCATGTAGGTGTCAGCTTATATCCTTCCTCTACCTCCAATTACCAGTAACCTATCATTCAGTCTAGCTCTCTGAGGTAGCTTGGTTTACTTATTTCATACCATATCATAGCATTTGTCCTTCAATGCCTGGGTTGCTTCACTCAACATAAGGTTCTCAAGATTCATCCATGTTATCATGTGTGTTTGTAGTGTATTCATTCTTAAAGCTGAGTAGTATTCCATTGTATGTATATACCACATTTTATTTATCCATTCATCTGTTGATGGGCATTTTGGTTGATTCCAACTTTTGGCAATAGTGAGCAATGCTGCTACGAACATTGGTGTGAATATATCAGTTTGTGTCATTGTTTTCAGTTCTGCTGGGTATATACCCAGAAGTGGAATTGCTGGGTGATATGGCAAATCTCTGGCTAGTTTTTTGAGAAACCGCCAAACTGCCCTCCAGAATATCTAGATCCCTCTGCATTACCACCATCAGTGGATGAGTGTTCCCATTCCTCCACATCCTCTCCAGCATTTGTAGTCTTCTGTATTTTTCATAGCTGCCAATCTTATGGGAGTGAGATGGTATCTTATTGTAGTTTTGATTTGAATTTCCATGATAGCTAGAGATTTGGAGCATTTTCTCATGTGACTTTTAGCCATTTGTATGTCTTCTATCGAGAAGTGTCTGTTAAAATCTTTTTCCAATTTTTTAAATGGGTTGTTTATCTATTCTCAAGATATAGGAGTTCATTATATATTCAGGTTATAAGTCTTCTATCCAATATATGGTTACCAAATATTTTCTCCCATTGTGTAGGCTCTCTTTTCACTTGTTTGACAAACTCCTTTGAGGTGCAGAAGGCTTTAATTTTGAGGAAGTCCCATTTATCTATTTGTTCTTTTGCTGCTCGTGCTTTTAGTGTGAAGTTCATGAAGGCATTTGCTATTACAAGGTCTTGTATATGCTTCCCTACACTGCTTTCCAAAGTCTTTATGGTCTTGGCTCTTACATTTAGGTCTTTGATCCATCTTGAGTTGATTTTTGTATGAGGTGTGAGTTGGTAATCCTCTTTCATTCTTTTACATATAGCTATCCAGTTCTCCAGGCACCATTTGTTGAATAGGCCATTCTCCCCCAGTTGAGAGGGTTTGGTGGCTTTATCGAATATTATATGGCTATATATATGAGGTTCTATATCAGAACTTTCAATTCGATTCCATTGGTCTGTGTGTCTCTCCTTATGCCAATACCATGCTGTTTTCACTACTGTAGCTTTGTAGTATGTTTTGAAGTCAGGTAGTGTGATTCCTCCAATTTCATTTTTCTTTTTCCATATGTCTTTGGCTATTCGGGGCCTCTTTCCTTTCCAAATAAATTTCATAGCTAGTTTCTAGTTCCTTAAAGATGCTGTGTTGATTTTTATTGGGATTGCATTGAATGTGGAGATCAGATTTGGAAGGATACACATCTTAATAATATTTAGTCATCCTTTCCATGAACAGGGAATATTCTTCTATTTATTTAGGTCTTCTTTGATTTCCTTGAACAGTGTTGTGTAGTTCTCTGTGTATAAGTTTTTTACATCTTTAGTTAAATTCATTCCTAGGTTTTTTATTTTTTTATTGACTATTGTAAATCGTAATTGTTTCTTGATTTCCTCCTGACTTTGCTTATTATTGGTGTACAGAAATTCTACTGATTTTTGCCCATTGATCTTATAATCTGCAACTTTACGAAACTCATTTGTGAGTTATAGACGCTTTGTTGTAGACCTCTCAGGGTTTTCTATGTATAGGATCATGTCATCTGCAAATAATGAAATTTTGACTTCTTCCTTTCCAATTTGAATGTCTTTTATATCTGGTTCTTGCCTCAGTGCTCGAGCAAGTACTTCTAAGACAAAGTTAAATAGAAGAGGTGAGAGTGGGCCTCCTTGTCTTGTTCCTGATCTTAGAGGAAAGGATTATAGGATTTCACCATTGTAAATGATGTTGGCTGTGGGTTTTTCATATATACTCTTTATCGTGTTCAGAAAATTTCCTTGAATTTTGATATTTTGCAGTGTTTTTATCAAGAAAGGGGGCTGTATTTTGTCAAATGCTTTTTCTGCATCTATAGATATAATCATCTGATTTTTTTCCTTCAACCTGTTTATATGGTATATTACATTGATTGATGTTCTTATGTCAAACAATCCTTGCATACCCAGAATGAATCCCACTTGGTCATGGTGTATAATTTGCTTAATATGTTGTTGAATATGGTTAGCAAGTATTTTGTTGAGGATTTTTGCGTCCAGGTTCATTAGAGAAATGAGTCTGTAATTTTCCTTTCTTGTGGTGTCTTTGTTTGGCTTTGGTACTAGGGTAATGTTGGCATCATAGAATGAGCTAGGTAATGTTCCTTCTGTTTCAATTTTTTGGAAGAGTTTTAGCAGGATTGGTGTTAATTCCTTCCAGAATGTTTTGTCGAATTCACCTGTGAAACCACTTGGCCCTGGACTCTTCTTTGTTGGGAGATTTTTAATGACTGATTCTATCTCTTTACTTGTGATTCATTTGTTGAGATCATCAGTTTCTTCTTTCATCAATAGAGGCTGCTTATGTGTTTCTAGGAATTTGTCCATTTCCTCTGAATTTTCATTTTTATTGGAATATAGTTTTTCAAAGTATCCTTTTATGATAGTCTTTATTTTTGTGGGGTCAGTGGTGCTATCTCCTTTCTCATTTCTTATTTTGTGTATTTGCATCTTCTCTCTTTTGTTCTTTGTTAGTCTCACTAAGGTTTGTCAATTTTATTGATCTTCTCAAAGATCCGGCCCTTGGTTTTGTTTATCTTTTCAAGTGTTTTCTTATTTTCTATTTCATTTAGTTCTGCTCTTATCTTTGTTATCTCTTTCTTTCTTCTTCCTGTGGGGTTACTTTGTTGTTTTTTACTAATTCCTCCAAATGTGCAGTTAGTTCTTCAATTTTGGATCTTTATTCTTTTTTGATGCATGAATTTATGGCTATAAATTTCCCTCTCAGTACTGCTTTTGCTGCATCCCATAAGTTTTGGTATGTTGTGTTATCATTTTCATTAGTTTCAAGGTAGTTATTAATTCCTTTTGTTTGTTTGTTTGTTTGTTATTTTTTTATTCATTTTTTTAAAAAATTAATTCCTTTTGAGGTTTCCTCTTTGACCCACTGTTTTTCAAAGAGTGTGCTGTTTAATTTCCATATCTTGGTGTAAATCTGGGCCTCTGGCCCTTGCAGATTTCCAGCTTCACTCCACTGTGGTCAGAGATAATATTTTGTATGATTTCAATCTTTCTGTGACCTAGCTTATGGTCTATCTTGGAGAATGATCCATGTGCACTTGAGAAAAATGTATATCCTGCTGTATTTGTGTTTAATGATCTGTATATGTCTATTAGATCCAACTCCTCTAATATACCGTTCAATGTTTTTTTTCTTTAGTGATTCTCTTTTGAAATGTTGTGTCCAAATTTAGAGTAGTGTATTAAAAGTCTCCCACTATAATTGTAGTGGCATCTATTCTTTCACTTCATTTTTCCAGTGTTTGCCTCACGTATTTGGAGGTGCCCTTGTTAGGAGCATACCTGTTTATGATTGTTCATTCTTCTTGAAAGATTGTCCCTTTCACTAATATGTATTATCCTTCTTTGTCTCTCACAATTGTTCCACATTTAAAGTCTATTTTGTCTGATATAATATAGCTACTCCTGCCTTTTTTTTGTTATTGTTTGCTTGTAAGATTGTTTTCCAACCATTCAATTTCAACCTCCATGAATCCCTGGGTCTAAGATGTGTTTCTTGTAGACAGCATATAAATAGGTCCTATTTCCTTATCCAATCTCCCAGTCTGAATCTTTTGACAGGTGAATTTAATCCATTGACATTCAGTGTTATTACTTTCAAGGAATTATTTATGTTAGCCATATTTTGATTTGACTTGTGTTTGTCATATTTTAGTTTTTTTCCTTCTCTTTTTGTCTTTTTTGTTGCTCTTACACTCTCCTCCAACTCTGCCTCTCCTGTTTTTTTCTTTCTTTCTGCAGAACTCCCTTTAGTATTTCTTGAAGGACAGGGTTCTTGTTGGCATACTCTTTTAATTTCTGTTTATCTGTGAATATTTTGAACTCTCCATCATTTTTGAATGCTTGTTTAGCTGGGTAGAGTATTCTTGGTTGGAAATTTTTTCTTTTAGTACCTTGACTATACCTTGACTATAACACTACCTTCTTGCCTCCATGGTTTCAGATGAGAAATCAGCACTTAATCTTATGGAGCCTCCCTTGTACATGATGGTTTTCTTTTCTCTTGATGCTTTAGAATTTTCTTTTTGTCTTGAGCATTGGATAACTTGACAAGTATATGTCTTGGGGTGGGACTGTTGGGATTTATGGTGTTTGGGGTGTGTTGTGCCTCCTGGACATGTACATCCATCTTCCTCAGTAGATTTGGGAAGTTTTCAGCCATTATTTCCTCCAACACACCTTCTGTCCCCTTTCCCTTCTCTTCTCCTTCTGGGATGCCTATAATACATATGTTTGTGCATTTTGTATTGTCATTCAGGTCTCTAAGTCCTAGCTGGATTTTTTCTATCTTTTTATCACTCAGTTCTACTATCTGATTGATTTCAGATGTACTGTCTTCCACGCCACTAATTCTCTCCTCTGCCTCTTCTAATCTGCTGCTATTTGCTGAGTGTGTATTTTTTATTTCTTGAACTGTGGTGTTCGTATCTGTTATCTTTTTGCATATGTCTGCAATTTCCTCTCCAAGTGTTTTCTTCATATTGTTAATCTCTTCCTTTACTTCATTAAGTTGGTCTCTAATATATGTTTTGAGATCTTTAATTACTTGTCTGAAGTTCTGCTCCCCTTCCTTGTGTTTAGTGTGTTCATTGGATTCAGCCATATTTTCCTGATTATTGGTTTGGTTTGTAGTTTTTTGTTGCTGTCTGGTCATCATTTTATCTGGATGGGTTTAATCAGTTCCTTAGCTTCTTTGTCTAGTCTTGGGGATTAATTAGTTGTTGTTCGTGCATAGGTGTTATGTCTTCTCTTTGTTACTTTGTTCTTCTTACTCTATTTTCTTGTTGCTGGCTAAGTTCACTTTGAAAGAAAATATTAGGGCCAGCGAATGCAAAGTGAGTAAGAAAAGAAAATGTATAAAGTAGTATTGGTAATAAATGTTAACAGAACTAAAATGTGAGCTCTGGGAGAATGGGTATTAGTCTCATGTGAGTTTTGTAGGGTTATAGCTGTAAGTAGAGTACCTATAATGAGACAGTCAACTGAATATGAGGAGAAATATAGTATGAATTTAAAAGCCAGTGTTTTCATGATAGAGGGAAAGAGAAAAGAAAGACAATAATATCAAGAATGAATAAAAGACAGAAAACAGAACAGAGGTATTGGAAATTAAAAGTCAGACAAATTGGAGGCCCAAAAATGGAGGTGGAATGTGAGAGAAACAGTAGATAATGGATGATGGCAAGATGTGGGGGAAAGGGGATAGTGTAGGTGGCCAAAATGAATTCACATGGGAAAGAGGAAATGGAGGATGAGGAAACACAGCAAAAGTGAAGCACTCCCTGCAGCACCTATTATATAAAGAAAAGAAAAGAAAAGAAGAAGAAAGAGAGAGAGAAGGGAAAAAAAGAGAAGAGAAAAAGGGTGGGCAAAGAAAAGGGGGGGGGAAACAAGCAGGATAAAGAGATGGAGAAAAAAACTAAATAAATGAAGAAGGACCTTAGGGGAGAAAATGGGAGAAAAGACCATGAGACAATGCAATATTAGCAAACAAGACAAGAAAAAAAAACCCACAAATGCTGAGGGCTAGGGTAATCAAGGGTCTCAGATGGACCTCTGGGCACAGTGGATTCAGGGATGGGAAGTCTGTGACAATGCAGACTCAAGGTGTGTGATTCTCTGGAGCGTGGGCCACCAGTGTTTACAGGACTCAGACCTGGGAACCACACATCCGGTTAACAGGGGGCCTGGGAGCACCGCAGCACAACACAGCCTTCAGGGATCCCCAAAGCTGGGCACCAGCCCTAGGGGGAGGGGTCCCACCTGGACCCTCTGATCTCCATGTCAGAAACCCAAAATTCCACCTCTCACAACAATCTCTTGTCACTGTCTCACCAAATCGACATCCAGATACTTCCTGCCCTGCAAGCCCCTGAAACAGCCCACTGTGGGCACTGCTGCACTACAAAAATTTCAGGGACTGCCACGGATGGGCCACCAGCTCTAAGTGGAGGGGTTCCACCTAGAACTTCTGACCTCCATGTCAGAAACCCAAAATTCCACCTCTCGCAAGAATCTCTTCTGTCACTGTCTCACCAAATCGACATCCAGACACCTCCTGCCCTTCAAGTCCCCGGAACAACCCGCTGGGGGTGCTGCTGCCCTACAAATATTTCAGGGACCACCAACCCTAAGGGGAGGGGTTCTGCCTGGAACTTCTGACCTCCATGTCAGAAACTGAAAGTTCCACCTCTTGCAAGAATCTCCTCTGCCACTGTCTCACCAAATCGACATCCAGACACTTCCTGCCCTGCAAGCCCCCAAAACAGCCCACTCAGGGTTTGGGAACACCCCACACAACAAGGATACCAGGCATCACTGTCACCCGGCTACCAACCCTAGGGGGAGGGGCTCCAGCCAGAACCTCTGACCTCCTTGTCAGAAAGCCAAAATTCCTCCTCTCGCAAGAATTTCCTCCACCACCGTCTCACTAAATCGACATCCAGACACCTCCTGCCCTACAAGCACCCAAAACAGCCCGGTCCAGCAGGACTCCAACCCTACTCAGTTGCTTCATTGCCGGAGAGATTACGAGGTGCACTCACTCAGACACCATCTTGCCCCACCTCCCACTATTAATTATTGTGCTGACTTACCCAGCTCCTTTCCTGGAGCCTGGTGGATCCAATGCATGTAATAGCCAGTTAAAGAGAATGCAGAGACTTTACAGGTGAGCAACAGGGTCTGGGAGGGCTTCACCAAGCCAGGTCCTGATTCTTGCAGCTGCACCTGGGACAGGTCACCTGAGGGCAAGAATAAACACAGTGAGTCCTGTGCTCAGATATATCATCCTATTACCTTCATGTCTGAGTCCTGACACACTCACATCTGGGAGTTGCCACCAGAAAAAGGAAGAACCACAAGGCTTTCATGTTCTCATGGATGAGGTCCACGTGTCCAAGGATTATTTTCCAGACTGAAGAGGAACCTGAATTTAAGTAAATGTTTGCTCTGGTTTCCACTGTTCACCTGTTTGGTTATTTGCATCTGAGAGGCAACTGTGCATGTAAAATGAAAGGAAAAGAGGGGTGGTCCTTGTCTTAGGAGCACAATGGGAAGAGTGGCTGTCTCAGTCTTTGAAAAACACAATCTTCTCCCTGGAGTGCCTCTCATCAAACCCAGGTCCCTTTACTTCCAGACAAGTAATGTGTTGAATGGGGAGTCACATGTGGCCAAGGATCAAGAATGACTCTGGGAATATGTTCATTGTGCTTCTAACTCCAGGGATTATATATATATGTGTGTGTATGTATGCATATATGTATGTATTTTTACATACATATTATATGTACATATAATGCACATGTATATAATATGTATCTATTCCCTGACAAGGTTGATTACAATGGATTTTATTTAATTTTTTTATTTATCAGTGGATAAAAGGATATTGGTGCCACTTTTCCACTCTGTTGATGTCATTTCTCAGTTGCAACTTCATGTGTGAAATTTAAGTAAATTGTTAGAGTCGTTACATGTTTTCATTACTCCTATTGCTGGTATAATCCTCTCTGGGAGTCAGAAAGGACATGTGTGTGCCCTCCCATCTGACCACCAAATCTGCCAATACATCATTTGACATGTCACAACTGTGCTATTGGGGCCGGTCAACCCTGCTCATCATCAGTCTCCTCACATGACTTTGATCCATTCATCTCTGCATATATCCATCTACCTTATCATAACATTAACAGACCTCAAAAGCAACATATTGCAACTTGGCTATTCAGTAATATTAGTGAAAGGTTAAATAATAAATGTGGTAAGAACCTGATCTCTAGCCTGGTTCCATGTTGGTAAGGCAGCAACATGAGGTGAAAAAGCAATTGGCCTGTGCAGTAGTCACCAAAGATTGTGACAGGATTTGGGGATTAAGAAGATAATGTGAGTTCCAAAGTTAAGACTTGGTACATAAAGCATTCAGAAAGTCCCTACCTATAGGTGTTGTCAGAGGAAGTATAGGCAAGAAAATGAAATCCACAAGTGAAGTGAATTTTGTCACAGTGAGGACATTGAGCTGAAAGTTAAAGTGTATTTTTTGTTGGTGACTTATTTTATCATCTTCCTCTTCTGTGAATTGATTTTGAAATGGCTCTTGATTACATTTATTCACATGGATGAACTTCTGGTTATATTTTCTTTCACATAACAGTATAGCTTTTATTTATCAATTAAATTACCCAAATTCAAACGTATTAGAAATTTCACTGAACCTCTGTCTTAAGCCATGTAGAAGAGACATGACCAGGTTTACCTGCTCCTTCTCATAATTTAATAGAGAAGTCTTAAGAAGAAAACCCGGATGCTGACAGGTAGCTCCCTTATAACCCCCTGCACAAGCTCCTGATCCAGTCCCCAAGGCTACACACTCCTGTTGACTTTAGCATTTGTACCTGATTCTATCCCTGAACTTTGTGGCCCTGAGCTCCCCTGCAGCTGCCCCTTATCCTGTTCTTTGTTATGAATTCTTCTAAATTTCACTTATCCCTGTTCCTGACCCCTTAGCTCCATGGTCCTGTGTTTCAACTGTGCCTGATCTTGCCTTTGTGTTCCTGATCTCCCCCTGCACTGGCCCTAGGTCTGATCCCTGGAATACATGTTGCTAACTGCCTCCTGCACTTGCCTTGGCTCTGGAGGCTAGGCTTCATGGTCCTGAGCCCTCCTTCAGCCTGCCCCAGGTCCTGTCCTCAGCACTCAGTAGTGTTGAACTCTGCTGCACTTGTCCCTTTTCCTGGCCCCTGGTCTCAGTGATCCAGATCTTTCCCTCCACATGGACTTAGCTCAGGTCTTCAGGCGCCTGGACTCCATGACCCAGAGATCCCTTGTACCTTCCCTGTACCTGCATTTTGGCTCAGTCATCTCAAGCTTTCCTTAGCCTTCCCCTTTATCTTGTACCTGGGCTGCATGTTCCTGATTTCCTCCCACCTGCCCTGGTCCTGGCCCCCAGGTTCAGTATTTCTGAGAGCCCCTTTCAGTCAGTCCTGCCAGTTCTGCTGAGAGCTGGAGACATGGGCTCCTACATTTTTTCCTCAAGTGTGGGTCCCACACAGCATATCTTTTGTCTTTAGCATTCATGTTGGTTGTAGGTGTCAGATGGAAATGTCCTTGCCAAGTGTCCTGGCCATGGATGGCTGAGATATAGTTTTGATAAGTATGGTTATTGTAGCTGGCCAGAATATGTACCCTCTTGCCAGGCTCCTCTATCTTTAATAGCACCTGTGGGCATCAAAGCTGCTCATTCTGCTCTCAGCTGCTGAACTCTCCATGCATCCACAGGGCCATGGATTACTGTAGAACAACTGATCACTGGGAGAGAAGGGGAAACAGATATTTGAGGAAACCTCAGATGGCAAAAGCCACATGATCCTGGCTCAGCATGGTCCTGGGTGTCTTGGAGGCCACTCTGCAGGAGAGGTTTGAATGTGGCTCAGACTGCCTACCCCTTATTGTATCTCATTCAGTAGTACATGACCATGTCCTTAGCTTGTGGACTGTCAATATGCTGGCACAGCTAATTCTAGGCATGCTCTTTGAGATGATGGACTTGCCCTTTATGGAGTCTGCTTGGTGTGTCCTTATTGCATCACTGCTGGGGACCTGTTGTAATGAGCCCATCCAGTAGCTATTGGAAGTGAATCCATAGGATGTCCAGGAGAGTCTCAGAGACTCTCTCCCCAGGCAGTACCAAGTCTATCCCAGATTCCATTATCTGCATCTCACACTGGAAACCTCCAGACACAGGATGGTAAGAAAACTGTCACACAATGTCAAGCTTCCTCTCACTCATATGCACTCACATACTCAATACTTGTATTTATCAAAAAAAATTGCTTTTAAACTAGTAATAATGCAAACCCAGCTAAGCTCAAATTCCATGGTGAATTGTTTCTGTTTGGTTCCATTACTGAAGGAGACTACCTGGGATTCCCAGAGCTGGGGTCCTCTCCCAGAGCTGCAGTCAGGACTGGGCTAGTTTTAATCAGCAGAGGGAGAGGCTCCATTTGCATTTCCTCCAACTGTATAGCAAGCTGTATTTGTCAGCCAAAGGGGTGCTTATGAAAAATACCAAAAATTTGTTGGTTTTTATAAAGGCTATTTATTTGGGGTAGGAGCTTATAGATACCAGGCTGTGTATCTAATACTGTGTAGTATTCCTAGTATTTCAATGTAGGCATATACCCCAATGCATTTATCTTCTCACCTGCTGATATGTACTAGGACTGTTTCTAGTTTCTAGCTGTTAGAAAGGTCTGATACTAAAAAAAAAAAAAGGTCTTTATTATTCCTACAACAAGAAAAATTTGGACAAATTGCAAACAAATTGACTTCAGCACATCAGGTAAAGGAAGTCACTGGACAAACAACAGATTTTTAAGCTGGGGAACAGAAGATACATGCAAGGAGAAACAGATCCCAAACCTTAGCTTACTTGGGGGAGATGTCCATAGATTGGATCTCCTTATTTAAAAATCAAACTAGAACATGTGATCAGTTTTGTAAGACTGAGTGTGATCAAGGGATAAGAGTGTAGAACTCCCAATGGCCACAGATGCTGATGAATCCCTACAGTTTTGCGAGTTTTCCTCCAGGGTTAGGGAGAATCCACTAAAGGCACCCACCTTCCTGTGATGATGCTGTCTGGGGAGAGGAAGAGTAGCTGCTGTTAAAATGCACAAACACCCACCTCCCGTAGCGCCTCTACAGATGAAATAATTAATCAGAAAAGAGATAACCATCACAATCTGTATCCTAAGGATGAAATCCTATAGAAATTGCTACAGAAATATATTCTACCACTGAAACTCTCTAAGCACTGTCTCTGTCTTCCCTCAAGAATAAAAACCTTATCTCCAGGGAAAGGACCAAAATGAGTGGCTAAATACACTGTTGGAAGGAAAACCATTCCAATTGCTGGAAAGAAGAGATGGGAAAACAACACTTTCACCCTCAAGAGCAGGAACCCATGCTAATCCCAAATCTTCCTCTGAAAAGGAGGGATAGGGACAGATGGACAGTCACACCTCAGGACCAGGGTCACAAGGCCTGACTAAGAGTAAGTCTCAGTGAGGTCAGAGACTACACCCCTAGGCCCTGCCTTCTGCACCTCAGGGAGAGTGACTTTCAGCTGGAAAACTGAAAAGAAAGAACTCTATATGCAAGGAGAAAAAATAAAAAATTCTAAACCAAACTGGCAGAGAAAAATAAGGCATCATCAGAGAAAATTAGTATTCTGGTGCCCAGAACAGAAAAAAGTAACTAAGGTAACATGGCAGCTGTAAACTCCAAGTCAGCTCTGATTAACACTCATGGAACACTCACAATAAAGACCTAGCAGAAGGCAGGGTGTGATCATATCAAAGCAGGATAAAATGAATTATAATAAAACTAATGATAAGGAAAATAGAGTAATACCACAATATTTATGATCTGAGGGAACAGGTCTAGCATTCAACAAAAATTTTAGGGTGAATCAAAGAGCAGGAGAGCAGTCTTAATATACAAACTATTAGAATGATCCTACTATGTGACCCAGATCCTAGAAGTGAAATATCTAATAAAGAATGTAATATCACGATGATTAATATGATATTTTTTTCTATTAACAGAAGTCCACAAATCTTGTAAAATTGGTGGCATGTTATTTCCATTTTATAGATGTCCACGTTCAAACAGAAACAAGGGTGTGGTATTGATGTGCCCAAGAGCTTAGATGTGGTGAAAGAGGGCTTCAGTGTCTGGGCTTGTGGTCCTCACCCTTAAACATGACTGCTTCCCTTATCAAGCACCAGGACAGATGGACATTCTCAGTGATGTTTTCAGAAAACCTATTTCTATAATGGCACAATTTTGCTGCATTATAGTATTTACTTAGCCTATAGATTACAAAGGTTCATACAGATTAATTTTAAAGAGTCTCTGATATTTCACATCATTACCTATATTTCCAGTGCATCTTCTGAAAAAAATCTATTCATGTGTTTATTTGCAACAGTGAGGTATAATTTGCAGGTATAAAGTGTATCCTTCATTGTTTCCAGTTTGGTAAGTAATGACATTTTTGCATACCCATTAATCATACTCATAATGAAGACAGTGAAAAAAACACATCAGCCTCCAATGCACAGAATACTTAGTAATTCCTCCTGACACATTTAGTTAAATTGAGCAAATTATAATAGAGATATATTTAGTATAAAAACTTACAGTTCTTACATGACAGAGCACTCAATTGGAGGACAATTTTGTTGAGAAGGCTGAGGTTTTGTGAAGCCAGATACAAAAGAAGAAATCTCAGGATTCTACATGATAGGAGGACAAATTTGACCAAAGGTCTTTAAGAGGAGCAGCTTCTGTGAGGGGGTAGAAAGCCTTTGGGAAGTAAAATATGTTGTTATTACATTGAAGGCAAAATGTACCCAGGAAAGAGGCTGGCATGAAGGCATCTCCTAAAGTTACAAATTTTAGAAACATGCAGCTGATTCAATGGGAGTTGTCAGGGTGACAAAGAGAGTACTGTGAAAATATCCACATGATTTATGATCCTCATATAATGAGGAGTGTCATTCTACCTGCTATAACAGATGGGAAACATATTCCTCTGCCTGAGAGTTCTTCTGGGCTCAATTAAAACTGTCTGCTTGATGGAGCACTTGTTGGGAGTGGATGTGAGGAAATTCTTGAAATGAGCAAGTGTAACTGTTATATTCCTCTATGATTTTAACCAAGAAGCTTTATGGATGCCTGAGGTCTTAACTGTTACCTTCAGAATAGATTTTGTTGCAAACTTCACATGATGAAACTGGTAATAATTCTGAAGTAAAAAGAGCTTTAGCTTGAGGTTTTGTGCATATCAATGCTGATTTCTCCCTACAGCCATCCCATATCTCACTGTGAATCTCAAGCATTTTACCTTGAATTGACCTGATTTATAAGTATTTTTGGAGGCTTCTTTGGCCAGAAACTTCCTACTTCTGCAGAATAAACACTGAATAAGTTTGACAAGCCTGTTTGCTCTCAGAAGGTCATAGTTGCCTAGAAAGAGCTTTTCAGGACAACATGAAAATATTGGGGCTTGGGAGTGACCATGCTATCTCCTACCTTTGGAAATTTGTAAAGTTTAATGATAAAGTGAGATATGTTTGCCCTCACAAAATAAATGTCTGAACTTTGAGCAAAGTGACCCGGTTGAGGAATATGCCAACCCATGTGCTTGCAGGTGTCCCAATAAATCTGGTGAAGAGATAAGAAAAGCAGTTCCACAGTCAAAATGCATTGTAGTGTTGCAGTGTATGACTCAGCTCAGTGTACATTTTCCATTACACTATATTCATGTTTTAAAATATGCATTATATTCAAAGAAAACACTAATTTAATTTTAAGTAAAACATGTAAAATTACAGGAAGCATTTCACCCTCAGTAAAAAAATAAATAAGATTGAAAGGAATACATGTGGATAGCTGTCATTGTCTTGGAGTATAGAGAGGTCAAGTTGATTAATAATATTCATCTATTAAATCCTCATTTATTTTTCATCCATTTTTCTATTGAATATAGAGGAAACATTGTTGACATCTTTAACTCTATTTGCACATTTGAATAATTCTTGTAGCTCTAAGTTGATTTTATCTATGCATCAAAGCACCATTATTTGGTTCTACCATCATGGCAGTTGGCTCTGGAGTTCAGTGCCTTGTCAGTGGGTTATACCTGTGAATTTGTGATCCTGAGTGTGATAGAGTTGGATTCAGATGTGAACTTTCTACACATGCCTCTTCTATCACTTTTACTGAACCTGTGGTTGGTGCTGGAGTTAGTGTATACACCTGAGATGTGAATCTCTGGACTTTCCATGTGCCAGCTGAGCCCTGCGCCTCAGAAGAGTTGCAGCTCCTACCCTCCAGTTTGTTAAATGTGCACAGGTTGGCTAACAGGGAGGTAAAGATGGTCAACTACCATACCAGGGAATGAAGAGTGCCTACAACTCCAAGCAGGAGAATCTCATCCATCAACCATGAATCTAAACCCCCTCTTGATATAGAGGTGGAGTGGACATCACCAAACCAGGGTCCATAGGATGGAGGAATAAAATATAGATTAGAGTGAACTGACTTGTATTCTACTATAGAACTACTGTTACTAGTCATGGAAGAAACTGTGGCATTGATCTGGAGAAAGTGACCAAGGTAGTTGCTGAGGGCAGGGAAAGGGAAGTAGAAATGAGACATGGGAGCATTTTTGGGACTTGGAGTTGTCCTAAATGATATTGTAGGGACAGATGCCAAGCATTATGTATCCTGCCATAATCCACTGAATGTACTGGGGGAGAGTGTAAACTACAATGTAAAGTATAATTAATGTAGTTCAGCAGTGCTCCAAAATGTATTCACCAAATGCAATGAATGTGCCACAATGATGAGGGAGATTGTTGCAGTGGGAAGAGTGGGGTGGTGGGGTGTGAGGTATGTAGGAACTTCTTATATCTTTTAATGTAATATTTTTTGTGATTTATGTATCTTTAAAAAAGAAAAATACATACATACATACATACATACATACATATTTAGTATTGTTGTCTTTCTGGTCAACTGTCACATCAAGAATGGGGAGGTATATCTCTCCCGATAGAAATAGCTGAGAAATTGGGAGATAATTCTGGCTCCACATAAAGACACACCATCATTGTGGATTCTCCAACACTGTGTGGCCATTCATCCCAGTGATGAGATTTAGAAGACATTTGGGGCTTGAATTGATGGTGAGATTAGTTAATATTTTAGGGGTATTGAGATGAAGTGAATTTACATTGCATGTGTAGAGGAATGTCATAAAAGTTTTACTGAAAAATGCTTTTTATGTGTGTGATCCACTGTTATTTTCAACTGACATTTGTCAGCAGCATGCAATGGAGTCAGCATGGAGATATTTTAATTTTCCCTGACAGGTACACCAAGCATTCTAGTTCTGCTTGTATGGAAAGGTCAAGATTGTCATGAATGATATGCCTTATTTTCCATTATGAACTCTACCAATATGGTGAGACAGCAGGTTGGAATTAGTATGTACTGATATAAAACACACAGTGTGCTGATTTTGATGACTGCTGTAAGAAATAACCATAATAATGTACATTTCACATTTATTCTTTTCTTTTTCTGACACTTAGAATTGTAAAGTAGTTTCACTGTGGCAAAAGCAAGTGTTCCACGGGGGTTCTTGCTCTCTTTGGAATCTCCAGGGAAATGTCCTTTCCTTGTCCTCGTCCACTTCCAGATATACATTCCCTGCCTTCTTTGACTCATGCTCCCTTTCCCCTTTTCTACAACCAGCAAGGTAGGATCTTTCTCCCATCACCAACTTTTTATCCTAAGCATGGATATTTCCAATAACAGGGCATGCTGGATACAGCTCTGCAAAGGAGAAACATGTCTTTCAGGGAGAAGATGATTTTTTGCTAGTGCACAAGCAAGGAATTGGGAGAATCTTCCCCAAAACAGTTTAAAGTGATAATGGGAGCTAGGATTTGTAAATAAAAAGATAAAGGGGGTATGTGCAATTTTTCAGTTCTAGGGTATCTCAAGCATGTCAAACTTAAAAAAAATTCTATTAGTAAAGTTACATATTCACTGGGTCATAAGTTGCTCCTGATACTCTTCTGTCTGGTTTTGCTGAGGTGTTACCTTATTCCTGTTAGCAAAACTGAGAGGGTCTGATTAATAGCCTTTGGAAACTAAGGGCAGAATTTATATTTCCAAAATAAATTAATAAAAAAAATCTCAGTTATGTCTGGGAAGACCCAGAGCTGCATCAGTGGAGGTGTGCTTTTTAATAAGCACATTTTCCAGTTATCAAACTTGATTTATCTTCTGGAAAAGTGTTTTGCCCTGCTCTCTGCTCATAAGGGATATTGTGATTACATTAAGGGCACATCTGCATAATCTGGGATAATCTCCTATTGTCAAGATCCTTAAATTAATCACATCCTTCAGGCTCCTTTTAACATGTGCATTTCACGAACAAAATAAATTCAGTTCATCTCAGCATTCTCATAATTCTCACTTCATTATAATATCAACTCAACTCCAAAGTCTTATCTAAATAGAATCTACACAAATGTAACCAATCACACCATCTAAATCATCTTATCATATTTAGGTGGTCTTCTCGGGATAATCTATCCTGAGATGAAATATCTTTCCATAAGCATATCTCAGAAATTTGAAAGCAAGTTTTCTGCATCCAAAATATAATGGTGGTCCAGTGACCACTCCAGTTCAGAGAGGCTGTCTGTCCACAGAGCTAGGGAAACCACATTAAAAGGGAAACACCTGTCTTCCACTTCTCTCTCCTCTCACAGGGACACATTTTTTAATGAGCTCACAATTTTTTCATCCTAACATTCTGCTTTAAACAAGCTGGGCAGTCACTGGGCAGCACCTACTGTACAGTGTGGGGTTCCATAGACTCATCTGAATTGACACCCAAGCTCAATTCTTGGGACTTTCATGACCTTGAATGGTTTGCTTGACCTTTCCAAGGTGATTTCATACTGTAATGTCCATGTCATTATCACCACCTGGATGTAAAGGGAACACTATTGGATAATGAAGCAGCCAGAAGAACTTGCAGAGTTTTTTCCTGTGAGAGTAAATCATCATTTCTAACTGTGAAGAAAGTTTTTTCTTTTATTTTCCTACTCCCAGTGTAAATCTGAGAAGCTTCTCTCTGTATCTGGATCTTCCCTGAACTCTGGGATTTAGAGGTCATGAGGGCCCTCAACTCTCACAGCATCTCCTCCACCTGAAGGATCCCCATTGTTCCCTTTGCATGTGGTTCTTCAGCCACACATCCTTGTGGGCATTAGGGCTTTTATGTTTAATTAAATTAATAACTGTCCATGAAAACCACAGGAAAGAGGAAACACATACAAAGGAATGTGTACAGTGCACATATTAACAACAGTTGTGTGAATGTTCATTATTACACAACATGTCTGAAACTCACAACCTCAGACTTTGAAATATACACTGATCATAGGACCTTCCTAAGGTCACAGTAGAAACTTAGTGAGGCTGAATCTATCAGTGTTTCTTAAAAGTCTTTGATGACGCCTAACAGATCATATTATTATAGGCTCATGCCTATTATATTTTGATATTCATGTCTCCACATACACTAACACAATCTAGCATGGCCTACAATACCTCCTTGGAAATCATCCACTTAATGAATATCATGGGATTCCTGGAACTCACTCAATGGAAAAGATACCAGGTCCCTTCCATACAGGAATGTAGACTTGTCACTGGTCACAGGGCCCTCCTGTCTTGTTTCTTGCTGTCTTACCAAATTACTCTCCAGGTGTCATCCTGCAGGGTTGGTGTCTCCTAGGTCTGGGTCCACCTTAGAGCCACAGGACTCCACAGGGGACTGCATAAGTGCAGCTTTCAGCCAGAGTCCAGCTTCAGGGAACAAGTGAGACAAGTGAGCCTGAGCCCTGCTGAGGCAGAGGCCAGCCTATCAGCAAAGAAACAAAGGTTTGGATGCAACATGTCCCACAATTGATTTTTCCTCATTTCTCTCAGTAGTGTGGTAAAGAAGATATGACCTCTTCACCACAAGTCATAGCTCAGGAAGAAATTCCAGGTTTTGTGATTGCAGATGAGGCTCTGATTCCATGAGTCATCTTTCAGCAAGGGGAAGTAGGTGGATTTTCCAAGTCCATCAGGGTAGCTGACATCTCAGGCTCAGTCTACTGTGTTTTTGAATCATGTGCAGCCTCAATCAGCCCTGCTCATAATGGAGAAAATGAGATGAGGCACCTAGCTCATGCACCTGGGGGGTTATATCAGGCTGTCTCCTCTTTCTGCTCCCTTTCACTGATGTTCTGGGGCTCTACATGGTTATGGGGAGCTAACCCCAGGAATGAATAATACTGAATAGCTTGGAAGAAGAAGGATATATATGCTCACATGCTGGGAAAAGAAAGTGGGGTCTTAAATTTTCAATTCAGATAAAATAATTCTACAATTAAATTTTCTGTCCTAATTTTCAATAGTTATGCAAATTCAACATTGTTATTATTATTATAATGATGGTGATGTTGATTGATGCTGATTAGTGTATGTTGCCTGGATGGCAGATGGAGTTCAGTGCCATGTCAGTTGGCCCTACTTTGGAGTTTATGTTTCTGTGTGATGGAGCTGGACTCAGATGTGATCTTTGTTCACAAGCCTCTTCTGTTACTTTTACCGGAACTGTAGTTGGTGCTGGGGTTTAATATATATGCAGGGGACCTGAATCTCTGGACTGACCATGTGATAGCCAGGCCCTGAGCCTCAACAGACTTTAGCTCCTACACTCTGCTTCATTGGACTTACCCCACTCAGCTAACATGGAGTTGAAGAAAGTCAACCACCACACCAGGGAGCCATGAGTGCCTACAACTGAAAGCAGGAGGATTGCATCCAGCATCCATGTTGAATCTAATCTCCCTCTTGTTTCAGATGTGGTGTGGACACAACCATTCCAAAGTCCACAGGATGGAGAAATAGAGTATGAATTAGAGTAGACTTACTGATAATCTATTCATGAACTATTGTGATTAGTAATCGAAGAAAATGTGGCATTGGTGTGGAGAAAGTGGCCATGGTGACTGCTGGGGGTAAGAAATGGGAGGAAGAGATGAGATGTGGAGGCATTATCAGGACTTGGAGTTATCCTGGGTGATGCTGTAGGGACAGTTACCGGACATTGTATGTCCTCCCATGGCCCACTGGGTGGAACGTGGTAGAGTGTGGGCTATGATGTGGACCATTGACCATGAGGTACAGCGGTGCTCAGGGATGTATTCACCAAGTGCACTGAATGTCTAATGATGATGGAGGAGATTGTTGTTATGGGGGAGAACTGGGGTGAGGGGGGTGGGGATATATGGGGACCTCATATTTTTTTAATGTAATATTAAAAAAAAAAAGAATTAAATCCTGAGAATTAACTGCACAGTGTCAGAGTGTTAAGTGAAAGTTTTTTTCTTACTTCCAGTCTAATACAGAATAATGTATACTTTATATATGTGTGTATAAAATATAATATAATAGATATAATTGCAAATATATTTTCTGTTTGAAACTTGGAAATGTAATGGCATTACTTAGAATAGATGTAGTGGAGAATCCCTAGGGATTCAATGCTTTTAAGCAAGAAGGTTCAACACCATTACAGGAATATGAAGTTTCCACAAATCTTCCTTGAAATTGAGTCTCCTCTGTGAGTGGGCCATGAGCATCTCCTGCAGTTCAGCCCCCTCCCTGCCTGGGGAGGTTTGTGTCTGGGCTCACACTGACTTCCCCTCACTGTGTGTTTCTTGCACAGTAATATACAGCTGTGTTCTCAGAAGTCACAGAGCTCAGATGCACAGAAAACTGGTTCTTAGACATGTCTCTCAAAGTGGAGAGTTGGCTTTTGAGGGATGGCCTATAGTTAGTGCTACCATCATAGCATATTATTAACAACCACTGCAGCCCCTTCCCCAGTAACTGATGGATCCATTCTCAGCAGTAACCACTGATTATGATGGAGAATCCAGAGATAGAGCATGTGAGGGACAGGGTCTGCAAGGGCTTTACCAGTCCTGGGCCTGACTCCTGAAGCTGCACCTGTTTCAGGACACCTGAAGAACAGGAGAAATTGGGTCATGGGCTCAGCAGCATCATCTCCATTACCTTCATATCTGAATTCTGAGACACTCACAGCTAGGAGCTGCCACCAGAAAGAGGAAGAATCACAAGGATTTCATGTTCCTCTCCATGAGGCCCATAAATCATAGACAATGTTTTCTGGGTTGAGAAGGATCCTGAATTTAAGTCCATGTGTGCTGTGCTTTCCTCAGTTAGCCTAAGTGACAATTTGCATTTGGGAGGTACATTTGTATATAAAGGTCTAAGTGCCCTTTATATACATATATATAAATGCTCTGTCTCTGGAGCTTCACTGGAAGAAGGATACTCGTTGATCCCCAGGAGAACACAGTCCACATCTTGGGTCCCACTTTACTAAGTACAGGAATTTCTATTTCCAGGCCATGAAAACATCCTGGAGGAGATTGCTATGGAAGTGGATACAGCCAAGAGACAATGATGTCTTTTCAAATATTGTCAGTTTGTCTCTTCTCTAATGGACATACATTTGTATCAAATTCCCAATACAAATACATGGCCTATATTCTGCTTAATGAATCATTTGATCCAGTTATATCCTCTGTTAACTGATATTTATAGGATATTCTAAAGTTCTGAAGCAGCAGCTAAATAAAAGTAACACAGTGAACTCAGGCATACTGTCCAATCTAGTATATGCCACAATTCAAAATGTCTTTGTTTGACTCACTTAATATGTGTGAACATTTTTTCTTAGTAAGGAAAGTTGATAAAAGTATTCTCAATAATTATTGTGGAATTGAAATGGCACAAGTCAATCTCTCATGCCGTTTATGTTTATCACTCCTAGCCAGTTCCTAAACCTGCTTATTACCTATAGTTAGTTGAGTCTGCAGGGACACCCTGCACCTTTGTACTCTCTCCTTGGGTAAAACTTTAAGGAACATAAACTCTCCTCTGGTTTACATATAGAAATAGTCAGTGGAGGGTCATCAACACACCAATATGTCAGGTCAGTTCTATGGATTGACTTCACTCTTTCATAAACACATTATGTCCTGACCCTAGTCCTATGAATGTGACTTTATTTAGAAATAGGTTTTCTGATGATGTTGTTAGTTAATATGAGGCCACACTGGATCATATTGGGCCCTAATCTAACATTACTTGTATCCTTGAGATGACTCAAAGAGGACACCATGCAATGACTGAGTTAGGAATTGAAGGCCCAGGAATTGGACAAAGCACCAGTACCTAGGAGCAAATAGGAAAGATTCACCCATACAGACTTCAGATTTTTATCCTCCAGAACTGCAAAGCAACACATTTATATTGTGTTAAGCCATTCAATTTGTGATTCTTTTTTACAGCAGCCCTCGGAATCCATTCATTGGTCAAAGAAAAACCCAATTCCTGCATTATGTATCACTGACAATGAACTTCAGATTCTCAGAAAATGGTCTCTAATACATTGAGGGAAACCTGTACATCCTTGTCCATATATCCCCAGAGTGAATAGTTTGAGAATGAGCAAGGTCACAATGGCTAGAGGACAACTCCCTGCACAGCTATCAAATCCCTTGAAGAATGACACTGGAGCTGTTTGCTCAAACCTGTCTCACTAAATCCTGGGATCATGGCTGAGATCCTAGAAGTCAATAGTGACAGAAAGGCCAGCACAGCTCCATCTCCTCCTGCCCTGTGACCTTGAAGATGTGACCTCACCCCTATGGGCCTCAGTCTGAGGAGATTGGGGATTGCAGCAGAAACTTCATTTGTGAATTTTAGAGATGGAATCCAGAGATTTGCTGTTACTATTATTGTTATTAATATTATCACCACCCTGGGAGGAGACTGTGGGAAGCTATGTGAGTCCTCACTTCCATCCCCCACAACTACTAAAGTGACACCTGCTCTGGTCTTGTCCTTCACATGTCATACATGTGTGGCTGGGGAAAGTCAAACCACTCTGCCTCAGTGACCACATCTGTACATTGACCAATTTAGATCCTGCCATTTGTAAAAATCCCTTTTTATCTTATTTCAGGAAAAGAGATTTGAATGCAACATACTGCAAACTGGCTTTTCAATATTAGTTAAATGAATTACAAAAGAAATAAGCTCCATGCTAGAATGTAGGTAATAAGAAAACCAACAGAATTAGGATGATAAAGATTAATAGGTTAAATCAGGAACTTCTGTTTAAGAGCAGAAATATGGGCTGATCTGCTGTGGAAAGGGCAGGGGAATAGACGGCATCCAATATCCAGGAGGAGTGCGACCATTAATCCTCAGATGCTCACATAGGGTGGCAGAGATGCAGGATTAAGTGTTCTGGTCTTTGGCCAGTGATGAGCTTGGAGGAAGACTGACATAAATTGTTCACAGAGAAGAAAATCTAACAGCTATGCATAGATAATGTGGTGAGAATGAATTCCTAGGGACTGCTCACCCCCAGAAAAGGAAAAAAATAGCTTCTGGCATTAAACAGAGATTATTAACCTTTATTATGGCTGGACATCAGCAATAGATTTTTAAAATGTGATTGTGAAGAACCAACTGAAATGACTAATCTGCAATAGAAAGAGAAAAGAGTTAAATATTTAAGTGAGATGCCTTTGGATGTTATCAGTGATGAAGAAGCTGTGAGGAAGTAATTACTGTGACCAGAAAGAAAAGACAAGGTGAGGTTCATGTTAAGGAGACAAAGAAGGTGCATTTTTTTGGCTGATTTTTATTCTCATTGCAAAGTGTAGAGAGTTTGAACTTAGAATGGAAAGTGAACATACAGAAAGTTGAGCCCAGATGTTTGAGGTTAATGGAAGTTCATTATTAAATACAATGTGAAGGGAAGCAGACTTGGCCCAGTGGTTAGGGCGTCCGTCTACCACATGGGAGGTCCACGGTTCAAACCCTGGACCTCCTTGACCCTTCTGGAGCAGGCCCATGCGTAATGCTGATGCGCGCAAGGAGTGCCGTGCCACACAGCGGTGTCCCCCACATAGGGGACCCCCACGTGCAAGGAGTGCGCCCAGTGCGAAAAAAGTGCAGTGTGCCCAGGAGTGGCGCCGCACACATGGAGAGCTGACGCAGCAAGGTGATGTAACAAAGAGACACAGATTCCCGTGCCGACAATAGAAGCGGACAAAAGAGCATGCAGCAAACGGACACAGAGAACAGACAACTGAGGCGGGGGAGTGGGGGGATGGGGGGAGAAATTTTAAATAAATAAATAAATAAATAAATATGATGTGAAAAATGAAGTATGAACTATAAAGAGAAATGCAATAATTATCAAATGATTAGAATGCCTCACAAAATTATGACTAACTAAATTAATAAATCATCCCTGTCCTCCAGTCACTATTAAGGTATCTATAAGACCTAGAAATCCCCTATTACATATGCTTCCCTTTGACTTTTTCAGTTAGACAAGTGTTCCCAAAGGAACAGAATATTATTAGACACATCAGCAGTGATGGTTAATCCTTATTTTAGATTGTGTTTTCAAAAAGGAAAACTAAGAACCTGAAAGGAAGCAGCTCCATGGACCCCTGCACCTGTCCTAGAGCCTGGACTCTGTGTTCAGCAGGTCTTGAGTGCCCCCTGCAGCCTAGGCCTCACCCTGCAGGGAGGTTCCTGTTGTGCTCATAGGACATTTCTCTCACAGCATTTCTGCCCAGTGTTACATGGCTATGCCCTTGGCTTCAGACTGCTCTTTAGAGATACCACACATTGCTGATATCATCTCTTCATATAGGCATAAGCATGGTAGATCCTGAGATTCTCAGGGATTTTCACAGGGCCTGATCTTTTCTTGAATCCTTGGCTTGAAGGTCAAATCAAAGGACACCCTCATGAGTATAACCATGGGCCTCAAAGCCTTCACACATATCTGCTATAATCACAACATGCATAATCATACACACATACATATACATGCACACATATACACACACCATACATTTGCATGCACACACATAAGCACTGATTACACACACTCATGCTTAATATTCCTATAATACACCTGCACACACTAAAAAGTATAAAGTCAGGCATAGGTTCAAACATGTGTGAACACTCACAAACAAAACATGCATACCTCCATGTATACACACATATGACCACAGATATACACATACCATATCTGATTTCTGAGCAATGGATCCTAATGTGTCCTATTCCTTGTGCTCAGCACATAGGTACTCTCCCCATGCTTAACCTAGGTTAGTGGATATGTCTTTGTTTAGAAAACAGAACAAGAGCAAACATGAACAGTGTTTGGGAACAGTGTACATGTTGTGTTTGCCATTCTCACATTTCCTGGGAGCCCTACAGAAGCCCCCTGTGAGAGGAGACAGGCCTGCCCACCAGGAGTCAGGAGCATATGGCTGTACAGCCAACACCTTGAACATGTGGGAGGACACTCTGGACATAAGCCCAGTGAGTTATTGTTCCCAGTAGACACTGAACCCTGTGGGCTGGGCAAAGCCAGGTAGAGCCCTGAGCATGGTGTACCTCCCAAGATCAGAAGAAGGTGCTGTCAAGGAACAGGGGTCACAGAACAATGAGTTTCATTGGAGGTTAGAATCCCTGTGGGTCAATGTTGAAACAGGTCTCCTGGTCCTCCCTCTTGGATGATGTTTCCTCTTGAGCAATGGTGTCCCTGTCCTGCCACTGCAATTTGATGCACAGAGAAGAGCACTCAAATATTAATAATTCATACAAAGGTTTCCAGAACAGAAGTATTTCAATAAAATTTTTTTAAAAATTACTGTGAAAAATAGACAAAGTTTTAAGTGAATTTAAATTGAAGTCTCAAATCAGGAAAAAGTAATTAATTGTGAATCATATTTTTGTTACAGAACTTCTACGCAAAATAAAGTACAACTTTTCCATAAATAAAAAGATGTCAAACTAAGTTATAAAATGATGCACAGGGAAACGGACTTTGGCCCAGTGGTTAGGGCATCCGTCTACCATATGGGAGGTCCGCGGTTCAAACCCCGGGCCTCCTTGACCCATGTGGAGCTGGCCATGCGCAGCGCTGACGCGCGCAAGGAGTGCCGTGCCACGCAAGGGTGTCCCCCGCATTGGGGAGCCCCACGCGCAAGGAGTGCGCCCGTGAGGAAAGCCGCCCAGCGTGAAAAGAAAGAGCAGCCTGCCCAGGAATGGCACCGCCCACACTTCCCGTGCCGCTGACGACAACAGAAGCGGACAAAGAAACAAGACGCAGCAAATAGACACCAAGAACAGACAACCAGGGGAGGGGGGGAAATTAAATAAATAAATAAATCTTTAAAAAAATAAATAAATAAAAATAAAATGATGCACAATTACTGAAACACTTTCATCAAAGAACTTTTATGAATGCCTATTAAGCTCATGAATAGAGAATGAGAATTTGTAGTCATGAGAGAAATGTAAACTATATTCATAGCAGACTACTGCTTCATACTAACCAGATGTGCATAACAACATATTTTAAAATGACAAGAAGTAATAGTAAAGTTGTGGAGAATAAATGATAATATACCCCATCACTGTTTTGTGTAATGAGACTCCTTTGAATTTTTCCTACATTCTCAGGTTTACCTGAATAATATGAAGTATAGCAAGCTTCAGAATTCTTCTCCAGGATATTCTGACATAGCTGTGTCATTATTTCTATTTCTAAGTCTCATTCCTTACCATTTTTATATTAAAAGTAATGATTTCACTTAGTTATATATTCCATGTGATAAACTGCTTTCATTTAAATTGTTCAATTCAATAAGTTTTGACATATGCAGACAACTGTGAAACCAGCACCACAACCAGGATAGTGTACACATCCAACACCATACAAGAGTTCTCTTGCCACTATATAATTCCTCCTACTCTGTCCCAGGCAACCATTTTTTTCTTTTTCTTTCAATGTCTTTTTTGGTAAAGATTCAGAGATCACAAAAAATATTACAGTAAAGAACATAAGAGGTTCCCATATACCCCACAAATCACACCCCCGGCCCCATCCTCCAATATCAAAAACCTCTCTCATCATTGTGGCACATTCATTGCTTTTGGTGAATACATTTTGGAACACTGCTGTACTGCATGGATTATATTTTACATTTTAGTTTACACTCTCCCCCCAGTCCATTCAGTGGGTTATGACAGGATATATAATGTCCATCATCTGTTCCTGCAGTATCATTTACAACAACTCCAAGTCCCCAAAATCACTTCTCTTCCTCCCTCACCCTGCTCTCATCAAGTACTATGGCCACTGCCTCCACTTCAATGATACAATTTCTAACATTGCTAGAGTCACAATAGTTCTATAGTCGAATACTAGTAAGTCCACTCTAATCCATATTTTTCCTCCATCCTGTGGACCCTGGGATGGTGATGCCCACTCCACCTCTAAATCAAGAGGGAGCTTAGATCATACATAGCTAATGGATGCAATTCTCCTGCTTGCAGTGTAGGAACTCTTGGTTCCTTGGTGTGGTGATTGACCATCTTCACCTCCCTGTTAGCTGACCTGGGTAAGTCCAATGAACAAGGGAGTAGGTGTTGCAACTCTGCTGAGGCTCAAGGCCCAGATGGCACATGACTACTCCAGAGATTCAAGTCTCCAGACTATACACCAGCCATCAGAGGGGTCACACTTATGTACTTCTCAGCAGGATCCCAGAGACAGCCAAAGTAGACACAACCCCAAGTACTGGTGCTCCTGAGGGCTACTGAGACACAAGGTTCTATGGTAATGGCAAGTGGCTCTGGAGTTCAGTGTCTTGTCTGTGGGCCCTACTTTCAAATTTGTGCTCCTGAGTGTGATGGAGTTGAACTCAGATGTGACCTTTCTACACACACCTCTTCTCTTATTCTTACAACAACCAAAACTGGACAAATGCTGATAAACTAGTTTAAATAACAATACAAGGTAACTCAAGTTGCAAGATGAGCAGCACAATTGAAAGCTGGAGAGAGATAGATGCCTGCAGGAATAAGAGCACCCAAATAATAACTTACCTTGGGGGAGAAACTACTAATATGGTTTACCTTACTAAATTATCAAACTAGAATATGTAATCCCTTTCTTGAGGCCAGGTATGGTATTCCTAAGAATATGGTAACAATTTCACTCATTCCCCACTCTTCATAAGATTTCTTTAAAAACATTCACTTCCATTTTAATAACACTAGCATATTTAACATTTTATTTTCCTGCAATGATTTTGTTTACTTCTCCATTCTTAGAGGTTTAGTTATATTTAGATTAACATCGAGTGAACTTTCTTCAAATACTTTTATTATTGTAAATATTTTCAAATATTTATTATGATTTGAGATAGGAAACACTTTTAAGAAATAATTATTTTGTCTAGGGATAAAGTTCTTCTTTAAGAAACACTCATTTTGATTCAACCTCTTCCTACATTTATCTTTTGGTTTTCAACCCATTCTTTATTCTCTACCTCATTTTTTTGTCCAATGCTCATTCTTCTTTTTTTAACAACAGATTTAAATTTTTCTTTACTTTCTATTTTCTGCTTTCCTTTTCACTCAGTTCCAAAGTTAATCTTGAGTAAAAGAGGGTAGAAAAGGAAAACAAAGATTAAAGAGGTCACTTCAAAATAAAACTTGAATCTTGTAAGTGGAATATGAAGTCATGGATTCAAGTTCATTCTTCTTTGAGGAGAAGAAGATTAAAATTTGAACATATATGGGATTGCAATTTTTTGATGACATCATATATTGGCATATTCAAATAACTAAATTAGCATGAACTTTAATTATTTGGAAATATATTTCCACATTTTAGCAGGTTCAAAAATACAAGAAACTAGCTTTAGGCCTCTTGATCTTGTTTCTTTTCAGAAAATTTAACCGTTTAAAATACGCTTCCTTTTAGGACTTAATTCTTATTAAGCAATGCTTTGATACAATATGACATTGTGATATGAAAACCCGGTTGATTCTAAGTGAATCTGAATAGTCCTCCACTTTGGGGTCATAAAAGTTGCAAAGATGTTTCCTTTTTCAGGTGTGATGGAATCTAATAAGAACTGATATATATATGTTTAACACTGTATGAAAATCAGCAAAAATTATAAGAAAATCTGCAGTATAGAATTGAAGGACCTGCATATGCCTATTAGTTCCAGATGCTCTAATATATTGTTCAAAGTCTTTGTTTCTTTACTGATTCTCTGTTGAGATGTTCTGTCCAATGATAATGGTGTATTAAAGTCTTCCACTGTAATTGTAGAGGCATAAATTCCTTTACTTAGTTTTTCCAGTGTTTTCCTCATGTATTTGAAGGTGCCCTGGTTAGGAGGATAAATGTTTATGATTGTTCTTTCTACTTGAAAGATTACCCCCTTTTAATAATATGTAGTGTCCACCTTTGTCTCTCACAATAGTTTGCATTTAAAGTCTATTTCATCTGATAATATAGCTAATCCAGCCCTATTTTGGTTATATTTGTTTGTAAGATTGTTTTCCAACCATTCAATTTCAACCTCCTTGAATCCCTGCTTCTAAGATGGGTTTCTTGCAACACATGGATCATTCACCAAGATAGACCATATGCTAGGCCACAGAGAAAATCTCAATGAATTCAGAAAGATTGAAATGATACAAAATAATTTATCTGGCCACAGTGGAATGAAACTGGAAATCTGCAAGGGCAGGAGAACCAGATTAGACACAAAGATATGGGAGTTAAGCAACACATTCTTAGACAAACAGTGGGTACAGGAGAGAATCTCAAAAGAAATCAGTAACTATCCTGAAACTAATGAAAATGACAACACAATGTAACAAAACTTATGGAATGCAGCAAAAGTTGAGAGGGAAATACATATATAACCATAAATTCATACATCAAAAAAGAAGAAAGAGCTAAAATCAATGACCTAACTGCACACTTGGAGGAATTAATAAAGAAACAACAAACTAGCCATAAAGGAAGGAAGGAAGGAAGGAAGGAAGGAAGGAAGGAAGGAAGGAAGGAAGGAAGGAAGGAAGGAAGGAAGGAAGGAAGGAAGGAAGGAAGGAAGGAAGGAAGGAAGGAAGGACAAAGATCATAGCAGGCCTAAATGAAATAGAAAATAAGAAAGCACTAGAAAAAAGAAAAAAAAACTGAGAAGATCAATAAAATTGACAAAACCTTAGATTAACAAAGAAACAAAGGAGAAGATGCAAATGCACAAATAATAGATGAGAAAGGGGATATCATCACTGATTATACAGAAATAAGGAGTATTTTAAGAGGATACTTTGAAAAAGTATATGCCAACAAGAAGGACAATTTAGAGGAAATGGACAAATTCCTAGAAACACATAAGCCATCTACATTGACAAAAGAAGAAACTGATAATCTCAACAGTCAATCACAAGTAAAGAGATAGACTCAGTTATTAAAAACCTCCAAACTAAGAAGATCCATGGGCCAGATCGCTTCACAAGTGAATTCTAAGAAACATTCCAGAAAGAAATAATACCAATCTTGCTTAAAGTCTTTCAAAAAAGAAGGAACATTGCCTAACTCATTTTTTATTTATTTTTTTTGTCCTTATTCTTTTTTTTATTGACTTTGTAATAATATTACATTAAAAATATATATGTGAGGTCCCATTCAACCCCCCCCCCCCAACAACACTCTTTCCCATCATCATGACACATCCATTGGATTTGGTAAGTACATCTTTGGGCACCTCTGCACCTCATAGACAATGGTTCACATCATGGCCCATACTCTCCTCCATTCCATCCAGTGGGCCCTGTTTGTTTATTTATTTCTCCCCCACCCCTCCACCCTGGTTGTCTGTTCTCTGTGTCTATTTGCTGCATCTTCTTTGTCTGCTTCTGTTGTTGTCAGCAGCACAGGAATCTGTGTTTCTTTTTGTTTTGTCATCTTGTGTCAGCTCTCTGTGTGTGTGGCACCATTCCTGGGCAGGCTGCTCTTTCTTTTGCACTGGTCAGCTCTCCTTAAGGGGCGCACTCCTTGCAAGGGGGACTCCCCTGCGTGGGGACACCCCTGTGTGGCAGGGCACTCCTTGCGCGCATCAGCACTGCACATGGGCCAGCTCCACACGGGTCAAGGAAGCCCAGGGTTTGAACCGCAGACCTCCCATGTGGTAGACGGATGCCCTAACCACTGGGCCAAGTCTGCCACCCTAACTCATTTTATGATGCCCACATTTCCCTAACACTAAAGCCAAACAAAGACACCACAAGAAAGGAAAATTACAGACTAATCTCCCTAATGAATTGAGATGGTAAATCCTCAACAAAATATTTGCTAATCATATTCAACACATCAAATGAGTTATACACTGCGACCATCCCAGGTATGCAAGGATGGCTCACCATAAGAAAGTAATGTAATACACAAAATAAACAGATGAAAGGAAAAAATCATGATCATATCTATAGATGCAGAAAAAGCATTTGACAAAATACAGCACACTCTTGTAAAACACTGCAAAAGAAAGGAATAGAAAGAAACTTTCTGATAGCAGCACTATTCACTATTGCAAAAGTTGGAATCAACTCAAATGCCCATCACCAGAATGTATAAATAAAATGTGGTATATACATACAATGGAATACTACTCAGCTATGAGAATGAATACAATACAAACACATCTGATAACATGGATGAATCTTGAGGACCTTATGTTGAGTGAAGCAAGCCAGGCATTGAAGGACAAATATGACATGACCTCTCTGATATGAAATAAGTAAACCAAGCTGTCTCAGAGAGCTAGAGACTGGATGATAGGCTTAAAGGAAGGGGGTAGAGGAAGGTTGCAAGCTGACATCTACATGGGCGAAACCTATGATAAGCTGGAGGTAAGTATTTGTACAGGGAAAGGATAAAGTGGAGGCATAGGGACACCTCCTTTGGGTGGGGATTTGTGGGCTTGGGGGGGCTAGAGATGGGAGGATCAGTTAGATGGCCCAAGAAATTGGGGGGGGTGAGGGTGCATTGGAACATTTGAACATAAGAGATAGACAGGTATGTGGTTGAAACTATAATGTTGAGAAAACTCTTTAGAAAATATAATAAGGAAGATTACCTGTTTAAGATGCCTAAGGAAGGGGCATCTGACAAAGGGTAGGCTTCTAGGGAGTGTGTGAGTGCTCATTTTGTCATAGTGGATTATATCATTGGGAGGAGACCCATACAATGAGAATGAAGGCATACCCACATCCTCGGCAGGACTGATGTTCTCAAAGAGAGGGAATTGTGTCTCTCCAGAGAACTGGTGGCTCCCAATGGGTTAGGGCAGTCAAGTATGTCAAACCCTCAACATTGTTGCAAGTATCTCTGGATATGATCCTTCAAGTAATGAAGATTGTCACTGTGGGCCCTGAGGGGAGGAGGAGAGAAATATTGAATAGATGGAATCAGTATAACTGTGATGCAATGGAAGTGTTCCACAAGATCATGCAATGATGGATATAGGACATGTTAAATTACACCAAAAATGTATAAAAGTCTATAGGCTAAAATGTAAACCACAATGTAAAACATAAAGTAACTAAAATTTTAGAAAGTTATATAGTTTAAAATATAAACCATAATGTAAACCCAAATGGAATCATGTTTGAAAGCTATTGTTTCAATATCTGTACATCAGCTGCAGCAAATATAATATAAACATGTACAAAGATCATTGCTGGAGAAGGAACAAAGTGCTTGATGTTGGATATGTGGGAGTACTGTATATTGTATATGTGAATTTCTGTGATCTAAAACTTTTGTGAAGACAAACTTAATAATTAGAAAAAAAAGAGAAAGGATGTAGACACTGAGGAAGAAATGGAAGAAATTGCCTTGCCACTTTAAATACAGGGCAACACCTAAAGCAGTGATGAAGGCAAAATGATGAAAAAAAGTGAAAGGATGTAGACACTGAGGAAGAAATGGAAGAAATTGCCTTGCCACTTTAAATACAGGGCATCACCTAAAGCAGTGATGAAGGCAAAATGATGAAAACAAAGCCTTTCCATTATTTCATTTTTTGATACCCCAATTTATTTTTACTTTATTTAATTTTTCTAAATTAGTGTGTATTCTATATCTCACCTTTAAAACTATCACTACATTCCATTTTACTATTAATGGAACCTGGCAATATATTAGGCTTCATTTCTTAAAAAGTTTTGGATCACAGAGAGGTACAAATATGGCAGAGGAGGAACACCGGTGTGGGGTGTTATTGATGGGGGGCACATTGTTGGGAAGGAGTTGTCCAGGGCATGTATATATTATACATAAAAATGTTTGGATATTTTCATAGTGGTTATAGTTACAAACAACAAATGAGGGATTGCTGAGTTTCTAGCAAGGTGAGCT
This sequence comes from Dasypus novemcinctus, assembly GCF_030445035.2. Classification (NCBI taxonomy): domain Eukaryota; kingdom Metazoa; phylum Chordata; class Mammalia; order Cingulata; family Dasypodidae; genus Dasypus; species Dasypus novemcinctus. The sequence goes on from NC_080691.1 coordinate 69,403,108, forward strand.
CTATCACATTCCCCAACTGAATAGCAACAATCCACCAAGTGCAATGACAAAGACCAATAAAGAAGGATGGCCCAACAATGAGCCTTTGATACTGATGACTATGATTATGAGCCTGTGTGCCTGAAATATGAACTAGGCCTAGAGCTGCAGGGTGCCTAAGATGTAATGCATGTAAATGCATTACCTTCCCCCCAGCATGGGACATGACTCCTGAGGATGAGTCTCCCTGGTGCTGAGGGATTACTACCAAGCACCAGCTGATGATGTAACTAGAAAAAGACCTTGAATAAAAGGGTCAACTCAGACCAGCAGAATATCTCAGCCTTCATGTGATATCCGGTGTTAAAGACTGTTTTTTGACCTTGAATGAAAAGGGAAAATGGAAAGGACAAATGAGTTTATATGGCTATAAGTCCCCAAAAAAGAGTTGGGAAGTCATCAGAGGGGTCATGCTTATGCATGCCTCAGCAGGGTTCAAGAGACAGCCAAAGTAGATGCAAGCCTAGATACTGGTTCTCCTGAGGGCTATAGAGACCCACAGGTTATGATCATAGCAGATGGCTTTGGAGTTCAGTGGCATGTCAGTTGGCCCTCTCTCAAGTTTGTGTCCCTGAGTGTGATGGAGTTGGATTCAGATGTGACCTTTCTGGACATGCCTCTTCTGTTACTTTTACTGGACATGTGGTTGTCACTGGGGTTGGTGTATACTTAGGAGACCTGAATCTCTGGACTGTCCATGTGACAGCTGGGCCTTGAGCCTCAGCAGACTTGCAACTCATACCCTCTGATTTATTGGACTCACCCTGATCAGCTAACAGGGTGGTGAAGGTGGTCAACCACCACACCAGGGAGCCAAGAGTACCTATAACTGCAAGTAGGAGAACTGCATCAATCATCCATGTAAAATCTAAATACCCTCTCAATGTAGGGGTGGAGTGGACATAACCATCCCAGGGTCCATAGGATGGAGGAATAGAGTATGGATTAAAGTGGATTTACTGATATTCTACAATGGAACTATTGTGATTAGTAATGGAAGAAATTGTAGCATTGATGTGGAGAAAGTGGCCACGGTAGCTGCTGAGGGTTGGGAGAGGCAAGAAGAGATATGACGTGGGGGCATTTTCAGGACTTGGAGTTTCGTGGGTGGCACTGCAGGGACAGATGCTGCCATTATTCACTGGGTGGGCTGGGGGACAGTGTAAACCACAATGTGAACAATTATCCATGTGGTGCAGCAGTGCTCTAAAATGTATTTGCCAAATACAATGAATGTCCCACAATGATGAAAGAGGTTGTTGATGTGCAAGGAGTTGGGTGACGGGGGGTATATCAGGACCTCGTATATATATTTTTTCCCATCCATAAACATTTTTTAATTCATTTTTTAAAAAATATTACATTAAAAAACTATGAGGTCCCCATTCACCCCCACCGTCTCCACCCCACCACTCCCCCCACAGCAACACTCTCCCCATCATCATGACACATCCATTGCATTGGGTGAGTATCTCTGGGCATCGTGGCACCTCATGGTCAATGGTCCACATCATAGCCCATACTCTCCCACGTTCCATCCAGTGGGCCATGGGAGGATCTACAATGTCTGGTAATTGTCCCTGCAGCACTACCTAGGACAACACCAAGTCCCGAAAATGCCTCCACATCTCATCTCCTCCTCCCATTCCCCACAGCTACCATGGCCAATTTTTCCACACCAATGCCATATTTTCTCGATTACTAACCACAATAGTTCATGAATAGAATATCATTAAGTAAACTCTAATCCTTACTGTATTCCTCCTTCCTGTGGACCTTGGCTTGGTTGTGTCCATTCCACATCTATGTCAAGAGAGGGCTTAGAATCCACATGGATACTGGATGCAATCCTCCTGCTTTCAGTTGTAGGCACTCTAGACTCCATGGTGTGGTGGTTGACACTCTTCAACTCCATGTTAGCTGAGTGGGGTAAGTGCAATAAATCAGAGTGTAAGAGCTAAAGTCTGTTGAGGCTCAGGGCCTGGCTATCATATTGTCAGTCCAGAGATTCAGATCCCCTATATATCTTAAACCCCAGCACCAACTACAATTCCAGTAAAGTAGCATGAAAGGCTTGTGAAAAGAGATCCCATCTGAGTCCAGCTCCATCACGCAGAAACACCAACTCCAAAGAAGGGCCAACTAACATGGCAGTGAACTCCATCTGCCATGACCATAAAACCTGTGGGTCTCTTTAGCCCTCAAAAGGACCAATATCTGGGGTTGTATCTACTTTATCTGTCTCTGAGACTGCTCAGGTGTACATAAGGGCAATCCTTCTGACAACGTCCAGACTCTTTTTTAGAGACTCATAGCCATATAAACTCATTTGTCCTTTCCATTTCCCCCTTAATTTAGGTCAAACAGCATTTTCAACTCCTGTTATTATATGTAGACAGGGATATTCTGCTGGTCCACGTTGAACCTTTAATTCAAGGTCATTTTCTAATTACGCCATCAGCTGGTACTTGGTAGTGATCCCTCGGTGCCAGGGAGGCTCATCCCGGGTGTCCTGTCTCATGCTGGGAGGAAGACAGTGCATTTACATGCTGAGTTTGGCTTCGAGACTGGCCACATTTGAGTAACACAGAGGCTGTCAGGAGGGAACTCCTAGGCACAGTGCTGCTCTAGGCCTTGTTCTTATTTCAGGTGTATAGGCTCACAAGCACAGTCATTAGTATCAGGAGAAATGAAAAAAAGAGTATATATGAAAAATCCACAGTTAACATCATTTACAATGGTGAAATCCTAAAATCTTTCCCTTTAATATCAGGAACAAAACAAGAATGCCCACTATCACCCCTCCTTTTTAACATTGTGTTATAAGTACTTGCTCAAGTACTGAGGAAAGAAGCAGATATAAAAGGCATTCAAATTGGAAAAGAAGAAGTCAAAATTTCACTATTTGCCAATGGCATGATCCTATACATAGAAAACCCTGAGAAATCTCAAACAAACTTCTAGAAATTATGAGTTCAGTTAAGTTGCTTTCTATTAGATCAAAACACAAAAATCAGTAGCATTTCTGTACACCAATAATGAGCAAGCTCAGGAGGAAATCAAGAAACAAATACCATTTACAATAGTCAGTAAAAAAATCAAATACCTAGGAATAAATTTAACTAAAAATGTAAAAAGCTTATACACAGAAAACTACATGACACTGTTCAAGGAAATCAAAGAAGACTAAAAGAAATAGAAGAATAGGCCTTGTTCACGAATAAGAAGAATAAATATGATTAAGATGTCTATCCTTTCCAAATTGATGTACAGATTTAATGCAATCCCAATAAAAATCTACACAGCATTTTTTAATGAACTAGAAAAAGTAACTATGAAATTTATTTGGAAAAGAAAGAAGCCCCAAATACCGAAGACACATTGAAAAAGAAAAAAAGAAATTGGAGGTATCACACTACTTGACTTTAAAACGTACTACAAAAATTCAGTGGCCAAAGCAGCATGGTATTGGCACAAGGATAGAAATACTGACCAGTGGAACTGAAATGAGAGTTCTGATATAGATACTAACCTATACAGTCACTTAGTATTCGACAAGGCCACCAAGCCCATTCAATGGAGAAAGAATGGCCTCTTCACCAAATGGTGCTTGGAGAACTGGATATCCACATGCAAAAGAATGAAAGAAGATTATCATTTCACACCTTGTACAAAAATCAACTCAAGATGGATCAATGACCTAAAATAAGAGGCAAGACCATAAAGACATTGGGAAACAATGTAAGGAAGCATCTACAGGACCTTGTAATAAAAGTCTTCATGACCTTCACACACAAAGCATAAGCAGCAAAAGAAAAAATAGATAAATGGGACCTTGTCAATATTAAAGCCTTTTGCACCTCAAAGGAGATTATCAAGAAAGTGAAAAGACAGCTAACCCAATGGGAGAAAATATTTGGTAACCACATATCTGATAGGAACCTAATATCCAGCATACATAAAGAAAACCTGTATCTCAAAAACAAAAAGACAAACAATCCATTTAAAAAATGAGCAATAGATTTGAACAGACACTTCTCCAAAAAAGAAATACAAATGGCTAAAAAGCACATGAAAAGATGCTCAACATTACTAGCTATTTGAGAAATGCAAATCAAAACTACAATGAGATATCATCTTACACCCATTAGACTGACGGTTATTACAAAAAAATAACACAGAAGACTACGAGTGTAGGACACAATTTGGAGGAATGGGAGCACTCATCCACTGCTGGTGGGAATGCAGAAGGATCCAGCCATCTGCTGGACAGTGTGGCAGTTCCTCAAACTAGCTATAAATTTCCATATGACCCAGAAATTCCACTGCTGGTATATACCCAGAAGAACTGAAGACAAGGACACAAACCAATATATGCGCACCATTGTTCATAATAGCATTATTCACTATTGCCAAAAGTTGGAATCAGCCTAAATGCCCATTAACAGGTGAATGGATAAACAAAATGTGGTATATACATACAATGGAAGACTATTCAGTTGTAAGAAGGAATATAGTACTAACATATGGAATAACATGGATGAATCTAGAGGACGTTATATTGAATGAAGCAAGCCAGGCATTGAAAGACAAATATATATGACATCTCTAATATGAATTAAGAAAATCAAGCTGTCTCAGAGAGTAGAGACTGGATGATAGGCTTACAAAAAATTGGGGGAGAGATGAAGGTTGTGAGCTGATACCCACAGGGGCTAAATCTATGATAAAGCAGAGGTAAGTAGATGTGCAGGGAAGGGATATGTCAGGGGCATAGGGACACTATTGGGTGGGACTTTGCAGGCTTTAGGGGTGTTAGGTTTGGGAGGATGGGTCAGATGGTCCATGGAATTGTGGGGAGGTTTTGGGGGGAGCAGGTGAAAAATGGGAGATGGTCAAGTAAGTGGTTGAAACTATAATGTTGAGAAAACTCTTTAGAAAATATAAGAAAGTGTTACTTGTTTAAGGGGTTTTATGAGGGCCTCTGGCACAGGGTACACCTAAGGCAGGATTCTACAGAGGGTGTGAGTGCTCACCTTCTCATTTTGTGTTATATCTTTGGTTGGAGACCCATACAATGAGTGGGAATGTGTACCACCATCCTGGGGAGGCTCGGTGTTCTCAGAGGGAAGGATGTCCCTTGATAGCAGTGGTGGCTCAGAACACCATACAAGATTTATCTTGCCCCTATATAATTCCTCCTACTCTGTCCCAGGCAACCATTTTTTTTCTTTTTCTTTCAATGTCTTTTTGGTAAAGATACAGAGCTCACAAAAAATATTACAGTAAAAAACATAAGAGGTTCCCATATACCCCACAAATCACACCCCCAGCCCCATCCTCCAATATCAAAAACCTCTTTCATCATTGTGGCACATTCATTGCTTTTGGTGAATACATTTTGGAACACTGCTGTACTGCATGGATTATATTTTACATTTTAGTTTACACTCTCCCCCCAGTCCATTCAGTGGGTTATGGCAGGATAATGTCCATCATCTGTTCCTGCAGTATCATTTACAACAACTCCAAGTCCCCAAAATCACTTCTCTTCCTCCCTCACCCTGCTCTCAACAAGTACTGTGGCCACTGTCTCCACTTCAATGACACAATTTCTAACATTGCTAGAGTCACAATATTTCTATAGTAGAATACCAGCAAGTCCACTCTAATTCTTATTTTATTCCTCCATCCTGAGGATACTGGGATGGTGATGCCCACTCCACCTCTAAATCAAGAGGGAGCTTAGATCCCACATGGCTGATGGATTCAATTCTCCTGCTTACAGTTTTAGGCACTCTCGGTTCCCTGGTGTGGTGGTTGACCATATTTACCTGGACCTGGGTGGGTCCAACAAACTGAAGAGGTGTTGCAACTCTGCTGAGGCTCAGGACCCAGCTGGCACATGGCCAGTCCAGAGATTCAAGTCTCCTGAGTAAACAACAACCCGAGGACCAACCACAGTTCAGTAAATGTGAGAGAAGAGGCATGTGTAGAAAGATCACATCTGAGTCCAACTTCATTATATTCAGGAGCACAAATTCCAAAGTAGGGCCCATTGATAATGCACTGAACTCCAGAGCCATTTTCTATGACTGCAGAAACTCTGGGTGTCTGTAACACTTAGGAACACCAGTACCTTGGGTTGTATCTACTTTGACTGCCTCTGGGATCCTGAGGAGAAGTGCATAATCACTATTCCTCTGATGACCTCCTGACTCATTTTGAATTCTCTTAGCAATATGAACTCATTTGTCTTTACCACTTCCCCCTTTTTTGCAAGTTCTTTTTATAGTTGCACCTCTAGCTAATGATTGGTAGTAATTCCTTGGCACCAAGGAGGGTCATCCCTGGGAGTTTTGTCCCACACTGGGGGGAAGATAATGCATTTACATGCTGAGTTTGGTTTATAAAGTGGCCACATTTGGGCAACATTGAGGCTTTCTGAAAGTAACTCAGACACCTTTCGGCTCTAAGCCTAGGTGAAATTTCAGGCATTCAGGCACATAAGCATAGTTATCAGTATCAAGGGCCAATCATTGGATCATCCTTCTTCACTGGTCTTTGCTCTTGCACTTGATGGATTGTTGCTGTTCCATTGGGGAATGCAACAGAGCTCCCCTGGCCAGGAACTCAGCAGTCCCTCAGTTGTCATTTGTAACTCCAGTTACTATGACAATATCTAATGATAATCCAAATATATTTATATACCCTATATACATGCCCTGGAGAACCTCCCCCCAACCACTTTCCCTCCATCAACAGCACCCCACACCAGTGCTCATCTCCTGTCATAGTTGAACCACTCTGTGATCCAAAACTTCTTCAAACATGAAGCCTAATATATTGGAAAATTAAATTAGTAGAAAAATGAAATAGTAATTATAGGATTAAAGATTAGAAAAAGAATACATACTAATTTAGAAAAACTAAAATAAAGTAAAAAATGAATTGTGGTATTAAAAATTTAAAAATATCATAAAACTTTGTTTTGGACATTTTGCCTCTAATAGGTTTTGACCTGTATGTACAGTGGCAAGATCCTGTGTGTCTCCATAACCCTCAGGAGAACCAGTAACTGGGGTTGTATCTACTTTGGCTGTCTCTGGAACCCTGTGAAGCATGTGCAATTGTGACCCCTCTGATGACCTCCTGCCTTTTTTTGAAGACTCATCATAGTCATATAAACTCATTTGTCTTCCCATTTTCCCATTTTATTCAAGGTCTTTTTCTAGTTGCTTTACCAGTTAGTGATTGGGAGTAATCACTCTGTCTCAGGAAGGCTCATTCCTGGGAGTCATGTCGCATGGTGGGGAGGAAGGTAATACATTTGCATGCTTAGTTTGGCTTAGAGAGTGGCCACATTTGAGCAACATGGAGACTCTCAGGAGATAACTCTTAGGCACCTTGCAGCTCTAACCCTAGTTCAAAGTTCAGGCATACAGGCTCATATGCATAGTTATCCATATCAAGAGTTCATCATTGGAACATCCTTCTTCACTTGTCTTTGCTCTTGTACTTGGGGGAAATTGGGGAATGTGACAGAGCTCCTCTGGCTATGAACTCAGCACTCCCTAAGTTCTCATTTGTTACTGTAACTACTATGAAAATACCCAACATATATCTAAACATTTTTATGTACCCTATATACATGCCCTGGAGAACTCCCTCCCAACCATGTGTCCCCGATCAATAACACCCCACATCAGTGTTTCTCCCCTGCTCCGGTCTGGCGGGGGCAAGTCCAGGGATGTGTGGGAAGAAGCAGGGTGGGGCAGGAGTCGAGAGAAGAATGGAGGCAAGACAGGGTTCTGATCAAGCCTCGTTTATTGGGGGTAGAACATGGGAATATATAGAGAGGAAAGGGAACGTGTACATAGGTGATAGGCTGGTCTTGTGGGTGGCAGACATCCAAGGAGGGGATTGGCCGACAGTTCGCACCAGGTCTGCAGAGTTTTGCGCCTTGCACATGCATATTGCTGTGGTCACCTGAGTAGTGGCAGGAGGGGGAGAACAAAGAAGCAGGGAGAAGAAGAATAAGGAAATGACAGGGCAGATTTGTGAACTCCGCCATGTTGTGAGAGGCTGTAAACAGACCTCACAGCAGGTGGCTCCACACAGGTCCCCCTTCTCTGTTTAATGTGTGATGAATTGAAGAAAGGAACAGCTGGTGATGGCTCATGATAGAGCAGGGCTTATTTTCAGTAGTGGCATGCAGCTGCAAGGTGCTCCCATGCTGAAAGGGGGGCTGTGCCTGTCTTAGGTTGGGGCTGCACCCGGTAAGCAATTCGTCTTACCCGGTATGCAATCAATCTTACCGTCATTGGGAAGCAAAAGGCCACGTCCCTGTCTTAGGTTGACTGATGGGTCAGCCCAGTTGCCCGTCATTGGCTAACCAGACCAGCGCCTCAGCGATAAATGACTTGCAAATATAGCAAGCTATAACAGAGAGCTCTATACCATGCATGACATGCATGGCATACTGAGATTAGTGGGTGAGGCTACACCCGCCCTGTTCTGTTTAAGCCAGGGTGCCCGTTGCCCTTATGAGCTGCTAAATCCCTTACTGAAGCTGTTCAGCGATATCAATTAAACAGAGAAGGGTTAGCTGCGATACGGTCAGTTGTGACCGTCGGCAGGGAAAACAGGCAAGAAAACGCAATTAGAGTACAAGTAGGCAAAGGCAACATAAGAGATTTGCATTTTCAAAGGTTGGTTGTTTGTTCTTCGGTCTGGATAGGCCGGTATTGATGAACAGCGGCAAGATACATTATGTGGGCTGAGATTTGCTTCATCCTTTCTTGGAGGAATTTAAGGAGGCATGGTGCAAATGCACAGATTAAAAGAAGAGCAATTAGGGGGCTGAGGAGGGGACCTAGGCAGGTCACAAGAGGGGAAGTGAGCCAGGCGGATAAGGGGGAGGTTGATTGGGAGGGCAGTATTCCTTCCCACAATTCTCACAACTTCTTAACATTTTGCTAAACAATACCAGATTCATTTATATAGTAGCAGCATTCCTCCTGGAGGAAAAGGCAGGTTCCCCCTTTTTTCAGCTGTGAGTAAGTTAAGGGCCCTGCAGTTTTTTTTTTTTTTAAAGATTTATTTATTTATTTAATTTCCCCCCCTCCCCTGGTTGTCTGTTCTTGGTGTCTATTTGCTGCGTCTTGTTTCTTTGTCCGCTTCTGTTGTCGTCAGCGGCACGGGAAGTGTGGGTGGCGCCATTACTAGGCAGGCTGCTCTTTCTTTTCACGCTGGGCGGCTCTCCTCACGGGCACACTCCTTGCGCGTGGGGCTCCCCCATGCGGGGGACACCCTTGCGTGGCACGGCACTCCTTGTGCGCATCAGCGCTGCACATGGCCAGCTCCACACGGGTCAAGGAGGCCCGGGGTTTGAACCGTGGACCTCCCATATGGTAGACGGACGCCCTAACCACTGGGCCAAAGTCCGTTTCCCTGGGCCCTGCAGTTTTGAAGGACTACTTGGGCAAGGGATGTTAGTTGCCACTGCAGAGAGTCAAGAGACTGCGCACTGGATTCTAGGCTAATTTGTCATTGTTGTTTAAAGTATTGCAAGCTGATGAGGCCATGACCAAGAGCACCACCTGCTGTGGCAGCTGCAGCGACTGAACCTGTGAGGCTAATTTTTTTACCAATATAGGGAGGAAGGTGGCTGTCTTTGACTCAGATGGGGATAGTAAAAATTTTTAGTTTGCCTTCTCCATAGTATGTTAGTTGTGGGGTAATGGCTACTAGGATGCAAGGCTTCATTTTTATAGAATAGAGCATTTTTGGGTTATAGTTAATTTTCCAACCACAAACACATAAGGATCTCTTACACATGCCTGAAGATGAATTTGATTTAAATGCAGATATTGACCATTCTTACTATTATTCCCAATCCATTCTATAGTAGGAGCTATTCCTAGAAAAACTTTGCACAAATTCTTTTGTTTATGTATAGATGTAATATTACACCATGGAGAAAGGATCCATTTCCCTTTCTGTTTCCAAAATATAACTTTTTGTAAAAATTATTTTTTGTTGTCCTTTACTATTTAGACCATGCCAAATAAATCTGTCATTATATTCAATGGGACTCCCCATAGGGGCACTTTCCCACACTATTCCATAGGAATCATTAAAAAATGACAGACCCTCTTCCTATATGGCACTCTTGCCATCCTTCTTTATCCCTACTGTCTTTTTGCAGACAATCATAAGTAGGATTTTTGGTCATGAATAAATTGGAAGAGGGAAATAAAGTCACAATAAACTGAGTATTATTATTTTTAAAGATAGTTATGGCCTGATTTTTAACCTACATACAGGAAGGATGGTTACTAATGCATAAGGGTTGATAATTAAATGGTAATATGAGATTATCGATTCTTTGTCTTTCTTTATAGGGTTTAATTGGCAATCAATTATCAATTGGTTTAGGGAATATATGGGTTTTATTCAGATATATATGAAATAATGGATTTTTCCAGGTTAACACTCTAAGTAATGGGGGGTTAAGTATATAGGCCTAATAAGTGTAATTACTGGCAGCTTCCTTATTACTTACGATCACCATCATCAGAAGTTGTAGAAGACTCCAACTCTTCATTCTGGGGTTTAATCCTTTTCACAGATAACTAATTTTGTTCTCCATTTTCTGAAATGATAAGAGCATAGCCTTACCTCCTTACTTTAATCTTGCCTTTTTCCATTCATTGCTTAAAATATCTTTCTAGAATATTGGTTGATTTTCATTCTTTGCATCAACTGTAGATGTTTGACATTTTCTAAGTGACATTCCACAGGTGTTTGCGGCAGCGGTCTTCATAGCCTGGCCCTGTCCCTTGGGCCAGGCGGTTCTTCCCGGAGGCGAGGTCGAGGCGGGAGACTTGGCCGAGTCTCCCGCGGAGGCGTGCAAGGTGTGGAGGGCGAAAGGAACAAAGGAGATGAAACGCCCTTGTGGAGCTGTAACAGAGCCGTTTATTGGGGAATGTACAGAGATTATATAGGGCTGTGGAGGAGGGGCGGGCAGAGTTCTTGCTGGGATGCCATATAAGGCGTGCTGGGGAGACTTTCGATGAGGATTGGTAAGGAGCAACACGGAACTGCTAGGAGGGGGGGTACGGGAAGGGGCGGGAATGGCGTCACAGCGAGGGGAGGTGGGAAGAGGAGGGGAAGGGGGAGTGGGGGAGCCGTCAGGATGTTGCCTTTTGGCGGGAACAGTGGGCATAGCCTAGATGACTGGCCGTCTCGTAGTGGGCCTGGGCAGGCTCAGGGCTTGCGCCCGTACCAGCCCTTCCCTTGACCACTGGCTCCAGGTTACGTGTCTACCTTCCGCCAGGGCTGGCCCCTACTGAGGAGGAGGCTATCCCACATTTCCCCCTGGTTTTTTAATTAAAAGAACTGGGGGCTCCCCCTATAAAGAAAGGGGCAGGGTAGGGCGGAGGCGGGGGGGAAGGTATAGGGAAGAGTCGGGTAGGGACTGTGTGGGGAGGGGGGTAGATGGACAGCTGATTGGGCTCGATTGGAGGGTGGCGAGAGTCTCTGGATGAGAACAAGTAAGGCAAAAAGTATGAAGTTATTGAGCTTGGCGGCTGGGGGACAGCAGACAGTTCTGAAGTCATATGGCAGTTGTCTGGATGTCAGGACAGTGGGAGGGTTTAGTTCTTCTCTTCAGACGTGTGGGATGGGGCTGGGCAGGGGGGCCGTCTTCTGTAGCGAGTCGCTGGTACTGGACGCGCACGTAGGATGTGAAGACTGCATTTGCTTGGTCTTTGGCGAGCTGGATGATTTTTCTGATGGCCCAGGGACCTATAGTGAGGGCTAGGATGATTATGATTAGTGGACCCAGAAAGGGGAGGAGGTACGGAAGGAGGGTATGAAAGACTCCAGAAAAGTAGTTAGCTGCTTCGCGCTCTCTTTGGCATCGCTCTAATCCTTCTCGGACCTTTCTTAGACTGTCCTCGGTGAGGCCCGTAGAGTTGGCATATATACAGCATTCTTCCCCAAGGGCGGCACAGAGGCCTCCCTCCTTGAGGAGAAGAAGGTCAAGGCCCCGGCAGTTCTGGAGGACTACCTCGGAAAGGGAGTTAAGAGAATTTTTAAGATGGGAGATAGCTGTTTGGAGATGGGCGATGTCTTCATCGACGGCTTGCCTGAGGGAGGAGAGAGAAGAGGATTGCGTGGCGAGGGCAGCTACTCCTGTGCCTGCTCCGGTGAGACCTAGAAGGGTAGCAACAGTGAGGACAGTGATGGGCTCTCTTTTTTGCAGATGAATGGGGAGATTTTGACCCTGCAAACAGGAGAAGAACTCTTCGTTAGGATGGAAAAGGACTCGAGGGGCGAGAAGAATGAGCAGACAGGTTTCATTGGTGGCATTGAGGGTGGCGACGTTGAGGCAGGGGGTTAATCCTGTGGATGTGCAAAGCCATTGGGAGGTGTTATGGGGGATTAAGAATTTGGCGGAAGCACCGGGAGAGGAGTAGTTGGAGCAAGCTTTTAGGGGGGGATGGGAACCTTGGCGAGAATGAATGCAGTGCCCTGTGGAAGAAACGGATTGAAAGGTTAAGGGGACAGAGGAGGTGTTCCAGTTGCATTTGGCTGGATTCTGTTCAGAGGATTCACTGAAAGTGAGGTTAGTGGCAACAGGCTCGTACAGAGAAAGAGAGGGGGAGAGACAAAGCCAGCAGCTTGCAGTGAGGTCGGAGTGGGAGGTGTTCAGAGAGGTGTACGAGGCTTTGATTAGGTTGATGAGAGGGCTGGAATGCCGAGTAGGGGGGAGGTGAAGTTTGGGGTTCTGAGAGCTAGGGAAGGCAGTTATAGGGGAGGCATTAGACGGAGGCGGGGCGGAGGCGGAACGAGGCGAAGGGGATGGCCGTTTCGGCGAAGGAGCTGGAGGGTTAAATGCTGCGTTGGGACCAACGGCAACTGGAGGATACTTCTTTATTATGAAAAAGGCGCCGTAATCGTAACCGGAGGCATATAGCTGGAATCCCCAGCTGTGACCTGACAACCAGCTATAGTCTAGGGGTTTTTTTACTGTGAGCGAGACCTTGCTCCAAGAGGGCGACTGGTCGGAAGCAGCTGAAACTGAAAGCTTAAGATACGGGTCTTGATTAGGGGCGTTGTTCCAGCCGTAAGCCATGGTTTCACAACCCCATGAGGGGCAATAATATTGTGCAGGGTCATGGCAGCCTCGGGCAGAGGAGGGGCAGATATAAAACCCGGATACTTCTGGTCTCTTAGCGCCCCATGGGCTGGAGGTAAGGAGCCCACATGAGAGGTATCCATACTTTTGTGGTGAAGTAGGGGGGGGAAATGCTGCGAGGGAGCATACATGGGCAGTGAGGATGGGCGTGCCGGAGGTTACCTTATATGTGAGTATTTTTTCTTGTTGCCAGAGGCTTAGGGTCCAGTTAAAGGGTTGGTGTTGTGGGCTGGCCTGGGTGGAAGAGGCGAGGGCAAGCATAATCATTAGGATAGAAGCAATACTTGGGTGAGGGTTATGAAGGTGTAGGGGGCTGGCTTTAGCTCGTTGGTAGAGGCACAGAATTTCCATGACTTCTCGCCTCTCTGGGGGCAGCTCCGACGATGACCTGGGGTCCTGATCCAGGCGCAAAGTTGTCATTTGGTGCACTAGGTTGCGTAGACGGCGACGTTCTCGTCTCGTCAGTCGTGTGGCTGCTGGTGGCAGGCCAGATTGCTCTTCCGGGGATCCAGATTGGCTGTGATGCATTTTCTGGAAAGACACAAGCAGACCCACGCCCCTGGGCAAGGAGTGGGGAGGGACCCTTCCAGGTATTATCCTCTGGGTTCTTCCAGTATACCATTGGGGCCTGAGTGGGTCTACATGAGGGCCCCCAATGTCTATGTAAGGGTGAGAGCCCTTCCTTATTAAAGGTGAGTAAATTTAGATGTATGAGGACTGCGGTAACCAGGTCTCCAGGAGGCGCCTGGGGGAGCATTGCCCTCTCCTTTTCAATTTGTGCTTTTAACCGGCGGTGCTGGCTTTCAACAATGGCCTGTCCCTGAGGATTGTAGAGGATACTGAAGTGATGGGTGATGTTATACAGTTGAAGAAAGGCAGCAAAGGAGGCACTGCGATAGGCAGGCCCATTGTCTGTTTTTATGTCCCAGGGAACTCCCATGAAGAGAATTCCTTGTCTTAAGGCTTTGACACAATGTTTGGCTGTTTCCCCAGCAAGGGGGACTGCATAGCACATGGCTGAGAAAGTGTCAATTATCACATGCATGTATTTGAGATGCCCAAAGGAGGGAACGTGCATGACATCCATTTGCCATCTGGAGTTGGGCTTTAGGCCTCGCGGGTTGACCCCTTGAGGTTGTAGGGGGCCAAGTGGTGCGAAGGGCGCGCAGACAGCGCAATTGCGGACTAAGTGTTTGCAGGTGTTTAGAGGGAGTCCACACAGATGATGCAGAGATGTGGCTGAGAAGTGAAATTTGGAATGTAGCAGCTTGGCCTGGTTGATAGTGTCTCCCGGGGGGGCTGCCGAGATGGCCAGTACCGCTTGGTCATTTTGGGCTGAAACTGCTTGGTCTACTATATTATTGCCATTAGCCAATGGCCCAGGGAGGCCCGAGTGACTACGAATGTGGCTAATGAACCAAGGGTTCTGTCAGTGTTCTAAGATACTTCGGAGGTCTGCAAGGGCTTTATCAATGGCTGAGTCCCCCGGAAAAAAGGTGGAAAAGGCGAGGACTCAGCAGACCTGATAGGTGTAAAGGCTGTCTGTGAAGATGTTTACTGGGTGGTCGTGGTGGTCCGTGAGCGTACAGGAGACTGCTAGGATCTCACCTACTTGGACAGAATGGAGGTTGACATATCCAGTCAGGCGGGGTTCAGCAGCATTGGGGAGGTAGGAGAGGGTGGCAAACCGGGTTTTGGAGGCGTCTGTAAAGACGGTGATTGCCCCGGGGATGGGTGCAGAGGAGGGGAAGGGATGGAAGGGGCTGCGGAAGGGGAGCTTAGCCAGCCCTTGCAGCAGCCAATGGCTAGGATAATGACAGCTGAACTCACCATGAAACCCTTCCAAAAGGATTTGCATGTCTGGGTTATCCCGTATGAGCAGGCTTGTTTGTCTGGCGTCTAGGGGCCAGACAATCTTTTTTGGTTGTGCCCCGAAGACATGGATAGCCAATGTGACTAGATCTGAAGCCAGGCTGATCCAGAGCTGCACTGCAGGGCAGATTTTTCTTAATTGGGTCTTGGTGGGATGCGCCCAGAGCAGGGGGCCATCTTGCCACAGGCAGCCCATTGGGGTCCCGGGCGTGGGGAGGACAAGTGCTATAAGATGGCTCTCTCTAGTACTAATTCTATGGAGGCAGCAGGTGGCGAGTGCCTTGTTGACAGCGGCTATGGCTTCCTTTGCCTCTTGGGTGAGTTTAATGCACCGGGAGACTGCTTGCGGCGGGGCTTCGGGGACACTTAATAGTGCAAAGAGTGGTTGGAGCTGTGTGGTGGTAATGGGCAGCGCGGAGCGGAGCCAGTTAATTTGACCGCAGAGCTGTTGAAGTTCAGTTAAAGTGACCCAGTCAGGGATGTCTAACTGGGGGGCAGATGGGGAAATGGTCTTATCAATAGTGAATCCCAAAAAGGTTAGGGGTGGTGTCATTTGGACCTTATCTGGTTGAACGGAAAGGCCGATATCAGCTAAGTTAGTTGTCAGGTCAGCAAGGATCTGAGGAAGAGCAGAGGCATCTTCAGAGGCTACTAATATGTCATCCATGTAATGAATGAGCATAACCTGCTCCCGTAGGGGGGCCACTGCATGGTTGACATACATCTGGCAGATAGCCAGACTGTTTCACTCCCTTGCGGGAGGACCTTCCATTGGTACCTGCTGGCTGCGCCCACATGATTGGGGACAGGAACAGTAAAGGCAAAGCGAGGGCGGTCCCGCTCATGTAATGGGATGGAAAAGAAGCAGTCTTTTATATCAATTGTGGCCACATGATAATGAACTGGAATGGCCATTGGATGGGGGAGTCCCGGTTGTGGGGATCCCATAGGAAGAATATGCTTATTAATTTCTCTCAGATCATGGAGGAGTCTAAATTTCCCTGTGGACTTCTTTTGAATGACAAATACTGGTGAATTATAGGGGCTGGTAGAGGGTTCAATGTGGCCAGTGCTCAATTGTTCCTGAACGAGGGCTTGGAGCGCTGCTAGCTTATGTGTGGGGAGGGGCCACTGCTCCACCCAAATGGGTTCCTCGGTGTCCCACTGCAGAGGAACGGGTGCTGGAGGTGTTAAGCGAGCAGTGGCATATATCATTGGGGGGGCTGCGTGGTAAGCACTGCCCCAGAGGCGGCGAGGATATCACGGCCCCATAAGATTTGGTCTATGGTATGGAGGAATAACGGGCGGAAGGTGCCTGTTCGACCGTCTTCATCTTCCCATATGAGGGGTCTCATAGCTTGTAATGAGGGAGAGGTGCCGATGGCCCCGATTACCGAGGGGCCATCTAGGACCTGCCAAGGCATAGCCAGTTGGGCGGGCATGCAGGAGACTTCTGCCCCCGAATCAAGTGTACCTGTATACCATTGCCCCTCGATCTTTAATTTACGAGTGGGCCTTTGTGGGGTAATGGGGACAGTCCATAAAAGCGTTTTGGGTGGCTCCCCTGGCGGGCCTGCAGGAGTGACTTGGCTCTCATTTGCAGAGCCCGGTTTGGGAGGGGGCTCCGAGGGTGCCTCATTGGTCTGGTTGATTCCTTTGGAAATAGTGTGCCAGCGATAAGGGCAATGCCAGTCTCTACAAGGAAACTGGGGACAGTGGCCATTAATGACCCATGGAAAGGCATCTGAGTGGACTTTGTAGTGGGTGCCTTAGGGATGGGGCTGAGGCATGCCCCTTTGGAAGTTTAAAGGCTTGTTGGCCGGTTGTCCAGAGGGCATGGAACGGGGGGCGGATTGGCAGTCATGTGCCCAATGAAACCCCTTACCACAGCGAGGGCAGGGGGTAGTTGATGGGCGGCCTCCTCGTGGCAAGGGCCGAGGGGGAGGCTTGGCCTTCAACAGCTGACTGGGGCCCTCTGGTGGCGGGGCCTTGTGAGGGCACTCTCGAGCAAAGTGCCCAGTTTCGCCACAGCGGAAGCAGCCGGCGGTAGCCACTAGTGCTGCAGTGACAGTGCCAGAAACCGCATTAGCGAGGGCTGTGGTGGATGGGTCGAGGCCGCTACAGGCAAGGACCCAGTCATGGATACCCTTGTCTCGCACTGGAAGGATGGCTTGTTTACATATTGGATTGGCCCCTTCTAGGATTAACTCGTGCGCCAATGCCAATTGCGCTTGGGGGTCATGAACCTTGCGGGAGCAGGTGTCCTCTACCCTTGAGACAAAGGTGGCAAATGGCTCATCCCGGCCTTGGGTTAACTTTGCAAACTTTTCGGGTTTGCTAGCCGAGCAGTTGCAGAAGGCTCGCAAGGCAACGTCTCGAAGAATTGGCCAGAAGTCAGCCAGGACCCGCTGGTAAGCGGTCGCCTGGACAAAGTCACCCGTACCCGTGTAGGCATCAGGAGGGTGGAGGATTCCCGTGGCTGCATTCTGAGAGATTTGCCTTTCCGCCTCTGCTTGGAAGTGGGCGCGCCAATCGACAAATTGCCCGGGGTTTAATATGGCCCGGGCGAGGGAGGTCCAATCTTGGGGGAGACAGAGGTCCATGCCGATGTCCTGCATGAGCTGGATGGCATAGGGACTACCCAATCCGTCCTCCCTGACAGCTTTCCGGAGCTGCTTAACTGTTTCGGAATTGATTGGGTACCAGTCATAGGGGCGATTAGCGGTAGGGGCAATATTCAAGGGAAAACAGCTGAGAGAGGGAGGCCCACGAGAGGGAGGGATGTTGGAGGCAAGCTGGAAACGGGGGGAGGGCGTGGGTGCAGAGCGAGGGGGCCCGGTCGATTGACTTGCCTCCGGGGCTTGTGGGTGATTCCAGCGATCACAAGATGGCGGCACAGAGGGCGCGGCCGAGGCGTAAGATGGCGGACAGGCCCTGCCCTCAGAAAGGGAGGGGTAGAGTGCACGCATCTGGGGGTGTGGTGGGGAAGTGACATCATGGTCGGGGTAGTTCTCCTTTTTGGCACCCTTTTTGGCCGAAGGAGAAGGAGGAAGTGCGCCATCTTGATGAGGTCTCGTGTTGTCTTGTCTAGGCGGGTGGAGTTCGAGCGCATGGTTAAGTTGCTCGAGTAGAGACTGTATCTGAAGGGGGTCTGAATCAGAATCTTTGTCCTCCTTGGCTGCTTGGGCCGATAGGGCCTCCTTTGATTTACTGGGGCTCCTATCTGGGGGACGAGAGCCCTGTAGGCAGGAGCGAATGGTTATTAGGGTAGGCAGCATGCCAGGAGGGAACCGCTTCCCTTCATGCTCCATGGCAGAGGTGACCCGATCGATTAAGCGATCATATGTGATAGGGTCCCAGAGGTGGCAAGTGGAGAGCCATGGATTAAAAGGCAAGAGAAGGTCCCAATAAACTTGCAGTTGTCAAACGGAGACCTTACAGCGGTGAGTATCTAAAAGTCCCACCAAGGTGCGGACCTGAGGCGCTTGCCGGGCAGATAGCCGGTTGCCCATGATATTGCCCTAGAGGGTGAAAAAGGCTAGAAGGGCCGAGACTACAAGGCTAAGAGAGGCAAGGAGAGCAAAGAACAATACTCTTTGGTGACAGGACCAATCCGAGGGAGCGAGTTCAGCGAGACACCATTGCCGATTAGAGGGACGATTATACAGACAACAACGCCGAAGACACGAAGGGGAAGAGGGGATGGGACAGCGGCGGCTGAGGGGACAGTAAGCATGGAAACGAAGTTCCAGAGATAGAGAAGCAGTTAGTGAGGAGCCGAGAGTTGAGGTATGAGTTTCTGAACGTTTATCGGTGCCTCTTAACCATAGCGGGTTGGAATAAGCCCCCAACTTGGAAGGAGAAAGCTCTGCGAGCGATTCTCCCAGACCGCCGTAGACTGTATGAGGTCACCGGCGTTCAGAGGTGACGGAGTGGAAGGAGGCTAGGAGAAGGAGGAAGGTAAGGGTAGGAGAAGCGCCGCCAAGTTATGGAGCAAGGCGGGGACGGTTCTTGAGTTCACTGGCGGTGGCCACTGGTGATCAGGCAGCGGACACCCGTGTGAAATAATACGGTAGCAACTCTGTTTTGGGTGTATGGGGAGAGGCGGCCCCTGGCTGGGGGCGGTGAAGGGAGAGGTGGCCCCAGGACGGGGGCGGTGAAGGAGAGGCAGCCCTGAGACGGGGCGGTGAAGGGTAAGGAGAGGCGGCCCCGGAGCGGGGCGGCGAAGGGCGAGGCGGCTTCGGGACGGGGCGGCGAGGGGTGAGGAGAGGTGGCCCCGGAGTGGGGCGGCGAAGGGCGAGGCAGCCCCGGGACGGGGCGGTGAGGGGTGAGGAGAGGCGGCCCCGGAGCGGGGCGGCGAAGGAGGGGCCCTTACCTTGCAGGTGGGGAGAGGGGAACTGGAGAGGCGTCCGGGAGAGTGGACTCTGGGCGGGACCGCTGCGCGAGGACGAAGAGATTCCTCACACGGGGCACCAGTTGCGGCAGCAGTCTTCATAGCCTGGCCCTGTCCCTTGGGCCAGGCAGTTCTTCCCGGAGGCGAGGGCGAGGCGGGAGACTTGGCCGAGTCTCCGGCGGAGGTGTGCAAGGTGTGGAGGGCGAAAGGAACAAAGGAGATGAAACGCCCTTGTGGAGCTGTAACAGAGCCGTTTATTGGGGAATGTACAGAGATTATATAGGGCTGTGGCAGAGGGGCAGGCAGAGTTCTTGCTGGGATGCCGTATAAGGCGTGCTGGGGAGACTTTCGATGAGGATTGGTAAGAAGCAACACAGAACTGCTAGGAGGGGAGTATGGGAAGGGGCGGGAATGGCGTCACAGCGAGGGGAGGCGGGAAGAGGAAGGGGAAGGGGGAGTGGGGAGCCGTCCGGATGTTGCCTTTTGGCGGGAACAGTGGGCATAGCCTAGATGACTGGGTGGGCTTTGGAGCGCCACATACCAACGGCCCAAGGACGTGGCATCCGTACTGGCCGTCTCGTAGTGGGCCTGGGCAGGCTGAGGGCTTGCGCCCGTACCAGCCCTTCCCTTGACCACTGGCTCCAGGTTATGTGTCTACCTTCTGCCAGGGCTGGCCCCTACTGAGGAGGAGGCTATCCCACAGGTGTTAATGAATTATAAACATTAAGAAAATTTAAAGTAAATAAAGCTTTTGCTAATTAATCTTTTGGTGTTATAATATCATCATCTCCCCCTTTTTGTTTTAAAAGCATAGTTTTTAGGGTATGATGGCTGCATTCAACTATGGCTTGACCTGTAGGATTATAAGGAATGCTGGTAACATGTTCAATACCATATTTTAAACAAAGATTCAAAGGATTTACTAATGTAAGAAGGTCCATTATCAGTTTTAATTTTCAGAGGGCATCTCCTTACAGCAAAAGCAGACCAGAGGTGTGAGTGAACATAATGAATCCATTCCGCACCTTGAGCAGTAGCCCACAAAAAATGAGAATAAGTGTCAATACAAACATGAACATATTGTAATTTACCAAAGGATGGTATGTGAGTAACATCCATCTGTCATAATTGATTAGGAGTCAGGCCTCTGGGATCAGTTCCAGCCTGAAAAGGCACCACTGTTAGTGGTTCACAAGTGGGACAAATGCAAATAATTTCTTGTGCCTGTAGTCTTGTTAACTTTTGATATTTATTTCACAGGCCTTTAGCATGAATGTGATTTAGAGCATGGTAATCATGAGCACTTTGTAAACACCCTACCAATAAATCAGCTTGAGCATTATTTGCTGTCATAGAACTAGGCAAAGAGGTATGAGAGCGTATATGAGTAATGTAAATAGGTCTTAACATAATGACAAGTTGCAAGTCAGCGAAAAGTTGAGATAACTCATTAGTAGCAAAGATATGAGCTGTTTGAATATGGTTGACAGTAAGACTTACATATTTAGAGTCAGAGACAACATTCAAGGGCTCTTAAAACATTTGTAAAACTTTAATGATGGCTGAAAGCTCTGTGTACTGAGCAGATGAATAAGGAATTTGCTAAAGCTGTTCTTTTTGAGAAATTACATATGCTGCTTTTTTATTACTATTACTATCAGTAAATACTGTACAAGATGATTGGGCTATGCACACAGCCCTGAAAAGCACTGCAAAAGTCTATTGTTGGGTTTTTTACAGATAGGGGAATGCAGCTGGCTTGATTTGTCTAAGAAGACACTAAAGAAAGTCTTAGCAAGTTTTAAAACAAAGTGATAGCAATACAGCTGGACTTTAACTTTTTGCAACAAACTAGCAGTGTTTGGGATCGCTGCATACTAGTGTTGTCACTTTAATCTATAATAAGAGGTTGTTTCTGTGACACATACTCTTTCATAATAATTAAAACCATGAATAACCACACTGTACTTCTCTTTAATATTATGCTGAAATATTGGTAACTTTATACACCTTTAAGCATTTATAGAAACTTTTTATTTATACAACTTTAATTAATAGAGGGTTAAAGGAAAGAAAAACTTGTTAATTTTGTAACACTGTAAAACACCTTTCATTTAACTCACAACATATTAAATGAACTCAACCATCACTTTAATTTTCCTTTCAAGGCAAAAGAACAAATCTCCTACAATTAGTCTGGAACAAAAGGCTACTGTTCAGGATCTGGTTTCGAGAAAGCAGTCCTGAACATTACGTTCCTTCAAAAGAGACAAAACCCTCCCCTCTTGGAAGACCGAGGAAACGATAAGAACAAGAAGAATGAGAAGCTATCTTGACAAGACAGGCCCTCCCTGTATACTGATTATTGAGGATAAGAACTTTTACCAAAACAGATTAATGATGAGGGGTCTTGAGAAAGAATAAAAATTTTTAACTTTGCATCAGCATACTACTTGATACTAAAGCCTTTAAAATTTTATAGATAGACCCATTAAATTTTATTTAACTTTAACTGTAAAAATTTCTTTTCCACCAACCTTCTGCATTTTCAGTATTCACTCAGGTTTTGTTCCACACTCTACTCTTTCCAATAATCAATCATTTTATCTCAGGACAAAATCATCTTAATAATAAAAACACATTCCATATAGCCTACATACAAAGTTATCAAGCAAACCTTTTATAACATAATACCATGAACACTAAACAAGCTTGTTAAAATAATGAACTTTTCTTTAAATACTTAGTAGCATGCAATATCAGAAACAGTTTTCTAGAAGCAAGTTATGAAGGGAGGCTGGCTGCTGTCAATCTTTCCTGTTATAAAATTACCTTTGATGATGATGATTATTATTAATTCAGGTTTGTTTAATAATGACCTTTTGGAATTAGCCACTTAAACACTTTAATGTAAACAATGCTTCATAAGACCTTTTATAATTATTCATAACCATATAGACTATAATTATATCATTTTAAGACAAATTTTATCTTTACAGAACACATTCCCTTACTTAAAGTTATCACAATACCTTCTACAACTTGCCACATGCAAATTAAGTTTCAAGAGTTTATGAAAAATTAGCCATCCTACTTAGGACAAAATACACCTTTTTGCAAAACTTATTAAATTTCAGTTAGCACTTTCACAAACTTTTAACCAAATATTCATTTAAGTTTTGCATCCTTCATATTATCCTGTGAAGAAATATAAGTTATTCATTTCAATCTAGGCAAGAACCATTTTTTATGAAAAGGCATAGTAATTTTGTTAATCAAGATTTACAATTTTTATTATTGTAGATATCTTATTAACATTTAAACTTATGTATTAATATAATAAACTTAAGTATTAATATAAGTGCTTATTTAATTTTTGGCCATTTGAATAGAGCTCTTTTAAAAATTTCTACTTATTTATATTTACCATCCGGAGGTATCACAATATACACTGACATTGAATGAACAGACAGACAAACACAAAACAATTACAACACATTAACAGAAACATACAATTTATTAACAATCGATTCATAATTCTCACTTTCTTGGTACAGCTGCTTTTAAATCTCTGTTACATAGCACATCATAGATTATACCTTTTAAGATTTCTTCTGGAATTCATGTCACCTGTAATATGCAAGCTTGTGCTTGGAAACATTTTTATTAATTATCAGCAATCAGTTAAAATAACTTGAGCAGCATAAATGTAGTTAAGTTTTCATTTTGCAGTTTAGACAGACCATTAACACACATTTTTGGATTATTACTGTAAGATTAAACTGAGACTTGAAGTTCTGGAGAAAACTATTGATTTAAAACTAAAAATTCCTTTTAGACCTTGATAAAAACTTGGTAGTAATTTTATTATATTGGTTAAGTAAGCCCAATTAGAATTAGCATGGAAACAAAACAAAACACAAATGTTGCCATGTTTCTCTCTCTTTCCAGTGGATTAACTATATTAGTCTTCACTAGCCCAGAGCTACATTGTCATGTAGACAGCAGGGAGCCCGAAGAGTTGTGAAGGGATTTCAGGGCCTGTGGCTGGCCCTGCCTCCCGTTTCCCTGATGGGGAGGGAGAGGTTGGTCCTGCATGTTGGTTTGGGACTGACAGCGACTTTTTTACTGCAGCTGTAAAAGCTTTTGCCCTAGCAAAGCCTTGTTGATAGGCGGGGCCAATTTCAGAACAAAGTCTGATGTAACCAGACAAGTTCTCCTTCTTTCTATAAGGTCTAACTGCAGCCTGACAAGCCACATTTGCATTTTCAAAGGCAAGTTGCTTTACAAAGGGAAGGGCCACAAGGCAAGTTGGTGGAGAAGGGAGTTACGCTGTTCTAAAAAGCAGTTCTTTTCCAGTAACTGAGTAGTTAGGGTGGAAACTTTGGTGCACAATTGAGCGTTAATATCAGCAGGTTCAGAGACAGGAAAGGAGGCAGGAGGTGGTGGCTGAAACGTAGGAGGGGGTAGAAAAGTGGGGGGTGGGGGAGGCGGGGCTTGAGGTGCGGGGGGATAGTCTCCAGGGAGCAGAGAGGGTGGAAGGGCAGGATAAAGAGATGGGGGAATGGGCGTTGGTGTGGTGGGTGGGGGATAATGAGTTATTTGATTGTCTAAAGGAGCCAGAGCTTGGGAAGCAGGGGGAGTACTTTTTGAGGGTGTAGTCTTAGGTTTTGGGCATAAGTTTGAGCTATATTCTTCATTGTTGGAAGGGGAACTTTCACCATCACTATGTATCATGATGGAGACTGAACTGGAGCAGCTAGAAGGTCTTGCAGCCTGAGGAAAAGGAGGTGAGGGCTGAGGGCAGAGGGCTTCATTATCTTGTATAGGAGGGGAAAGAGAAAGTGGCAGACTAAGAGCCTTTTCACCCTGTTTTACTACTTCAGTCACTTGGGGACAGGAAAGGGGCGTGGCTAGGAGCTCATTAATTACAGACCAATAATTGAAAGCAGTAACGGGGACCCTTTTAGGGCCAAAGGTTTTGTAAAAGTCTTGTAAGGTGTTACCTACACAGCGCCACCATCCCTCATCAACAGTACCTTCTTGGGGGAACCAGGGACAAATTTCTTGGAGGAAGGCAAAGAATTTAGAGAGTTCTTTAACATTAACCTTTACTCCTCTCGTCTTAAGCGCGGCCTGCAGGCCGGATAGGAAAAGGGAACTATTACTAGAGGAGCCCTGCCCCATTGTAGCTGATCACTTACTGAGATGTCTTCTAGGGAATAGGCAGTCCCCTGAAGGTCTCCTCCACCCAAGCTGAAAGCTCAGGTCTTCCACCCAGACTGATGGCCTGGGTCTTCTGCCCAAGCTGAAGGCTCCCGTCTTCCGCCTAAGAATTCTCAGGTCTTTCTTATTCACAAAAACCACCTGCGCAGATATTCCTTTGTGTCGGCTTGCTTCTTCCCTGGGTCCCATCCACAACCTTGGGAGCCACTTGCCCCACGTTGGGCGCCACTTGCTCTGGTCCTTGCCCCACGTTGGGCACCACTTGCTCCGGTCCAGCGGGGGTGGGTCCAGGGACCTGTGGGAAGAAGCAGGGTGGGGCACGAGTCGAGAGAAGAATGGAGGCAAGACGGGGTTCTGATCAAGCCTCGTTTATTGGGGGTAGAACATGGGAATATATAGAGAGGGAAGGGAACGTGTACATAGGTGATAGGCTGGTCTTGTGGGTGGCAGACATCCAAGGAGGGGATTGGCCGACAGTTCGCACCGGGTCTGCGGAGTTTCGTGCCTTGTGCATGCGTATTGCTGTGGTCACCTGAGTAGTGGTGGGAGGGGGAGAACAAAGAAGCAGGGAGGAGAAGAATAAGGAAATGACAGGGCAGATTTGTGAACTCCGCCATGTTGTGAGAGGCTGTAAACAGACTTCACAGCAGGTGGCCCCCACACTCCCCTGCCATGGCTGAACCCCTCTGTGGTTCAAAACTTTTCCTTAAATGAAGCCTAATATATTGCCAAATTCAATTAATAGGAAAGTGATAGGTTTAAAGATTAGAAATAGAATACATACTAATTTATAAAAACTAAAAAAAGTAAAAATAAATTGTGGTATTAAAAAATGAAAAATATCATAAAACTTTGTTTCTGATGTTTTTCTTTCCATCATTGTAAATGCATTGCCCTGTATGTACAGTGGCAAGGCAATTTCTTTCATTTCTTCCTTAGTGTCTAGGGGAACATTTGAACATGGGAGATTGTTGGGTATGTGGTTGAAACTATAATGTTATGAAAACTCTTTAGAAAATATAATAAGGAAGGGTTACCTTTTTATGTTTCTTAAGGGGAGGCATCTGTTACAGGGGCAGCTTCTACAGAGTGTGTGAGTGCTCATCTTGTCATAATGAGTTATATCATTAGGTGGAGACCCATACAATGAATGGAAAGTGTACCCACATCCTGGGGAGGCCTAATGTTCTGAAATAGATGAAATTGTGTCTCTTGAGAGAATTGGTGGCTCCCAATGGGGGATGACAATCTAGTAAGTCAAGCCCTCAACATTGTTGCAAGGTTGAAACTGGTCCTTCAAGCAGTGAAGATTGATTGCCACTGTGGGCCCTGAGGGGAGCAGGAGAGAGGAATAGAATAGATGGGAAGCAGATGTGGCTCACCTGATAAGCATCCATCTACCATATGGGAGGTCCAGGGCTTCCTAGGCCATGTGGTGAGCTGGCCCATGTGCAGTGCTGCCACACACAAGGAGTACTGTGCCACACAGGGGTGCCCCCAGTGTTAAGGGCCCCACATGCAAGGAGTGCACCTAGCAAGTGGAGCCACCCCACACAAAAAAAGCACAGCCCACTCAGGAGTGGTGCTGCACACATGGAGAGGTGACACAGCAAGGTGGCACAACAAAAAGAAACAAAAATTTCCAGTGCCACCTGACAGGAATGCAGGCAGACACAGAGGAATACACTGCCAATGGACACAGGAGAGCAGACAACAGGTTGGGGGAAGGGGAAATAGATAAATGTATCTTTTAAAAAAGAATAAATGGAAGCAGGGTAACTGGGGGGCAATGAAAATGTTCCACAAGATCATGAAATGATGGATATAGGACATGTTAAATTACACTAAAAATGTATAAAAGTCTATAGGCTGAAATGTAAACCATAATGTAAAACATAAGGTAACTAAAAATTTAGAAAATTGTACAGTTTAAAATATAAACCATAATGTAAACCAAAATGGAACCATGTTTGATCACTATGTTTCAATAGCTGTACATCAGCTACCACAATATAACATGAACATGTAAAATGATCATTGCTAATGTGCAGAATGTGGCCATGGTAGTTGCTGAGGGCAGAGAGAGGGAAGAAGAGAGATGATGTGGGGGCATTTTTGGGACTTGGAGTTGTCCCAAATGATATTCCAGGGAGAGATGCTGGACATTATATATTCTGCCATAACTCACTGAATGTACTGGAGGAGAGTGTAAACTAAAATGTAAACTATTATACATGTCATGCAGTGGTGCTCCAAAATGTGTTCACCAAGTGCAATGAACATGCCACAATCATGAAGGATGTTGTTGATGTTGGAGGATTGGGGTGGGGTGGGTGGGGGTATATTTTTTATATTTTTTAATGCAAAAGTTTTTGCGATCTATGTATCTTCAAAAAATACAATAAAAAATGATGGGGGTGGATGGTGGGTAGTTGGTTATATGGGAACCTCATTTTTTTAATGTAATGTTTTGTGTGATCTATTAACTAAAAAAAGATCATTGCTGGTGAAGGGGAAAAAGGATTTGATGTTGGATATATGGGAGTCCCCTATATTGTACATGTGACTTTACTGTAATCTAAGACATTTTGAAGACAAAATTAAAAATTAGAGGAAAAGAAGAATGTAGACACTAAGGAAGAAATGAAAGAAATATCTTGACTTTTAAATGCAGCGTACCTCTGATCTGACGTCACACAAGAAAGGCAAAAAGAGATGTCAGTGGGTGGGGATTCACTGATCAATCACGGAATCTAACACACACCCCTTCCTCATCCACATAAATCACATCTGTTACTTAGTAAGAGGAATTTAACAAACAGGAAAATACCACCAGGACCTGAGTGAGCCATAGATCACAATTATTTGGTTTCCTTGAGGAGAAAGTAGCTCCATATTTCTTCTGTAGGGATTTGGACTTTAGAGAAGACCTGCATTGGGCTGAGCCAGACAGGCACCCAAGACACTCTGCATGTCATACCCAGTTTGGAATTATCCCTGCTAGAGTATTGGGGTACTTCTCTCAGTGAGCACTTTTTTTTCTTCTTTACTTTCTTTTAAATGTTACATTAAAAAAATATGAGGTCCCCATATATCCCCCATTCCACCCACCCTACCCCTCCCTTATCAACAACCTCTCCCATCATCATGGTCCATCCACTGCACCTGGTGAATGCATTCTGGAGTACCACTTTTTTTTTTTTAAGATTTATTTTATTTCTTTAATTCCTGCCCCCCCCCCCGGTTGTCTGTTCTCTGTGTCTATTTGCTGCATCTTGTTTCTTTGTCCGCTTCTGTTGTCGTCAGCTGCACGGGAAGTGTGGGCGGCACCATTCCCGGGCAGGCTGCACTTTCTTTCACCCTGGGTGGCTCTCCTGATGGGCGCACTCCTTGCACATGGGGCTCCCCTATGCGGGGGACACCCCTGCGTGGCATGGCACTCCTTGCACACACCAGCACTGCGCATGGGCCAGCTCCACATGGTGGAGTACCACTTTTGATCTTTTTATTCTGCTGAAGTTTCCTTTGAGAGAAGGAAGGACAAGGGAAGTAACTGAGCTTCTCTTAGGGAAATAGTTTCCTTCATTTGATCTCTTTCTAAATTACCCTTGTAACTTTTATGCTTAGTAGTCCCTGGGGACAAAGATGCAGAGTTTAGTGACTCAGAAGAAACAAAAATAAAAGCTATACCTGTTGCATAAGAAGGGGTGGTGAATGGGAAAAGCTACTGGAGTCCTAAGCAGGAACCAGACAAGCAAGGAATTGGTAAGGTGTTTTGCATAGATTTCTCTTTTTAAAGGGGTACCTCAAGATTCCAGCCATTTAAACAAGTTTGAGACTCCCTGCCCCCATTCCCACACAGTACAATGGTGGTTTAAGTATTTTCCCATTTCCAAAACCATCCAGCAACAATAAAATGAGTCAATGCTATTAAAAAAAATAAAAAATAAAAAAATAAAATATCCTTTGTTTGGATAAACATCTAAGTTTATGAACATGATTACCCAAGAACCTAAAGTTTTTGTTACACATTCAAAAATGATTAAAGAACTAAAAGTCAAGAATCTTAATTGTTTTGTTACTAGATTTTATTCAGGTTCTTGGCTATGTTGCAGAAATTAATATCAAGAGCATGCAGGGTGAGTTAGGCCAGCAATTTATTCAGGTAGGGAGGGAAGAAAAAAGAGAGAAAATAACAGAAAATAACAGATCAGGGGTCCCAGGTAGAGGAGAAGGGAGGTGAAAAGGGATGAAGAGGGCTGATTTACAAGCCACAATTCCCCATTATAGATTATAAATCCTCAGGGTTACTTGACTGGTCAAATGGCAGAGGAAAAATGGTGAAAGTAGCCAGAGAGGGCAGGGAAGAGGTCCAGAGGAAGGAGCAGGGTGAAAAAGCCAGCACTCCAGTTTGTGCCTGGCTTTTAAACTGTTAACTATTCCACCCCTTTGCTAATGGCAAGGGAGGGGGTTCCAGTTGTTTGCTGCTTTGATTGATTACCCCACCCATTAATCTCTTAGTGAGGATCCAATGATAAATTTCTTAGAGAATATCTGGGCTTTTCCTTGTTCTGAGAAGGAGTCTTTGATTTGTGTAGCAGAGTTCTGGGGATGGGGTTCCTCCAGCAGCCATCTTGGGGGTTTCTGATGTCTATGTGGACTCTCCGTCAGGTTCCAATTCCATCTATTAATTCTCTATCTTATTAGCCTATTTCACTTGCAGGCTTAGTTTCTTACTTGTAACACCAATAATTCTTGTCTAAGAAGGAGTTACCAGACATTGTACATCCTCCCATGGCCCACTGGGTGGACTGTGGGAGAGTGTGGGCTATGATGTGGACCGTTGACCATAAGGTGCAGAGGTGCTCAGAGAGGTATTCACCAAATGCAATGAATGTCTCATGATGATTGAGGAGGTTGTTTTCATGGGGGGAGGAGTGGGGGGAGGAAGGTGGGGGGTATATGGGGACGTCATATTTTTTGAAGGTAACATTAAAAAATAAAGACAAAAAAATCAAAAAAGAGGAGGGCGAAAAATGTTTTATTTAATAATTTAAAACCGTAATTTCTTATTATTTTATTTTATTTATTCATTTTTTTAAAAAAATATTACATTCAAAAAATATGAGGTCCCCATTCACCCCCACCGCCCCCACCCCACCACTCCCCCCACAACAACACTCTCCCCCATCATCATGACACATCCTTTGCATTGGGTGAGTACATCTCTGGGCATTGCTGCACCTCATGGTCAATGGTCCACATCATAGCCCATACTCTCCCATGTTCCATCCAGTGGGCCATGGGAGGATCTACAATGTCTGGTAATTGTCCCTGCAGCACTACCTAGGACAACACCAAGTCCTGAAAATCCCTCCACATCTCATCTCCTCCTCCCATTCCCCGTACCCAGCAGCCACCATGGCCACTTTTTCCACACCAATGCCACATTTTCTCATTTATTAACCACATTAGTTCATGAATAGAATATCATTAAGTCCACTCTAATCCTTACTGTATTCCTCCTTCCTGTAGACCTTGGCTTTGTTGTATCCATTCCACATCTATGTCAAGAAGGGGCTTATATTCCACATGGATACTGGATGCAATCCTCCTGCTTTCAGTTGTAGGCACTCTAGACTCCATGGTGTGGTGGTTGACACTCTTCAACTCCATGTTAGCTGAGTGGGGTAAGTCCAATAACCCAGAGTGTAGGAGCTGAAGTCTTTTGAGGCTCAGGGCCTGGCTATCATATTGTCAGTCCAGAGATTCAGATCCCCTAAATATATCTTAAACCCCAGCACCAACTACAATTCCAGTAAAGTAGCATGAAAGGCTTGTGAAAAGAGATCACATCTGAGTCCAGCTCCATCACGCAGAAACACCAACTCCAAAGAAGGGCCAACTAACATGGCACTGAACTCCATCTGCCATGACCATAAAACCTGTGGGTCTCTTTAGCCCTCAAAAGAACCAATAGCTGGGGTTGTATCTACTTTATCTGTCTCTGAGACTCTGCTCAGATGTGCATAAGGGCAATCCTTCTGACAATGTCCAGACTCTTTTTTAGAGACTCATAGCCATATAAACTCATTCGTCCTTTCCATTTCCCCCTTAATTTAGGTCAAACAGCATTTTTAACTCCTGTTATTATATGTAGACAGGGATATCCTGCTGGTCTGTGTTGAACCATTAATTCAAGGTCATTTTCTAGTTATGTCAACAGCTGGTACTTGGTAGTGATCCCTCGGTGCCAGGGAGGCTCATCCCCGGGTGTCCTATCCTACGCTGGGGGGAAAGCAGTGCATTTACATGCTGAGTTTGGCTTCAAGACTGGCCAAGTTTGAGTAGCACAGAGGCTGTCAGGAGGGAACTCTTAGGCACAGTGCTGCTCTAGGCCTTGTTCTTATTTCAGGTGTATAGACTCACAAGCATAGTCATTAGTATCAGGGGCTCAATGTTGGAGCCTCATTCCTTCCTGGTCCTTACCGTTGAACCCGGGGGACTGCCACTGTTCCCCTAGGGACCACGACAGAGCTCCCCCGGCCAGGAACCCAGTACCCCCCCAGCTGTTGTCTTTAATTGTTTCCACTATGAGTATAGCCAAACATTTCCATGCACCCTGGACACATGCCCTGTATAACTCCCTGTCAACCATATGTCCCCTGTCAATAACATCCCATACCAGTATTCCTTTGCTGCCGTTGTTGAACCACTCTGTGATCCAAAAC
The DNA here is from genome assembly GCF_030445035.2 of Dasypus novemcinctus. NCBI lineage: Eukaryota > Metazoa > Chordata > Mammalia > Cingulata > Dasypodidae > Dasypus > Dasypus novemcinctus. The sequence goes on from NC_080691.1 coordinate 69,434,576, forward strand.
TTCCTGAAAAGTGAAGCCCAATATAATCCCAGGTTCCCTTAATAGTAAAATGGAATATAGCGATGAGTTTAAAGGTTAGATATAGAATACATATTGATTTGGAAAAATTCTACATCCTATCTTTTTCTTTTCTTTAAAACCATAAATTGGTGTGAGGGAAAACTATAAGAAAGGAATAGAACTAAGCAACAGAATGATTGAAATGTAATGGAAATGTATTTTAAACATTTTTCAGTTTACTGCTTATAGATGAATGTCTGCACTATGAGCTGTCTATGAGTAAAATTATGCAGGGACATCGTTGGATATTCCTTAGAAGCCATTAAAATTATGCTGGATAAAGGAACAAAGAGGTACTTAGAACCTGTGGAATTCACCTTTTACATATTCTATGACTATAAGATGTCTTTTAAATCTATTGTTTTTGTATTTTAAATTTTATTTTTCTTTGTAAACCAAACCATTTAGTGCCTAAAAGATTACTCCTTCTAGATATAAAAAGTTTATTTTTCTTTTAAAGTTGTTACACATATCATTTCACCTAGTAGTCTTAATTATTTCATATTAAAATGCACCATATTGTAAACTAAAATATTTTTCCTATTTTATTTCATATCCAAAATCCACAGACTTCAACAAGAGTTGAGTCCATAGAACATGAGAACAAGATTGAGAAAGAGAAGAAAGAGGTTGATATTGATGAATTGGCAGGGTAAATTAAAATGATGAATAATTGCATTCTGGAAGTACTTGTAGACTTATTGAGACATAAAATTAACTGGAAGGTCAGATGTTGGGATATCCATATCAACTTAAATCTCAACAATAAGATGAGGAATGCTCACAAAGCATTCTAAGAACATCTGTATTCTTCTTCCTCTGTCACAATAATAAATGATCACTCTCTACTTCAAGAATGACAAGGTGAAGGAAAGTAGCCTACAATGTATGACCCACCAATGAATGAATCATCATTTACCAAAGTACATTTGATGCCATGATTGAAAATCAATGACATTCACTTTTATAGTATATGTAGTACCCCTGGATTCCACTGTCAGTTCTTCAAAGAGAAAATCTAGAAAAGATAATACCCAGCAGATTCTCTATTCCAAGTCTGGAACATTCTAAATATGCAGTACCTCTTAAATGATCAACCTGTTAAATGAATTAGGCAGAGCATAAACCATATTAACTGTTGTAGGTAATCTGGTAGACCTTTTCTTTGCTCTGAATGGAAGAAAATTAAGTATGCAGTGTCCACATATTGTAGATAATGTGAACAGAATAATAAAGCAAGATAGGATTCCTTTTAAGTAACCGCCAATCAAATTTCCATTCATTAATGACACATGACTAATGGAGGGGCATAAAATTGGTTAACAATTTTGGAAAATTGGTTTTTAAGGTATAGGTCAGAGGACCAGCTAAAGATGACTTCTTATATTTCATTTCCCCTACAAAATAGTCTCTATGAAGAATTATCTATGAAATAATCTATGGCTTTATTTTAAGTAGGCAAACAAATATCATTACAAAGACATATTTCTAAGTGGTTTAAAATTTAACTCCACACTAAACTGGTGGAAATATGGGTACCTAAGTATGCACCAATGAGCAGGTGGGCATAACCCACATATTTAAGAGCATGTCAAGCAGAATTTCTTTTTTTATTATTTTTTTAATTCACTTTTTAAAAATATTACATTAAAAAAATATGAGGTCCCATTCAACCCCACCGCCCCCACCCCACCACTCCCCCCACAGCAACATTCTCTCCCATCATCATGACACATTCATTGCATTTGGTAAGTATATCTCTGGGCATCGCTGCACCTCATGGTCAATGGTCCACATCATAGCCCCTACTCTCCCACATTCCATCCAGTGGGCCCTGGGAGGATCTACAATGTCCGGTAATTGTCCCTGAAGCACCACCCAGGACAACTCCAAGTCCCGAAAATGCCTCCACATCTCATCTCTTCCTCCCATTCCCCACACCCAGCAGCCACCATGGTCACTTTTCCCACACCAATGCCACATTTTCTCTGTGGACCTTGGATTGGTTGTGTCCATTGCACATCTATGTCAAGAGGAGGCTTAGATTCCACATGGATACTGGATGCAATCCTCCTGCTTACAGTTGTAGGCACTCTAGACTCCATGGTGTGGTGGTTGACATTCTTCAACTCCATGTTAGCTGAGTGGGGTAAGTCCAATAAATCAGAGTGTAGGAGCTGAAGTCTGTTGAGGCTCAGGGCCTGGCTATCATATTGTCAGTCCAGAGATTCAAATCCCCTAGATATATCTTAAACCCCAGCACCAACTACAATTCCAGTAAAGCAGCATGAAAGTATTGTGAAAAGAGATCACATCTGTGTCCAGCTCCATCACGCAGAAACATCAACTCCAAAGAAGGGCCAACTGACATGGCAGTGAACTCTGTCTGCCATGACCATAAAACCTGTGGGTCTCTTTAGCCCTCGAAAGGACCAATACATGGGGTTGTATCTACTTTATCTGTCTCTGAGACTCTGCTCAGGTGTGCATAAGGGCAATCCTTCTGACAACGTCCAGACTCTTTTTTAGAGACTCATAGCCATATAAACTCATTTGTCCTTTCCATTTCCCCCTTACATTAGGTCAAACAGCATTTTAAACTCCTGTTATTATATGTAGACAGGGATATTCTGCTGGTCCACGTTGAACCTTTAATTCAAGGTCATTTTCTAGTTATGTCAACAGCTGGTACTTGGTAGTGATCCCTGGTGCCAGGGAGGCTCATCCCCAGGTGTCATGTCCCACACTGGGGGGAATGCATTGCATTTACATGCTGAATTTGGCTTCGAGACTGGCCACATTTGAGTAACACAGAGGCTGTCAGGAGGAAACTCCTAGGCACAGTGCTGCTCTAGGCCTTGTTCTTATTTCAGGTGTATAGGCTCACAAGCATAGTCATTAGTATCAGGGGCTCACTTTTGGACCCTCATTCCTTCCTGGTCCTTAAGCAGAATTTCTTAGACACAGTGTATATTAAGAACATTTATTCTTATCACAAGCCTATAATGCATAATAAACAGATTGGATATCAAACCTAACATGTATTTGCTGTAAAACTGAAATAAACCTTGTACCAAAATGAAAGTGGCTAAAATTGTCCCACATTGAACAACTGTGCAAGGTATTTGAATATCTTGCAAATATTCATTGACAAATATAGTGTCACCAAGGGAGATCGTTTTTTATGAAAATCATTGCTATTGATAAACTTTAGACCAAATTTCAGTGTTAAAAATATTGATTTCTAACTTTTTACTGACTACCCAGTTATACTGGATTATAAATAAGAGGGAAAGGATAAACATAGTTTTCTATGAAAATATGATGTAATCAGCTTACAATAGGTTGGTTCACAGAAAAAACAATGCAGAACTTTATAAAGTAAAGAGAGAGAGAGAAAGACAAAAGAGAGGAAATAAAGATGGGACTGGAGACTCGCTGCTGCTGGAACTGAGAGCCTCAACCCTCGTTTCCACCTCGTATTTATTGGAAACTACCCAACAGCTGTTTGCTATCTGAACTGCAACATCATCTACAATAATAAAGAACAACTGCAACATTTACAATAGAACAGGTGTAACCTTTACAATAAGGAGCAAGTCATATAAAGTTCAAAGGCAATTATTTTCCCACATTTCCCCTTTGTTGTTTTTGCTAAGTTTATGCAAATGATGTTTCACTGATTAACAAAGTTTCCTGCATGATATTTTCACTTTTAGGTTTGAACAATACTCATTAAATTTTTTTCTCACTATATTCAGTCCCAGTGTTCTTCAAACTTAAAACAAGAGATTTACATATACATTCAACAAGGTACATTTATGTATTACTTAAGGTTTATCAAATCACTTAAGTGCACAATGTTTCATTACTAAAGATCTGATTAGTATTCAAGCATTTTACACATAATAAATAATTGCAACAACAGAAAAGAAGACTTCCAACTAGCAGACATTTAATAAATAGATTTACATTTCTCATGGGCTCAAAAATATTCCAAACCATCTTCACTTCCCTGTTAGCTGACCTGGGTAAGACCAATGAACAAGAGAGTAGGAGTCACCACTCTGCTGAGGCTCAGGGCCCAGCTGGCACATGGGCAGTACAGAGATTCAAGTCTCCTGAGAATGGACCATCCCTACTGCCAACCACAGGTTCAGTAAAAGTGACAGAAGAGGCATGTGTAGAAAAGTCACATCTGAGTCCAGTTCCATCACACTCAGGAGCACAAATTCCAAAGTAGGGCCCTCTGACATGGCACAGAGCTCCAAATACATCTGCCATGACTATATATCCTTTTGGATCTCTGTAGGCCTCAGGAGACCCAGTACCTAAGGTTGTATCTACTTTGGCTTTTTCTGGGGTCCTGCTGAGGTTTGTGTAAGAGTGACCCCTCTGATGACCTCCTGACTCATTTTGGAAGACTCTTAGCCATATCAATTCATTTGTCTTTGCCATTTCCCCCTTTTATTCAAGGTCAAAGAGCAGTTTTAAACACTTGATCCAACATGTAGGCTGTCTATTCTGCTCATCTGAATTGACCCTTTTATTCAAGATCTCTTTCTAGTTATTTCTCCAATTAGTGATTGGTAGTAATCCCTTGGCACCAGGGAAGCTCATCCCCAGGAATCATGTCCCACACTGGGAGAAAGGTAAATGAATTTACATACTGAGTTTGGCTTAGGGAGTGGCTACATTTGAACAACATGGAGGCTGTCATGGAGCCTTGATGTGGGCTATGGGTGGGAGGCTGTTCATCCCTTCATAGATAACTAAGAGGTCTGTGTCCTGACTTGTGGGTGTGGGACCATAAGAGGCTATAGTTCTGCCCTTGGTGACCATGGCAACAACTCCAGTTCTGGGGGGCCATTTAGCAATGCAAACTCTATATACATACTAGTCAGTCCAGGGAAACTCTGACGGTGCTGATGCTGAAACTTAAGGGAACATGGACTTGGTCTCGAATGGGAAATATAATATAGCCTGGGCATAAATTCAAAATCATCTAATTCTGTATCCAAGTGTGCCTAGTCTAGAAATCCAGTTAAGTGATATGGGCTTTGAATGTTCAGAAAGGATGGTAAGACTAAATGTGTATTCAAGATTGCATCCAGATGGAATATGGGCAAGGTGCTAATTCAAGCTCACCTGAAATGTGGGTGATATGTTAATTCAAAATCTATCTGGTACTCAAAGACTTAACTAACAAATAAAGTAGTTTTCTTTGATAAAAGCACCATTTGATTCCCCACCTTGTATAAAAGGAACTTGAAAATCTTTTTGGGGCTCAGATTTGAAACAGAAAGCTCCCGAGTCCAGCCATCTGGCCGTCAATAAACCATTTCTCCTTCTCAAAATCATTCCTGAGTCCTGGCCTTCTATATGCAAATAATTGAACCTCTTTCAACTTCTACAACACTCTTAGGCACCCTACAGCTGCAGGCTTAGTTCATATTTCAGGCACACAGGCTTCTAAGCATTGTCATCAGTATCAAAGGCTCATTATTGGACCATCCTTCCTTGTTGATTTTTGCCATTGCACTTGGGGATTATTGTTGTTCCATTTGGGAATGTGACAGAGCTCCCCTGGATGGGAACTCAGCACTCCCTCAGTTGAAATTTGTAACTGTAACTACTACAAAAATACCCAGCATATATCCTAACATATTTATGTTTCCTATATATATGCCCTGGACAATTCCTCCCTACCCATGTGACCCCCATCAATAACACCCCACACCAGAGTTCCTCCCCTGCCATAGTTGAACCTCTCTGTGGTCCAAAACTGCTTCAACAATGAATCCCAATATATTGCCAAATTCAATTATAAGGAAATTGCAATACAGTGATGGATTTAGAGTTTAAAGATAGAATACATTGTAATTTAGAAATACTAAAATAAAGTAAAAATAAATTGGCATATTAATAAAATGAAAAATATTATAAAGCTTTGTTTCTAATGTTTGCCTTTCATCACTGTAATAGGTGTTCCCCTGTATGTACAGTGGCAAGGCACTTTCATTTTTTCATCAGTGTCTACATCCTTTCTTTTTTCTAATTTTTAATTTTGTCTTCAAAAAAGTTTTTAGATTACAGTAATTCACATGCACAATATAGGAGACTCCCAGATATCCAACATCAAACCATTTTCCCCTTTCCCCAGCAATGATCTCTTTACAATCTTTACAAGTTCATGTTATATTTGCTGCAGCTCATGTATAAATTTTGAAAATAGCTATCAAACATGGTTCCATTTTGGTTTACATTATTGCTTATATTTTAGACTGAACAAATTTCTAAATTTTTAGTTTCCTTATGTTTTACATTATAGTTTACATATTAGTTTATAGACTTTTATACACTTTAGATGTAAGTTGACATGTCCATCATTGAATGATCTTGTGGAACACTTCCATTGTCCCCCAGTTGCCCTGCTTCCAACCATGCTATACCTCTCCCTCTCCTCCCCGTTCAGGGTACACTGTGACTCTCAGTCTTCACTACTTGAGGAACCAGATTTCCAGATACTGCAGTAATGCTGAGGGCTTGACATACTAGACTGCTCTAACTAATTGGGACCAGTGATCCTCTTGAGAGACACAATTACCTCTATTTAGGAACATCACATCTCCCCAGGATGTGGGTACAAATTCATACTTATTGTATGGGTCTCCACCCAATGATATAACACACTATGACAAAATGAGCACTCACATACTCCATAGAAGCTTGCCCCTGTACCAGATGCCCCTCCCTTAAGCACCTTAAACATGTGATCCTCCCTTATTATATTTTCTAAAGAGTTTTCTCAACAGTATAGTTTCAACCATATACCTGACATTCTCCCATATTCAATGGATCTCCCCTGGCCTCCCCCCAATTCCTTCGGTCATCTGACTTATCCTCCCATCCCGAAACCCTCTCAAGTCCACAAAGCCCCACCCAAAGGTATCCCTATGCCCCCATCTTATCCCTTCCCTGTACAAATACTTACCTCAAGCTCATCATAGACTTCACCCATGAGACTCAAGAGTGCCTACAACTGTAAGCAGAGGAATTGCATCCATCAGCCATGTGGAATCTAAGCCCCCTCTTGATCTACAGGTAGGGAGGACATCATCATCCCAGGGTCCACAGAATGGAGGAATAAAATAAGGATTAGAAAGGACTTATGGATATTCTACTACAAAAAATATCCATCCTCCCAGATCTCATATTGTTGCTCTGTTAACATTTATTACCAATACTAATTTACACATTTTCCTTGCTTACACAATTGCCTTTCCCTGGCTCTAATGCTTTCCTTCAAAGTGAACTCAGCCAGCAATAAGAAATTAGAATAAGAAGAACAAAGTGACAAAGAGAAGATATAACACTTATGCAAAAACAACAGCTAATTAATTCCCAAGACTGGACAAAGAAGCTAAGGAACTGATTAAACCCATCCATTTAAAATGATGACCAGACAGCAACAAAAATCTACAAACCAAACCTGTAATCAGGAAAATATGGCTGAATCCAATGAACAAACTAAAAAGCAGGAAGGGGAGCAGAACTTCGCACAAGTAATTAAAGATCTCAAAACATATATCACAGACAAATTTAATGAAGTAAAGGAAGAGGTTAACAATATGAAGACAACACTTGGAGAGGAAATTGCAGACATATGCAAAAAGATAACAGATATGATGGAAATGAACACCACAGTTCAAGATCAAAAATACACTCACAGCAAATAGCAGCAGATTAGAAGAGGCAGAATAGAGAATTAGTGATGTGGAAGACAGTACATCGGAAATCAAACAGATAGTAGAACTGATCGACAAAAAGATAGAAAAAATCCAGCTAGGACTTAGGGAACTGAATGACAATTCAAAACACTCAAACATACGTATTATAGGCATCCCAGAAGGAGAAGAGAAGGGAAAGGGGTCAGAAGGAGTGATGCAGGAAATAATGGCTGAAAACTTCCCAAAACTACTGAAAGAGACAGATGTACATATCCAAGAAGCACAGCACACCCCAATCATCATAAACCCCAACAGGCCCACCCCAAGACATATACTTGTCAAATTATCCAATGCTCAAGACAAAGAGAAAATTCTAAAAGCAGCAAGAGAAAAGAAAACCATCACCTACAAGGGAAGCTCCATATGATTAAGTGCTGATTTCTCATCTGAAACCATGGAGGCAAGAAGGTAGTGGTATGATATAGTCAAGGTACTAAAAGAAAAAAATTTCCAAGCAAGAATACTCTATCCAGTTAAACTAGCATTCAAAAATGATAGAGAGTTCAAAATATTCACAGATAAACAAAAATTGAAAGAGTATGCCAATAAGAAACCTCCCCTTCAAGAAATTCTAAAAGGAGTTCTGCAGGGAGAAAGGAAAAAACATGACAGGCAGAGTTGGAAGAGAGTGTAAGAGCAACAAAAAAGATAAAGAGAGAAGAAAAAAAATGTGACAAACACAAGTCCAATCAAAATATGGCTAACATAAATAATTCCTTGAAAGTAATAACACTGACTGTCAATGGATTAAACTCACCTATCAAAAGATTCAGACTGGGACACTGGATAAGGAAATATGACCCATCTATATGCTGTCTACAAGAGACACATCTTAGACCCAGAGATGCATGGAGGCTGAAAGTGAATGTTTCAAAAACAATCTTACAAGCAAACAATAACCAAAAAAAGGCAGGAGTAGCTATATTAATATCAGACAAAATAGACTTTAAATGTGAAACAATTGTGAGAGACAAAGAAGGATACTACATATTAGTGAAAGGGACAATCTGTCAAGATAAATGAACACTCATAAATATTTATGCTCCTAACAAGGCCACCTCTAAATATGTGACACAAACACTGGAAAAACTAAGTGAAAGAATAGATGCATCTACAGTTATAGTCGGGGATTTTAATATACCACTATCAACTCTGGACAGAACATCTCAAAAGAGAATCACTAAAGAAATGAAATAATTTGAACAGTATATTAGAGGAGCTGGATCTAATGGACATATTCAGATCATTACACCCAAACACAGCAGGATATACATTTTTCTCAAGTGCACATGGATCATTCTCCAAAGTAGACCATATGCTAGGCCACAAAGAAAGGCTTAATGAATTCAGAAAGATTGAAATCCTACAAAATAATATCTCTAACCACAGTGCAGTGAAGCTGGAAATCTGCAAGGGCCAGAGGCCAAGATTTCACACCAAGATATGGAAATTAAACGGCACACTCTTAGAAAAACAGTGGTTCAAAGAGGAAATCTCAAAAGAAATCAATAACTACCTTGAAATAAATGATAATGATAACACAGCATACTAAAATTTATGGGATGCAGCAAAAGTAGCACTGAGAGGGAAAAATTTATAGCCATAAATTCACATATCAAAAAAGAAGAAAGAGCAAAAATTGAATAACTAACTGCACATTTGGAGGAATTATAAAAAAACAACAGGAAGAAGAAGGAAGGAAATAACAAAGATAAGAGCAGAACTAAATGAAATAGAAAATAAGAAAGTACTTGAAAAGATAAACAAGACCAAGAACTGCTTTTTTGAGATGATCAATAAAATTGACAAACCTTTAGTGAGACTAACAAAGAAAAAAAGAGAGAAGATGCAAATACACAAAATAAGAAATGAGAAAGGAGATAGTACCGCTGACCCCACAGAAATAAAGACTATCATAAAAGGATACTTTAAAAACTATATTCCAACAAAAATGACAATTCAGAGGAAATGGACAAATTCCTAGAAACACATAAGCAGCCTATATTGCCGAAAGAAGAAATTGATGATCTCAACAAACCAATCACAAGTAAAGAGATAGAATCAGTCATTAAAAACCTCCCAATTAAGAAGAGCCCAGGGCCAGATGGCTTCACAGGTGAATTCTACAAAACATTCCCGAAAGAACTAACACCAATCCTGCTGAAACTATTCCAAAAAATCAAAACAGAAGGAACATTACCAAACTCCTTCTATGATGCCAACATTACCCTAGTACCAAAACCAAACAAAGACACCACAAGGAAGGAAAATTACAGACCAATCTCTCTAATGAAACTTGACGTAAAAATCCTCAACAAAATACTTGCTAATCATATTCAACAACACATTAAACAAATTATACACCATGACCAAGTGGGGTTTATTCCTCGTATGCAAGGATGGTTCAACAAGAAAATCAGTTAATGTAATATACCACATTAATAGATTGAAGGGAAAAAATCACATGATCATATCTATAGATGCAGAAAAAGCATTTGACAAAATACAGCATGATTTCTTGATAAAAACACTGCAAAAGATTGGAATAGAATGAAACTCTCTGAACATGATAAAGAGTATATACGAAAAACCCACAGCTAACATCATTTACAATGGTGAAATCCTAAAATCTTTCCCTCTAAGATCAGGAATAAGACAAGGATGCCCACAATCACCCCTCCTATTTAACATAGACTTAGAAGTACTTGCTTGAGCACTGAGGCAAGAACTGGACATAAAAGACATCCAAATTGGAAAATAAGAAGTCAAAATTTCACTATTTGCAGATAATATGATCCTATACACAGAAAACCCTGAGAAGTCTACAACAAAGCTTCTAGAACTAATAAATGAGTTCAGTAAGGTTGCAGGTTACAAGATCAATGCACAAAATTCAGTAACATTTCTGTATATCAATAATGAGCAATCTGAGGAGGAAATCAGGAATCAAATACCATTCACAATAGTAAACTTAAAAAATCAAATACTTAGGAATAAATTTAACTAAAGAGGTAAAACACTTATACACAGAGAACTACACAATAGTGTTCAAGGAAATCAAAAAAGACCTAAATAAATGGAAGAATATTCCCCGTTCATGAATAGGAAGACTAAATATTATTAAGATATCTATCTTACCAAAACCGTTCTACAGATTCAATGCAATCACAATAAAACTCAAAACAGCCTTCTTGAAGGAACTAGAAAAACTAACTATGAAATTTATTTGGAAAGGAAAGAGGCCCCGAATAGCCAAAGCATATTGAAAAAGAAAAATGAAATTAGAGGAATCACACTACCTGACTTCAAAGCATATTACAAAGCTACAGTAGTGAAAACAGCATGGTATGGGCGTAAGGATAGACACACTGACCAAAGGAACTGAATTGAGAGTTCTGATATAGATCTTCATTTAACAGCCATATGGTATTTGACAAAGCCACCAAACCCTCTCAGCTGGGAGAGAATGGACTCTTCAAAAATGGTGCCTGGAGAACTGGATATCCTTATGTAAAAGAATGAAAGAGGATTACCAAGTTACACCTTATACAAAAATCAACTCAAGATGGATCAAAAACCTAAATATAAGACCCAGGACCACAGAGACCTTGGAAAGCAAAGTAGGGAAGTATCTACAGGACCTGTAATAGGAAACAGCTTCATGAACCTCACACCAAAAGGATGAGCTGCAAAAGAACAAATAGATAAATGGGACTTCCTCAAAATTAAAGCCTTCTGCACCTCAAAGGAGTTTGTCAGGAAAGTGAAAAGAGAACCTACACAATGGGTGAAAATATTTGGTAACCATATATCTGATAGGAGACTTATATCGTGCATATGTATAGAACTCTTATATCTTGAAAAGAAAAAGAAAAACATTAAAAATGGGAAAAAGATTTGAACAAACACTTCTTCAAAGATGATATACAAATGGCTAAAAAGTTCATGAAAAATGCTCAAAATCCCTAGCTATTAGGGAATGCAAACCAAAACAATAATTAGATACCCATCTTACTCCCATAAGACTGGCAGCTATCACAGAATCAGAAGACTACAATTGTTGGAAAGGTTGTGAAGGAAGGGGAACACTCATCCACTGCTGGTGGGAATGTAGAAGAAACCAGCCATTCTGGATGACAGTTTGGTGGTTTCTCAAAAAACTAGCTATAGATTTGCCATATGACTCAGCAATTCCACTGCTGGGTATATACCCAGAGGATCTGAAAACAAGGACACAAACTGGTATAGTCACACCAGTGTTCATAGCAGCACTGTTCACTATTGCCAAAAGTTGTAATCAACCCATATGCCCATCAGCAGATGAATGGATAAATAAAATGTGGTATATACATACAATAGAATACTACTCAGCTATAAGAAAAAATACAGTACAAACACTTGTGATAACATGCATGAATCTTGAGAAATTTATGTTGAGTTAAGCAATCCAGGACAAATACTACATGACCTCTCTGATATGAAATAAGTTAACCATCCTGTCTCCGAGAGCTAGAAACTGGGTGATAAACTTTAAAGTAGTTGGAGGGTAGAGTAAGGTTGTGAGCTGACAGCTACTTGGGTGAAATCTATGATAAGATGGAGGTAAGTATTTGTACAGGGAAGGGATAAAATGGGGGCATAGGGATAAGTTTGGGTGGGGCTATTTGTGCTTTATGAGGACTAGGGATGGAAGGAGTGGTCAGATTGCCCAAGAAATTGGGGAGGGGTGAGGGGAACTTTTGATCATGGGAGATTGTCAGGTATGTGGTTGAAATTGTGGTGCAGAGAAACCTTTAGAGAATGTAAAATGGAAGGTTGCCTGTTTGGGATGCTTAAGGGGGGGGACATCTGACACAGGGCAAACTTCTAGGGTGTGTGTGAGTTCTCATTTTGTTGTAGTAGATTATATCACTGAGTGGAGACCCATACAATGAGACCCATACAATGAGAGTGACATCCTGGGAAGAACTGATGTTCACAAAGGGAATTGTATCTCTTGAGAGAATTGGTGGCTCCCAGTGCATTAGGGCAGTCGAGTATGTCAAGCCCTCTACATTGTTGCAAGTATCTCTGAATATGGTCCTTCAAGTAATGAAGATTGTCATGGTGGGCCCTGAGGGGAGGGGGAAAGTGATGTTGAATACATGGAATCAGGCTACCTGTGGGGCAATGGAAGTGTTCCACAAAATCATGCCATGATGAACATGTTAAATTACACCAAAAATGTATAAAAGTCTGTAGGCTAAAATGTAAACCATACTGTAAAACCTAAGATAACTAAAAATTTATAAAATTTACAGTCTAAATATAAACCATAATGTAAACCCAAATGGAACCATGTTTTAAAGCTACTGTTTCAATATCTGTACATTAGCTGCAGCAAATATAATAAGAAAACATGTAAAAAGATCACTGTTGGAGGAGGGACAAAGGGTTTGATGTTGGGTATATGGGAATACCATGTGTTGTACATGTGAATTACTGTGACCTAAAATTTATGTCAAGAGAATCTTAATAACCAGGGGGAAAAAAGAAAGAAAGGAGGTAGACGCTGAAGAAGAAGTGGAAGAAATTGCCTTGCCACTGTACATACAGGGTAACACCTGTAGTGGTGATGAAAGGCAAAATGTCAAAAACAAAGCTTTTACATTTTTTCATTTTTTTAAATTATTTATTTAATTTTAAAAATTACATTCAAAAAATATGAGGTCCCATTTAACCCCACTGCCCCAACCCCCCACTCCCCCCACAGCAACACTTGCTCCCATCATCGTGACACATCCATTGCACCTGGTAAGAACATCTCTGAGCATCACTGCACCCCATAGTCAATGATCCACATCATAGCCCACACTCTCCCACGTTCCATCCAGTGGGCCCTGGGGGGATCTACAATGTCCCGTAATTATCCGTGAAACACCACCCAAGACAACTCGACGTCCCGAAACCGGCTCCACATCTCATCTCTTCCTCCCATTCCCCAAACCCAGCAGCCACCATGGCTACCCTTCCCACAACCATTCCACATTTTCTCTGTGGACATTGGATTAGTTGTGTCCATTGCACATCTATGTCAAGTGGGGGCTTAGATTCCATATGGATACTGGATGCACTCCTGCTTTCAGTTGTAGACACTCTAGGCTCCATGGTGTGGTGGTTGACCTTCTTCAACTCCATGTTAGCTGAGTGGGGTAAGTCCAATAAATCAAAGTGTAGGAGCTGAAGTCTGTTGAGGCTCTGGGCCTGGGTGTCATATTATCAGTCCAGAGATTCAAATCCCCTAAATATATCTTAAACCCCAGCACCTATTACAATTCCAATAAAGTAGCATGGAAGTCTTGTGAAAAGAGATCCCTTCTGAGTCCAATTCCATCATGCAGAAACACAGGCTCCAAAAAAGGGCCATCTGCCATGGCAGTGAACCCCATCTGCCATGACCATAGAACTCGTGGGTCTCTTTATCCCTCAAAAGAACCAACACCTGGGGTTGTATCTACTTTATCTCTCAGACTCTGCTCAGTTGTGCATAAGGGCATTCCTTCTGACAACCTCCAGACTCTTTTTTAGAGACTCATAGCCTTATATTCTCATTTCTCCTTTCCATTTCCCCCTTACATTAGGTCAAACAGCATTTTGAAATCATGTTATATGTAGACAGGGATATTCTGCTGATCTGTATTGAACCTTTAATTCAAGGTCATTTTCTCATTGTATCTTCAGCTGGTATGTGGTAGTGGTCCCTTGGTGCCAGGGAGGCTCATCCTCGGGTGTCATGTCCCTCGCTGGGGGGAATGCACTGCATCTACATGATGAATTTGGCTGTGAGAGTGGCCACATTTGAGTAACATGAAGGCTGTCAGGAGGAAACTCCCAGGCACAGTGCTACTCTAGGCCTTGTTCTTATTGCAGGTGTACAGGCTCAAAAGCATAGCCAATAGTATCAGGAGCCCACTGTTGGGCCCTTCTTCCTTCCTGGTTCTTCCTGTTGCACCTGGGGGACTGCCGCTGCTCCTCCAGGGTCCACGACAGTGACCCCCCGGCCAGAGGCCCGGTACCCCCCCAGCTGTTGTCTTTAATTGTTTCCACTATGAGTATATCTAGACATTACTATATACCCTGGGCATATGCCCTGTATAACTCCCTGTCAACCCTATATATCCTGTCAATAACATCCTATATCAGTATTCCTCTGCTGCCATTGTTGAACCACTCTGTGATCCAAAACTTCCTGTAAAGTGAATCCCAACAAATTGTCAGCTTAACAAGAGTCTTAGATCACTGAAATTCATAATACAGTATACAGTACTTCCCCAGATCCACCATAAAACGTTTTCCCTTCCGCAGCGATAATCTTTTAACTTATTCATATCATATTTCCTGAAACTGATGTAGAGATTCCGAGACAATAGCTTTCAAACAAGGTGACATCTGTGCTTACTATGTGTTCCATACTTTAGGTTGTACAGTTTTCTAAATTTTTTAGTTATCCTATGTTTTGCCTTATGGTTTACATTATTAGTCTGTCATACCCTATATGTTTTTGGTGTAATATTACATGTTTTATATTCATCCTCGTGTACTCTCACAAAACTCCTCTCTTGCCCCCATATTTACCTTGCTTCCATCCATTCCACATCCATTTTCCCCTCCCCTTGGGGCCCACAACACCAGCCAATCTCCATTTCCCAACTAGCCATGTCCAGAGATACTTGCAGCAGTATTCACAGCCTGACTTTCTCAACTGTCCTGTTGCCCTTGGAGCCATCCTTTCTCATGAGAGATACAGTTCTCTCTATTTGACGGCATTAGTCTACTCCAGGATGTGGGTCCACCCCAACTCTCACTTCTTGGGTCTCTTTCCAATGGTACTACCCACCTTGGCATAATGAGCCTTCAGCTATTCCCCTGGAGTCCATCCCACATCAGACCATACCCCCTGAGCATCCTAAACAGGTAACCCTCCTACTTATACTTTGATACGAGTTTCTCAACATTTTGTTCTCAACAAACACCTGACACTCTCCCATGTTCGTATGTTGCCCCTCCCTCCCCCCATTTTTTGGATATTACCCCTCTGCCCATCCCCAGCCCCCCTCCAACCCACAAAGGCCCATCCAAAGGCAACCCCTTGCCCCCATTTTGTCCCTTCTTTGTGCTCATACTTACCGCCAGCTCATCACAGATTCCCCCCCTGCAGACGTTAACTCACATCCTTCCTCCACCCCCTGATTTCCTGTAAGCCTATTTTCCACACTCTAGCTCTCTGAGGCAGTTTGCTTATTTCATATCATTGAGGTCATGTAGTATTTGTCCTTCAATGCCTGGGTTGCTTCACTCAACATAAGATTCTCAAGGTTCATCCATGTTATCAAGTGTGATTGTAGTGTATTTGTTCTTACAGCTGAGTAGTATTCCATTATGTGTATATACCACATTTTATTGATCCACTCATCTGTTAATGGACATTTGGATTGATTCCAACTTTTGGCGAGAGTGAACAATGCTGCTATGAACATTGGTGTACATATATCGGTTTGTGTCCTTATTTTCAGTTCTGATGGGTATATACCCAGCAGTGGTATTGCTGGGTCATATGGCAAATCTATGGTTAGTTTTTTGAGAAACTGCCAAACTGTCCTCCAGAATGGTTGGATCCTTCTGCATTCCCACCAGCAGTGGATGAGTGTTCCCCTTCCTTCACATCCTCTCCAGCATTTGTATTCTTCTGTTTTTTTCATAGCTGCCAATCTTATGGGAGTAAGATGGTATCTCATTGTAGTTTTGATTTGCATTTCCCTGATAGCTAGAGATTTGGAGCATTTTTTCATGTGCTTTTTAGCCATTTGTATTTCTTCTTTGGAGAAGTGTCTGTTTAAATCTTTTTCCCATTTTTTAAATGGGTTGTTTATATTTTGTTTTCCAGATATATGAGTTCTTTATATATGCAAGTTATAAGTCTCTTATCAGATATATGGTTGCCAAATATTTTCTCCCATTGTGTGGGTTCCCTTTTTACTTTCTTGACAAACTCCTTTGAGGTGCAGAAGGCTTTAATTTTGAGGAAGTCCCATTTATCTATTTGTTCTTTCGCTGTTCGTGCTTTTGGTGTGATATTCATTTCCATTTCCTATTACAAGGTCCTGTAGATGTTTCCCTACACTGCTTTCTAAGATCTTTATGGTCTTGGCTCTTATATTTAGGTCTTTGATCCATCTTGAGTTGATCTTTGTATAAGGTGTGAGATGGTAATCCTCTTTCATTCTTCTATATATGGCTATCCAGTTCTCCAGGCACCATTTGTTGAATAGGCCATTCTGTCCCAGTTGAGAGGGTTTGGTAGCTTTATCAAATATTATATGGCTATATACTTGAGGTTCTATATCTGAACTTTCAATTTGGTTCCCTTGGTCTGTGTGTCTCTCCTTATGCCAATACCATGCTGTTTTCACTACTGTAGCTTTGTAGTATGTTTTGAACTCAGGAAGTGTGATTCCTCCAATTTCGTTTTTCTTTTTCAATATGTCTTTGGCTATTTGGGGCCTCTTTCCTTTCCAAATAAATTTCATAGTTAGTTTTTCTAGTTCCTTAAAGAAGGCTGTGTTGATTTTTATTGGGATTGCATTGAATGTGTAGATCAGTTTTGGTAGGATAGACATCTTAATAATATTCAGTCTTCCTATCCATGAACAAGGAATATTCTTCCATTTATTTAGGTCTTCTTTGATTACCTTGAACAATCTTGTATAGTTCTCGGTGTATAAGTTTTTTACCTCTTTAGTCAAATTTATTCCTAAGTATTTGATTTTTTTAGTTACTATTGTGAATGGTATTTGTTTCTTGATTTCCTCCTGATCCTGCTCATTATTGGTGTACAGAAATGCTACTGATTTTTGCGCATTGATCTTATAACCTGCAACTTTGCTGAACTGATTTATGAGTTCTAGCAGCTTTGTTGTAGATCTCTCAGGGTTTTCTATGTATAGGATCATGTCATCTGCAAATAATGAAATTTTGACTTCTTCCCTTCCAATTTGAATGCCTCTTATATCTGATTCTTGCCTCAGTGCTCGAAAAAGTACTTCCAAGACAATGTTAAATAGGAGCGGAGACAATGGACATCCTTGTCTTGTTCCTGAGTTTAGAGGGAAGGATTTCAGGATTTCGCCATTGTAAACAATGTTGGCTGTAGGTTTTTCATATATAATCTTTATCACGTTCAAAAAGTTTCCTTGTAGTCCGATCTTTTGGAGTGTTTATATCAAGAAGGGGTGCTGTATTTTGTCAAATGCCTTTTCTGCATCTATAGATATAATCATGTGATTTTTTTCCCTTCAATCTGTTTATATGGTGTATCACATTGATTGATTTTCCTATGTTGAACCATCCTTGCATACCTGGAATAAATCCCACTTGGTCATGGTGTATAATTCATTTAATGTGTTGTTGAATACGATTAGCAAGTATTTTGTTAAGTATTTTTGTGTCTAGGTTCATTAGAGAAATTGGTCTGTAATTTTCCTTTCTTGTGGTGTCTTTGTTTGGCTTTGGTACTAGGATAATGTTGGCATCATAAAAGGAGTTCGGCAATGTTCCTTCTGTTTCAATTTTTTGGAATAGTTTCAATACGATTGGCGTTAGTTCTTTATGGAATGTTTTGTAGAATTCACCTGTGAAGCCATCTGGCCCTGGGCTCTTCTTAGTTGGGAGATTTTTAATGACTGATTCTATCTCTTTGCTTGTGATTGGTTTGTTAAGATCATCAATTTCATCTTTCGTCAGTATGGGCTGCTTATGTGTTTCTAGGAATTTGTCCATTTCCTCTAAATTGTCATTTTTGTTGGAATATAGTTTTTCAAAGTATCCTCTTATGATATTCTTTATTTCTGTGGGGTCTGTGGTGATATCGCCTTTCTCATTTCTTATTTTGTGTATTTGCATCTTTTCTCTTTTTTTCTTTGTTAGTCTCGCTAAATGTTTGTCAATTTTGTTGATCTTCTCAAAAAACCAGCTCTTGTTCTTGTTTATTTTTTCAAGAGCTTTCTTATTTTCTATTTCATCTAGTTCTGCTCTTATCTTTGTTATTTCCTTCCTTCTTCTTCCTGTTGGGTTACTTTGTTGTTGTTTTTCTAATTCCGTCAAAAGTGCAGTTAGTTCTCCAATTTTTGCTCTTTCTTCTTTTTTGATATGTGAATTTATGGCTATAAATTTCCCTCTCAGTACCGCTTTTTCTCCATCCCATAAATTTTGGTATGTTGTGTTATCATTATCATTTCTTTCAAGGTAGTCATTGATTTCTTTTGAGATTTCCTCTTTGACCCACTGTTTTTCTAAGAGTGTGCTGTTTAATTTCCAAATTATGGTGTGAAATCTGGGTCTCTGTCCCTTGCAAATTTCCAGCTTCACTCCACTGTGGTCAGAGATATTGTTTTGTATGATTTCAATCTTTCTGAATTCATTAAGCCTTTCTTTGTTGCCTAGCATATGGTCTGTCTTGGAGAATGTTCCATGTGTGCTTGAGAAAAATGTATATCCTGCTGTGTTAGGGTGTAATGATCTATATATGTCTATTAGATCCAGCTCTTCTAATATACTGTTCAAATGTTTTGTTTCTTTAGTGATTCTCTTTTGAGATGTTCTGTCCAGAGTTGATAGTGGTGTATTAAAATCCCCCACTGTAATTGTAGATGCATCTATTTTTTCACTTAGTTTATCCAGCGTTTGTCTCACATATATAGAGGCACCCTTCTTAGGAGCATAAATATTTATGATTGTTCGATCTTCTTCACAGATTGTCCCTTTCACTAAAATATAGTATCCTTCTTTGTCTCTCACAATTGTTTCGCATTTAAAGTCTATTTTGTTTGATATTAATATAGCTACTCCTGCCTTTTTTTGGTTGTTGTTTGCTTGTATGATTGTTTTCCAGCCATTCACTTTCAACTTCCATGAGTCTCTGGGTCTAAGATGTGTCTCTTGTAGGCAGCATATAGATGGGTCATATTTCCTTATCCAGTGTCCCAGTCTGAATCTTTTGATAGGTGAGTTTAATCCGATGCAATTCAGTGTTATTATGTCAGGGAGTTATTTATGGTAGCCATATATTGGTTGGATTTGTGTTTGTTAATTTTGTTTGTATTATTTTATTTTCCCCTTCTATTTTTGTCTTTCTTGTTCCTCTTACACTCTCCTCCATCTCTGACTGTTCTGTTTTTTCCTTTCTTCCTGCAGAACTCCCTTTAGAATTTCTTGAAGGGGAGGTTTCTTGTTGATATACTCTTTCAGTTTCTGTTTATCTGTGAATATTTTGAACTCTCCATCATTTTTGAATGCTAGTTTAGCTGGATAGAGTATTCTTGGTTGGATATTTTTTTCCTTTAGTACCTTGACTATATCATACCACTGCCTTCTTTCCTCCATCGTTTCAGATGAGAAATCAGCACTTAATCTTATGGAGTTTCCCTTGTATGTGATGGTTTTCTTTTCTCTTGCTGCTTTTAGATTTTTTTCTTTGTCTTGAGCATTGGATAATTTGACAAGTATATGTCTTGGAGTGGGCCTGTTGGGGTTTATGACCAGTGGAGTGCACTGTGCTTCTTGGATATGTACATCTGTCTCTTTCAGTAGATTTGGGAAGTTTTCATTCATTATTTCCTGCAACACTCCTTCTGACCCCTTTCCCTTCTCGTCTCCTTCTGGAATGCCTATAATACGTATGTTTGAGCGTTTTGCATTATCATTCAAGTTCCTAAGTCCTATCTGGATTTTTTCTACCTTTTTATTGACCACTTCTACTATCTGTTTGATTTCCAATGCACTGTCTTCCACATCACTAATTCTCTGCTCTGCCTCTTCTAGTCTTCTGATATATGCTGCAAGTGTATTTTTGATTTCTTGAATTGTGGTGTTCATTTCTATCATATGTGTTATTTTTTTGCGCATGTCTGCAATTTCCTCTCCAAGTGTTGTCTTCATGTTGTTAACCTCTTTCATTACTTCATCAAATTTGTCAGTGATAAATGTTCTGAGATCTTTCATTGCTTGTGCGAAGTCCTGCTCCCCTTCCTGATTTTTAGATTGTTGATTGGATTCAGCCATATTTTCCTGATTACTTGTTTGGTTTGTATATTTTTGTTGCTGTCTTGTCAACATTTTTTCTTGATGGGTTTAATCAGTTCCTTAGCTTCTTTGTCTAGTCTTGGAGATTAATTAGCTGTTGTTTTTGCGTAAGTGTTATATCTTCTCTTTGTCACTTTGTTCTTCTTATTCCAATTTCTTATTGCTGGTTAAGCTCACTTTAAAGGAAAGTATTAGTGCTGTGGAAAGGCAATTATGTAAGGAAGAAAAAAGTGTGAAGTAGTATTGGTGATATATGTTAACAAAGCAACAATATGAGTTCTGGGACGATGGAGGTTAGATCATGTAAATTGTGTAGAGTTATAGTAGTAGGAAAGTACCTATAATGAGGTAGACGACTGAATATGGGAGGAATATGGTACGTACTAAGAAGCTATTGTTTTCGTGAGAGAGGGAAAGAGAAAAGAAAGGTAATAGTTTCAGGGACGAATACCAGATGGAAAACTAAACAAAGGTATTAGAAATTCAGAGTTAGACACTTTGTGGATCAAAGAAAGGGAGGTGGAATATAGGAGAGATAGCAGATGGTGGAGGATATCAAGTTGTAGGGGAAAAGGGATAGTGTAGATAGGCTAAATCTATTCACAGAGAAATGAGGCAGTGGAGGATGAGGAAACCCAGCAAATGTGAGGTGTTTCCTGCAGGACCTATTGTATTGTTAAGATAAAATAGAATAAGAAGAATATTGGGGACAAGAAAGAGAGGATTAAAGAAAAAAAAAAGAAAAACAAAGAACAGAAACCCCGCTGCCGGGCTCGGCTGGGCTCTCCCAGCTGCCGCCTGCCGCAGCTCGGCTGGGCTTGGCTGGGCTCAGCTCCCCCGCCCGCTGCCTGCCGTGGCTTGGCTAGACTCGACTGGGCTCGGCTCCCCTGCCCACCACCCACCGCGGCTCGGCTGGGCTCGACTACCCCGCCCGCCGCCCGCTGCGGCTCGGCTGGGCTCGGCTGGGCTTGGCTCCCCCGCCCACTGCCCGCTGCAGCTCGTCTGGGCTCGGCACCCCCTGCCCGCCGCCCGCCGCTGGCCGCGGCTCGGCTGGGCTTGGCTCCCCCACCCACCCACTGCGGCTCGGCTGGGCTCGGCTGGGCTCGGCTCCCCCACCCACCACCCTCCACGGCACGGCATGGCACAGCTCCCCCGCCTGCCACCTGCCATGGCTCGGTTGGGCTCGGCTCCCCTGCCTGCAGCCCGCTGCGGTGCGGCTAGGCTACCCTGGCCCCCGCCCGCCAGGGCTCGGCGCGGTGCTAGCTGCCTCGGCTCCATGCTAGCTGCCTCGGCTCTGCCTACCCAAGGAGGGAAACCTCCACACGTACCTGGGATCTCCGTGTATATTTCACAGACGTATCCTCTCTGTTACCTTCCCTCCAAATTGATGTCCAGACACCTCCGGACCAGGAAAAATCCCGAAACAGCCCGGTCCCAAAGGGTCTCCGACGCTGCCCGGCCGATTTCCCCCAGTAGCTAGTAACCGGGAAGTTCATTCAGCCGCCATCTTGCCCCCTCTCCCATTTTTTCATTTTTAATACCCCGATTTATTTTTCCTTTATTTAATTTTTCTAAATTTCTATGTATTCTATATCTAACCACAAGCCCATCACTATATTCCATTTTTATATTAATGGAACCTGGCAATATATTGGGCTTTCATTTTGAAGAAGTTTTGTACTACAGAGAGGTTTAACTATGGCGGGGGAAGAGCACTTGTGTGGCATGTCATTGGTGGTATGCACACGGTTGGAAGGGAGTTCTCCAGGGCATATATAAAGGGTACATAGAAAGATTTGAATATTTTCATAGTGGTTTCTGTTGGAAATGACAGATAAGAGAATGCTGAATTACAGACGAGGGGAGCTCTATCCCATTCCCAAATGGAACAACAACAATCCCCCAAGTGCAATGGCAAAGACCAATAAAGTTAGATGGTCCAATGATGAGCCCTTTATACTGATGGCTCCAATTATGAGCCTCTGTGCATGAAATATGAACTAAGCCTATAGCTGTGGCATGCCTAAGGGTTGCCTCCTGACAGCCTCCATTTTGCTCAAATGTGGCCACTCTCTAAGCCAAACTCAGCATGTATATGCATTGCCTTCTCCCCAGTGTGGGACATTACTCCCAGGGATGAGCCTCCCTGGCACTGAGGGATTAATACCAAGCACCAGCTGATGATGAAACTACAAAAAGACCATGAACGAAGAGGTCAACTTTGACTGGCAGAATATTTCAGCCTACAGGTAATATCACATGTTAAAAATTGCTTTTTGACTTTGGGTGAAAAGGGGGAAATGGAAAGGACAAGTGAGTTTATATGGCTAAGAGTCTCCAAAAAAGAATTGAGAGGTCATCAGAGGGGTGATGCTTATGCATGCCTCAGCAGGGTACCAGAGACAGTGTGATGGAGTTGGACTCAGATATAACTTTTCTACACATGCCTCTTCCATTACTTTTACCAGACCTGTGGTGGGTGTTTTGGTTGGTGTATACTCAGGAGACCTGAATCTCTGAACTGTCCATGAGACAGCCAGGCCCTGGGCCTCAGCAGACTTGCAGCTCCTACCTTCTGGTTTCTTGGACTTACCCTGGCCAGCTGATAGGGAGGTAAAGAGGGCCAACCACCACACCAGGGAGCCAAGAGTGCCTACAGCTGCAAGCAGGAGAATTTCTTCTATCACTCACGTGGAATCTAAACCCCCTCTTGATGTAGAGAGGGAATGGACATAGTCATCCCAGGTCCACAAGATGGAGGAATAGAGTATGGATTAGATTGGACTTACTGGTGTTCTTCTGGGGAACTATTGTGATTAGCAAGGGAAGGAATTGTAGTAGTGATGTGGAGAGGTTGGCCATGGTGGCTACTGATGGTCGGGAGAGGGAAGAAGAAATATGATGTAGGGGCATTTTCAGGACTTGAAGTTGACCTGGGTGGTGCTGCAGGGATGAATGCTGGATTTTGTATGTCCTGTCATAGCCCACTCGGTGGACTGGGGGAGAGTGTGGACTACAATGTGGACCACTGTCCATGTGCTGCAGTGGTTCTCCAGAATGTATTAACCAGGTGCAGTAGATGTGCCACAATGATGGAAGAGTTTTTTGATGTGGGAGGGGTGGTGTGGGTGGGATGGGGTGTATATGAGGACCTCATATTTTTTTAATGTAACATTGAAAAGAAAATAAAGAAGAAAAAACTTATGTGATACAGGGAAGATGGTCTTAATGGAAAGTTTATAACTCTAAATGACTATATGAAAAAAATGAGAAACACTTACTCTCAAAGATTTAATAGAAAAAGTAGAGGAACTAGAAAAAGTACAGCAGGCAAATCCCAAAGCAAGCAGAAAGGAAGATATAATAATGATTAGAGCAGAAAGAAATGAAATTGAGAACAACAACAAAAAAGAATATAAACAAAATCAAAAGCTGGTTCATTAAGATCAAGAAAATTAACAAACCTCTAGCTACACTAACAAAGAAAGAAGATGCATATAAACACAATCAGAAATGGAAGGGGGTTGTTAAAACTGACCTCACAGAAATGAAAAGAATCATAGAAGATATGAGAATCTCCATGCACATAAATAGACAACCTAGATGAAATGGACAAATTCCTAGAAATTCACAACCAACCTATACTGATGCTACAATAAATACAAGAATTTAACAAACCAACCACATTTAAAGAGATTGAATCTCTCTTCAAAAATCTCAAATCAAAAAATTTCCAGAACCAGATAGTTTAACAGATAAATTATACCAAGTATTTTGAAAAGAATTAAAACCAAATCTGTTTAAACTCTTCCAAAAAATTTAAAAGGAGGGAAAATTACCCAACACATTTTATGTAGCCAACATCACCCTAATAGCAAAGCCAGATGAAGATACTACAAGTAAGAAAATTACAGATCAACCTGCCTAATGAAACGCAAAAATTCTCAACAAAATACTTGCAAATCGAATCAAACAGGGTATATACATCATGTCCAAGTGGGATTTATTTCTGGTATGCAAGATTGGTTCAACATAAAAAAATTAATCAAGATAATACACCACTTAAACATATTGAAGGAAAAAAAATTCATGATAATCTCAATATAAACAGAAAAGGTATTTAACAAAATTCGGGATCTTTTTTTAATTAAAAAACAATTCAAGGATAGGAATAGAAGGAAAATTCCTCAATATGATAAAAGGTATACATGAAAAACACACAGCCAACATCATATTCAAAGGGGACAAACACATAGCCAAAGTCATACTCAAAAGTTCCCTCTAAGATCAGGAACAAGACAAGGATGCCCACTGTAAGCATTGCTATGCAATATTATACTAGAAGTTCTAGCTAGGGCAATTAGACAAGAAAACAATTAAAGCCACCCAAATAGAAAAAGAGGAAGTAAAACTCTCACTGTTTGAGGATGACATGATCCTGTAATTAGAAAATTCTGAAGTATCCATGACAAAGATCCTTGAGATCATAAATGAGTTCAGCAAAGTGGCAGGTTACAAGATCAACATACAAAAATCAATAATGATTTTGTACACTAGTACAGAACAATCTGAGGAGGAAATCCTGGGGAAAATTCCATTTTCAATAGCAACAAAAAGATTCAAATACCTAGGAATTAATTTAACCAAAAAAGTACAGGATCTATATGAGGAAAACTATAAATATTAAAAGAAAATTTAAAAGACCTAAACAAATGGAAGACATTTCATCTTCTTGGACTGGAAGAATAAATATTGTGAAGATGTCAGTCTTACCCAAACTGATTTATAGATCCAATCAATACCAATCAAAGTCCCAACATCTTACTTTACAGAAATAAAAAATGCAATTACCAAATTCATTTGGAAGGGAAAATGCACCTGAATTGCCAAAAGCACTCTAAAAAAAAAGGAACAACATCTAAGGAATTTCAGTGGCTGACCTTGAAATATATTACAAAGCTACAGAGGTCAAAACAGCATGGTACTGACATAGAGATAGACAAATTGACTAATGAAATAGAATTGAGAATCCAGAAATAAACCCTCATGGTATAGAGTCAACAGTTTTTTTTCTTTCATTTTGTATCTCTTTTTTAAAGATACATAGATCACACAAAATGATATATAAAAAATAAATATGTTTCTCATATACCACACTACTCACTGCCCCCACTCATCCCATACTGACAACTTCTCTCCTTATTGTGGTACTTTCATTGCATTTGATGAGTACACCTTGGAGCACTGCTACACTGTATGGCTTATAGTCCACATTGTAGTTTACACTCTCTCTCATTCCATTCAATGGGTTATGGCAGGATATATAATGTCCTGCATCTCTCCCTGCAATATCCTTTTGGGACTTGAAGCAGTCAACTGATTTTTTACAAACCTAATAAGTAACATTAATGAGACAAAACAGTCTCTTAAACAAATAGTGCTGGGACAACTTCATATCTACAACCAGAAGAATGAAAAAGGACCTCTATCTCACTCCTAATACAAGAAAAACACAAAATAGATGAAAGACCTAAATATAAATGCTAGGACCATAAAACTACTAGAAGAAAATGTAGGGAAACATCTTCAAGACCTTGTAATAGGTGGTGATTTCTTGGACCTTACATCGAAAGCACATGCACAAAAGAAAGAATAGATAAATGGGGCCTTCTCAAAATTAAACACTTTTGCACCTCACAGGACTTTGTTAAAAGGGTGAAAGGGAAGCCTACTCAATGCAAGAAAATATTTGCAAATCACGTGTCTGATAAAGTTTTACTATCCAGGATATATAAAGACATGCGGCAACTCAACAATAAAAAGACAAAAAACCCAATTAACAAATGGGCAAGACTTGAATACACATGTGTCCAGAGAAGAAATACAAATGACAAAAAAAAAAAACATGAAGAATTGCTCAACATCCCTAATGATTAGGGAAATGCAAATCAAAATTACAATGAGATATGTCACACCCATCAGAATGACCACTATTAAAAAGACAGAGAACTCCAAGTGTTAGAGAGGAGGTGGAGAGATAGGAATATTTATTCAGTCTTTTTGGGAATGTAGAATTGTACAGTCACTGTGTAGGACTTTGGCAGTTCCTAAATAAGCTTAATATAGACTTGCCACATGACCCTGCAATTCCACTACTTGGTATATATCCAGAAGGAATGAGAGCAATGACATGAACAGACATCTGCACACTGATGTTCATAGTAGCATTACTAACAATTGCCAAAATTTGGAAACAACCCAGGTGTCCATCAATAGATGAATAATAAACTGTGGTGTATTCATACAATGGAATATTATACAGCTGTAAGAAGAAATGAAGTCATAAAGCATATGATAGTATGGGTGAACCTTGAAAACATTATATTGAGCAAAGCAAGCCAGACACATATGGACAAATACTATAAGATTACATTACTATATTCCCAGGAGGGTGGGGCAAGATGGTGGCTGACTGAACTTGCCTGATAGTATCTCCTGCAGGGAGGTGGCTGGGCAGCATTGGAGGCTCTTCTGGACCGGGTTGTTTCAGGATTTTTGTGGGTCGGGAGGTGTCTGGACATCGATTTGGTGGGAAGGTAACAGAGAGGATATGTCTATAAAATATACATGGAGGCTCCGGCTGCGTGCGGAAAGTTCCCTCCTTGGGTGGGCGGTTTTTTTTTTTTTTTTTGGAGGCTCTACAGTACTTGGGAATTCGTGGGCCCTGGGCAGCCTATTGGGCGGTTGATAGGACGGGAGGCACTAGCAGACCGATTTGGGGAGACAAATGGGAGTTTTATTGCAAAGCGGGGGAATTTGTGATTGCGGACGCAAACAATAGCGCTTCTGC
This sequence comes from Dasypus novemcinctus, assembly GCF_030445035.2. Classification (NCBI taxonomy): domain Eukaryota; kingdom Metazoa; phylum Chordata; class Mammalia; order Cingulata; family Dasypodidae; genus Dasypus; species Dasypus novemcinctus. The sequence goes on from NC_080691.1 coordinate 69,462,392, forward strand.
CTAGAGCCACGCCCCCCCCAAGCCTGGCTGCTGATCTACAGTGGTCTTAAAGTGATAGTGATAAAGAGACGCCACCAGGGTATGGTAGGGTGGGAGACGTTTGGAAGCTGATTAGGGGAATATTTTGCAAAGCATGGGAATTTCGGGTTTGGACTCTGTTATTAGCGTTTCCAGCTGAAGCCCCTCCCCCGGACCTGGCTATTGATCTCAGTCATTAAATTGGCTGCAGCCTAGAGGTGCCCTCAGGTGGCCATTCCGGGGGATCACAGGGTGGGAGGGGTCCTGAAGTCAATTGGTGATATATCCACAGAATAGACCCTAGTGAGTGAGTGAATTGTGGGGTACGGAACACAGGATAGAGCTTGTGGATGTGACCTCACCCATAGGGCTGGCACCCAGCTGTGGGGATCCCTGAAGGCTGTGATGCACTGTGGTGCTCCCAGGGTTCCTGAAAACTGGACTTGAGGATGCCAGGTCTGAGTACCCTAAACCCTGGTGGCCCACACCCCAGAGACTCACACCTCTTGAGTCCTCAATATCTCAGACTTTACATTCTTGAATCCATCACGCCGTGAGGTCCATCTGAGGTCCTTGAATGTCCTAGCCCTCAACGTTTGTGTTTTTTCTTTTTTGTTTTGTTTTGTTTTGTTTTTATTTTTATTCTATTTTTATTTTATTTTTTTAATGTTCTGATTGCTAACATTGCATTATCCCCTAGGCTTTTCTCCCAGAATATCCCCAAAAGTCTTTTTTTCTCTCTCTCTCTCATCCCCCATCTTCTTATTATTCTATTTTATCTTAACTATACAATAGGTGCTGCAGGAAACACCTCACATTTGCTGGGTTTCCTCATCCTCCACTGCCTCATTTCTGTGTGAATAGATTTTGGCTATCTACACTATCCCCTTTCCCCTACATCTTGATATCTTCCATCATCTACTATCTCTCCTATATTCCACCTCCCTTTCTTTGATCCACAAAGTGTCTAACTCTTAATTTCTAATACCTTTGTTATTTTTTCTGTCTGTTATCCACTCTTGAAACTATTACCTTTCTTTTCTCTTTCCCTCTCTCACGAAAACAATAGCTTTTTAGTTCATACCATATTCCTCCCATATTCAGTCATTTACCTCATTATAGGTACTCTACCTACTGCTATAAATCTACACAATTTACATGAATCTAACCTCCATCCTCCCAGATCTCATATTCTTGCTTTGTTAACATATATCACAAATACTACTTTACACTTTTTCCTTGCTTACACAATTGCCTTTCCCCAGCACTAATACTTTCCTTTAAAGTGAACTTAACCAGCAATAAGAAATTAGAATAAGAAGAACAAAGTATCAAAGAGAAGATATAACACTTACGCAAAAACAACAGCTAATTAATCTCCAAGACTAGACAATGAAGCTAAGGAACTGATTAAACCCATCAAGAAAAAATGATGACCAGACAGCAACAAAAATCTACAAACCAAACAAGTAATCAGGAAAACATGGCTGAATCCAATCAACAAACTAAGAATCAGGAAGGGGAGCAGAACTTCGCACAAGCAATGAAAGATCTCAGAACATTTATCACCGACAAATGCGATGAAGTAAAGGAAGAAATTAACAACATGAAGACAATACTTGGAATGGAAATTGCAGACATATGCAAAAAGATAACAGATATGATGGAAATGAACAGCACAGTTCAAGAAATCAAAAATACACTTGCAGCAAATATCAGGAGACTAGAAGAGGCAGAGCAGAGAATTAGTGATGTGGAAGACAGTGCATTGGAAATCAAAGAGATAGTAGAAGTGGTCGATAAAAAGATAGAAAAAATCCAGCTAGGACTTAGGGACCTGAATGATAATGCAAAGCACTCAAATATGTATTATAGGCATTCCAGAGGGAGATGAGAAGGGAAAGAGGTCAGAAGGAGTGTTGCAGGAAATAATGGCTGAAAACTTCCTAAATCTACTGAAAGAGACAGATGTTCATATCCAAGAAGCACAGTGCACTCCACTTGTCATAAACCCCAAAAGGCCCACCCCAAGACATATACTTGTCAAATTATCCAATGTTCAAGGAAAAGAGAAAATTCTAAAAGCAGCAAGAAAAAAGAAAACCATCACATACAAGGGAAGCTCCATAAGATTAAGTGCTGATTTCTCATCTGAAACCATGGAGGCAAGAAGGCAGACTAAAGGAAAAAAATTTCCAACCAAGAATACTTTATCCAGCTAAACTAGCATTCAAAAATGATGGAGAGTTCAAAATATTCACAGATAAACAGAAACTGAAAGAGTATGCCAACAAGAAACCTCCCCTTCAAGAAATTCTAAAGGAAGTTCTGCAGGAAGAAAGGAAAAAACATGACAGGCAGAGTTGGAGGAGAGTGTAAGAGCAACAAAAAAGACAAAAATAGAAGGGAAAAAATACAAACACAATATGACACACAAATCCAATCAAAATATGGCTAACACAAAAAATTCCTTGAAAGTAATAACACTGAATGTCAATGGATTAAATTCACCTATCAAAAGATTCAGACTGGGACATTGGATAAGTAAATAAGACCCATCTATATGCTGTCTAAAAGAGACACATCTTAGACCCAGAGACTCATGGAGGCTGAAAGTGAATGGATGGAAAACAATCATACAAGCAAACAATAACCAAAAAAAGGCAGGAGTAGCTATATTAATATCAGACAAAATAGACTTTAAATGTGAAACTATTGTGAGAGACAAAGAAGGATACTACATTTTAGTGAAAGGGACAATCTGTCAAGAAGATGGAACGATCATAAATATGTATGCTCCTAACAAGGGTGCCTCTAAATACATGAGGCAAACGCTGGAAAAACTAAGTGAAAGAATAGATGCATCTAAAATTATAGTGGGGGATTTTAATACACCACTATCAACTCTGGACAGAACATCTCAAAAGAGAATCACTAAAGAAACAAAACATTTGAACAGTATATTAGAGGAGCTGGATCTAATAGACATATATAGATCATTACACCCAAACACAGCAGGATATACATTTTTCTCAAGCGCACATGGATCATTCTACAAGATAAACCATATGCTAGGCCACAAAGAAAGGCATAATGAATTCAGAAAGACTGAAATCATACAAAACAATATCTCTGACCACAGTGGAGTGAAGCTCGAAATTTACAAGGGACAGAGACCCAGATTTCACACCATAATTTGGAAATTAAACAGCACACTCTTAGAAAAACAGTGGGTCAAAGAGGAATTCTCAAAAGAAATCAATGACTACCTTGAAACAAATGATGATGATAACACAACATACCAAAATTTATGGGATGCAGCAAAAGAAGTACTGAGAGGGTAATTTTAGCCATAAATTCATATATCGAAAAAGAAGAAAGAGTAAAAATTGAAGAACGAACTGCACTTTTCAAGGAATTAGAAAAACAACAACAAGTAACTCAACAGGAAGAAGGAAGTAAAAGACAAAGATAAGAGCAGAACTAAATGAAATAGAAAATAAGAAAGCACTTGAAAAGATAAACAAGACGAAGAGCTGGTTTTGTGAGATCAACAAAATTGACAAAACTTTAGCGAGACTAACAAAGAAAAGAAGAGAGAAGATGCAAATACACAAAATAAGAAATGAGAAAGGCGATATCACCACTGAACCCAAGAAATAAAGACTATCATAAGAGGATACTTTGAAAAACTATATTCCAACAAAAATGACAATTTAGAGGAAATGGACAAATTCCTAGAAACACATAGGCAGCCCATATTGACAAAAGAAGAAATTGATGATCTTAACAAACCAATCACAAGCAGAGAGATAGAATCAGTCATTAAAAATCTCTCAACTAAGAAGAGCCCAGGGCCAGACGGCTTCACAGGTGAATTCTACAAAACATTCCAGAAAGAACTAACACCAATCCTGCTGAAACTATTCCAAAAAATCGAAACAGAAGGAACATTGCCGAACTCCTTCTATGATGACAACATTACCCTAGTACCAAAGCCAAACAAAGACACCACAAGAAAGGAAAATTACAGACCAATTTCTCTAATGAACCTAGATGCAAAAATACTTAACAACATACTTGCTAATCGTATTCAAAAACACATTAAACGAATTATAAACCATGACCAAGTGGGATTTATTCCAGGTATTCAAGGATGGTTCAACATAAGAAAATCAATCAATGTAATACACCATATAAACAGATTGAAGGAAAAAAATCACATGGTTATATCTATAGATGCAGAAAAAGCATTTGACAAAATACAGCACCCTTTTTTGATAAAAACACTGCAAAAGATCAGAATACAAGGACATTTTTTGAAAATGATAAAGAGTATATATGAAAAACCTACAGCCAACATTGTTTACAATGGAGAAATCCTAAAATCCTTCCCTCTAAACTCAGGAACAAGACAGGATGCCCATTGTCTCCACTCCTATTTAACTTTGTCTTAGAAGTACTTGCTCAAGCACTGAGGCAAGAAACAGATATAAAAGGCTTTCAAATTGGAAAGGAAGAAGTCAAAATTTCATTATTTGCAGATGACATGATCCTATACATAAAAACCCTGAGAGATCTACAACAAAGCTTCTAGAACTCATAAATGAGGTCAGTAAACTCACAGGTTATAAGATCAATGCTCAAAAATCAGTAGCATTTCTGCACACCAATAATGAGGAAGATCAGGAGGAAATCAAGAAACAAATACCGTTCACAATAGTAAATTAAAAAATCAAATATTTAGGAATAAATTTAACTAAAGATGTAAAATACTTATACACTGAGAACTACACAAGACTGTTCAAGGAAATCAAAGAAGACCTAAATAAATGGAAGATATTCCTTGTTCATGGATAGGAAGACTGAATATTATTAAGATGTCTATCCTACCAAAATTGATCTACACATTCAATGCAATCCCAATAAAAATCAACACAGCCTTCTTTAAGGAACTAGAAAAACTAACTATGAAATTTATTTGGAAAGGAAAGAGGCCCCGAATAGCCAAGGACACATTGAAAAAGAAAAACAAAATTGGAGGAATCACACTTCTTGACTTCAAAACATACTACAAAGCTACAGTAGTGAAAACAGCATGGTATTGGCATAAGGAGAGACACACAGACCAATGGAATCGAATTGAAAGTTCTGATATAGAATGTCATATATATAGCCATATAATATTCGATAAAGCCACCAAACCCTCTCAACTGGGAGAGAATGGCCTATTCAACAAATGGTGCCTGGAGAACTGGATACCCATATGTAGAAGAATGAAAGAGGATTACCATCTCACACCTTATACAAAGATCAACTCAAGATGGATCAAAGACTTAAACATAAGAGCCAAGACCATAAAGATCTTGGAAAGCAGTGTAGGGAAACATCTACAAGACCTTGTAATAGGAAATGGCTTCATGAATATCACACCAAAAGCACGAGCAGCAAAGGACCTAATAGATAAATGGGACTTCCTCAAAATTAAAGCCTTCTGCACCTCAAAGGAATTTGTCAAGAAAGTAAAAAGGGAACCCACACAATGGGAGAAAATATTTGGCAACCATATATCTGATAAGAGACTTATAACTTGCATATATAAAGAACTCATATATCTTGAAAATAAAAAGATAAACAGCCCGTTTAAAAAATGAGAAAAAGATTAAAACAGACACTTCTCCAAAGAAGAAATACAAATGGCTATAAAGCACATGAAAAAATGCTCCAAATCTCTAGCTATCAGGGAAATGCAAATCAAAACTACAATGAGATACCACCTTACTCCCATAAGATTGGCAGCTATGAAAAAAACAGAAGAATACAAATGCTGGAGAGAATGTGAAGAAAGGGGAACACTCATCCACTGCTGGTGGGAATGCAGAAGGATCCAACCATTCTGGAGGACAGTTTCGCGGTTTCTCAAAGAACTAACCATAGATTTGCCATATGACCCAGCAATACCACTGCTGGGTATATACCCAGCAGAACTGTAAACAAGGACACAAACCAATATATGTACACCAATGTTCATAGCAGCATTGTTCACTATCGCCAAAAGTTGGAATCAATCCAAATGCCCATCAACAGATGAGTGGATCAATGAAATGTGGTATATAGACACAATGGAATACTACTTGGCTGTAAGAACAAATACACTACAAACACACGTGATAACATGGATGAATCTTGAGAACCTTAGTTGAGTGAAGCAACCCAGGCATTGAAGGACAAATACTACATGACCTCAATGATATGAAATAAGCAACCTGCCTCAGAGAGCTAGAGACTAGAAAATAGGCTTACAGGAAATCAGGGGGTGGAGGAAGGATGTGAGCTGATGTCTGCAGGGGTGGAATCTATGATGAGCTGGTGGTAAGTATGAGCACAAAGAAGAGATAAAATGGGGGCAAGGGGTTGCCTTTTCATGGGGCTTTGCAGGTTTGAGGGGGGCTGGGATGGGCAGGGGGTAATATTGCCCAAAAAATTGGGGGGAGGGTGGGGCAACATACGAACATAGGAGAGTGTCAGGTGTTGGTTGAGAGTAAAATGCTGAGAAAATCATATCAAAATATAATTAGGGGGGTTACCTGTTTAGGATGCTTGGAGGGGATGGTCTGATATGGTACGGACTCCTGGGGAATGGCTGGAGGTTCATTTTGCCAGGGTGGGTTGTACCATTGGGTAGAGACCCAAGAAGTGAGAGTTGGGGTGGACCCACATCGTGGGGAGGACTAATGCCATCAAATAGAGAGAATTGTATCTCTCGAGAGAAAGGGTGGCTCCCAGGGCATTAGGGCAGTTGAGCAAGTCAGGCCCTGAACACTCCTGCAAGTATCTCTGGACGTGGCTCCTCGGGAAATGGAGATTGGCTGTCGCTGTGGGCCCCAAGGGGAGGGGAAAATGGATGTGGAATGGATGGAACCAAGGTAAATATGGGGGCAAGAGAGGAGTTTCACGAGAGTACACAAAGATGAATATAAAACATGTAATATTACACCAAAAACATAGGGGATGACAGACTAATAATGTAAACCATAATGTAAAACATAGGATAACTAAAAAACTTAGACAACTGTATATCCTAAAGTATGGACCACATTGTAAGCATAGATGTCACCTTGTTTGAAAGCTATTGTTTCGGAGTCTGTACATCAGTTTCAGTAAATATGATATGAATAAGTTAAAAGATTATCGCTATGGAAGGGAAAAGGTTTTATGGTGGATGTGTAGGAGTACTGTATATTGTATATATGAATTACTTTGATCTAAGACTCTTGTGAAGAGAAGCTCAATAATTAGGAAAAAAGAAAAGAAAAAGATAGGATGTAGAAATTTTTCTAAATCAATATGTACGCTAGATCTAACCTTTAAACTCATTGCTATATTCCATTTTACTAGTAAGGGAAACTGACATTATATTGGGATTCACTTTACAGGAAGTTATGGATCACAGAGTGGTTCGACAATGGCGGTGGAGGAATACTGGTATGGGATGTTATTGACAGAATATATATGGTTGACAGGGAGTTATACAGGGCATATGTCCAGGGTGCATGGTAATGTTTAGATATACTCATAGTGGAAACAATTAAAAACAACATCTGGAGGGTGTACTGGGTTTCTGGCCAGGGGGCCTCTGTTGTGGTCCCTAGGAGAGAAGCGGCAGTCCCCCAGGTGCAACGGTAAGAACCAGGAAGGAATGAGGGTCCAACAGTGGGCTCCTGATACTAATGGCTATGCTTGTGAGCCTATACACCTGCAATAAGAACAAGGCCTAGAGCAGCATTGTGCCTGGGAGTTTCCTCCTGACAGCCTTCATGTTACTCAAATGTGGCCAGTCTCGAAGCCAAACTCAGCATGTAGATGCAGTGCATTCCCCCCAGCGTGGGACATGACACCCAGGGATGAACCTCCCTGGCACTGAGGGATCACTGCCAAATACCAGCTGAAGGTGCAACTAGAAAATGACCTTGAATTAAAGGTTCAACATGGACCAGCAGAATATCCCTGTCTACATATAACATGACTTTAAAATGCTGTTTGACCTAATGTAAGGGGGAAATGGAAAGGAGAAATGAGTTTATATGGCTACGAGTCTCTAAAAAAGAGTCTGGAGGTTGTCAGAAGGATCGCCCTTATGCACAACTGAGCAGAGTCTAAGAGACAGATAAAGTAGATACAACCCCAGGTATTGGTTCTTTTGAGGGATAAAGAGACCCACGGGTTCTATGGTCATGGCAGATGGGGTTCACTGCCATATCAGATGGCCCTTCTTTGGAGCTGGTGTTTCTGCGTGATGAATCTGGACTCAGATGGGATCTCTCTTCATAAGACTTTCATGCTACTGTGCTGGAGTTGTAGTTGGTATTGGGGTTTAAGATATATTTAGGGGATCTGAATCTCTGGACTGACAATGTGATAGCCAGGCCCTGAGCCTCAATAGACTCTTGCACCTACAATCTGATTTATTGGACTCATCTCACTCAGCTAAGATGGAGTTGAAGAAGGACAACACCACACCATGGAGCCTAGAGTGCCTACAACTGAAAGCAGGAGGATTGCATCCAGTATCCCTGTGGAATCTGAGCCTCCTCTTGACATAGAGGTGCAATGGACACAACCAATCCAATGTCCACAGAGAAAAGGTGGCATTGGAGTGGGAAAAGTGGACATGGTGGCTAATGGGTATGGGGAATGGCAGGAAGAGACGAGATGTGGAGGCATCTTTGGGACTTGGAGCTGCCCTGGATGGTGCTTCAGGGGCAATCACTGGACATTGTAAATCCTCACAGGGCCCACTGGATGGAATGGGGGAGAGTATGGGCCATGATGTGGACCATTGACCATGAGGTGCAGAGCTGCCCAGAGATGTACTTACCAAATGCAATGGATGTGTCATGATGATGGGAATGAGTGTTGCTGGGGGGGGGGGGAGTGGTGGGGTGAGGGTGGTGGGGTTGAATGTGTCCTCATATTTTTTTTAATGTAATATCTTTACAGAATCAATAATAAAAAAATTAATTAAAAAAATTAAAAATTAAAAAAAAAAAAGATATATTTAGGGGATTTGAATTTCTGGACTGACAATATGATAGCCAGGCCCTGAGCCTCAACAGACTTCAACTCCTACACTCTGATTTATTGGACTTACCCCACTCAGCTAACATGGAGTTGAAGAAGGTCAACCACCACACCATGGAGCCTAGAGTGCCTACAACTGAAAGTAGGAGGATTGCATCCAGTATCCATGTGGAATCTAAGCCCCCACTTGACATAGATGTGCAATGGACACAACCAATCCAATGTCTACAGAGAAAATGTGGCATTTGTGTGGGAAGGGTGGCCATGGTGGCTGTTGGGTGCAGGGAATGGGAGGAAGAGACGAGATGGGGAGGCATTTTCAGGACGTGGAGTTGTCCTGGGTGGTGCTTCACAGACAACTACGGGACATTGTAGATCCTCCCAGGGCCCACTGGATGGAACGTGGGAGAGTGTGGGCTATGATGTGGACCATTGACTATGGGGTGCAGTGATGCCCAGAGATGTACTTACCAGGTGCAATGGATGTGTCATGATGATGGGAGAGAGTGTTGCTGTGGGGGGCAGTAGGGTTGAATGGGACCTGATATTTTTTGAATGTAATCTTTTTAAAAAAATGAATTAAAAAAAAGATTACATTACTATGAACCAAATATATTGTGCAACATATTTTATGAAACATAGAAAGTATATTCATCCAGTACATTTAATTGAGAAATGTATACCTTTATTCAAATATGTTTTCTTTTTTGTTTTGTTTTTTTTAATTGCTTATATTTTCAATTATGAAATACACAAAAAAGGTAAAAAATAAAAAAATAAAATATGGCTAATTATTGTCAAGTAATTCCTTGACAGTAATAACACTAAATGCTAATGGCTTAAATTCTCCAAACAAGATACACAGATTGGCAGAATGGATGAGAAAATACAACCCATCCCAGTGGGGGACTTTAATACACCATCATCATCATTAGCCAGGACATCTAGACATCTAGACAGAGAATCAATAAAGAAACAAGAACCTTAAGTAATATATTGGAGGATCTGGACCTAATCATTATATACAGAACACAGAATATTACACCCAAATACAACAGGATATATTTTTTTCTTGAGTGCACACTGATTATACTCCAGGATAGACCACATGCTAGGCTCTCTTTGAATTCAGAGCATTTGAAATTATGCAAATTTATCTGACCACAATAGAATCAAGCTGAATATCAGGAAGGGTCAGAGAAGAAGATTAGTTACAAAGATATGGAATTAAACAACACACATTCAGACATTCAGTGGGTCAAGGGGAAAATCACAAAATAAATCAGTAGTTACCTGGAAATGAATGAAAATGACAACACAATGTATCAAAATCTGTGAGGTACAGGAAAAAGAGTGCTGAGAGGGAAATTCATAGTCATAAAAGCCTATATTAAAATAGAAGAGCTAAAATCAAAGAACTAACTGCCTCCCTGGAGGAACTAGAAAAAGAAAAACAAACTAACCCCAATAGAAGTAAAAAGAATGAAATAAAAAAGCATAGAGCAGAGTTTAATGAAATTGAAAATAAGAAAGCACTAGAAAAAAATAAAACCTCAAGTTTGTTCTTTGAGAAGATTAATAAAATTGACAAACCCTTAGCTAAACTAACAAAGAAAAAATGAGAAGATGCAAATATATAAAATAAGAAACAAAGAAGGGCATATCACCACAGATCCTACTGAAATAACGAATATCATAAGAGGATACTTTGAAAAATTGCACGCCAACAAGATAGATAATTTAGAGAAAATGAACAAATTCCTAGAACACACAAGTTGCCTACAATGAAGTAAGAAAAAAAATGATGAACTCAACAGACCAATCACAAGTAATGAGATTGAATTAGTCATCAATAACCTCCCAACTAAGAAGAGCCTATGTCCAGATGTCTTCAGAGATGAATTCTACCAAGCGTTCTGGAAAGAACTAACACCAATTCTGCTTCGACTCTTCCAAAAAATATAAGTGGAGGAAACATTATGTAACTCATTCTATAATGCCAACATCTCCCTAATACCAAACAAAGAAGCCATGAGAAAGGAAAACTGTAGAACAATCTCTCTAATGAAGCTGGGTGCTACAATTATTAACAAAATATTTGCTAAACAGATTCAAGAACACATCAAATGAATTAAACACTATGACCAAGTGGACTTCATTCCTAGCATCAACATCAGAAAATCAATCAATGTAATACACCACACAAAATGATCTAAGGAAAAAAATGACATGATCATCTCTATAGATGCAGAAAAAGCATTTCCCAAAATACCATTTCCCAATAAAAACACTTCAAAAGATAGGAACAGAAGGAAACTCCTTCAACATGATAAAGGGTGTATAAGATAAACACACAACTAATATTATATTCAATGGTTAAATTTTTTGAAAGCTTCCACTCTAAACTCTGGAACAAGACAATGATGCCCACTTTCACTGCTCTTATTTAACATTGTGTTAGAAGTACTTGCTTGAACACTTAGGCAAGAAAAAGGTATAAAAGTGATCCAAATTTTGAAAGGAAGGAGTGAAAATTTCACTGTTTGCTGATGACGTGATCCAACACCTCAAAAAGCCTGAAAATTTTACAACAAAGCTTCTAGAAATTATGAGTTCAGTAAAGTGACAGGGTATAAGATTAATGTACAAAAATGACTAGCACTTCTGTACACTAATAATGAGCAATCTGAGGGGAAATCAAGAAAAAATCCCAATAACTAAAAGAATCATATAATTAGGAACAAATTTATCTAAAGATATAAATGACTTGCATGAAGAAAACAATACAACATTGTTAAAGGAAATCAAAGAAGACAAATAAATGGAAGAATATTCCCTGTTCATGGATAGGAAGACTGAACATCATTAAGAGGTCTATGCTACCCAAACTTATTTAGAGATTTAATGCAATCCCAATAAAATTAACATAGCATTATTTTCTGAACTGGAAAAGGTAACTATGGAACATTTGGGAATGTCAATAGGTCCCAAATAGTCAAACATATATTGAAAAAGAAAACTGAAATTGGAGGAATCACACTACCTGACTAAAACAAACCACGAAGTTAAAATGGCCAAAACTGCTTGGTATTGACACAAGGATCGTCATACTGACCAACAGAACCAAATGGAGAGTTCTGATATAGATCCTCACTTGGATAGACAACTGATATTCAACAAGATCCCCAAGCCCATTCAACTGAGTGAATGACCTCTTCCACAAATGGTGCTTGGAGAAGTTGATATCCATATCCAAAGAATGAGAGAAGAACACCATCTCACAACTTATACAAAAATTTAACTCAAGATGGATCAAAGATCTAGACATAAGGGGTGGCGGACTTGGCCCAGTGGTTAGGGTGTCTGTCTGCCACATGGGAAGTCTGTGGTTCAAACCCTGGGCCTCCTTGACCCATGTGGAGCTGGCCCATGTGCAGTGCTGATGCGCTCAAGGAGTGCCGTGCCACACAGGGCTGTCCCTTGTGTAGGGGAGCCCCACGTGCAAGGAGTGTGCCCCATAGAGAGCTGCCCAGCATGAAAGAAAGTGCAGCCTGCCCAGGAATGGTGCTGCACACACAGAGAGCTGACACAACAAGATGATGCAACAAAAAGAAACACAGATTCCCATGCCACTGACAACAAGAGAAGCAGACAAAGACGACGCAGCAAATAGACACAGAGAACAGGCAACTGGGGTGGGGGGAAAGGGGAGAGAAATAAATAAATAAATAAATCTTAAAAAAAAAAAAAGATCTAGACATAAGAGCCAAGACAATAAAGATCATAGAAGATAATGTAGGGAAGCATCTACAGAAACTTGTGACAGGAAATGGTTTCATGAACTTTGCACCAAAATCATGAGCAGTGAAAGAAAAAATAGATAAATGGGACCTCCTAAAAATTAAAAACTTTTGTACTTAAAGGAGTTTATCAAGAAAATGGAAGGCAGCCTACATAATGGGAGAAAATATTTGGTAACCAAATATCTGATAGGGGCCTAATATCCTGCATGTATAAAGATACACTACACAAAATTATAAAGACAAGCAACCTATTTAAAATATCAGCAAATAATTAGAATAAACACTTCTCCAAAGAAGAAACATGAATGACTAAGAAGCACAGGGTAATGTGCTCAGCATCACTAGTATTAGGGAAATGCAAATTAAAACTACAGTGATATATCTTCTTACACCCATTTGACTGGTGGGTGTTAATAAAAAAAACCCTGCACAACCTTGGAGAGGATGTGGAGGAATGGGAATGCTTGTCCACAGCTGGTGGGAATGTAGAATGGTGTAACCATTGTGGAGTGCTATTTGGTGGTTTCTCAGGAAGCTAATTATAGAACTGCCATATGATCCAGCAACCCCACTGGTGGGTATATACCCAGAAGTATTGAAAGTAGGGGCACAGATATATGCCCACCAATGTCCATAGCAGCATTATTCACTATTGGCAAAAGTTGAACAACCCAAATATCCATCAACAGATGAATGGATGAATAATTTGTGGCATTTACATACAATGGAATATTACTCAGTTGTAAGAGGGAATGCAGTATTAACACATAGGATAACATGAATGAGTCTTTAAGACCTTATGTTGAGTGAAGCAAGCCATGCACTGAAGGACAAAAATTACATGGCCTCACTAATATGAATCAAGCAAATTGAGTGGGCTCACAGAGCTAGAGTCTGCAAGATAGGTTTACAGGAAATAGAAAGGGAAAAGGTTGTGAGCCAGTGTAATTATGGGCAAAATATATGATAAAATGGAAGTGTGCAGTTTTGCAGTGGAAGGGCATTGCAGTGGTTCAGTGATAGTATTTGCTTGGGAGGTGCTGGTTTGTGAGAGGGGTAAGGTGGATTAATCTGTCCATGGAACTAGGAGTGGGTTTGGGGTGGGACCAGGTGAACATTGGGGATTTGTATGTGTCTGAAATTACAACATTGGGACAGTTCTTTTGGAAGTATGGCAGGGGAGGCTTACTGATTTTAGGTGTTGGGTGGGGGGACATTTGGGACAGGGTACACCTGGGGAGTGTGTGAGTTTCATCTTGTCATAGTATATTGTATCAGTGGGTGGAGACACATGTAGAGCAGGAATATGTTTGGCTCCCACCTGAGGAGTCCTGCTATGTTCTCAAAGATAGGGATGAGAGTCTCTCAAGAGCATAGGCAGTGTCTAATAGGGAAGGAAAAGACAACATGTCAAGCCATCATTATTGTTGCAAGTAACTATGAATCTTGTTCTTCAAGGAGTGAAGCTTGGTGGTTGACATGTGTCTCAAGGGATGGTGAGGTGAGGAATAGAATAGGTAGTACATGGGACATTTTGGGGCCTTTGTTAGTGTTCTACATAATCTTGTATATAAACCATGATGTAACAAATGCACTATCCACATGTAAAGTATTATTAACAGGGGAAAGGGGAAAAGGGGAATGATGTTGGATATATGGGAATCCCCTATATTTTGTATGTGTCTTTTCTGTGACATAAAGCTTCTTTGAAGACAAAAAGGAAAAAATAAGACACTGGGGGAATAAACAGAAGAAAATATCTCTGTACACACAAGATAAAAAATCTTACAGTGATGAAAGATGTAATGACAATTTAAAAATTATTTACTTTAAATTCCAATTTAAAAAATTTTTTAATTTTATTTATTTTGATAACTGTCATTATTATTTTATTTTCTTATTAATAGTAGTTCGCTATTTCTTAACTTCCTTTTTGAAGAAGTTTTGGATCACAGAAGGGTTATAACTGGTAGAGGAGGCTCATTGCTATGGGATGTCAGTGATGAGGATGCATGGAAGGAGGTTCACCTGAGGCATACCTATAAGGTATATAAATGTGTTCAAGTATTTTTTTTTAATTTTTTTATTTTTTATTGACTTTGTAATAATATTACATTAAAAATATATATGTGAGGTCCCATTCAACCCCACCCCCCCACCCCCCCTCTCCCCCCCCCCAACAACACTCGTTCCCATCATCATGACACATCCATTGGATTTGGTAAGTACATCTTTGGGCACCTCTGCACCTCATATACATTGGTTCACATCATGGCCCATACTCTCCTCTATTCCATCAAGTGGGCCCTGTGAGGATTTACAATGTCCGGTGATTACCTCTGAAGCACCATCCAGGGCAGCTCCATGTCCCGAAGACGCCTCCACCTCTCATCTCTTCCTGCCTTTCCCCATACCCTTTGTCCATTATGTCCACTTTTCCCAATCCAATGCCACCTCTTCTATGTGGACATTGGATTGGTTGTGTCCATTGCACCTCTATGTCAAGAGGAGGCTCAGATTCCACCTGGATGCTGGATGCAATCCTCCCATTTTCAGTTGTAATCACTCTAGGCTCCATGGTGTGGTGGTTGTCCTTCTTCAACTCCATCTTAGCTGAGTGTGGTAAGTCCAATAAATCAGATTGTAGGTGCTGGAGTCTGTTGAGGCTCAGGATCTGGCTATCACATTGTCAGTCCAGAGATTCAAATCCCCTAAATATATCTTAAACCCCAACATTAACTGCACCTCCAGCACATTAGCATGAAAGTCTTATGAAGGGAGATCCCATCTGAGTCCAGATTCATCACACATAAACACCATTTCCAAAGAGGGGCCATCTGCCCTGGTAGTTAACCCCATCGGCCATGACCATAACTCCCATGGGTCTCTTTAGCCCTCAAAGGAACCAATATCTGGGGGTTGTATATGCTTTATCTGTCTCTCTGACTCTGCTCAGTTGTGCATGAGGGCAAACCTTCTGCCAGCCTCCAGACTCTTTTTTAGAAACTTGTAGCCATATAAACTCATTTCTCCTTTCCATTTCCCCCTTACTTTAGGTCAAACAGCATTTTAAAGTCATGGTATTTTATGTAGACATGGATATTCTGCTGATCCGCATTGAACCTTCCGTATAAGGTCATTTTCCAGTTGCATCATCAGTTGGTAGTTGATAGTGGTCCCTCATTGCCAGGGAGGCTCATCCCCGGATGTCATGTCCCGCGCTGGGGGGAAGGCATTGCATTTACATGCTGAGTTTGGCTTCGAGACTGGCCACATTTGAGTAACATGAAGGCTGACAGAAGGAAATTCCCAGGCACAAAGTTGCTCTAGGCTTTGTTCTTATTTTGGGTTTATCAGCTCACAAGCATAGTCATTAGCATCTGGGGCTCACTGTTGAACCCTCACTCCCTCCTGGTCCCCACCACTGTACCTGGGAGACTGTCGCTGCTCCCCTAGGGACCACGACAGAGCACCACTGGCCAGGAACCCAGTACCCCCCCTACTGTGGTTTTTAATTGTTGCCACTATGAGTATATCCAAACATTACCATGCACCCTGGACATATGTTCTGTACAGCTCCCTGTCAGTCATATATCACCTGTCATCGGTATCCCATACCAGTATCCCTCCATTGCCATTGTTGAAACACTCTGTGATCCAGAACTCCCCGAAATTTGAAGCCCAATATAATGTCATGGTCCCTTACTAGGGAATGGCATATAGCGATGAGTTTAAAGGATAGATAAAGAACTTGGATAAAGTTAGATAAAGAACTTAGATAAAGAATGTTGACTTGAAAAAATTCCACATCCTATTTTTTTCTTCCCCCCCCCCCCCTAATTATTCAGCTTTTCTTCACAGGAGTCCTAGACCACAGCAATGTATATATATAATATACAGCACTCCCACACATCCACCAGAAAACCTTTTCCCTTTCACAGTAATACTCTTACGCCCTATTTATATCATATTTACTTAAAGTGATGTACAGAGTCTGAGACATTAGCTTTCTAACAAGGTGACATCTGTGCTTACATTATGGTGCATACTTTAGGATACACAGTTCTTTACATTTTTAGTTATCATATGTTTTACATTATGGTTTACATTATCAGTCTGTCATCTCCTATATGTTATGGTGTAATATTACATGTTTTATATCCATCTTTGTGTACTCTCAAGAAACTCCTCTCTTACCCCCCATTTACTTTGGTTCCACACATTTAACGTCCATTTTCCCTTCCACCTTGGTGCCCTCAGTGATAGCCAACCTCCGTTTCCTGAGGAGCCACTTCCAGAGATAGATGGAATAGTGTTCAGGGCCTAACTTGCTCAACTGCCCCAATGCCCTGGGAGCCACCCTTTCTCTCGAGGGATACAGTTCCCTCTATTGGATGGCATTAGTCCTCCCCAGGATGTGGGTCCACCCCCACTCTCACTACTTGGGTTTCTACCCCATGGTGTCACCCACTCTGGCAGAATGAGCATTTAGACATTCCCCAGGAGCCCGTCCTGCATCAGACCCTCCCCTCCGAGCATTCTAAACAGGTAACCCTCTTTATTATATTTTGATATGATTTTCTCGGCATTTTACTCTCCACCAACACCTGACCCTCTCCTGGTTCGTATGCTACCCCTCCCTCCCCCCACTTTTGGGCAACGTTACCCATCCGTCCCTCCCCAGCCACCCTCAAACCCGCAAAGCCCCAAGCAAAGGCAACCCCTTGCCCCTCTTTTATCTCTTCTTTGTGTTCATACTTACCACCATCTCGTCTTAAATTCCACCCCTGCAGACATCGGCTCATATCCTTCCTCCACCCTCCGATTTCCTGCAAGCCTATCGTTCAGTCTCTTGCTATCTAGGGCAGCTTGTTTATTTCATATCATTGAGGTCATGTAGTATTTGTCCTTCAATGTCTGGGTTGCTTCACTCAACATAAGGTTCTCAAGATTCATCCATGTTATCACATGTGTTTGTAGTGTGTTTGTTCTTACAGCCGAGTAGTATTCCATTGTGTGTATATACCACATTTTATTGATCCACTCATCTGTTGATGGGCATTTGGGTTGATTCCAACTTTTGGCAATAGTGAACAATGCTGCTATGAACATTGGTGTACATATATTGGTTTGTGTTCTTGTTTTCAGTTCTGCTGGGTATATTCCCAGCAGTGGAATTGCTGGGTCATATGGCAAATCTATGGCTAGTTTTTTGAGAAACCGCCATACTGTTCTCCAGAATGGTTGGATCCTTCTGCATTCCCACCAGCAGTGGATGAGTGTTCCCCTTCCTTCACATCCTCTCCAGCACTTGTATTCTTCTGTTTTTTTCATAGCTGCCAATCTTATGGGTGTAAGATGGTATCTCATTGTGGTTTTGATTTGCATTTCCCTGATAGCTAGAGATTTGGAACATTTTTTCATGTGCTTTCTTGCCATTTGTATTTCTTCTTCGGAGAAGTGTCTGTTTAAGTCTTTTTCCCATTTTTTAAATGGGTTGTTTATCTTTTTATTTTCAAGATATAGGAGTTCTTTATATATGCAAGTTATAAGTTTCTTATCAGATATATGATTGCCAAATATTTTCTCCCACTGTGTGGGCTCCCTTTTTACTTTCTTGACAAACTCCTTTGAGGTGCAGAAGGCTTTAATTTTGAGGAAGTCCCATTTATCTATTAGTTCTTTTGCTGCTCGTGCTTTTGGTGAGATATTCATAAATCCATTACCTATTACAAGGTCCTGTAGATGTTTCCCTACACTGCTTTCTAAGGTTTTTATGGTCTTGGCTCTTATATTTAGGTCTTTGATCCATCTTGAGTTGATCTTTGTATAAGGTGTGAGATGGTAATCCTCTTTCATTCTTCTACATATGGCTATCCAGTTCTCCAGACACCATTTGTTGAATAGGCCACTCTCTCCCAGTTGAGAGGGTTTGGTGGCTTTATCGAATATTATGTGGTTGTATATGTGAGGTTCTATATCAGAGCTTTCAATTCGATTCCATTGGTCTATATGTCTCTCCTTATGCCAATACCATGCTGTTTTCACCACCGTAGCTTTATAGTATGTTTTGAAGTCAGGTAGTGTGATTCCTCCAATTTCGTTTTTCTTTTTCAGTATGTCTTTGGCTATTCGGGGTCTCTTTCCTTTCCAAATAAATTTCATAGTTAGTTTTTCTAGTTCCTTAAAGAAGGCTGCATTGATTTTTATTGGGATTGCATTGAATGTGTAGATCAATTTTGGTAGGATAGACATCTTAATAATGTTCAGTCTTCCTATCCATGAACAAGGAATAGTCTTCCATTTATTTAGGTCTTCTTTGATTTCCTCGAACAATCTTGTATAGTTCTCAGTGTATAAGTTCTTTACCTCTTTAGTTAAATTTATTCCTAAGTATTTGATTTTTTTATTTACTATTGTGAATGGTATTTGTTTCTTGATTTCCTCCTGATCTTGCTCATTATTGGTGTACAGAAATGCTACTGATTTTTGTGCATTGATCTTATAACCTGCGACTTTACTAAACTCATTTATGAGTTCTAGAACCTCGTTGTAGATCTCTCAGGGTTTTCTATGTATAGGATCATGTCATCTGCAAATAATGAAATTTTGACTTCTTCCTTTCCAATTTGAATGCCTTTTATTTCTGGTTCTTGCCTCAGTGCTCGAGCAAGTACTTCTAAGACAATGTTAAATAGGAGCGGCGACAGTGGGCATCCTTGTCTTGTTCCTGAGTTTAGAGGGAAGGAGTCTAGGATTTCTCCATTGTAAACAATATTGGCTTTAGGTTTTTCATATATACTCTTTATCATGTTCAAAAAATTTCCTTGTATTCCAATCATTTGGAGTGTTTTTATCAAGAAAGGGTGCTGTATTTTGTCAAATGCTTTTTCTGCATCAATAGATATAATCATGTGATTTTTTTCCTTCAATCTGTTTATATGGTGTATTACGTTGATTGATTTTCTTATGTTGAACCATCCTTGCATACCTGGGATGAATCCCACTTGGTCGTGGTGTATAATTCGTTTAATGTGTTGTTGAATACGATTAGCAAGTATTTTGTTAAGTATTTTTGCGTCTAGGTTCATTAGAGAAATTGGTCTGTAATTTTCCTTTCTTGTGATGTCTTTGTTTGGCTTTGGTACTAGGGTAATGTTGGCATCATAGAAGGAGTTGGGTAATGTTCTTTCTGTTTCGATGGTTTGGAATAGTTTCAGCAGGATTGGTGTCAGTTCTTTCTGGAATGTTTTGTAGAATTCACCTGTGAAGCCATCTGGCCCTGGGCTCTTCTTAGTTGGGAGATTCTTAATAACTGATTCTATCTCTCTGCTTGTGATTGGTTTGTTAAGATCATCAATTTCTTCTTTTGTCAATATGGGCTGTTTATGTGTTTCTAGGAATTTGTCCATTTCCTCTGAATTGTCATTTTTGTTGGAATATAGTTTTTCAAAATATCCTCTTATGATAGTCTTTATTTCTGTGGGGTCAGTGGTGATATCGCCTTTCTCATTTCTTATTTTGTGTATTTGCATCTTCTCTCTTTTTTTCTTTGTTAGTGTTGCTAAAGGTTTGTCAATTTTGTTAATCTTCTCAAAAAACCAGCTCTTGGTCTTGTTTATCTGTTCAAGTGCTTTCTTATTTTCTATTTCGTTTAGTTCTGCTCTTATCTTTGTTATTTCCTTCCTTCTTCTTCCTGTTGGGTTACTTTGTTGTTGTTTTTCTAATTCCTTCAAATGTGCATTTAGTTCTTCAATTTTTGCTCTTTCTTCTTTTTTGATATATGAATTTATGGCTATAAACTTCCCTCTCAGTACTGCTTTTGCTGCATCCCATAAATTTTGGTATGTTGTGTTATCATTATCATTTGTTTCAAGGTAGTCATTGATTTCTTTTGAGATTTCCTCTTTGACCCACTGTTTTTCTAAGAGTGTGTTGTTTAATTTCCAAATTGTGGTGTGAAATCTGGGCTTCTTTCCCTTGCAAATCTCCAGCTTGACTCCACTGTGGTCAGAGATAATGTTTTGTATGATTTCAATCTTTCTGAATTCGTTCAGCCTTTCTTTGTGGCCTAGCATATGATCTATCTTGGAGAATGATCCATGTGCGCTTGAGAAAAATGTATATCCTGCTGTGTTTGGGTGTAGCGATCTATATATGTCTATTAGATCGAGCTCCTCTAATATACTATTCAGATGTTTTGCTTCTTTGGTGATTCTCTTTTGAGATGTTCTGTCCAGAGTTGATAGTGGTGTATTAAAATCCCCCACTATAATTGTAGATGTATCTATTGTTTCACTTAGTTTTTCCAGCGTTTGCCTGACGTATTTAGAGGCACCCTTGTTAGGGGCATAGATATTTATGATTGTTCGATCTTCCTGACAGATTTTCCCTTGGACTAAAATGTAGTATCCTTCTTTGTCTCTCACAATTGTTTCACATTTAAAGTCTATTTTGTCTGATATTAATATAGCTACTCCTGCCTTTTTTTGGTTATTGTTAGCTTGTATGATTGTTTTCCAGCCTTTCACTTTCAATCTCCATGCGTCTCTGGGTCTAAGATGTGTCTCTTGTAGACAGCATATGGATGGGTCATATTTCCTTATCCAATGTCCCAGTCTGAATCTTTTGATAGGTGAGTTTAATCCATTGACATTCAGTGTTATTACTATCAAGGAATTATTTGTGTTAGCCATACTTTGATTGGATTTGTGTTTGTCATATTTTGTTTGTATATTTTTTTTTGTCTTTTTTGTTGTTGTTGTTGGTCTTATACTCTCCTCCAACTTTGCCTTTCCTGTTTTTTCCTTTCTTCCTGCAGCACTCCCTTTAGAATTTCTTGAAGGGGAGGTTTCTTGTTGGTATACTCTTTCAGTTTCTGTTTGTCTGTAAATATTTTGAACTCTCCATCATATTTGAATGCTAGTTTAGCTGGATAAAGTATTCTTGGTTGGAAATTTCTTTCCCTTAGTACCTTGACTATATCATACCACTGTTTTCTTGCCTCCATGGTTTCAGAAGAGAAATCAGCACTTAATCTAATTGAGCTTCCCTTGTATGTGATGGTTTTCTTTTCTCTTGCTGCTTTTAGGATTTTCTCTTTGTCTTGAGCATTGGATAATTTGACAAGTATATGTCTTGGGGTGGGCCTGTTGGGGTTTATGACTTGTGGAGTGCGCTGTGCTTCTTGGATATGTACATCTGTCTCTTTCAGTAGATTTGGGAAGTTTTCAGCCATTATTTCCTGCAACACTCTTTCTGACCCCTTTCCCTTCTCTTCACCTTCTGGAATGCCTATAATACGTATGTTTGAGCGTTTTGCATTGTCATTCAGGTCCCTAAGTCCTAATTGGATTTTTTCTATCTTCTTATTGACCCCTTCTACTATCTGTTTGATTTCTGATGTACTGTCTTCCACATCACTAATTCTCTGCTCTGTCTCTTCTAGTCTGCTGATATTTGCTGCAAGTGTATTTTTGATTTCTTGAACTGTGGTGTTCATTCCCATCATATCTGTTATGTTTTTGCGTATGTCTGCAATTTCCCCTCCAAGTGATGTCTTCATGTTGTTAACCTCTTTCATTACTGCATCAAATTTGTCGGTGATAAATGTTCTGAGATCTTTCATTGCTTGTGCCAAGTTTTGCTCCCCTTCGTGATTATTGGTTTGTTGATTGGATTCAGCCATGTTTTCCTGATTATTGGTTTGGTTCGTAGATTTTTGTTGCTTTCTGGTCATCTCTTTATTTTGACGAATTTAATCAGTTCCTTAGCTTCTTTGTCTGCTCTTGGAGGTTAATTAGTTGTTATTTTTGCACAGGTGTTATATCTTCTCTTTGTCACTTTTTTCTTCTTATTCTAGTTACTTGTTGTTGGTTAAGTTCACTTTAGAGGAAAGTATTAGTGTTGGGGAAAGGCAATTGTGTAAGCAAGGGAAAAGTGTAAAGTTGTATTGGTGATGTATGTTAATAAAGCAAGAATATGAGATCTGGAAGGATGGAGGTTAGATTCATGTAGATTGTATAGAGTTATAGCTGTAGGTAGAGTACCTTTTATGAAGTAGATGACTGAATTTGGGAGGAATATGGTATGAACTACACAGCTATTGTTTTCATGAGAGAGGGAAAAAGAAAAGAAAGGTAATAGTTTCAAGAGTGGATAATAGACAGAAAACAGAACAAAGGTATTAGAAATTAAGAGTTAGACACTTTGTGGATCAAAGAACGGGAGGTGGGGGGTGGAATATAGGAGAGACAGTAGATGATAGTGGATATCAAGATGCAGGGGAAGGGGGATAGTGTAGGTAGCCTAAATCAGTTCACACAGAAATGAGGCAGTGGAGGATGGGAAAACCCAGCAAATGTGAGGTGTTCCCTGTAGCACCTATTGTATACTTGAATTAAAGTAAAAATAAGTGGAAGATGAGGGACAAGAGGGAAAGAGAAAACCGAAAAAAAAAAACTAATTATAATAAAGAAAAAAGAAAGGCAAGAAGAAAGGAAGAAAGAAAAAGAGGATGGGCAAACGGTGGGGAACGGATATGGAGAAGAGAGATACAGGTACACACGTGTCACAATTGCAACACTATCTAAAACAACAACTTCCCCCCGCTTTGCCCTAAAAACCCTGTCTGTCTGCCCAAATGGGTCTGCAAGCACCTCCCTTCCCACAAACCCCCAATAGGCCGCCCAGGGCCCACGAACTCCCCAGTACTGCAGATGCTCAAAAAAAAAAAAAAGAAAAAAAAAATTAAGTAAAATAAATTAAAAAAAAAAAACAAAAAACAAAAACAAACAAACAAAAAAAAACAGAAACCCCTCTGCAGGCCCGGCTCTGCCCGCCGCGGAGGCTTGGACCGGCTCTGCCCGGCTCCTCACGCCGCCTTGGCCTGGCCTGGCTCCGCCCAGCTCCGCTCGCTACAGCGGCCCAGCCGGCTCCGGCGTCCACCTCCCGCCACCGCGGCCTGGACCGGCCCTGCCCGGCTCCGTACCCGCCGCGGCCTGACCCGGCCCCGCCCAGCTCCAAACGCTACCGCGGCCCGCAGCCGGGGCCTGAACCGGCCCCGCCCGGCTCCAAACGCTACCGCGGCCCGCAGCCGGGGCCTGAACCGGCCCCGCCCGGCTCCAAACGCTACCGCGGCCCGCAGCCGGGGCCTGAACCGGCCCCGCCCGGCTCCAAACGCTACCGCGGCCTGCAGCCGCGGCCTGAACTGGCCCCGCCCGGCTCCAAACGCTACCGCGGCCCGCAGCTGGGGCCTGAACCGGCCCCGCCCGGCTCCAAACACTACCGCAGCCCGGCTCGGCCTGGCTCGGCCCCGCCCGGCCCCGCTCGCCGCCGGCGCAGCCCGGCCCGGCTCCGGCGTCCGCCGCTGCGGCCCGGCCTGGCTCAGCCCCACTGAGCGGGGCTAGATGCCTCGTCTCCGCCTACCCAAGGAGGGAATCCTCTACAGGTAGCTGGGATCTCCGAGTATATTTCACAGACGAATCCTCTCTGTTACCTTCCCTCCAAATCGATGTCCAGACACCTCCGGACCAGCAAAAATCCTGAAACAATCCGGTCCCAAAGAGTCTCCAACGCCGCCCAGCCAATTCCCTGCAGAAGACCCTAACAGGGATGTTCACTCAGCCGCCATCTTGCCCCCTCTCTGTGTTCAAGTATTTTGAGGTATTGTCATGGTTAGTGGAGATTCACACAATAACCAAAAGAATATCAAATTCCCATCCTGGGGAGCTCTGCCACATTCTCTAATGGGACAGCAAGAATCCCCTGAATACAGGAGCAGTGATTAAGGAACAAGGATTGACAGTTTATGGGCCCTCAATATTGATGAACATACTTACGAACCTTTACTTTTGAAATTGAAACTTAGCCTAGTATTATAGGATGTCTAAGAGTTACATCCTGAGAGCCTCCCTGTTACTCAAATGTGGCCTCTCACTAAGCAAACTCAACATATAAATGTATTACCTTCCATCCAGCATAGGACATGACTCCCCAGGATCAGCCTTCCTGGCACTGAGGGATTACTACCAAGCACCAACTAGCAATGCAACTGGAAAAAGATGTTGACAGAAAGAGAGAAAGGGTAAAGATAAATTGGTTTATATGGCTAAGAGACATTGAAATGGGTCATGATGCCATTCTCAAGGTTATGCTTATGCACATCTCCGCAGGATGTCATTGACTGGCACAGTAAATATTGTCTCAAATAGCAGGGCTCCTGAGGGCACTGGAGACATCCAGACATTATTGGCAGGGAAGAAAGCTGAGGAGTTTGGTGCCCTGCCAGTGGGTTCCACTTTGGAATTTATGCTCCTTAGTGTGACAGAGTTAGACCCAATTGTGGTTTCCCTACACATGGCTCATCTTCTCCTTCTATTTGAACCTATAGTTAGTGCTAGAGTTGATGGACATATGTCCAAGAGACTTAAAACTTTGGACTGTCCATGTGCCAACTGGACCCTGAGAATTAACAGAATTGCAATACATATTGCAATTCTTTGAACTCACCCAGGACAAATAATAAGGAGATGATGATGGACAACAGACATCCCAAGGAACAGAGAGAGTCTGCAACTGCACACAAGATTGTCCCATCTGTCTGTCCCATGGGATCTAATCCCCCTCTCAATTAGAAGTTGAGTGGGCATCACCATCCCAGAATCCTCAGGATTTTGGAATGAACAATGGATGAGAATAAACTTACTGGTGTTCTAGTACAGACTTATTGTGATTCTAGCAATGGAAGACCTTTTATCATTGATGTAGAGGCAGTGACCACTGTGAGTTCTGAAGGGAGGGAGAGGGAAAAACCAGTGTAATGTTTGGACATTTTCAGAACTTGGGAATTGTCCTGAATAGCATTGCAATGACAAGTACAGCCATAATATATCTTGCTATAACTTACAAAATTGTGTGGGAGAGAGTGTGAACTACAATGTAAAATAGCCAAACTTAATGGCAATGCTCCAAAATGTGTTAATCAATTGTAACAAATATACCACACTAATGAAGGATATTGTTAATGGGGAAATTGTAGGAGGGGTTGGGAGCAGGCATATGGGAATCCCCTATATTTTTAATGTAACATTTATGTACTCTAAGTTTCTTTTAAAATAAATAAAAATATTATTTTAAAAGTGAAGAAATGAAGGAGCAGACACAGATAACTAAAATCAGAAATGATAAGGCTGATATTATTATGGAATCTAAGAAATAAAATGAATTATAAGAGCATATTATAAATATTGCTAAAAATTTTTAATGAAGATAAAAAGGAATAATTGAACACAACTACAAATGGCCCACACTCACACAGTAAAAAATAGAAGACCTTAATATATTAAGAACTAGTAAAGTGATTGAATCAGTAATTAAAACTCACAACAAATCAAAGTCCAGTACTAGATGATTTTGCTGGTGAATTTTACCAAATATTCAAAGAAGAATTATATTTAAACCTCCTTTAAATCTTACAAAAATTTATGGGTCTGAGCTCCCCTAATCCATTCTTTGTGGTCAAAATCATCCTAATAACAAGGTCAGATAAAGATAGCATGAGAAAAAAATACACCAATATCCCTTATGATTAGAGATTTTTTAAAAATCCTCACCAAAATACTAACAAAACTAATCCAACAATACATTAAAATAATTTTAAACCATGATGAAATGGGATTTGCCCTGTGAATGCAAGGATTGTTCAACATAAGTAGATCAGTTAATGCAATACAGCACATTAACATAACAAAGAGAAAAACACAGCTCAGCTAAATTTGAAGCAGCAAAGGAATTTTCCAAAATCCATCATTCTTTCTTGGTAAAAACTCTTAATAAGTTAGGAATAGCAGGAAACTTCCTCAGCATCATAAAAGCCATGACTGAAAAAAACACTGGCAACATCATACTCCATGAAGTAAGGCTGAAACCTTTCCTTCTATGAACAGGAACAAAACAAGTATGCCCACTGTAACCATTGTTAGTCAATATCGAACTGGTAGTTTTACCTAGAACAGTTGAGAAAAAAAGTAAGTAAAATGATTTGTTGAAGTGAAGACAGTTTCCCAGACCCTGATTAAAATAGCTTAGAAAATGTGGGTCAAGTTGGAAATGAACAAAATCTGCTTATTTTGTTTGAATGCTTAATTATCCATTGGGTACCAAAACAGAAGTTAACCGAAAGCTTCGAACCGGTTCAATATTTTTCTAGATAAATACTTATCTTTATAGGGCAGTCATGGGATGGGAGTAACAGTAAGGTGACTTGGAAGGGGCTAAAAGGATCCAGGAAGTGTGGGAAAGTGAGAAGAAGGATCCAGAGAGGCAGAACTCAGAGTTCTGGATAAGGCGCACCTGCATATGGAGCTTCGGCAAAATTCAATGATGGATGAAGCCATCCCAACCACCTATGACCAGAGATGCTGTAGTAACATTGCCATTTGAAAACTGTTGCTGTGTGGTCATGTTTTTTGACCAAAACTTGATGGAGATCTGCATGCAAACCTTGGAACAGACTGAGGAAGAGGAATGAAATGAACATCTACATTTTTCTATAAGTAATTGTAGACCTCACATGCCTGGTAGCAGAAAAATAATGAGGCCCTTGTGGTGGTCCCTTCTTGTCCCAGAGTGTGGAATGTGAATTTCAGGTCTGACTCATGGAGGTCTTTCTGGACATTAGAGTTCAGTTGGTCCACATCCTCAATGAAATGGGGACAGGCTGCTTTCATGGCAGCCATAGTTCCTAGTGCCATTCTTCATATTTTCCTTCCCAAGCCCTTCTCATCTCCCCCTTCTCAGCCATGTACACAAATTCTGGAGTCAGAACATGTGCAGAGATCCCTGAAGAAAAATCAAAGGCAGAAAGAGATCTGAGACCAAACCCAGGCAGGATGCACCTCCCAAATTCAAAGCCCTCTCTGCAGGCACCTGCCTATAGCAAAGGGGACAGAGGGACATCCAAGTGTGGAGCTGTCCTGGGAGACCCCGTGCTTCCTGCTCCATCTCCCTCTCTTCCTTAGCCTTTGGGGTGCTAATGCCCCCACCTAGAGAATCCTTCATGGGAGTTTCTGCCCATTTTTCCTGCCTGCCAACAACTCCTGACCCCAAAGGTTGGCCCCTGTGCTGCACTTACCTCTTGTGCTGCACTTAATACTTGGCTCAGGCTCTTTTCATACTCAAAGGAGACTAAATGCAAGAATAGGTCCCACTCATGGTACCTTCCATAGAAGAGTGATGGGGAGACACAGGCAGGATGTCTACCTCAACCACTGACCTTCCCTCTGCCTTTTAAATGGTCCTTCCCAATAGAACATTCTCCCTGATTCATGTCATTGTGTAGTTCATCTGTTTCCTGAACCAAGGTCCAATTTGCTGGTTTGCTCTCTATGGATGGGGCATAGGTGCACTCTCAAAGCCCTACTTGGGCAAGAGAGCATCAAGCTGAGTCTCATACTGAGTGCTAGTCCTGCTACTTGCAAATCAGAACCATCTGGGGGAAAGAGACCATTACACTGTGCTGAGGACCCTCCAACCATAACACAAATCTATGTATATTCTAGGTGTTCAGGAAATTTTATTAACCAATTTCTATGGATAACAACGTTTATATGGTATAAATGATGGTTACATGTTGGGGCATTTATTTATTTATTTTTTTTAGTTTATTTATTTATTTTTGTCTTTTTTTTTAATGTTACATTAAAAAAATATGAGGTCCCCATATACGCCCACGCCCTTCACCCCACTCCTCCCCCCATAACAACAACCTCAATCATCATGAGACATTCATTGCACTTGGTGAATACATCTCTGAGCACCGCTGCACCTCATGGTCAATGGTCCACATCATAGCCCACACTCTCCCACAGTCCACCCAGTGGCCATGGGAGGACATACAATGTCCACTAACTGTCCCTGCAGCACCACTCAGGACAACTCCAAATCCCGAAAACACCCCTACATCACATCTCTTCCTCCCACTCCCTACCCCCAGCAGCCACCATGGCCACTTTCTCCACACCAATGCCACATTTTCTTCAATTACTAATCACAATAGTTCATGAATAGAATATCAGTAAGTCCACTCTAATCCATACTCTATTCCTCCATCCTGTAGACCTTGGAATGGTTG
This sequence comes from Dasypus novemcinctus, assembly GCF_030445035.2. Lineage (NCBI taxonomy): Eukaryota > Metazoa > Chordata > Mammalia > Cingulata > Dasypodidae > Dasypus > Dasypus novemcinctus. The sequence goes on from NC_080691.1 coordinate 69,491,426, forward strand.
CGTCCACTCCACATCTATATCAAGGGGGGGCTTAGATTCCATCCCTACAGGGATGCTGATTGCAATTCTCCTGCTTTCAGTTGTAGGCATTCTTGGCTCCCTGGTTTGGTGGTTGACCTTCTTCACCTCCATGTTAGATGAGTGGGGTAAGTCCGATAAACCATAGTGTAGGAGTTGCAAGTCTGTTGAGGCTCAGGGCCTGGCTATCACATGGTCAGTCCAGAGATTCAGATCCCCTGGGTATACATTAAATCCCAGCACCACCTACAGTTCTGGTAAAAGTAAAAGGAGAGACTTGTGAACAAAGATCACATCTAAGTCCAGTTCCATCACACAGAAACACAAACTCCAAAGTAGGGCCAACTGACATGGCACTGAACTCCATCTGCCATGACCATAGAACCTGTGGGTTTCTGTAGCCCTCAGAAGAACCAATTGCTGGGGTGGGGCTTTTATGATAACTTTGAAATCAGTATTGCAGGGACCTTGACCACTACTTATTTTTTATAAATCAAACTCTGGAAAGCAGCTGGTTCAGGTTCATTTAGAAAATAGAGATGTTGCTGAAGATTACTCCTAATCTAAGTAAAATTTTAAAAATTGATTAAGTTCTTAACTGAAATTCAATTGCATTATCATGTCAAATGTTTAATTGTCAGAGATTTAAAATATGCACTGAATGATACAGCTGAAGGACACTAGGTTATTTTGAAAATTATTATAGAAAACCCAGTGATTATTTGTTTGCAAAGGTAAGAACCACGTTAAGTTAATAATGGTCTTCTTGTTACTTGTTTTATAATGATTTTGCCATATTTTATGAAGTTTATTTCTAATATGAATTTTTAGATTTTCCTTGCCTTTATTATTTTCACATGTCCAAATACCAGGTTTGCTGTAAATATACCACATGTAGTTACCAGTTAATCAATTCTGAACATTTTGGTAACCCAGGGGAGACAGCAGGCTCTGAAAAGCTCATGGTACCATCACCCACGTTGGCTGCAATATACCAGGGCCACATCATTCTCCTCTGGACATTCTCAGGAAAGATGTGATGCCTGGCCCAAAGCTAGGCCCTAACCTGCCAAGGTGACAGGGTATGGGGCCAAGCTTGTGGACACTTACTCTCAACCCTCCTTGGACTCCCAATGCAGCATCTGATGCAGCCCTCAAGGGCAGGTCAGTCTGTCTCCTGAAGTCTATGGAAACTCATCATTTTGCTGACCTTTAAAATCTGAGTGGTTAAAACATCTCATCTTATTAAGGGTGACATCTCAATGGCAAGTCCTAATGACAGCTTATACCCTTGGTAGGATGTGATGAGAAGGTCACTTTCCCACTGGATTATTCCTCCCAAACCAGTCTAGTCACAGGAAGAGCTTTAGACAAATCTCCATAGTTGTTTCTCTTACAAAGTTCCTGACAAGTCCTCCTAAGATGGTTAGGGTCATCAAATGAGTATGGTCTCAAAAACCATCAGAGCCAAGCAGAGTTCAAGAAGACATGGCACTTTAATGTCATGTGGTGTCCAGAATGGATGCTGAGACAGAAATTGGACATTTGGGAAAACTGAGGAAGTCTGAATAATATGAAGTCTTTAGCTAACAATAAAGTATCAATATTGGTTCTTTAATTGTGACAAATGTTTCACACAAATATAACGTATTAACTGCAGGTACCTGGGTGTAGGGTACACCAGAGCATTCTGTACTACTTTCCCATATTTCTGTCAATCTAAAACTGTTGTAAGGATTGAATAGGATTCCTGCAGTATTGGATGTTCACAGGTCCTTATCTGGGCCAGCAGAGGAAGATCTGACAGGCTCAGACCAAAAGGTGAAAAGCTTGACCATAGCTATAGTCCTGGGAGCCCCTTCCCATGGCCTCAGGACTCTGGCCTGACCTGTGCTTTCCTCAAGTCCTGGCCCATCCCCTGCCTGGAGATTGCAACAGAAGGACCTGTGTTTACCTTTGGCTGGAGATAATTGCTCCCTGAAGGTCATTACTTCTCCTTACTCTACCTTGCTCCCCAGTGACCTTGGCTTCTACCTTAAGCAAGTGAACTGACTTTAAAGGTCAGCAGCAAACAAAGGAGACACCAAAGGGAAGAAATTGGGGCTATCATCCCAAAGGTTCTACATCCTCTCTAATTAGGAAAAGGTTATTATTTATCTTTCATGATAATATGTTTCTTTTCATTTTAGGCAAGAAGCAAATTGAGACCCATCCTTTATATCCCTTGACTTTTAGACTATCTTTTCTCATTTTACTTTTAATGTTTCTGAAATGATAGCTTTGTTTTAACTCTGACAAGTTTTACTGTGGAAAATTAGCCCCTGCAATCTCTTAACTCCTGTCTTTTACTATTTCAGTTTGAAATGCTGAAAAGCCCAGAGACTCTCCCTCTGAGCTCCTTGGCTCTGCTACTTCCAGCATCATCTGTGTCACTGATAGGTAAGAGAGAAAAACTGCCTGTGATATTGATTTTATAGGTCCATTGACTTTATAGGTCAAGGTCTTTAAAATATTAGCTCTGGCTGCACAAATTGGAGGTGGCTGAAAGTTTCCTATGAATCAGGGACTGGAGGACTCATGCTGTATGTGTGGCAGTGCAGGCAAGGTGCATCCTGGAAGTTAGCCATGGACTGTGGGCAGCAGGGAACAGAGGAGGTCTTACTCATCTGTTCCTGCATGGGGATAATCCCTTGCATTGCAGAGAAGGGTGTGTCACAGTGGTCTCTCAATGATCCTAGTGAGGGACTTTGGACTGAACACCCTGGGACTAAAAAATCCCCACCGGATGCTGCTGGATCCTTAGCACCCAAGTTCTACAGGGACACAGCTTAGGCTTCAGTCAGTAGTCTGAGCATTCCTTGGACCTTGTTAGGGTGGAGGGGTAATGAGGTTGAAGGGAGCAGATCTTCCACAGCTGGGACTGTCACAGAATCCCAGATGTGTCTATTTCTATGCTCCACCCACCAGGAGTTCACTGCCAAGTATATATTCCTGAAAATCAACAACTTTGTTTAGGGAACACTGGAGAAAGACCAGCCCCTGGGTAGAATGTGACACTAGCCAGTTTCTTATTCCAGGCCATCCTTATCCAGGAAGAAACCCCCAGGCAGGTTCTCTGACTCCACTTCTCCCTTCAACTGCCTTAGCTTGGAGTGGAGGACTCAGGGGAGGGGAGGGAAGTGCTAACATTGGAGCTGAGGGACCAGAGTGTAGAACACAAGGAACATGGTTTTCTCTTTTGAGCTGAATCCCATCCTGCCTGAGCATCCTGGGTCAGGAATGGGATGCCAGAGAGATGTGTGAATTTAGAAGGTGTCAGAGGTCTGAGAACTGAGTGGTGCATTGTCAGGAAGTCCTGAGAAAAATTAAGAGTGTGTTGCATTTATTTATTTATTTCCTGCATCCACAGTCCTTGGCACATGCTGACACCCAATGAAGGTATAAGCTTTTCACATAGCTCAAGGGAACCTGGATGGTGTCAGAGCCAGGATTTGGGTGTCTGCAGGTGACAGGATCCAGCTGCTCAGACAGCAGCCCTGGATGCCCAAAATCCTATCTTCCACATCCTCTGGGGACCAGCCTGGAATGGAGAAGGCATGGTTGAGCAGATGAGGTTTCAGTTGAAGTTTCTGCTCCCAGATTAATGCACATCTGTTCTCTGACTGTGCCTTGAAACAGCTATGAATCTGGTGGCTATCCCTCAATTCTCAAACTGCTCTAGTTGCCCAGACCACTTCCCAGACTGTGCCCCCATTTCTTGTTCCCCTCAGCGTAGCTGATCTCCCCACCTCAAGCTTTCCCTCAGCCAATCTCAACCCCTCTCTGTATGAGAAATCCGTATAACTTTGAGGCAATCATCTTCATGAACCATTGCCCAACACACAGTGGAACTGGTTTTTACTTTTTGAAGTTCTAAGGCCTGGAGCCTACTGATCTGCCTCACTGTGTATGTACATCTTGCATGTCATAATCCCGGAGAAGTCCAATACCTTGTGCTTCTGGACCTGTCTCCCATTGGATTTCATGTGCCAGGATAATGTAGCAAATGTTTATTTTATATTGAAAAGAGGTTTCACTTTGTATGTAAATTACTGAGCAATGCAGGTCCAGCCTCATAAAGGAAGGAGATGCTGTCATGGGGAGGTGAATATGTGGAGCTGGAAGAGGTTACATGGGGAAGAACCAGAGGGTAGAGATAATTTTCTGATTGTCTCTCTTATTTTTGGAACCTCTGTTAACATTTTGGTATGTGTTTCCCAGGGCAACATCCCTGTAGAGCCTTAGCAGGACCAGCCTGTAGAGAGAAAGGATATCCACCAAGTGCTTGTGCCTCCCTCAATCCAGAGGCTCTTTGCATCCCAGGATACCTCAGAGAGTCTCAACCCACCCAATGACAGCTAACAACCACACAGCTGTGGTGGAGTTTGTCTTGCAGGGTTTTACAGAAAACCCCCAGCTCCAGGGTGCCTTCTCTGCTATTTTCCTCCTACTTTTCCTGATGGCTTTTGCAGGGAACTGCCTCATCCTCATGGCTATCTGCCTGAATCCAGCCCTCCACACACCAATGTACTTTTTTCTCACCAATCTGGCCCTCTTAGACATCATGTGCACTTCCACTGTTCTCCCAAAGTTGCTGGAGAACATGATGGGCAAGGGCAGCACCATCACTTATGAGGGATGCATGACCCAGCTCTTCTTCCTGTCATGGATACTTTTGGCTGAGTTGCTACTCCTCACAGTCATGGCCTATGACCGCTATGTTGCTATCTGTCAGCCCCTGCACTATCACACGCTATTAAGCAGGACCCTCTGTGCCCTGCTGGCAGGCAGTGTGTGGGCTGTGAGTGGAGTCAATGCCTCTGTGCTCACTAGCCTGATGGCACAGCTAAATTACTGCAGCCAGAATCATATCCCTCACTTTGTATGTGAAATCCCCACACTGTTGCTGCTTGCCTGTAGCTCTACATACCTGAACAACATCATGGTTGTAATTTCAGATGTTTTCTTTGGGGTGGTCAACTTTCTGTTCATCATGGCATCCTATGCCTTCATCATTGTTGGCATCCTGCGCATCCATTCAGCTGAGGGCAAGCGCCGGGCCTTCTTCACTTGCTCTTCCCACCTCTTGGTGGTCTGTATGTACTACTCCACCATCATCTACACCTATTTTCTACCTGGTTTTGGGTCCTCTGTGGAAAATGGCAAAGTAGTCTCCATCCTATACACAGCCGTCAGCCCCACCCTAAACCCACTCATCTACACTCTAAGGAACAAAGATGTAAAAGTGGCCCTAAGCAGAGTGTTTTCCACATTTGTTAAATGAAAGTAAGTGACCAAGGTGAATTTTACTTTATGTTATTGAGTTAACTCCAGGAAATCACTTTGAGAATCTGATGCAAGTGGCAAGAGAAAGACTGTAATTCAAGTAATTTATAAACAATGTGCTCACACAGTGGAACTAGCCACCTTCTATGGTGATACTAACTAAACTATCCAAGGAGCTATCTGTTGATACTCTCAGTGATTCAGAGAAGCAGGAAGTTAGGGTGGAAAGCAAGGGGGAGCCAGTGGCCAGCAGGAACATCAGGAGGACCAGCACAGTACACAAGACACACCCTTCCTCCAATGTCTGCGGATGTTTTCATCCACACATCAGCACCATGGATCAAGGCTGAAGCCTTCACATATGGATGACACTGCCTCTTCTTCTTTCAGAGTGGGACTCTCAGGGCCCCCACCTAATTCTAAGAGCCACAATTATTGAAAATTCTTCCTCCTCTTTCCAGCCTCTCTACCCAAAGCATCCTCAAATCCTATTAATTGAATCTACACCTCTCATGTCTGCTCCTTCTCCCATTTATAACACTCACCTGAACATGCTATAGCATCCCCACTCAACATCTTACACCTTGTCTGCCTATATGTATTCTTGACCTCCCAAGGTTTTTTCTTTCCTGTATCCAGAGTTATATGAAAGCATATAGCAAAATTGACTGCATTTTACAGTTAACTCTTATGTGACCAATATCTAAGTTGTATCATTAACATGATCCTTTAGTTTTATTACTTATCCATTCATCAATTCACTTTGTTTTTATGAATTTCAAAGCAAGTTTCAAACACCAGTTAGCTTCTCTTTAAATACCTAATCATGATACTCAATTAGTTTAAATCATTTGTTTACTTTCTTTTCCCTTTAAAGTAAAGATGCTACTGAAATACATAAATAAATATATACATTTTTGTTATTACAAGTAAATACAGCTGGATAATCCAAACTCCTCCCAAGATACAGAATATAACTACTATTCCAGAATTTTTCCTCTTGTCCTTCTCAAGTCAATCCCAGTTCCATTACTTACTGAAGCTATCAATTCTCTTACTTTTCATCATTAATCAGTTTGCATGTTCTAGAACTTTATATAAATGGAATTATAGCGAACATGAGCTTTTTTCCACTTAGTATACCATTTTTGTGATTTTTTTGTCTTTTTAAAAAAGATAAACAGATCACACAAAATATTACATTAAAAAACATGAGGTTCCCATACACTCCACTCCCCAGCCCACTGCTTCTCCCACATCAACATCCTCTTTCATCAGTGAGGAACACTCATTGCATTTGGTGAATAAACACTGGAGCACTGTTTAGTATACTATTTTTTATATTCATTCATATTGTTGAATATCTCATTTTTTGTTCATTTTTTAACTTGTATTCCATTGTATGAATTCAACAGATTCTATTTATTCACTAACAAGTTGATGGTTATTTGTCTTTTCTTCTTTTTGGCTACTATGAATAAAACTTGCATTAATGTCCTTCTGCAGATGTGTTTTTATTTCTCTTGTGTAAATAATTAGGAATGTTATTTCTTGGTCTTAAGGAATGTGTATGTTTGATGTTATAAGAAAGTGCCAAGTTTTCCCCCAATTTTTGTACCCTTTTACAATACCACCAGCAATGCCTGAGAGTTTTGGTTCTGTACATCCTCAGGAACTATTCGAGTTTCACAGACAAATGTTTTAAAAATCAAATCTATTCCTGCCCTCTACTACTTATACTATTTGAGTACTAGTGTCCATGGATGAAGTTAGGCATGGCACATGATCTGGCCTGTTCTTTTCTTCTTTTCTAACATAAGAATATAGTGTTATAAGCTTCTCCTTAAGTATTGTTTTAGGACTTCACACACAATCTTAAATGCTGTGCCTTCATTTTCATTTTCATTAAGTTAAGTTAAAAATGCTTTATAGTTTGCCTTTTCATTTCTTATATGAACCATAATGTTACTTAATTTCCAAAGTTTTGAGTATTTTCCAGATACCCTTATGTTTTTTATTTATAATTTAATTCCTTTACTGTTATGGAGCATATTGTATATGACTTGCACATTTTAAATTTTTAGGAAAAATATTTTAACCTAGTATTGTTTTTTCTGGTAAACATTGCTGAAGGGGGATGAGTCAGTCAATAACTTCAGAGTCAAGAAAGGGTTTAGAGATTGGCAAATGTCTGCCAAGGACCTCTCCCCTATTTACCAAGATTTTTTTTCAAATATTGATTGTGCAATTGTTTCTCCTCATACACCTTATAAAATCTCAAGTCCCTGTATGATTTGGTGCCACATCCTCTAAATTTGCTGACCCCCTTTTCTCTCTCTCATCTTCAAGTCTCACCACCCAGCACTCTGTTTCTCAAAATGCCTGCTCATGTAACTCCATTGCCCTCTGTTACTTCACCTGAGCTGAGTCTTTACATGATGCAAGTCTCAGATGGTATGCCACCACAGGGAATTAGTTTTTCCACCTTATCTAATGATTTTCTTCCACCTAGTCACACAATATATCTCTATTTGTTTCTTTAAAAGTGTCCATTTTGTGAAAACACTATGTGAAACTATCTTGTTTACTATTTATTCATTTATATTTCACTGGAATATAATCTCCTTGAGGGCAAGGGGTTGTGTCTGGTTCACTGTAGTTTTCCTAGCATCTAGGACAGTAGCTCACATGTAGGAGGCACTTATTAAGTGTCAGTTGAATGAAAAGATACCTCTTCACATTAGAATGTAAGTGCTTTGAGTGTGAGGACTTGTATGCCTAATTCAGGCTGAGCATGAAGCAGAGTACCTGGTAACCAGTTGGTGTTTAATAAGCATTTGTAGAATGAATGGTGTGCCCAGGAGAACTTTGATGCTGTGCAACAGACAGCAAATGTGATTTTGTAGAAGTCTTAAAATTGGGCCACTCATCTGCCTATTGTCTTATGATCACAAAATCCAGCTCTTATTTATAGTTTGAAAGTCAAGAAATCAAACTGATAGGCAAGACCAAAATCTGAACTACATAAGCAAGTATTTCCTCACACAGCCCTTCAGAAGAAGGTCTGTTCCTAACTGGCTGCAGTGGACTGGTGGGATAGGATGATAGTCTGGGGAAGGTGAAGATAAACAGGGGTCTTTCTCTAAAAGTAGGACTTTAAAAGAGAATGGATCACTTTAAAGGGAATTCCCAGGGAGGTGAAACTGGGAAGATAAAATAGGACTTGAGTAAAAGTGCTTTGGAAGCAGAGAAAGTACAGTGTCCCTGGAAGTAAGGTAAAGGTGAAAGGTGTCCTAGGAGACACCTCCAAGAACAACTCATTTGAGGAAACATATGCCCTGAATTGGTGTTCCTATTCATCTGGATCATAAGATGTTTTCAACAGAGCACTTAATCAGCCACCAGAGCTGGAAGCAGATTGCCCTAGGTTAGGATTCCTGGAAGTGGACCCATTGATGAGAAATTTGCATTGGTAATTTATTATGGAGATGGTTCTTAGAAGCAAAGGAAGTAAGGGAAGAAACCAAGCAAGAGTCTGATGTCAATTGAGGTCCAAGGCTCATACTGACGCTACAGGGAGATTATGAATGTTAAGTTACTACAATTTGTACAACGCAAGGCAAGAGCACTGGGCTTCCATTCTCCTACATCAGCCAGACACTGCCTTACACCCAGGCAAAAATATGAACACACAACACTCTTGTTCTCCTTTCACCCAGTGAAATGTTTTCAGGAGATGTCACTTGCTCTGGGACACAGGTTCAGGTTTGAAATATCAGTTGGATGAAAAGGGTTGCTTGGGACATGAGGTGATGGGCTGATCCCCTGCCACCTTCAGAACAGTGAACATTGATATTTGTATATGCTGTGCTGTGTGCCAGCTCAGTGTCTCCATCACCCCCATGTTAAATTAGTGGACAGAGCCTTCCACAGTTCCATGAACTATAAACTTCTAAAGAATGCACAGATGGTTGGGTCATATGCTGGAATAAACAAGAGGCTTAAGGGAACTGTCCTGGGTAAATGTGTGCATCAGGGGCTAAGGTCATGGAGATGGTTAAAGGTGGAAGCATGAGGGCCTTAGGGCTTGTACTTAGATAAGAGGGATGATAAAAGAAACTTTGGTATGACCCCATCTCTGTGAGTGCAGGTGATAAACCAAACCTGTCCTGAAAACAAGAAGCAGACAATTGTGGCATGAAACCCCTTAATTGTGTCAGCATGTGTGGATATTATAATCAGAACTGAACAGGAGCTATGGGTGTCCAGAAGAATTCATCAGTTTAGTGAGACTGAGAAGAGCTATTCCCCACCAGCCACTGTTTCCGGCAACAATTGGCCTAGAATACTGACAAGCAACCAGCTGGAAGGCAAACACTTTCTAGGAGATGGAGCAGCCTAGAAGGGACTCATGTGATCATAAAATCTGCAAATTCGACCAAATTGCTGGAGGTAAGGCAAGAAAGGACACATGAGCGTTTAGAACTTTCTAGGGCAAAGTAGATAGTGTTCAGCATCTTTGGACAAAGATATAGGGCAAGTTTTGGCATGCATTTTCCAAAAGAAACCAGAGAGTGTATTTTGTGGCTTTTTAGGTAAAGTAGTCTCACTTTAGCCTACTCATCTCTGATGATACAGTGATGAAACAGCTGAAGACAACATAAAAAAGAATCCACAAATTAATGTTCCAATAACATCTTATGTATGGATATGGAAGTGTGACTTACATATAATTGTCACATACCCTGAAATATCATCATTTTGATTTAATTCAACTATTTGAAAACATAAAATGATCATTAGCTCTTGGTCCTTGCAAAAACTGGAATAGCCCAGACTTCACCAATGGCTGTAGTTTCCCTAAAATTTGCTAAGCAGCCAAGCTTTATTGTTGCCTTAATTCATGGAGAGAGAATTTATGAAAGCAAAATGCGGAGACAGTGCAAGTAAGAAGCCATGAAAATATGGCCCTCAAATACTGCTAGAACCTGGATCCTGGTGAAGACCACCAAGAGCCATGTGCCAATGACCTGCTGATGAAGGCTACCCCCTTTATGCCTCAATAAAAGTATGAGGACTGTGCCTGCCCTTGGCAAGGCTTGGGGGTCAGCTTACCAGTTAGTTCCTTGCATGAGTGAAGTGAGACCCTTAGTGTTAGATGTGCCAGTCATTCCATGAATTCTGCCCCTCTCCTTGATGATGCTGTGGACACCCAGTACCTCAGCACTGATCCCCTTAAACACCAATCCTGTTCCAGCCAAGAACCTTATACAGGTGCTAAGAATGTCACCACTTCTTAACTCATGATGATATCCATCCTTGAGACCTGATCATTTTCTCAGAATCTGCCTAATTAGAGCACAAAATTAGTGAAAAATTGGTCCTAGGGGCACAAAGCTGAGTAACTGTGAGCTTTCATCACTGGGGATATTTCTGGTGATAAAGGGACACTCTAACCCTTGTAACAAATCTCCTAGAGAAGGAGTACAGAATATGACATATGAATCTAACTTGTTTTAAAGAAATCATGTGTCTATACAGAAGGAAATGGGAAGAAAGGAGCCAACACACATGACCTTGGAAAACAGTATTATGACTAGATTCTGTAATGGTTAAAGCAGAAAGAACTGCAAGGAAACATGATATTCAAGTTGGTAAATTTGCTTCTCACTTGGGTACAGGGCAAAAATTCATCAGCTCCTTTAGTTGTATATGATGTTTGGGCAAATTGTAAATATGTTGTAGACCATCAGATCTTGGTCTCTCACATGGTAGAGAAATAATGAGAAATGGGTCTCAGGGGAACAGAATAAATCCTGCAGTGTTAGATTGGCATTTGAAAAATGTATCAATATGGAATCAATATTTTTAAATTTATGCTGTGATAGTCACAGTAATAATTATATAGGTTTCTGGCCTGAATTTGTCAATGTGTGCATCCTCATATGTCCCATTGTGAGAGACCTGAAGCAAGGACACCATGATATCAATGGAAAGAAACACTCAGAACTTGATTTGTAAAGAAAATTCTCCAATAAATTGACCTATTGTCCTTTGGAAAGTGAATGTTTCCACTAACGGGGCAAGGAAAATACCAAGATGAGCCTTGAGCATTGCTTGGAGAGATAGAACGTAAGTTGATGGTGTTCCACTGATTGTGGGTCTCAATAAGTGACTGAAACCATCAAACAGCTGGGACATGGAACTAGACTCTGGGGGTGAAATCATCTTCCTGGAGTTACACCATATGTATAAGGCTTAAAAAATCAGGGTTTTCTGAGTCATATGAAGAGCCTAAGCAGCAACAACGTCCCACACAGAAGACTTCCTGTGGTGTGGGCGGTGCCAGAAGAATACTTTGTCCTCCATAAAAGACACTGACACTTGTTCTCCCTTTGCTGAAAAGTCTTCTTTGGGTACCTATGAATATTCCCCAGGTAGCAGAGTTGAATTTCTTAGGAGATTATCTGAAGTATTTAGTTTATATAATAATTAGGGAAAACAGAAAAAAGAAAAAGAAAGAACATAGACACTGAGGAAAAGATGGAAGAAGTTGCCTTGCCAATTTGCATAAAGAGCAACACTTATTGCAGTGATGGAAGGCAAAACATCAAAAATAAAGCTTTTGCATTTTTAAATTTTTTGATACCCCAGTTTATTTTTACCTTAATTTTTCTAAATTAGTATGTAATCTATATCTAACCTTTAAACTCATCAGTATATTCCATTTTACTATTAATGGAACCTGCAATATAGTGGGCTTCACTTTGAAGAAGTTTTGGATCACGGAGATGTTCAAAAATGGCAGGGAAGGAATACTCATATGGGATGTTATTGACAGGGGATACATGGTTGGCAGGGAGTTCTCCAGGGCATATACCCAGGGTACATAAAAATGTTTGGATATTTTCATAGTGAATACAATAAAAAACAACAACTGAGGGAGTGCTCAGTTCCTAGCCAGGGGAGCTCTATCACAGTCCCTAAAGGAACAGCAACAATCCCACCAGTGCAACAGCAAAGACCAAAAAGAAGGAAGATCCAACAATGAGCCCTTGCTACTAATGACTATGCTTGTGAACCTGTGCACCTGAAATAAGAACAAGGCCTAGAGCTGCAGCCTACCTAAGAGTTACCTCCTGAGATCCTACATGTTGCTCAAATGTGGCCAGTCTTGAAGCCAAACTCAGCATGTAAATGCATTGCCTTATCCCCAGCATGGGAGATGACTCCCAGGGATGAGCCTCCCCGAGGTGCCGAGGGGTTACTACCAAGTACCAGCTGATGACGTAACTGGAAAATGACCTTAAATAAAAGGGTCAACTCGGACCAACAGAATATCTCAGTCTACATATAATACCATGAGTTAAAAATGCTTTTTGACCAGAATAAAAGGGGGAAATGGAAAGGACAAATGAGTTTATATGGCTATGAGTCTCCAAAGAGAGCTGGGAGGTTATCAGAGGGGTTGCTCTTATGCACACCTGAGCAGAGTCCCCGAGACAGATAAAATAGATAGAACCCAGGGTATTGGTTCTTCTGTGGGCTACAGAGACCCACAGTTTCTATGGTCATGGCAGATGGAGTTCAGGGCCATGTCAGTTGGCCCTACTTTGGAGTTTGCATTTCTGTGTGACGGAGCTGGACTCAGATGTGATCTTTGTCCACAAGTCTTTCCTGTTACTTTTACCAGAACTGTAGTTAGTGCTGGGGTTTAATGTACACCCAGGGGACCTAAATCTCTGGACTGACCATGTGATAGCCAGGCCCTGAGCCTCAACAGACTTGCAACTCCTACACTCTGGTTTATTGGACTTAACCCATTCAGCTAACATGGAGGTGAAGAATGTCAGCCACCACTCCAGGGAGCCAAGAGTGCCTACAACTGAAAGCAGGAGAATTGCATCCAGCATCCATGTGGAATCTAAGCCCCCTCTTGATATAGATGTGGAGTGGACACAATCATTCTAAGGTCCACAGGATGGAGGATGGATTAGAGTGGACTTACTGATATTCTATTCATGAACTATTGTGATTCACAATTGAAGAAAATGTGGCATTGGTGTGGAGAAATTGGCCATGGTGGCAGCTGGGGGTATGGAATGGGAGGAAGAGATGAGATGCTGGGGCATTTTTGGGACTTGGAGTTGTCCTTGGTGGTGCTGCAGGAACAGTTACCAGACATTGTATGTCCTCCCATGGCCCACTGGGTGGAATGTGGGAGAGTGTGGGCTATGATGTGGACCATCAACCATGAGGTGCAGTGGTGCTCAGAGATGTATTCACCAAATGTGATGAATGTCTCATGATGATAGAGGAGATTGTTGTTATGGGGGACAAGTGGTGTGAGATGGGTGGTGGGTATATGGGGACCTCATATTTTTTTAATGTAATATTAAAAAATAAAGACAAAAAAATACAAGAATTCCACAGGTATACCCCCACCCCCCTCATCCCATTCCTGCCACATCAGAACCTCTTACATCATCGTGGCACATTCATTGCTTTTGCTGAATACATTTTGGAGCACTGCTGCACCACATGGATAAGGGTTTATGTAGTAGTTTATACTCTCCCTCAGTCCACCCAGTGGGCCAAGGCAGGACATACAATGTCCAGCATCTGTCCCTCCAATATCACCCAGGACAAGTTCAAGTCCTGAAAATGCCCTACATAATATCTCTTCTCCCCTCTCCCTATCCTCAGCAGCTACCATAGCCACTTTCTCTACATCAATGCTACTATTTCTTCCATTACCATTCACAATAGTTCCATAGTAGGATACCCATAAGTCCACTCTAGTATATACTCTATTCCTCCAGTCTGTGGTCCATAAGATGGTAATGTCCACTCCACCTCTATATTGAGAGGGGATTTAGAAACCACATGGGTGATGGAGGCAATTCTCCTGCTTGCAGTTGTAGGCACTCTTATCTCCCTGGTGTGGTGGTTGACCTTCTTCACCTCCCTGTTAGCTGGCTGGGTTAAGTCCAATCAAACAGAGCATAGGAGCTGAAGCTCAGGGACTGGCTGTCACATGGACAGTCCAGAGATTCAGGTCTCCTGAATATACACATACCCCAGTGCCAACCACAGACGCAGTAAAGGTGACACAAAAGACTTGTGTAGAAAGGTCATATCTGAGTCCAACTTCATCACACTCAGAAACACAAACCCCAAAGTTGGGCCCACTGACATGGCACTGAATTCCAGAACCTGTGTGTCTCTGTAGCCCTCAGGAGAACCAGTACCTGGGGTTGTATCTACTTAGGTTGTCTATGGGACCCTGCTGAGGTGTGGGTAAGTGAGACCCCTCTGATGACCTCCCATCTCCTTTTTAGAGACTCATAGCCATATAAACTCATTTCTCTTTTCCATTTCCCCCTTTTACTCGAAATCAAAAAGCAGTTTTTAATACCTGTTATTACATGTAGGCTGAGATATTCTGCTATTCTGAGTTGTACCTTTTATTCAAGGTCTCTTTCTAGTTATATGACCAGCTTGTGTTTGGTAATAATTCTGCAGCATCAGGGAGGTTCATACCTGGGAGTCATGCCCATGCTGTGAGGAACGTAATGCATTTACATGCTGAGTTTGGCTTAGGGAATGGCCACATTTGACCAACATGGAGTCTCTCAGGAGGTAACTCTTGGGCACACTGCAACTCTAGGCCTAGCTCATATTTCAGACACACAGGCACATAAGCATGGTACTCAGTATCAAAGGTTCATTGTTGGACATTCTTTCTTTATTGGTCTTTGCAATTGCACTTGGGGGATTATTGCTGTTCCATGAGGAATGTGATAGAGTTCCCCTGGCTAGGAACTCAGCAATCCCTCAGTTGAATTTTTTAACTGTAACTACTATGAAAATATCCAAACATTTTTATGTACCGTGTATACATGCCCTGAAAAACTCCCTCCCAACCATGTGATCCCATCAATAACACCCCACACCAGTGTTCCCCACATGCCATAGTTGAACTGCTCTCTGGTCCAAAACTTCCTCAAAAATGAAACCTACAGTGTTGCCAAGTTCCATTAACAATAAAATGGAATATAATGATGTGCTTAAAGGTTAGATATAAAGTACAAACTAATTTATAAAAAAATTAAAAAGAAAACATAAATTGGGGTACCAAAAATGAAAAAATGAAAAAGCTTTGTTTTTGATGTTTTGCCATTCATCACTGAAATAGGTGTTGCCCTGTATGTATAGTAGCAAGGCAATTTCTTTCATTTCATCCTCAATGTCTACCTCCTTTTTTTCTAATTATTGTTTGTCTTCACAAACGTTTCAGATCACAGTAATTCACATATACAATATATGGTACTCCCACATATCCACCATCAAACACTTTGTTCCTTTCCCAGCAATGATCCTTTACATGTTCATATTATACTTGCTGCAGCTGAGCAACAGATATTGAAACATAGCTTTCAAACATGGTTTCATTTGGGTTTATATTTTAGACTACATGATTTTCTAAATTTTTAGTTATTTATGTTTTACATTATGGTTTACATTTAAGCCTATAGATTTTATACATTTTTGGTGTAATTTAACATGTCCTATATCCATCATTGCATGATCTTTTGGGACACTTCCATTGCCCCCACTGATTCCATTATTCAATACCTCTTTCCTCCTCCCCTCAGGGCCCACCTTGACAATCAATCTTCATCAGTTGAAGAACCATATTCAGAGATACTTGCAACAATATTGAGGGCTTGACATGCTTGGGAGCCACCAATTCTCTCCAGAGATACAATTCCCTCTGTTTGAGAATATCAGTCCTCCCTGGTATGTGGGTATACCTTCACTCTCATTGTATGAGTCTCCACCCAGTGATAAAACCCACCATGACCAAATGAGCATTCACACACTCCCTAGAAGCCTGCCCTTTGTCAGATGCCCCCTTAAGCATCTTAAACAGGTAACCTTCCTTATTATATTTTCTAAAGAGTTTTCCCTACATTATGGTTTCTACCAAATACCTGACAATCTCCCATGTACAAATGATCCCCCTACCCTCCCCCAATTGCTTGGGCCATCTGATTCATCCTCCCATTCTTAGCACCCCTCAAGCCCACAAAGCCCCGCCCAAAGGTATTCCTATGCCCCTGTATTAACCCTTCCCTCTACAAATACTTAACTCCATCTTATCATAGATTTCATCCATGGAGGTGTCAGCTCGCAAACTTCCTTTTCCCCCAACTTCCTTTAAGCCTATCACCCAATCCCTAGCTCTCTGAGACTGTTTGGTTTACTTACTTCACAAGAGAGGTCATGTAGTATTTGTCCTTCAATGCCTGGTTTGCTTCACTCAACGTAAGGTCCTCAAGATTAATCCATGTTATCAGATGTGTTTGTATTGTATTCATTCTTATAGCTGAGTAGTATTCCATTGTATGTGTACTCCACATTTTATTTATCCATTCATCTGTTGATGGGCATTTGGGTTGATTTCAACCTTTGGCAACAGAGAACAGTGCTGCTATGAACATTGGTGTGCATAAATCTGTTTGTGTCCTTGTTTTCAGTTCTACTGTGTATATACCCAGCAGTGGAATTGATGGGTCATATGGCAAATCTATAGCTAGTTTTTGGAAAAACTGCCAAACTGTCCTCCAGAATGGCTGGATCCTTCTGCATTCCCACCTGCAGTGGATGAGCATTCCCATTCCTCCACATCCTCTCCAGTACTTGCAGTCTTCTGATTTGTGATTAGCTGCCAGTCTCATGGGAGTAAGATGGTATCTCATTGTAGTTTTGATATGCATTTCCCTAACAGCTAGTGACTGAGCATTTTTTCATGTGCTTTTTAGCCATTTGTATTTCTTCTTTGGAGAAGTGTCTGTTTAAATCTCTTGCCTATTTTTTCAATGGGTTGTTTGTCTTTTTATTATCAAGATACATGAGTTCTTTATATACCCATTGGGTAGGTTGTCTTTTCACTTTCTTGACCAACACCTTTGAGGTGCAGAAGGCTTTAATTCTGAAGAATCCCCATTTATCTATTTGTCCATTTGCTGCTGGTTCTTTTCGTGTGAAGTTCATGATGCCATTTCCTATTACAAGTTCTTGTTGATGCCTTTCTACATTGCTTTCCAAAGTCTTTATGGTCTTGACTCTTATATTGAGGTCTTTTATCCATCTTGAGTTGATTTTTGTAAAAGGTGTACATTGGTAATCCTCTTTCATTCTTTTATTTAAAGATATCCAAATCTCCAGGCAGCATTTGTTGAAGAGGCCATTCTCTTCCAGTTGAGTGGGTTGGTGGCCTTGTCAAATATCATATGACTGTATATATGAGAATCTATATCAGAACACTCAATTCAGTTCCATTGGCCAGTCTATCCTTGTGCCAATACCATGCTGTTTTCACTACTGTAGCTTTGTAGTATGTTTTGAAGTCAGGTAGTGTGATTCCTCCAATTTCATTTTTCTTTTTCAACATGTCTTTGGCTATTCGGGGCCTCTTTCCTTTCCGAATAAATTTCATAGCTAGTTTTTCTAGTTCCTTAAAGAAGGCTGTGTTGATTTTTATTGGGATTGCATTGAATGTGTATATCAGTTTTTGGTAGGATAGACATCTTAATAATATTTAGTCTTCCTATCCATAAACAGGGAATATTCTTCCTTTTTTTATGTCTTCTCTGATTTCCTTTAACAGTGCTGTATAGTTTTCTGTGTATAAATCTTTTACATATTTATTTAATTTTACTCCTATGTATTTGATTTTTTTATTTACTATTGTAAATGGTATTTGTTTCTTGATTTCCTCCTCAGGTTGCTCATTATTAGTGTACAGAAATGCTACTGTTTTTCCACATTGATCTTGTAACCTGCAACTTTACTGAACTCATTTATAAGTTTTGGAAGCTTCGTTGTAGACTTCTCAGGGTTTTCTAAGCATAGGTTTATGTCATCTACAAATAGTGAAACTTCAACTTCTCTCTTTCCAATTTGGATGTCTTTTATGTCTGGTTCTTGCCTCAGTACTCAAGCAAGTACTTCTAACACAATGTTGAATAGAAGGGGTGATAGTGGGCATCCTTGTCTTGTTCCTGATCTTAGAGGGTAAGATTTTAGGATTTCACCATTGTAAAGATGTTAGCTGTGGGTTTTTCATATATATCCTTTATCACGTTAAGAAAGTATCTTTCCATTCAGATCTTTTGCAGTGTTTATATCAAGAAAGGGTGCTATATTTTGTCAAATGATTTTTCTGCATCTATACATAAGATCATGTGATTTTCCCCTCAATCTGTTTGTATGGTGTATTACATTAATTCATTTTCTTATGTTGAACCATCCTTGCATACCAGGAATGAATCCCACTTGATCATGGTGTATAATTCATTGGATGTGTTGTTGAATACGTTTAGCAAGTACTTTGTTGAGGATTTTCACATCAAGATTCATTAGAGAGATTGGTCTATGATTTTCTTTTCTTCTTCTGTTTTTGTTTGGTTTTGGAATTAGCGTAATGATGGCATCATAGAATGAGTTAGCAATGTTCTTTCTGTTTCGATTTTTTTGGAAGAGTTTAAGCAAGATTGGTATTAGTTCTTTCCAAAACATTTGGTAGAATTCATGTGTGAAGCTATCTAGCCCAGGGCTCTTCTTAGTTGGGAGGTTTTTAATGAATGATTCTATCTCTTTACTTGTGATTGATTTTTTGAGATAATCAATTTCTTCTTTCATCAATGTAGGCTGCTTATGTGTTTCTAGGAATCTGTCCTCAAATTATCCTTCTTGTTGGAATATTGTTTCTCTAATTACCCTCTTATGATAATCTATTTCTGGGGGTCAATAGTGATATCCTCTTTCTCATTTCTTATTTTGTGTATTTGTGTCTTCTCTCTTTTTTTCTTTGTTAGTCTACCTAAGGGGTTGTCAATTTTATTGATCTTCTCAATGATCCAGCTCTTGTGTTGTTGTTTTTTTGTTTTGTTTTGTTTTTCAGGTGCTTTCTTATTTTCTATTTCATTTAGTTCTGTTCTGATCTTTGTTATTTCTTTCTTTCTTCTTCCTTCGTGCTTAGTTTGTTACTTTTTTTACTAATTCCTCCAAGTGTGCTGTTACTTCTTCAACTTTAGCTCTTCTTTTTTGATTTATGAATTTATGGCTATAAAGTTCCCTCTCAGGACTGCCTTTGATACATCCCATAAGTTTTGATATGCTGTGCTGTTACTTTCATTCATTTCAAGGTAGTTTTTGTTTCTTTTGAGACTTCCTGTTGACCCAATGTTTTTCTAAGAGTGTGTTTTTTTTTCCAAATTCTACTCAGTTTATTCATTTGAAAAAAAAATTACATTAAAAATATATGAGGTCCCCATTCACCCCCACCGCCCCTATCCCATCACTCCCCCCACAGTAGCATTCTCCCCCATCATCATGACACATTCATTGCATCTGGTGAGTACTTCTCTGGGCATCACTGCACCCCATGGCCTGTGGTCCACACCATAGCCCACACTCTCCCATGTTCCATTCAGTGGGCCATTGGAGGACATACAATGTCCGGAAATTGTCCCTGGAGCACCACCCAGGACAACCCCAAGTCCCAAAAATGCCTCTACATCTCATCTCTTCCTCCCATTCCCTGCACCCAGCAGCCACCATGGCCAATTTTTCCACACCAATGCTACATTTTCTCGATTATTAACCACTTTAGTTCATGAATAGAATATCATTAAGTCCACTCTAATCCTTACTGTATTCCTCCTTCTTGTGGACCTTGGCTTGACCATTACACATCTATGTAAAGAGGGGTTTACATTCCACATGGATACTGGATGCAATCCTCCTGCTTTCAGTTGTAGGCATTCTAAGCTCCATGGTGTGGTGGTTGACATTCTTCAACTCCATGTTAGCTGAGTGGGGTAAGTGCAATAAATCAGAGTGTAGGAGCTGAAGTCTGTTGAGGCTCAGGGCCTGGCTATCATATTGTCAGTCCAGAGATTCAAATCCCCTAGATATATCTTAAACCACAGCACAACTACAATTCCAGTAATGTAGCATGAAAGGCTTGTGAAAAGAGATCACATGTAAGTCCAACTCCATCTCGCAGAAACACCAGCTCCAAAGAAGGGCCAACTGACATGGCAGTGAAACCCATCTGCCATGACCATAGAACCTGTGGGTCTCTTTAGCCCTCAATAGGACCAATACCTGGGCTTGTATCTACTTTATCTGTCTCTGAGACTCTGCTCAGGTGTGCATAAGGGCAATCCTTCTGACAATCTCCAGACACTTTTTTAGAGACTCAAAGTCATATGAACACATTTGTCCTTTCCATTTCCCCCTTACTTTAAGTAAAACAGCATTTTTAACTCCTGTTATTATATGTAGACAGGGATATTCTGCTGGTCCACGTTGTACCTTTAATTAAAGGTCATTTTCTAGTTACATCATCAGCTGGTACTTGGTAGTGATCCCTCGGTGCCAGGGAGGCTCATCCCCAGGTGTCATGTCCCACGTTGGGGGGAAGGCATTGCATTTACATGCTGAGTTTGGCTTTGAGACTGGCCACATTTGAGTAACACGGAGGCTGTCAGGAGGGAACTCTTAGGCATCTGCTGCTCTAGGCCTTGTTCTTATTTCAGGTGTATATGCTCACAAGCATTGTCATTAGTATCAGGGGCTCACTGTTGGACCCTCATTCCTTCCTGGTCCTTACCGTTGCACCTGGGGGACTGCCGCTGCTCCCCAAGGGACCACGACAGAGCACCCCCAGCCAGGAACCCAGTACCCCCTCAGCTGTTGTTTTTAATTGTTTCCACTATGAGTATATCCAAACACTTCCATGCACCCTGGACACATGCCGTGTATAATTCCCTATCAACCTTATATCACCTATCAATAACATCGCATACCAGTATTCCTCTGCTGCCATTGTTGAACCACTCTGTGATCCAAAACTTCCAGGAGAGTGAAGCCCAATATAATGTCAGGTTCCCTTACTAGTAAAATGGAATAGAGCGATGAGTTTAAAGGTTAGATATTCAATACATATTGATTTGGAAAAATTCTACATCCTGTCTTTTTCTTTTCTTTTTTCCTAATTATTGAGCTTCTCTTCACAAGAGCCTTAGATCACAGTAATTCATATATATAAATACAGTACTCCCACATATCCATTATAAAACCTTTTCCCTTCCACAGTGATAATCTTTTAGCTTATTCACATCATATTTACTGAAACTGATGTACAGATATTGAGACAATAGCTTTCAAACAAGGTGACATTTGTATTTACATTGTGGTTTATACTTTAGGCTATACAGTTTTCTAAATTTTTTAGTTATCCTATGTTTTACATTATGGTTTACATTATTAGTCTGCATCCCCTGTATGTTTTTGGTGTAATATTACATGTTTTATATTCATTCATGTGTACTCTTGTGAAACACTTCTTTTGCCCTCACATTACTTTGGTTCCATCTATTCAATATCTATTTCCCCCTCCCCTGGGGGCCCACTGTGACAGTCAGTCTTCATTTCTTGAGGAGCCATGTTCAGAGATACTTGCAATAGTGTTGAGGGCTTGACTTGCTCAACTGCCCTAATGCTCTGGGAGCCACCCTTTCTCTTGAGAGATACAGTTCCCTCTATTTGATGGCATTAGTCCTCCTCAGGTTGTGGGGGTACCTTCACTCTCACTATATGGGTCTCTACCCAATGGTATAACCCACTCTGGCAAAATGAGCATTCAGATATTCCCTAGAAGTCTGTCCTGTGTCAGATTATCCCCTTTGAATATCTAAATGAGGTAACTTTCCTAATTATATGTTGAAAAGGTTTTCTCAGCATTATACTCTCAACCAACAGGTGACATTCTCCTATGTTCATATGTTGTCCCTCCCTCCCCCCAATTTCTTGGACAATATCACCCATCCGCCCATCCATAGACCCCCTCAAACCCAAAAGCCCCACCCAAAGGTAACCCTATGCCCCCATTTTATCTCTTCCTTGTGCACATACTTACGACCAGCTTATCATAGATTTCACCCATGTACATGTCAGTTTAGATCCTTCCTCTACCCCCCGATTTCCTGTAAGCCTATCTTCCAGTCTCTAGCTCTCTGAGGTAGCTTGCTTATTTCATATCATTGAGGTGATGTAGTATTTGCCCTTCAATGTCTGGGTTGCTTCACTCAAATGGGGTTCTCAAGATTCATCCATGTTATCACATGTGTTTGTAGTGTATTTGTTCTTAAAGCCAAGTAGTATTCCATTGTATGTATATACCACATTTTATTGATCCACTCGTCTGTTGATGGGCATTTGGGTTGATTCCAACTTTTGGCGATAGTGAACAATGCTGCTATAAACATTGGTGTGTATATATCGGTTTGTGTCCTTGTTTTCAGTTCTGCTGAAAACCCAGCAGTAGTATTGCTGCGTCATATGGCAAATCTATGGTTAGTTTTTTGAGAAACCACCAAACTGTCCTCCAGAATAGTTGGATCCTTCTGCAGTCTCACCAGCAGTGGATGAGTGTTCCCATTTCTTCACATCCTCTCCAGCATTTGTATTCTTCTGTTTTATTCATAGCTGCCAATTTTATGGGAGTAAGGTGGTATCTCATTGTAGTTTTGATTTGCATTTCCCTGATAGCTAAAGATTTGGAGCATTTTTTCATGTGCTTTTAAGCCATTGTATTTCTTCTTTGGAGAAGTGTTTGTTTAAATCTTTTTCCCATTTTTTAAATGGGTTGTTTATCTTTTTATTTTCAAGATATAGGAGTTCTTTATATATGCAAGTTATAAGTCTCTTATTGGATATATGGTTGCCAAATATTTTCTTCCATTGTGTAGGTTCCCTTTTTATTTTCTTGACAAACTTCTTTGAGGTACAGAAGGCTTTAATTTTGAGGAAGTCCCATTTATCTATTGTTCTTTTGCTGCTCGTGCTTTTGGTGTGATGTTCATGAAGCCATTTCCTATTACAAGGTCTTGCAGATGTTTCCCTACACTCCTTTCCAAAGTCTTTATGGTCTTGGCTCTTATATTTAGGTCTTTGATCCATCTTGAGTTGATCTTTGTATAAGATGTGAGATGGTAATCCTCTTTCATTCTTCTACATATGGGTATCCAGTTCTCCAGGCACATTTGTTGAATAGGCCATTCTCTCCCAGTTGAGAGGGTTTGGTGACTTTATCAAATATTATATGGCTATATATATGAGGTTCTATATCAGAACTTTCAATTCGATTTCATTGGTCTGTGTGTCTCTCCTTATGCCAATACCATGCTGTTTTCACTACTGTAGCTTTGTAGTATATTTTGAAGTCAGGAAGTGTGATTCCTCCAATTTCATTTTTCCTTTTCAATATGTCTTTGGCTATTCGGGACCTCTTTCCTTTCCAAATAAATTTCATAGTTAGCTTTTCTAGTTCCTTCAAGAAGGCTGTGTTGATTTTTATTGGGATTGCATTGAATGTGTAGATCAGTTTTGGTAGGATAGACATCTTAACAATATTTAGTCTTCCTATTCATGAACAGGGAATATTCTTCCATTTATTTAGGTCTTCTTTGATTTCCTTCAACAGTCTTGTATAGTTCTCGGTGTATAAGTTTTTTACATCTTTAGTTAAATTTATTCCTAAGTACTTGATTTTTTTATTTACTATTGTGAATGGTATTTGTTTCTTGATTTCCTCCTGATCTTGCTCATTATTGGTGTACAGAAATGCTACTGAATTTTGCACATTGATCTTATAACCTGCAACTTTACTAAACTCATTTATGAGTTCCAGAAGCTTTGCTGTAGACCTCTCAGGGTTTTCTATGTATAGGATCATGTCATCTGCAAATAATGAAATTTTGACTTCTTCCTTTTCCATTTGAACGCCTTTTATATCTGGTTCTTGCCTCAGTACTCAAACAAGTAGTTCTAAGACAATGTTGAATAGAGAGGAGACAGTGGGCATCCTTGTCTTGTTCCTGATTTTAGAGGGAGTGATTTTAGGATTTCTCCATTGTAAACGATGTTGGTTGTAGGTTTTTCATGTATACTCTTTCATGTTCAAAAAAATTCCTTGTATTCTGATCTTTTGGGGTGTTTTTTTTTAATCAAGAAAGGGTGCTGTATTTTATCAAATGCTTTTTCTGCATCTTTAGATATAATCATGTGATTTTTTTCCTTCAATCTGTTTATATGGTGTATTACATTGATTGATTTTCTTATGTCGAACCATCCTTGCATACCTGGAATGAATCCCACTTGATCGTGGTGTATAATTTGTTTAATGTGTTGTTGAATAAGATTAGCAAGTATTTTTTTATGTATTTTTTTCATCTAGGTTCATTAGAGAAATTGGTCTATAATTTTCCTTTCTTGTTATGTCTTTGTTTGGCTTTAGTACTAGGGTAATGTTGCCATCATAAAAGGAGTTAGGCAATGTTCCTTCTGTTTTGATTTTTTGGAAGAGTTTCAGCAGGATTGGTGTTAGTTCTTTCCGGAATGCTTTGTAGAATTCACCTGTGAAGCCGTCTGGCCCTGGACTTTTCTTAGTTGGGAGGTTTTTAATGACTGATTCTATCTCTTTACTTGTGATTGGTTTGTTGAGATCATCAATTTCTTCTTTTGTCAATATAGGCTGCTTATTTGTTTCTAGGAATTTGTCCATTTCCTCTGAATTGTCATTTTTGTTGGAATATAGTTTTTCAAAGTATCCTCTTATGATAGTCTTTATTTCTGTGGGGTCATTGGTGATATCTCCTTTCTCATTTCTTATTTTGTGTATTTGCATCTTCTCTCTTTTTTTCTTTGTTAGTCTCACTAAAGGTTTGTCAATTTTATTGATCTTTTCAAAAAACCAGCTCTTGGTCTTGTTTATCTTTTCAAGTGCTTTCTTATTTTCTATTTCATTTAGTTCTGCTCTTATCTTTGTTATTTCCTTCCTTCTTCCTGTTGGATTACTTTCTTGTTTTTTTATTAATTCCTCCAAATGTGCAGTTAGTTCTTCAATTTTTGCTCTTTCTTCTTTTTTGATTTATGAATTTATGGCTATAAATTTTTCCCTCTCAGTGCTACTTTTGCTGCATCCCATAAATTTTGGTATGCTGTGTTATCATTATCATTTGTTTCAAGGTAGTCATTGATTTCTTTTGAGATTTCCTCTTTGACCCACTGTTTTTCTAAGAGTGGGCTGTTTAATTTCCATATCTTGGTGTGAGATCTGGGCCTCTGGCCCTTGCAGATTTCCAGCTTCACTCCACTGTGATCAGAGATATTATTTTGTATGATTTTGATCTTTCTGAATTCAGAAAGCCTTTCTTTGTGGCCTAGCATATGGTCTATCTTGGAGAATGATCCATGTGCACTTGAGAAAAATGTATATCCTGCTGTGTTTGGGTGTAATGATCTGTATATGTCTATTAGATCCAGCTCCTCTAATATACTGTACAAATATTTCATTTCTTTAGTGAGAGTCTTTTGAGATGTTCTGTCCAGAGTTGATAGTGGTGTATTAAAATCTCCCACTATAATTGTAGATGTATCTATTCTTTCACTTAGTTTTTCCAGCATTTGCCTCATGTATTTAGAGGTGCCCTTGTTAGGAGCATAAATATTTATGATTGTTCGTTTATCTTGACAGATTGTCCCTTTCACTAATATGTAGTATCCTTCTTTGTCTCTCACAATTGTTTCGCATTTAAAGTCTATTTTGTCTGATATTAATATAGCTACTAATGCCCTTTTTTGGTTATTGTTTGCTTGTATAATGGTTTTCCATCCATTCACTTTCATTCTCCTTGAATTCCTGGGTCTAAGATGTGTTTCTTGTAGACAGCATATAGCTGGGTCATATTTCCTTATCCAATCTTCCAGTCTGAGTCTCTTGACGGGTGAGTTTAATCCATAGACATTCAATGTTATTACTTTCAAGGAATTACTTATATTAGCCATATTTTCTTTGGATTTGTGTTTGTCATTTTATTTTTCTCTTTTTGTCTTTTTAGTTGCTCTTACACTCACCTCCAACTTTGTTTCTCTTGTTTTTTTCTTTCTTCCTGCAGAACTCCCTTTAGTATTTCTTGAAGGACAGGTTTCTTGTTGACATACTCTCTTAGTTTCTGTTTATCTGTGAATATTTTGAACTCCATCATTTTTGAGTGCTAGATTAGCTCGATAGAGTATTCTTGGTTGGAAATTTTTTTCCTTTAGTACCTTGACTATATCATACCACTGCCTTCTTGACTCCATGGTTTCAGATGAGAAATCAGCACTTAATTTTATGGAGACTTCTTTGTATGTGATGGTTCTCTTTTCTCTTGCTTTAGTATTTTCTCTTTGTCTTGAGCAGTTGGTAATTTGACAAGTATATGTCTTGGGGTAGGCATGTTGAGATTTATGCTGTTTGGGGTGCGTTTTGCTTCCTGGACATGTGTATCCTCAATATGTTTGGGATTTTTTCATCCATTATTTCCTGCAACACTCCTTCTTTCCCCTTTCCCCTCTCTTCTCCTTCTGAGTTCCTAAAATGCATATGTTTGTCCATTTCGTATTGTCATTCTGGTCTCTAAGTCCTTGCTGCATTTTTTCTATCTTTTCATCGATCAGTTCTACTATCTGCTTGATTTCAGATGTACTGTCTTCCACATCACTAATTCTTTCCTCCACCTCTACTAATCTGCTGATATTTGCTGAGAGTGTATTTTTATTTCTTGAATTGTGTTGTTCATCACCATATATTTTTTCTTTTTGTGTATGATTGTAATTTCTTCTGTATTCTCTCCAAGTATTTTTCTTAATATCTTAATCTCTTCTTTCACTTCATCAAGTTGGTCCCTAGTATATGTTTTGAGAATTTAATTACTTGTTCGATGTTTTGCTCCTCTTCCTGGTTTTTAGTTTGTTTATTGGATTGGGTCATGTTTTCCTGTTTATTGGTTTGGTTTGTAGTTTTTTGTTGCTGTCTGGTCATCATTTTATCTTGATGGGTTTATTCAGTTGTTTAGCTTCTTTGTCTAGTCTTGAGGTTTAATTAGTTATTGTTTTTATGTGCATGTTATATCATCTCTTTGTCACTTTGTTCTTCTTATTCTATTTCTTTGTTGTTGGCTAAGTTCACTTATTAGGACTAGAGGAAGCTAAAGGAGTAAGAAAAGAAAAAGTATAATGGTAGTATTGACAGTAAATGTTAACAGAGGAAGCACGTGAAATCTAGGAGAATGGATATTACACTCATGTAAGCTGTGTAGAGTTATAATGGTAAGAAAAGGGGAGTACCTATAATGATACAGTAAACGGAATATGGGGAGGAATATAGTAAGAATTAAAAGGCCACAGGGATGCAGACTTGGCCCAATGGATAGAGCTTGCACCTACCACATGGGAGGTCCATGGTTCAAACCCTGGGCCTCCTTGACCCATGTGGAGCTGGCCTATGCATAGTGCTGATGCACACAAGGTGTGCCATGCCACACAGGGTTGTCCCCCATGTAGGGGATCCCTATGTGCAAGGAGTACACTCCATAAGGTGAGCTACCCAACAGGAAAGAAAGTGCAACCTGCCCAAGAATGGCACTGCACACACAGAATGCTAACTCAACAAGATGACACAACAAAAAGAAACACAGATTCCCAGTGCCACTGATAAGGATAGAAGCAGTCACAGAAGAACACACAGCAAATGGACATAGAGAGCAGAAAATTGGGGTGGGGATAAATAAATAAATAAATCTTTTTTAAAAGGCCATTGTGGTCAGTAGAGAGGGAAAGAGAAAAGAAAGGACAATAATATAAAGAGTGAATAAAAAACTGAAAACAGTACAAAGGTATTAGAAATAAAAAGTCACAGACATTTTATGTCCTCCCATGGCCCACTGGGTGGAATGTGGGAGAGTGTGGGCTATGATGTGGACCATTGACCATGATGTGCAGTGGTGCTCAGAGATGTATGCAACAAATGCAATGAATGTCTCATGATGATGGAGGAGATTGTTGCTATGGGGGGAGGAGTAGGGTGAGGGGGGTGAAAGGTATATGGGGACCTTATATTTTTTGAATATAATATTAAAAAAATAAATAAAGACAAAAAAGAAAAAAGTCAGAAAAATTGGGGGCCAAACAAAGAGAGGTGGAATGCAAGAGAAACAATAAATGATGGAGGATAAAAAGATGTAGAGGAAGGGGGATAGTGTTGGTGGCCAAAATCAATACACACAGAAAAGAGGAAATTGAGGATGAGGAAACACAGCAAATGTGAAGTACTCTCTGCAGCACCTAATATAAAAATATGTACAAGATAAAGAAAGAAAAGAAAAGGATCAAAAAGGGGGAGAGCAAGAAAAAGAGAAAGAGAAAAGAAAGGGGCCATGGGGGGGGGGGTAAAGGGGACAGAAAAATAAGAAACAAGCCAACAAAAAAGATCAAAGTTTCAAACAAGGAATTCTGTTTGCAGTTAAATAAAATGCTTAGGAGTCTGATGTTCACTCTTTCTCCCTTCCTCACTTCCTTCTCTCCCAGGACAGTAGGAAAGCTACGTGAGGGGTCTGGTAGGAGATTCAAGTGGGTCCTTGGTGAACCAGCTCACCACAGAAAACAATGACTCTTAATTTCCAGAGAGAGAGCACCCACACCTTACCAGGAACCCCAAATATGCTATTGGAAGCTTGGAAAGCATGTCCTACAGACCCTCTCCCTTAGGCATGCTACAGGAGGGCTTGTTGATTTTCTGACCCCGCCTTCTCCTAGACCAAGTTCCCTATCCCAAGGATTTAGGTAAATTGGGCTTTCTCAGCAGATTCACCTTTCCTTTCTTCCTAGGCTCTCCCCAAGCCAGCTGGTATGCTCCTCC
Source organism: Dasypus novemcinctus (assembly GCF_030445035.2). NCBI lineage: Eukaryota > Metazoa > Chordata > Mammalia > Cingulata > Dasypodidae > Dasypus > Dasypus novemcinctus. The sequence continues at coordinate 69,520,587 of NC_080691.1, forward strand.
AAGCTGAAAAAAGGGAGGGGACCAGAAAATTGAACCTGCACTTGTTTGACCACTCTGCACCTCCCACCAAAACCCTCCCACTTTCAGAGTCAGTCCAAAACTAGAGGGCTAAGGTAATCCCGGACCTTAGAGAGTCCTGGATTTGGGAAAGGGAAATCCAGGATATTGCAGACTCAGGGTATGTGGGTCTATGGAATGTGGGCTATGGGGGCTTCAGGGACACAGACCTGGGGAACATGGGGCTTGGGAACACCATCACACAACTGATAGTTTTCAGGGAATACTGCAGCCACCAGCCCGAGGGGGAAGGGTCCTGCCTCCCCACACCTTCTTACCTCAGTGCTAGAAACCCACAATTCTACCTTTAACAAGCACCACTTCTGTCACAGTCTCTCCAAATCAATATCCATACACTTCCTGCCTTGCAAGTCCCCAAAACAGCCTGCTCTGGCAAGATTCCAACCCTATTCAGTCTCTCCTTTGCAAGAGAGATTATGAGATTATGAGGCGCACTCACACAGATGCCATCTTGCCTCGCTAATATTAGAATTTATAACTGACTTAATACAAGCATAGGGACATCATCGTTGGTGCCACAAAGCAGGGAGAGAAAAAACTGAAGCCCCTGAATCCTTCTCCTGAGGTCATGCCAGGGTTTCTCTCTTTATCCTCCTTTATCTGAATACACAAACTATTTAGATGGTGGTGGAGGGCTATTTTTCATGGACACCCTCAGTAAGTTTACTTAAATTCAGAGACTTAACTTCACAAAGTCAGTTGTAAATAAGTTTTCTTTAAACTTATAGCCAAATCCAGAAGAAAGTACAGGAGTGGGGTGCGGGATGTGCTATAACATTTTTTAAAACCTGCTTTAATCTTGGATACATCAAAGCATTGCTTAGAAAAGATGCAACAGCAGTTTTCTAGGGGTTAAGCCTTGTGATGAAAGAAGTGGGAACCCCATGCAAGGTCAGGAAATTCTTCCCCAGTCCCTCTTTGCACCCGCCCCTTGGGTTGGCCCCTGTGCAACCATTTGTGGTCATGAGCATCCTCTGCAGGCCAGCCTCCTCTTGTGTTCTACATGGAAGGTTTGTGTCTGACTTCCTTTCACTATGTCTCCTGCACAGTAATATCTGACTGTGTCCTCAGTTTTTAGGCTTCTCAGCTTTAAATAAACTTCATTCTTGGTGATGCCAACTCAGGATTTAAGAGTTGGGATATAGTATGTGTTTCCATTGCTCTGTATTTGACCAACCCAGTCCAGCCCATTTCCTAGAACCTGGAGGATCCAATTTATATGACTGCTGGCTAAAGAGATTTCAGAGACAGAGCAGGTGAGGGACAGGGTCTGCAAGGGCTTTACCATGCCCTGTCCTGACTCCAGCAACTGCACCTGGAACTGGACACCTGAGGACAAGGAGAAGCACAGTAAGTCCTTGGCTTAAGTACATCATTCCCATTACCTTCATATTTGAATTCTGAGACACTCACATCTGGGAGCTGCAACCAGAAAGAGGGAGAACCACAAGGCTTTCATGTTCTTGTTGATGAGGTCCATAACTCCAGAAAGTATTTTCCAGACTTTGCAGAACCTTAATTTGAGTAAATGAGTGCCATGGTTTCATCTGTTTTCTTATGTAGTGATTTGCATTTGGATGGCAACTCTGTATGTAAAATGAAAGAAGTGAGGGGATGTCCTTGTTGTATAGGGATGCCTGGCAGGGCTGATCCCTCAGAAAAAAACAGTCCTCTCCCTGGGGCGCATTATCAAGCCCAAGTTCCTCTGCCTCCTAGCAAGAAATGTACTGATTCAGTTCAGCAGGGAGTCAAATTTGGCCAAGGATCTAAGACGGTTTTGTGAATATGGTAATTTTGTTGTTACCCGCAGGGATTACATATATACCATGTATAATATCCCTGATGAAGATGGTTCTGATATTTTCTGCTTGTTTTTCAATGTCTGTGCAGGGATGGGCATTTGGAGCTGCTTTCTCATAATGTGGCTGATGTCACTACACAGTAGTCACAATGAATGTGAATTCATAATTGATGTCAAAGCTGGGAAATATTACCACCACAGTTTCTGTGTGAGCCCTCAACTCTGATCAACATGATTGCATGAGGAATACCTGAACAGCTTCTGCCTCTGATATATCTCAACTGTGCCAAAGTCAACCGCCTCAGTCTCAGTGCCTTCACATGAGCATTGAGCTATTTAGATTCACTTGCTTGTAAACATTCCATTCATCATATTATAGCATGAACTAATCTGAATGCAGCACATTGCTATCTAGCATTTACTAATATTAATGAAATGAATTTAAAATTGTAAAAGATACAGGGAAAATATCACTAGCACTGAAAGAATGGTGGAGAGAGTGAGAAGAGGTCAACAGTACTAGATCTGGACCCTCAAGTCTCAATTTCTGATGGCATGTTTTGTGAATTAAAGACAATATCTGGATCCATGTGTTAAGTAATTCCACACTCATGGAAGCCTCGGAGAGAAGGTGGTGAAATGTAAGTGGAATGACACAGAAGGACAGAGCTGCATGCAGCAAGTCAGGAATTCACTCTAAAGTTGAGGAAGCTGTAGAATAAATATTTCATTGCTGCCTTGAGGAGTATGAGGTCGTGAACTGTACCAAATTATCCTCAAACTTGGGGCAGAAAAGCACAATTTCCTTGGAAAAACTGGACCCGAATGTGCATAATTATTGAAGATTACATGAAGATTCTTAAACGTAGGTGTTCTTCTCTAGAATTAAAAATAAATATTGATGTTGGTGATGGAGCATGGAATACATTATTGGCTTGTGGAAGAGAAAGCATAGAGAACTGTGAGAGGATATAAGACTCAAAAGATGACCCTGAGAGGATGCTGGTTCAGCAGGTCACCATGAGAATAGTTCCTTAGCTATGGCACATTGTGTAATCAATGCTACCCATAGTGTTATGGCCTGTTATGGAGACCTACCAACTGAGATCTTGGCCTCAACATTGACTTAACTCATGTCCTCCAGTGGGAAGTCAGTGGCAATATCAAGGTCAAGAATCCCCTGGTGGAGAGGGTTAGAAGCAGCAATATCATCCAGAAATCAAGAAACATTGGTCTATTCTTGGAGATAAGAATCATGTTTTTAACCAAGATTTCCCAGCAAATGAAGCTCCAGCAGTACAGTTACCTTCAAGGTGAAAAAGAATGGTGTTGATCCTTCAACATAATATATTCCTCATTTTTCCTTTCCCCCTTTCCAGATTGAGAAATGAAAAATATCTCAGGTTGAATGTCCCTGATTCAGTTCCATGGGCTCTTCACTGAGAGCCATTCTCACATAGAAACTTCATGAAAGGTACAGGAGAACTCCAGCCTGCTGTAACTAACCCTGAGAACATCTGAAATGCATGGGAATTTAACTACAGTGATAGTCCCTGCCTTTGTCAGGAATGAACTAGAGTGTAAAATTCCTTAAAAGCCAATTCCTTGGGCAGCAGTTGTAGCTCAAGTGGTTGAGCTCCTGCTTCCCATGTATGAGGTCCTGTGTTCAATCCCTGGTATCTCCTAAATAAAATAATAAAAGTCTAAGCGTTTACTAGTGAATATGTTAGTGATTTTAAAAACTGTGATAAAGGCTTATTTCTTATTCAAGTGTAATTAACATATAACCATTTCATATGTTAAAATGAGCAATTCAATAAGTATTTACATAAATATATGTGTGTGTAACCACCATTACAAACCAGATAGTGAACTCTCAAAATTTTTCTCCTACTTCTTTAATTCCTGCCTCCTGCCCTTTCCCTTCTCTCCAGGCAATAGTTGATCTTCTTTTTGTAATAGTTTCATTGAGTTATAAATCACATACCTTAAAATTCACACATTTAAAGCACATAATTATTTGGTTATATTTTATTCACAGTTATGTGCCTCCATCATCAAAGTCCAACGTGGAATGTTTTCATCATATCACAAATAATCAATGTAACAAACAGATTTCCAACTTTAAATACATTCATGTGTACAATTGAGTGGTTTCAATTATATTTAAAATGTTGTACTGCAATAACCATCAAACATTTCCAAAATATTTTCATCACCTCAACCAGAAAATCTGTCTCCATTAAGCACTAATTCTCTGTCCCCTTCCCCTTAAACTGGTAACTCTTAATCTGCTTCCTCTCTGCTTATTCTAGACATTTCATATAAGTGAAATAATACAATAATTGTCCTTTTGTATTTAGACTATTTAATACCCTTTCTTTATCAAGCTTCAGACATTTTGTAGCATGCATTAGACCATCATCCCTCCTTAGAACTGAAGTATATTCTCTTGTTTATATATAGCACATTTTATTTATCAATTTATCTGTTGCTGGACACATGGATTGCTCCCACCATTTACCTATTTTGAAAAATGCTACTGTTAAAATGGGTGTGCACGTATAGATTTGAATTCCTGTGTCCAATATTTTTGATATATACCTGAAAGTGGAAGTTCAGGGTACATAAGACAATTTTCTGTCTGCACCCTTGAAGCATTCATCTCACATTGTCTAAACAACATGACTCAACACTGACCAGTAAAGTAGTTAATAAGCAGATTTCCAGCACTGGGCATGAACTTCCCTAGACCCCAAACCTGCATCTGAGACCACTAGAAATGTCACTTGACTAGTATCCAACCCTGGGTCCCAATAAAAGTTTAAGCTCTCTATTCCCTCTTTTTCTAGTTGTGTACTTCAACCTGCTGGATGTGCCACTTGAACTGATTGTATTTTCTGGCAACATCTAATGATGCTTTTCTCTCTGGGACCTGTGAGTAGCATACTATATTTTCTCATGCATTATGGGCTCAGTTTCCCCTTGTGTTGCACTTTGTCTCCTCTTGAACCCAAATCTGTGACCAAACCTAACAGATTTGAAACAAATATCACAGAGAATAGGGTGTGTTGGTCATGACCATGGAAAGTGAGGCATAATGCCCTTTGGCTGCTCTCAGCTTACTAACTAGATCATTCAAGGAGCAACACTTGGAAAGTTCCTTGGCTTCCTAACCTATATCTATACAATTTTATGCTGCCCTGTGTTTCCTCTTCTGGGTGTTGCTTAGACTTCTCACCCTAAAATGGTGGGCCTATTGATCTACTTTTTCCTCCAGATCTGCTAATGTCCACCCTTCATATGGCAAGAGGGGAGACTCTGTGGCTTTGAGTGTTCCCCCAAATGGGAAAATCTATAGTTGGTTGACACTGACAATGCTTCACTGAACAACATTGTCTACATACCCTACAGTAGAAGCCTGAATCACAGGGGCTAGGCATCCCTTTTCAGGAGCTATACTCATGAATGAGTGGCTAGGTGTGAAAGCCTGTGGGACATTACAGTGCCTGGTATACAGCAGTTGAGATATTGTTGTGGCAGGCTCCAACCCCTGAGTGTGTGGTCCATGTATATGGGTCTTAACACACCCCTTGCTTGAGGGGGCACCCCCTCTACTGGAAGCATAATGGTACCCCAACAACAATGATGCTGCAAAGGTGAGATTCTTATTTTGCTTCTCTTTTCATGCTGTTGCTCTTTCTTACCTACACTATGGGCCAGAAAGGATCTAATCTCTGGTGAGAGGTAGCTAAGGAACAACTGTGCAATAAAATGGAGTCTGAGCATACTGTACCAGCACCCCCTAAGACACCAGAGTATGTTCCTAAGTTGCATAAAAAATGTAAGACTTTTGAAGTGTTCATAGTCCCTACTCAGTGCTGCTGCTTATCAGCATGATGAAGATCTGATGTTGGACTCACCCTCTGGAACAATAACTAATGATGCTACCAGGCTCATGATATGAAAACAAACCCCAAGTCCCATGAAGTTTACAGGAACTTCCTAGAGAGAAAAAATGGTTGCCTATGAGTCCAATCTATAGCAAGCCCAAATATTTCCCATCAGCAAACATAACAGCAAGCAGTACTACAAAGAGGGAGCTCAAATGAAAAGACTTAATAATTTATTTGATTGGATATTTATAACAATCTTAATAATTTTATTGAAGGGTACAGGAAGAAAGGGGCAGATTAGTTGATGTGATTCTTTAATTTTGTGTTGGAGTTGGTACGCTCATTTTAAAAAATTGAAGTAATTGACTGACATCACTAGAGAATATGAACCCTTCCTTTTGACTTAAATATTTATAACATAAAAAAGAAAATAAGAACCGCTGTTCACAATGGATATACCTTCCAAAGCAGACATGCACTGACAATTAATGAGGGGCAATTTTTACTTAAAAAGATTGAGATGATGCAAAGGGTATGACATTTTTTTTGAGCATTCAATCAAAATTTCATCTTCCAAAGTGAGATCTTTCTCTCAGATGAAACAGTGGAAAATGTTCTTACCCCTCAACTTCATGAGGAGAATTGTTCAACCCTTTAGGCAAGGCTCAAAGTATCCATGAGGTTATACACAGGGTTGAGTCATTGGCAGGACACCAGTGGGACTCACATCAGAGTAACAGATACTTGTTTATAAAGTTCAGAGTGCCACCCTACAGTTGAGCACTTTGAACCTACAACTGGAGGGCCAGGCTCCTCCTTTGCATAACAAAAGCCCAGCACCCATCCCACTTGTGACAACTGGAACAAATCTTATTGAACAACTACCCCTAGAGGTGTTTTAAAAACATCACCTTCAATAAGATCAAATTCTTGGGTCCAAGGGTTAAATGGAACACCAATGAAACTGTCTTGTACCAATCAAGGCAATAAAACTGCTATATTGCATGAAATAAGTCTTGTGGGTCTCTGGCCTGTAATCCAATATCATATCCTCAAAAAAGAAGTCACTATAACCACAGCACTATTAATCCTTTTCTTAAAGTTTCTACCAATGAAGAGCAGTTAACTATTAATTACACCAACCTTAATGCACAAATCATTGCCATCTAAGCTCCTATTCCTACCATTATCTATTTAATAACATACATAAACATATAAGGCAATGGGAAATTATTTTTTTTGGAGAAAATACGGCTCTTACTGGGACATGGAGACTGATTGACCATAAGCAAAGAGTTTATTGAGAAGCTCTCCCAATGGAGAGGGTCTGAAGAACAGATTTCTGTCTCCCCACCAGCATGGTGGGGGTCTGAAGAGAGACTTCAGCCCACTCCAAGAAAGGGGGAATTTGAATTTATACATTCTTAGGCTGGGGAATGATAGTTAGCCGGAGGGGGTTGAGGGTCCGAGTGAGGTGCAAGGACCAATAGGAAGCTTTAGAGGTGAGAAAATTTCCCTGATAATGTTAGGGAGTTTATAGTCTCTTGGAATGGTGCAGGAGCAAATGTTTCTTTTGATCTGTAGGGTTTTAAAGGGTTTCTTTATTTCCTCTGATATGTAAATATGAAGGTTTCCATTTCCCTCTGATATGCAGATGGTAAAGATCTCTATCTCCCTCTACTCCTGTCTCTTTGGGGGTTCCTTTGTTTAACCTGTGGGAAAGTGTCATGCCCTCAGACATGGGGGAGCAGGTTTACCTTTTTCCCAATGCTTATCAGGGAAAACTGAGGTACAGCTTGTTAATTATTGCAAACCTTTAACAATTTTACTGTGATTTTGGGAAATTATTTTACTTTGACTAACCTGATTTTCTGAGTTTCAATAACAAAAATAAAATAAAATAAAATAAATTTTAAAAAGCTTATCTGATACTGCCAAAACCTTAACAAACTGTCTTTAACACACTGTAAAAAAAATCCTTGATACTCTTTGATGCTGGCACTTTATAACTGCCAAATGTCTCCGAAGAATTTCACTGGAAGACCTAGTCACTCACACTCATTCACCAATTATAGGGATGGGATTGGGCAGTAGCAAGTCACATAAAATACAAGGGCCACCAAATTCTGTCAAATACATGGGCATTGTATCCAGTCCTCTGAGAGAAAAAAGATTGCTAACACTTATGAGCACAAGTCTCCCTCAGACAGTAAGACACAGCAACACCTCTTAGGCCTATTCAAGTTCTACTTCTTTGATTCTCAACCAGGTCTACCCTACTCCAATGAATTATCTTCTATAACAAATGTTCTCCTATAAGAGAAGAAGGCCTGCTAGACCGTGGCTTTCAAAAATGTTGGCAGCAAAGATTTGGGAACATCAGCAACTCCTGCATATTAGAAGGTCTACACTTATGTACACATTACTCCAAGCAGGGTGATCAGACCCGTTGTAAGTAATTGTTGCACCCAGAATTCCCTATCCCTGAGGGTCAGTTAAAGAAGACCCACAGAAAATTCAACTTGAAACTTCAGGTGAGCTTACTATTGAATTTCAATCACCTCCTAACACACCTATGGCAAGAGGTTTTTACAAGAGCAAACCTGCCTCCTTGTTGAATTAGGAGCAAGTTTAATACAATGCAATTACCACACACTGCTTCGGCTACAGAATCTCAAGATTTTTACTTGGTCGTGGGGCTCATGCTGTGGTCTTGGCAATGCTGGCCAATGTTGGCTAGAGAATCTCAAGATTTTAGTTGGCCTGTGAGGCTCATGCTGTGGTCTTGATGTGGGCTATGGGTGGGAGGTTCTTTGTCTCTTCAGAGATAACCTTAACCTAAACTGTCTGTCCTGACTTGTGGGTGTGCAATGGTAAGAGGCTTCAGTCCTGTTCTTGGTGACCATGACAACGACTCCAGTCCCAGGAGGCAATTTAGCAATGCAAACTCTATACATACCAGTCAGTCCAGGGAAACTCTGATGGTGGTGATGCCAAAACTTAAGGGAACTTGGACTTGGCCTCGAATGGGAAATATAATATAGCCTGTGCATAAATTCAAAATCATCTAATTCTATATCCAAGTGTGCCTAGTCTCTAGAAATCCAGTTAAGTGATATGGGCTTTGAATGTTCAGAAATGATATAAGACTGAATGTGTATTCAAGGTTGCATCCAGACAGAATGTGGGCAGGATGCTAATTCAAGCTCACCTGAGGTGTGGGTGATATGTTAATTCAAAACCTACCTGGTACTCAGGCAAAGACTTAACTAACAAAGAAAGTAATTTTCTTTGATGAAATCACCATTTGACTCCCCACCCTGTATAAAAGGAAATTGAAAATCTTGTTTGAGGCTCGGGTTTGAAACAGAAAGCACCCGAGTCTAGTCAGCCATCAATAAACCATTTTTTCCTTCTCAAAATCATTCCTGAGTCCTGGCCTTTCTATACGCAAATAATTGAACCTCTCTCAAATTCTACAACAGTCTCAGCAATGCCAACCAATGTGGTTGACAGATTGTATGTTAAATATTCAGTGGTGCACAAACTGGAAAGATGACTGTGCCATTGGCCAGTTTCGCTGAATCTAGAATTGTTTCTCAAAGTTACCAAAGAAGAATGTACAGCCAGAGCTAAAGGGATCACTCACAGTTAAGCAATTCCAGGTGTTGGTAAAGCAGGCTATATAAGGAATCATTAGAGAGACCTGAAATCTGGCAGAGAAACTGCCATATTTAACAATTGTTCTTCAGCACCTCCAAGATGGCTCCTGGAAGACCCTCACAAGAAATCCCATCAGAACACCACTTCCTCCAGTAGTCAGGAAAAGCCATGGATATTCTCCAAGAACTTTATGATTGGGTCCTCCTGGGAGATTGATGGGTGGAGTAATCAATCAAAAGAGCAAATATCTGGGATTCCTCCCTTGCCATTAGCAAAGAGGCATAATAATTAATGTTTAAAAAGCAAGCAGAAAGTCAAAACAGCCCTCTTGCCATCACCCTGTCCAGGTACCTGTGCATGTGCCTGTCTGTGCCTTATTCTGGTCTTTTTTGCCCCCACCTGGATGTATACACAAGTAAAACCTGGGCATTTATAATCTATAATGGAGAATTGTAGCCTGTAAATCAGTCCTCTTTATAACTTTTCAACCCTTTCCTCCCTACATGGGACCCATGATTTGTTATTTTCTCCCATTTCTCTTCTCTCCCTACCTTAATAAATTCTTGGCCTAATCAAAATGGCTTAATCTTGAAATTCATTTCTTGCAGTTTCATCAAAAACCTAGACAAAATCTGGTAACATATTTTGGCGCTGCCATCCAGGAGGTTATTGGTGAGTGAAACTATGGCATACAGCCTGTGTAATGCCTTCTTTTGGTTATCCATTTTAAGTGAGTTTGCCTATGAGTCTCCACAGGATGTAATCTTAGGAGGGAAGGGGCCAGAGCATAGGAACTCTCTACATCTGTGCTGCACACCCAAGCTTGTTAGGCTTACCCCCAGCCAGGAGGTCAGGGGTACAGGGCAGGGGCCAAAAGCAGGACCCTGTGGACAAAGGTTCCCAGGCCAAACTCCAGGTGCTGTGAAGTTGCTTTTCCAAGCACTTTTTAGCAGCTGCTGGCTTTGCCCTTGGGCCTTGCTGCTATTGCCTTCTCCCACCCTCTCCCCTTGGTGCAGGCATGTCAGGGACGTAAAGCTGCAGGCTTGAACTTCCTTATGGGTCCATGCTTTTGCATGTCCACCTTCCTATTGACCACACCTGGCTACCTCATCTGGGATGGGGTGGGAAATCAGTTGTGGGCAGGGCCAAAGATGGATGCTGTGGGATTTCCATCCCCCAGAGGAATCACAGGCCAGTATACCCTTTCATAATTAACCTTTACCCACATTTTATCTTCCTACTACTGGATTTCTCATTACAGATTTGTGTTAAAATGGTTTAGAATGTCTTAAAATCTGTAAAACTGAAAACACCTGTGCTAGAACAATTGCTTTCTAATCACCTAACAGCCTTTTGATGGCCGGTCTAATTGGGAAATTCCTAGACAATAATTCATAAAACTGGGAGTGCTTTTAAGGCCTCTGTAAGAAAAGGAGTTTTTTTGGCCCCTTCTCCAAGAAGGAGCAATATGTATCCCAGAAGACATCTGATTCATTTGGTCTGTCTTCCAAGGCTAGAATGACCCTGGAAATGCCTGGTGGCAGGGTCTCTCTGATTTCTAGGGTAGTAGAAGTAACTCTGAATGTCCCCCAAGAATTGAATTCTTGGGTGCTTCAATTCAGAAAGCAACCATACATCCTCTGAGATTTAGCTCATGCACTTCTGTTTGGGTAAGAGTGCAGTAAGTCTCAGACCTTGGAATGTAGGGGTGCCAAGAACCAGAACAGTAAACTCTGAATGGCCCCTATTCTTTTGGCCCTTTTGTTCAGAGAGCAGCCAAATGTCTCTTGAGATTGAGAAATCAGGTGCTTCAATTTGGGTAACTGCTCTGAATGTTTCCCACCTAGCCATCTTGGGAGCTTTAGTCTAAACATCAGAGTTTTCAGGCATCTCCCAAGACCTAGGTCAGCCATGAGAATGGCAATCAGCAGGGCTCTGAATTAAATTCTTGGGATGCTGAGACCAAGCAAAGCTCCAAATTATTTGGAGTGGTAAATATTTTAGTCAGACTTGGACTGTGAAATGCCAGGTCAGTTGGCTAAAAATCACCTCTTTATTCTTCCTAAAATAATGGGCATGATCCCCATAGGAGTGTCTTCTCAGAGATCAGGAAATTCTGCCTACTGTTGGTCTAAAAAAGCCACCAAATGAACTTATGTGTGACCTCTCAGTCTTCACTCCACAGTAGGTGAAAAACGGGCTTAAACCAGATCTCCCTCCTAGCCCTTATTCTAGAACCTGTGGTACTAATATCCTAGGGATGACTGGCAAACATCCAAACCATCCTACCAGGGCTAAATGTTTCCCACTGGAAGGGAAACAGCAAACAATGTGGGTAGGATTCTGTTGAGAAAAACGGCATTCACTGGGACACGGAGACTGACCACAGGCAGAAAATGTATCTATTAAGAAGCTCTCCCAACAGAGGGGGTCTGAAGAACAGACTTCATTCTCCCCATCCAAAAAGAGACTTCTGCCCATTTCTGGAAGGGGAGGGGGGGACTTGAATTTATACAGAACTTTCCTAGGCAGGGAAATGATAGTTAGTGGGAGGGGGAGGTGGGAGTCTGAGTAAGGTAGTGCAAGGGGGTTGAGGGAGTTCATGGCTTCTTGGACTACTGCAGGAGCAGATGTTTATTTTCATCTCTAAGGATTAAAGGATATGTAAGTTGTGAAGGTTTCCATCTCTGTCTCACTCTGATATGCAGGTAGAGGTAATAAAGATCTCCATCTCCCTCTGGTGAAGATCTCTATCTACCTTTATTATTGTCTCTATGAGGTTTCTTTGTTTAACATGTAGGAAAGTGCCAAACCCTCAGACACAGGGGAGGAGGATTGCCTTTTCCTGTGCTTATCAGGGGAAAAACTACAGCTTATTAATCATTACAAACCTCTAACAGACCCCATTCAGCTTTCCTCCTTTGAGATGGTCCATGGACAACCTTTTGCCACCCATGACCTGGAAACCAGGTTATGATCAAAACTTGGCAAGAAAACAAGCCTGGAAAGCAGATTTGGCCCAGTAGTTAGGGCATCCATCTACTACATGGGAGGTCTGCGGATCAAACCCCAGACCTCCGTGACCCGTGTGGAGCTGGCCCATGTGCAGTGCTGATGCCTGCAGGAAATGCCGTGCCACACAGGGGCGTCCTTGCATAAGGGAGCCCCATGTGCAAGGAGTGCACCCCGTAAGGAGAGCCGCCCAGTGCAAAAGAAAGTTCAGCCTGCTCAGGAATGGCACTGCACACATGGAAAGCTGACACAAGATGACACAACAAAAAGAAACACAGATTCCCATGCCACTGGCAACAACAAAAGCAGACAAAGAAGAACACTCAGCAAATAGACACAGAGAACAGACAACTGGGTGGGGGAGAGACATAAAGTAAATAAATCTTTTTTTTTAAAATAAGAATGGAAACAAGCATTACTCTCAATTACAGTCAAAACAGAAAGAAATGTACTTTATAGTACTAATCATCCTCACAGCCATGAAAGTTAAAGGAATTTCCAGCTTGGTGCACTTATCTCAAGTGAAGCCAAATGCCCAAGAAAGTGCCAACTCATAAAAAGCATCTAAGAGAATGCATGAGTGGCAATCTTTGGATGGCCTGAAATCCCTCTTCAAGAGATAAAAGCTAAGTAATGTTTAAACCAGCTATTCCCTCTAACTCTAGCCCAAATGCCTAGTGCTAGAGGGAGGGCAACCCAGACGCCCTTTAAAAAATTGTTTTCATCTCCAATAGCTTAACTAAAAAGGGCAATGACTCTTCTTGTTCCTCTCCTCTACCATTGGAACTAGGATCGGCAATTTATACCTAACCCCATTGTCTATTGCAATCTCTCCCTAGACTTAACAAAAACCATAAAATAGCTGAAGGAAAAATACTGCTTTCCACCAACTTTGGGGAGATGCAGCCTTTATAGACACCTTGGATTTTCTACTTTTCTGGTGCAATATCCTTTTAGTGGGACCATATATTCTCAAAATTTTAATCAAGTTTTTTTCTCTAGCCATATAGAGACTTCATCCAGCTTCACTCAGGATGCCAGATTCATTTTCCTCCAACTGAGATAGACCAACCAGAATGTTTTACACCATGTCAAGTAGGGTCTACAGCCCTTAACCATCAAGAATTATAGAAGAAAGACCATCATTCTTCAGCACCCTTTTAAGAATAAAGGTGTAAACTCTCTTAGGGGGAAATGAAGCAGACTAAGTAGGGAATTAATAGATGTATCTGGAACCTCACAGAAAAATGCCACCACTAATACTTGTTCTTCAGTACTGCTAAGATGGCTGCTGGAAGATCATCATGAGAAATCTTATTCACAATGAGATTTCCTCCAGAAACCAGGAAAAGTCCTGGATATTCTCCAGGGATCTTATCATTGGGCTATCCCAGGGAATTGAGGGGTGAACGAATCAATCAAAACATCAAACAGCTGGGATTCCTCCCATGCCATCAGCAAAGGGGTAGAATTGTTGTAGAAGTTGAGAGAGGTTCAGTTATTTGCTTATAGAAAGTCCAGAACTCAGTAATAATTTTGGGAAGGAAAAAGAATTTATTTAAGACCAGCCAGGCTCAGAGCTTCTCCTTCAAAATCCAAGCCCCAAACAAGATTTTGAGTTCTTTTTATACAGAGGAAGGGCCAAATGATTCTTTATTTCAGTGCTCAATAAGCTTGAATTAACAATTATCTTCCACATCCTAGTTAGGCTTTTGGCATGGACTTCATACATTCTAGATGAGCTTTCAGCACATTTGGCTTGCATTTTCCCAGAATATTTAAAGTTTATGGAGTTTGCATTGCTAAACTGTTTTTCTGGGACTGGAGTTGTTGTCATGGTTACCAAGGGCAGGTTTGCAGTTCTCACTGTCCCAAATGCACAGCTCAGGACACATACTGCTCAGGTTTTCTATGATGAGATGAACAGCCCCCCCCCCATAACCTACACTATTTCCCCCCTTTATGCCAGCTTATCTTGCTAAGCTTTGGCATAATTATTGTTGGAGTTAGAGGTGGGTGACTGTTCATTGTTTTGATTAATTATCCCACTTGTCAATTTCCTAGTGAGGGCCCAAAGACAAAGTTCCTGGGTAACATCTGGAGTTTATCCTGTTTTCAGAAGAAGTTCTCATCCTGAACAGTAAAATCCTGGAGGTGGGGTCCCCCAGAAGTCATCCTGGGGGTAATTGGTGCTTACATGGGTTTCTTGCTAAGCTCCAGATCCATCTATTAATTTTATTTTACCCTTAGAGAGTTTACACTTTTAATCTTAAAGGAGTGCTGAAGGGAGATGATGTCTTTTCTGTAACTACTTCCTGCTGGCCATGGGTTGTAGTTCTTACCTAACAAGGTGTAAAAACTTTGTTATTTTATTTTGACTGGAGGAAGATGGATCTAGCATTCTGTATGAAGCTGGATGAAGTTTTCATATGGTTAATATGATGTTCATTCTGAAAGAAACAAACTTAATTAAAATTTTGGAATGTCCTTTTTTAAAAGAGGACATTGGATTACAGAGATAGACAAGGTTAGGTGCCTATAAAGATAGCAGCTTTTTGAAAAAAGTTGGTGGGGAACAGTATACATACATATATATATATGTATATATATGTATATATATTTAAGTTATTTATTTTCAAAGAGAAATTGTAATAGATAACAGCATTAGATACTTAGCTTTGTTTTAAAGATGTATTCCGGGCTGTTTAATGATTGGCACTCATGTGCCTCATCAGGTGCTTCTGGTGAACTGGCACATTTTGGGCAGTTGGTTTCATTCAGGATTAGTGCACCAAGTTGGAAATTCCCTTAATTTTGGCTGTGGGAGTGATCAGAACTACAGAATAAAGTTTTTTGCATTTTGGTTTCAATTGTACAATTCCTGGTAATTTTGACTGCTCAGTAAGTGACCCGCTACTAGCAAGCAAGCCTCATTTTGCTATACATTAGAGTACAGTACAGTAGTAGGGTGGCTGAGCCTGGCACCAATTACCTGGCTGCCTGCAAGCCACTGGTGGCCCCATTGTTTTCACCTAAGACTGTCACTTTATTTTATAGACATGTTTATTAACCATTAGGAAATGAAGTTACCAGGAATTTAGTATGTTTAATGTACTTTTGTACCTGATCCAGAATAAAAAAGATAACATTATAATTATTAGGCATATATTTAGAACAGGATAAAAGTACAGCACTTAATATTAATTAATGTATTACTTAATGCAAAAGGATTCTGAATTACAATTAATAGTTTTAAGTTTCAGGCTTGTAATACTTTATATGATAGCTCTCCATGGGAGCAGGCCATAATGCCATTGATTTTAAGTTTTACTTACAGTATCCTGGTAATTAAAGTTCCACTTAAGCATGTTCTTCACACAGTGAGCAAGTTGCAGCATCATCAGTCCTAGAGAGAGTTTCCAGTATTTTACTGGCCTGGTGCACAGTGCTCTCTGGCACTATGGAATAGTGCCAGTTTGGAGGCAATATCCATTGTATTCTTGGCTGTACCAAGCCATTATTGGCTGCTGCAGGAGCTTGAAACTGCAACATATATTCCATCAACTTCAGGAGGATAACCTGAGCCATAGCAAGTATTTTTATTTGAGGGGTCAGTGACCAGCATAGCCAATAACTCACTTGGAGAGGCAAACTGTAATGTATTCAAGGCCTGGTTTGAATGAACAAGAGAGTTTGATGATGTTAAATTTTATCCCTTGATTTTATATATATTTTTAAACATTTTTAATGCAAAATATTATATATCAAATGACTTTGTTTATTTTTACAGTTTTACCATGAAGATACTAGCAGGTATTTTACCTTAGTAATAGAAGGAAAAAATACCTATTTTTCATTATTAAAATGAAAATGGAAGATTCTCAATGGAATTAAGGTAACTTTTCATTACCACTTACTTAAATATGCACTTTGCAGTGAATTTCAGACAGGTTTTATTACCATGCAGTTACCTTTTTGCCATCAATACCAATCCAGATTTCTAATAAATGACTTTTTGGAATTGACCGTTTAAATGATTTAATTTAGAAGATGCTTTTACAAACTTTTATAATTAACCATAACCACATAGACTAGTTACCTTACATTTAAATAAACTTCTTAAATTACAATTACCAACCAAATAACTTTATTCATTTAAGAGAACATATTTACATTTTCTTCTTTAGCTTAATTTCATTAACATGAACTTACAATTTTCATTACTGCAAAGATTTTGAACATATGTTAATTTATTTAATGGGTATTTTATGAACCAAGGGAGATTACCCCCAAGCTAAGTAAAATTGAAACCATTATAGTTTATGCAAGGAATGCTCTCTCTCCTTTTTTTAAAGGAGGTTAAAACCTCTTTGATTCTTTTAAGTTTTGAAACTGAATAATTCTAAAACATACTGACTACTAGGTTCCAAAATATACTATAGTTGTATAATTTGTTAAATCATAATCTAGGAAAGATCTTTTCATAACTTTTAGGGACTTTCTTTTACTTACTGAAATTTGATAATAGAATTATTCACCATCTTTATTTTAAGGCTTTAAAATGTTTAAACTGGGGAATTACAGGGCAAACATATTCTTAATTCCCCAGCTTAGAAGTTAGTTTTAATCTGCCACAGCAAGTCCCTTCCTCAAAACTCTTGCAAAGAGAAGGCCCTTTCACAATAATTCCCATAATCAGATTTCTATATGAACTTTTCATCCTGCTAAGTTTAATTTGGGGTCCAGGAATATTTATTCACATATAAAACTGCATATTTACCCCCAACAATTTGCGCAAACAGGCAGACATGAATAGTTTGACCCAAAAACACAACTTAGATACTTAAAACTTTCATTTTTTTTTACAAAATAAATGACTACAAAATATTTGAAAGATCTTCTGAAAGGTTTTTTTTCTTAAATTTCACTATGACCATGCAGTTTTGCACAATAATTTTGTTTCTTAACTATTGGCTTATAACGAAAATGTTCCCAATGCTTTAATACAATTTTCCTTTGTTTCAGAACTTTATATTTTACTTTGAATTTAGCAGACTTTGGATGAGCAAGACAAATTTTATTTATATTCACTAAGGCTATCAAAGCCTCAGGGAAACTGGATTCTCCCATGAATTGCCACTCTTAGGAACCCTGTCAGTCAAGGCAGGAGGCCTCCTTTATTTCCCAGTCCTTGAAGATTAAAAAAAAAAAAAAAAAAAAACTCCAGTGGACATTCAATCCTGAGGGTCAAGAATTCCACCAGGCAGCAATTTAGTACACACTTGGAATCATGAGAGAAATCAGGGTTCTAATACCAATAGGAAAGGAGACAGGGATGTCTCACATCTGCTTTTCCCTGGGCTATAGGGGCAGGAAGTGTTATGAAATAACCATAAGCAAAGGCAAGAGGTGAGGCTAGGCTTGAAGTGACCATAAACAAAGGTAAAATTAGTTTATAATTTACACTTACAACCTTATGGTCTCTCCTGTGAAGAGGCAGTCGAGTGGGTTTGGAGTCTTGCTGGAGAAGGCTGTCTTAGGGGTTTGCAGGTTGGAGAGTATGTGGACATCAATTTGGAGAGAGAGTGGCAGAGGTGGTGCTTGCTAAAGGTAGAATTGCAGCTTGCAAGTACTGAGGTCTTAAGCTGTGGACTGGTGGGACCCTTCACCCTGGGGCTGGCAGCTGTGGTGTTTCCTGAGAACTGTCAGTTGTGTGGTGGCAATACTGGGCCCCTTCATCACCAGATGCATGGTCTCCAGGTCCACATCCCCTGAGTCCCTGTGGCCCATGTTCCACGGACCTATGTGCCCTGGATCTGCAGAGTCCTGGACTTCCCTTTCCCAAGTCCAACAATTGCCTTAGCCCTCCAGTTTTGGACTGACAACGTGGGTGGGAGAGATTTGCTGGGGGGTGCAATAGAGGGACCTGGCTACTGTGGGTTCAATTTTCTGGTGTTCTACCCTTTATACCTTTTCTTTTTTTTATTTTTTTGCACTTGGAGGAGCATACCAGCTGGGTTGGGGGAGAGTCTGGGAAAAGAGGAGTGGTGAATCTGCTGAGAAAGCATGATTCACCAAAATACACTGGGATAAGAAACTTGGCCTGGGAGAAGGTGGACTAAGAAAATAAAGTAGACCTGTCATAGCATACCTAAAGGAGAGGGACTATTGGAGTGTTTTCCAAGCCTCCAATAGCATACTTGGGGTTCCTGGTGAGGTGTGGGTGCTCTCTCTCTGGAAATTAAGTCATTGTTTTCTGTGTGGAGCTGATTCGACAAGGAACCACTTAAATCTCCTACTGGACCTCTCAGGCAGCTTTCCTGCTGCCTGGGAGAGAGGAAAGTGAGGGAGAAAAGGGGAAACATCAGATCCCTAAGAGTTTTATTTAATTACAAACAGGAATCCTTGCTTGAAACTTTCCCTAGTATTTAATTGGTTTTTCCTTGTTTTTCCTTCCTCTTTATCCCCCAAAGGCCCTTTTTTCTTTCTTTTCTCTTTCCCTTTTTCTTTTTTCCTTCTTACTTCCCCACTCCCTTTTGCCCCTTTTTTTCTCTTTCTTTTTTTTCTCTGCTTTCTTATTCTTCTTACATCAGGTGCTGCAAGGAGAGCTTCACATTTGTTGTATTTCCTCATCCTCCATTTACTTTTTTCTGTGTGTATGTATTTTGGCCACCAACACTATTCCCTTTCCTCTACATCTTTCTATCCTCCATCATTGATTGTTTCTCTTACATTACACCTCTCTGTGTTTGCCCCATTTTTTGACTATTTATTATTAATACCTTTGTTCTGTTTTCTGCCTTATATTCACTCTTTATATTATTGTCCTCTCTTTTCTCTTTCCCTCTCTCCTGAGGACACAGGCCTTTTAATTCATACTATATTCCTCCCCATATTCAAATATTTATGTACTCTACTTTTCTTACTGTTATAACTCTACATACCCTACATGAGTCTAATATCGATTCTCATATATTTCACATGGTTCCTCTGTTAATATGTACTATCAATACTACTTTTATTCATTTTCTTTTCTTACTCCTTTTGCTTTCTCTGGCCCTAATATTTTCCTTCAAGTGAACTTAGCCAACAACAAGGAAATAGAATAAGAAAAGAGTGACAAAGAGAAGACTTAACACACATGCAAAAACAACAACTAATTAAACTCCAAAATTGACAAAGAAGTTTAGCAACTGACTAAACCCATCAAGATTAAATGATGACCAGACAACAATAAAAAACTACAAACCAAACCAATAATCTTGAAAACATGACCCCATCCAATTAAAAAACTAAAAACCAGGAAGAGGAACAGAATATTGAACAAGCAATTAAAGATCTCAAAACATATATTAGGGACCAATTTGATGAGGTGAAGTAAGAGATTAAGAATAAGAAGAAAACAAATGGAGAGAATACAGAAGAAATTGCAATCATATGCAAAAATATAATGGATATAATGCTGATGACCACCACAATTGAAGAAATCAAAAATACACTCTCAGCAAGTAACAGCAGACTCGAAGAGGCAGAGGAGAGATTAAGGGATGTAGAAGACAGTACATTTGGAAGTAAACAGATAGTAGAACTGGTTAATAAAAAGATAGAAAAAATCCAGCAGGGGCTTAGGTTCCTGAATGACAATGCAAAATGTGCAAGCATACATATTATAGGCATCCCAGAAGGAGAAGAGAAGGGAAAGAGGACAGAAGGGGTGTTGGAGGAAATAATGGCTGAAAACTTCCCAAACCTATTGAGGGAGATGGATGTACATATCCAGGAAGTACAACACACTCCAAACAGCATAAATCCTAACAGACCTACACCAAGACATATACTTGTCAAGTTATCCAATGTTCAAGAGAAAGAGAAAATACTAAAGGCAGCAAGAGAAAAGAGAACCATCACATGCAAAGGAGGCTCCATAAGATTAAGTGCTGATTTCTCCTCTGAAACCATGGAGGAAAGAAGACAGTGGTATGACATAGTCAAGGCAATAAAAGAAAAAAATTTCCAACCAAGAATACTCTACCCAGCAAAGTTAGCATTTAAAAATGACAGAGAGTTCAAAATATTCACAGATAAACAAAAACTAAGTGAGTATGCCAACAAGAATCCTGCCCTTTAAGAAATACTAAAGGGAGTTTTGCAGAAAGAAAGAAAAAAGCAAGAAAGACAGAGTTGGAGGAAAGTGTAAGAGCAACTAAAAGGACAAAAACAGAAAAAGAAAATCAAACAGAATATGAAAAACACAAATCCAATGAAAATATGGCTAATATAAGTAATTCTTTGAAAGTAATAACACTGAATGTCAATGGATTAAACTCATCTGTCAAAAGATTCAGATTGGAAGACTGGATAAGGAAATATGACACATCTATATACTGTCTGCAAAAAACACATCTTAGACCCAGGTATTCAAGGAGGTTGAAAGTGAAAGGCTGGAAAACAATCTTACAAGCAAACAATAACCAAAAAAAGGGCAGTAGTACTATATTAATATCAGACAAAACAGACTTTAAATGCAAAACAATTTTGAGAGACAAAGATGGAATCTACATATTAATTAAAGGGATAATCTTTCAGGAAGAAAGAACAATCATAAACATTTATGCTCCTAACAAAGGTGCTTCAAAAAACATGAGGCAAACACTGGTAAAATGAAGTGAAGGAATAGATGCCTCTACAAGTATAGTGGGGGACTTTAATACACCACTATCAACTTTGGACAGAACATTTCAAAAGAGAATCAATAAAAAAACAAAGACTTTGAACAATATATTAGAGAAGTTGGACCTAATCTACATATACAGAAAATTACACCAAAATACGGCAGGACATACATTCTCGTCAAGTGCACATGGATCATTCTCCAAGATAGACCACATGCTAGGCCACAAAAAGTCTCAATGAATTCAGAAAGATTGAAATCATAAAAAATAATTTCTCTGACCACAGTGGAATAAAGGTGAAAATCTGCAAGGGCCAGAGACCCAGATTTGGCACCAGGATTTGGAAGTTAAACAGCACACTCTTAGAAAAACAGTTGGTCAAGGAGGAACTCTCAAAGGAAATTAATAACTACCTTGAAACTAATGAAAATAACACAATATATCCAAACTGGATGGAAGCAAAAGCTGTACTGAGAGGGAAATTCACAACCATAAATTCATACATCAAAAAAGAAGAAAGATCTAAAGTTGAAGAACTAAATGCACACTTGAAGAACTAAATGCACACTTGGAGGAATAAGTTAAAAAACAACAAACTAACCTCAAAAGAAGAAGAAAGAAAGAAATAACAAAGATAAGAGCAGAACTAAATGAAATAGAAAATAAAGCACTTGAAAAAATAAACAAAACCAAGAGCTGGATCTTTAAGAAGATAAATAAAATGGACAAACCCGTAGCAACATTATCAAAGAGAAAAAGAGAGAAGAGGCAAATATGCAAAATAAGAAATGAGAAAGGAGATATCACCACTGACCACACAGAAATAAAGATTATCATAGGAGGATACTTTGAAAAGCTATATTCCAAAAAAACAAAAATTTAGAGGAAATGGACAAATTCCTAGAAACACATGAGCAGCCTACATTGACTAAAGAAGAAGTTGACAATCTCAACAAACCAATCACAAGCAAAGAGATAGAATCAGTCATTAAAAACCTCCCAACTAAGAAGAGCCCTGGGCCACACAGCTTCACAGGTGAATTCTACAAAGCATTCCAGAAAGAACTAATAACAATCTTGCTTAACTCTTCCAAAAAGTTTAAACTGAAGGAACATTGCCCAACTCATTCTATTATGCCAACATTACTCTAGTACCAAAGCCAACAAAGACACCACAAGAAAGGAAAATTACAGACCAATCTCTCTAATGAATCTTGATGCAAAAATCCTCAACAAAATACTTGCTAATCATATTCAACAACACATTAAAGAAATCTACACCATGATCAAATGGGGTTCATTCCTGCTATGCAGGGATGGTTCAACATAAGAAAATCAATTAATGTAATACACCACATAAACAGATTGAAGGGGAAAAAAATCACATGGTCATATCTATAGATGCAGAAAAAGGATTTGATAAAATACAACACAATTTCTTGATAAAAACACTGGAAAAAATCAGAATAGAAGGAAACTTTACAAACATGATCAAGAGTATATATAAAAAACCCACAGGTAACATCATTTACAATGGTGAAATCTTTCACTCTATGACCAGGAACAAGAAAAGGATGCCCACTCTTACCCCTTCTATTTAACATTGTCTTAGAAGTACTTGCTCGAGCACTTAGGCAAGAACCAGACATAAAAGGCATCCAAATTGGAAAGGAAGAAATCAAAATTTCACTATTTGCAGAAGATATGATCCTATACATAGAAAACCCTGAGAAGTCTACAACAAAACTTCTAAGACTTAAAAATAAGCTCAGTAAGGTTGCAGGTTACAAGATAAATGTACAAAAATAATAGAATTCTGCAGTCACCCCTCGGGCTGAAGTGTGGTTTGCTGGCCTGGCGGGGGAGCAGCCGCGACAGGCCAAGCCGCTGCCCCCATAATAGGGTGGCTGGTCAGACTCACCGCCACCCCTGAAGGGAGCTCGGCATGGGCGCAGAGTGCCCTCAGGTCTCCCCTTCTTGGCAGCCATGCTTCTGCGGCCGCCCCTCCTCCCGGATGGCGCCACACGATGCCTTGTGGGGCGGCACCCTTCTTACTTCTCCCTGCGCAGGCACAGGGCGGAGAAATCCAGTCTGCCCTTTTCCCCTCCCCCAACAGCAGCAACAGCCAGGTGTGGGTGGAGAAATCCAGTCTGCCCTTTTCCCCTCCCCCGACAGCAGCAACAGCCAGGCGTGGGCAGAAAAATCCAGTCTGCCCTTTTCCCTTCCCCCGACAGCAGCAACAGCCAGGCGTGGGCGGGAAACTCAAGTCTGCCCTCCACCCCAGCAACAGCAGCCACCAATCCCTAAACCCTGCCCCTTCCCCCAGCAACAGCGACAGCCAATCCCTAACCACCACCCCTCCCCCATCCAGTACCGCCCACTGACCTTTCGCCGGCAACCAATCAGAACAGGGCATGGCTTCGACCAATCAGCCTTCCCCAGCCCCTATAAAACTGTTGCCTCTCCCTCAGTAAAGTGGACTTGCGTGTTTACCTTGTCTCCGCGGTAGTTCTTCTGCCGTGCGCCCTCCAGTCCTGAGAGCCCCCGACAAGGGCCTGGCCTCCCTTGTCCCCAGTTCGTCGCCTGCTTCTCCAGGTGACCCCTTCGTCGCCGGCTTCACCGGGCGACCCCCGTCAGCCGAACCGCGCAACCCCTTGTGAGACCGATCCCTCGTCTGCTGCCGGACCGACCCCTCGTCCCAAGTGGGACCGACCCCTCGTCCCAAGCAGGACTGACCCCTCGTCCAGAGCTGGACCGACCCCTCGTCCACAGCCAGACCCCACCTCTACCGACCGAGCAAACCATCGCAGCTGGCGCCCAACGTGGGGCAAGGCAACTCCACCACAGCCTCACTCCATAACCTGGCGGCCCCCCCCCCTCTTCTCACCTTGGGACTTCTCTCGTGCAACATTGCTGCTACCTGAGCCTTGGCTACCTCATATGATCCACGGCGGTCTGGGAGAATCGCTGGATGGCTTTCTCCTTCCATGTCGGGGGCTTATACCGACCCGCTATGATTAAGAGAAGCCTTGGATTTCTCGGGAGCGCGTGCTTGCACATCTGAAGTAACCCTACCACAGCCCTACACCCTCCTCTCTTCTCACCCCTATCTTTTCGCTCTGCATTGCTGCTCCTGAACCTTGGTGACCTCATATGATCCACGGCGGTCTGGGAGAATCGCTGGATGGCTTTCTCCTTCCATGTCGGGGGCTTATACCGACCCGCTATGATTAAGAGGCACCAATAAAACTCTCAGGAGCGCGTGCCTGAGCACCTCCACCCCTGCCTTCACCTCTGCCTCCTCCCCTCCGTGCTTGCTCCCCTTTGCCTTGCTCCACTGCTCGTCGTTCCACCCTCCCCTTGTCGGGGCCTTCTCTTGGCCCGCGACCACCGTCGGAGCCCCACCGGCTCCGACCCCTCATCTCACCGTGCACCTCGGCTCCCATCGCCATGCTCTCAAGGTAAGGGCCCCTTTTCTTATTGGCTCCAAAAGGCCATTAGCAATGGGTAACATCCTATCTGCTAAGCAAGCCCCGCAAGTTCGGGCCCTCACTGGTCTCCTAGACACTCACCGGTGTAAGATCTCTTTGAAACAGCTCCAAGTATATTGGGACCTTCTTCTCCCCTTTAATCCGTGGCTTACCATGTGTCAGCTTTGGGACCCGGACACCTATACTCGCCTTATAGATAGGGTCACTTCTGCTGTGGAGCAGGAAGGTAAAAGATTCCCTCCTGGCTTATTACCGGCGCTTTTTACCATCCGCTCCTACCTTCAAGGCGCCCCTACCATCGACTCCCCCCGGCCGAGCCACCGCCGCCGCCATGATTGTCAGGATGGTGACTTTAACAGGGACCCTGATTGGAATTCTGATACCGACTCTGATTCCGACTCTGAGTCGCTTGTTGAGCGCCTTAATAACGTGTTCGAAAATTGTCCCCCTAAACAGTGTAATCTAGCAGTGCCGAGTGCCGGTGAAGATGGCGAACTTCCGCCTTCTTCCTCGCTCAAAAAGGGGAGGCACTCTCAAGATGGCGGACTTCCGCCTTCTTCCTCGCTCATAAAGGGGAGGTCCCTTTGCCCCTCCTCCCCCCGACGACTTCCTGCCTGGGTGGGCCGGAAGCTCCCTCCCCGCCATTTTGTAGCACCACTGGAGACGGCCCACAGCCATTTTGTAACATCGCATGGGCAATGGCTCCTCTCACGCCCTCCGTGACAGCGGCCCCCCCCCGGCTCCGCCTCCCCCTGGCAGTCCCCTCCATCCAATCCGTGGCAAGCTGCCGCACGCGCGGCCCCCTCTAGCCTATTTTTGGACCCGTATTCCTCCCCCGCCGGGGCACCTCCGCCTCCCTCCCTGCCGCCTCCTACCACCTGCTTTCCCCTTAACGTAACTCCCACCCCTCAGTGCCCCTTTCCATGGTACCCACATGATGCGGAAAGTGTTAAACAGCTCCACAAGGCCGTTAAGGAGGATGGGTTAGGCAGCCCTTATGCTCAGCATTTGTTAGAGGAGATGTCCACCCTTCTGTGCATCCCCCTCGATTGGCTCCAACTGGCCCGTGCCATCCTCACGCCTGGCCAGTTTATAAATTGGCGCGCCCATTTTCATGCCGAGGCTGAAAAGCAGGTTGCGGCCAACGTCGCAAGGGGTGTTAATCACCCACCAGAAGCCTTCACCGGCACCGGTCAGTTTAGCCAGGCTGCGGCCTACTACTGTGCTCCGGCTGGTTTCTGGCTTCAGATTCGCGAGGTCGCCCTACGGGCCTTTCGCGCCTGCACTGCCAGTAGTGCTGACAAGTTCACTAAGCTCACACAGACCAAGGATGAGGACTTTTCTACCTATGTTTCCAGAGTCCTCCGGGCGTGTGAGCACAGGGTCCATGATGAACAGGCTCAGCGCGCCCTCGCCCGTGAAATTATCCTTGAAGGGGCCAGCCCCATTTGTCAACAGGCGATCGCTCCTGTGAGAGAAAAGTCGATAGACGATTGGGTAATTGCCTGTAATGGCCTTGACCAACAGGCTGCTTCTTTCACCAAGGCTGTCAAGACAGCCATGGCACTTAACTCCTCTTGTTTCAGATGTGGCGAGCCAGGACATTTCGCCCGTGAATGCCCAGCAGTCTCTGCACCACCGGGCCCTCCTGTTCCTCCCCCCCCACCGCCCCGACGGGGCCCTTCTACCCCTTGCCCCCGCTGCGGCCAGGGGTACCATTGGGCTCGCGACTGCCGTATGCAGCCTCCCCTGCAGCGGCAACAGCCATCTTTAAACTCCAGGAGGGGCAGGCCTCAGCCCCACCCCAAAGAGGCTCCCCGTCCCAACCTTCCAAAGCCCTGATGTGGACAGTCCCCATCACGTCCACCAGGCCTACCATGAGGTTTAAGATTCACCACCGCTGGTATTCTGGGACCCTCGACTCGGGTGCAGAGGTCTCTTGTTTCCCTGCTCATTTCGCTGCCCAGTGGTCTGTTCAAGAAGGCCCTTCCGTCCAAGGGGCCACTGGCTCCTCTACCTCCCTTTGCGCCAGTCACCCTATTGCCTGGGAGGATGGTGAGGGATGTGTGGGCACATTCCGGCCCCTCTTCCTTAGCACCCTTGATACTATACTTTGGGGGCAAGATGTCCTGGAGGAGTGCGGTGTTCAGTTAACCACTCAGCCCCCCCAATAGTTTGCGCCACTGCTCAATTAACACCTCCCACACCCACTCCTCTGCGGTGGGATACGGAGGAGCCTATTTGGGTGGAGCAGTGGCCCTTGCCATCCCACAAACTCCAAGCTCTTTGTGAGTTGGTTCGAGAGCAGCTTGAAGATGGACATATAGAACCATCCACAAGTCCCTACAATTCGCCCGTTTTTATCATTAAAAAGAAGGCCACTGGCAAATACCGCCTCCTACATGATTTGAGGGAGATTAATAAGCATATCCTCCCCATGGGAACTCCCCAACCGGGACTCCCTCACCCAGTGGCCATTCCTAAACACTTTTTTGTGGCCACTCAAGATATTAAGGACTGCTTTTTTTCCATTCTGCTTCACCAAAAGGACCACCCGCGCTTTGCCTTTACCATTCCTGTCCCCAACCACCGAGGGGCAGCCGATAGGTATCAGTGGAAAGTCCTTCCACAAGGCATGCGCAATAGCCCGGCCATCTGCCAGCTGTATGTGAACGTGTCAGTCGCCCCCTTGCGAGATCTGGGCTACCTCATTCACTATATGGATGATGTCCTGGTTGCATGTGAGACCCATGAGAAGCTGCAGTATGTCCTCTCTCAACTTTGGCATAATCTGTCCGCCATTGGCTTAACAATCCAGAATGACAAGGTCAAATTTGAACCCCCCTTAACCTTCCTGGGGTTCCATATCTCCCAGCATGTAACCCCAATGGCTGTGTGACTAAATGTGCCAGACCAAGTCACCCTCACAGAGCTCCAGCAGCTCTGTGGGAATATCAATTGGGTCCATCCCACTCTGTCTGTTACCACGGCACAGCTCCAGCCATTATTTGCTCTCTTACAAACCAGTCATAAACCCCCCTCTGCCGTGTCCGCAAAGATAGCCATCACACCCGAAGCTCGAGCCACCATTGCCGCTGTAGATAAGGCCCTTAATAACTGCTGCCTCCAGTGGTTCGATCCCCAGTGGCCTCTCCAGGCGTTGGTCCTCCCCACCAAGGGAACGCCCACCGGAGTTCTTTGGCAGGGCGGGCCCCTCCTCTGGCTCCATCCTTCTAAAAGCAAGATGCAAAAGATCTGCCCCGCAGTAATACTATGGATCGCTCTCGCAGCCAATTTAGTGCAGCTGTCCGTCCATACGTTTGAAACTCAGCCTGCTGTAATTGTTTGGCTGCTTAATGCGAAAGAAACCACCTCCCTCATTAGGGATAATGAGCAAATGCAGGTGCTGTGTGAGGGATTTGCAGGCGATTTCGATTGCCATTTCCCTAGTCACCGCCTACTCCAAGGCGTGTCCAAATTTCCCTTCCGAAGTCCTTTTTTCCCCTTCCCGTCTTCCTCCCCCTTTCCGAGGTCCGTCACTATTTTCACGGATGCGTCTAGAACTAAGTACTCCATGGTTGTGTACCTGGACAGAGTCGCAGAGCCGAAAGTCTTTACACATCTTAACCTACACTCCGTCCAGATGGGAGAGCTTTTGGCTATTGTAGAAGCATTTTGCGCCTTCCCCTGTGAACCTGTTAACATCTTTACAGATAGCCTCTACTCTCTGCAAGTCTGCAGGGTCTTGGCATTAGCTACATTCTTCCCAACCTCCTCTCCTATTGATGAGGCACTGGATGCCCTTAAGACCCTTCTTGAAAAACGCATGGCACCCTGGTATATTGCTCATATCCGGAGCCACTCCGGGTTGCCTGGCCCCCTAGTGGCAGGCAACGACACCACGGATCAGACGGTCTCCGCCCTTGCCCTTGATACAGTCGGAGATGCTATCAATCAGGCTAAGTCCTTACATTCGAGGTTTCACTTTTTTGCTGCCTCACTCCACCACCTTTTGCCTGAGTTGCCAATTGAGACTTGTAAGCACCTAGTGCGGACATGCAAAACCTGTGCCCCCTTCCTGCCTCTGGGGCCTCTGCAACCGCAGGGGGTGAATCCCCGCGGCCTTAGGCCTAATTCCAGGTGGCAGATGGATGTCACGCATGTCCCGTCCTTTGGACGCCTTAAGTTCTTGCACGTTATAATTGACACCTTCTCCCACATGTGCTATGCAGTCCCCTTGCCTGGGGAGACTGCTAAGCACTGCATTAAGGCCCTTCGGCAAGGGATTCTCTTCATGGGGGTCCCCTGGGACCTAAAGACGGATAACGGCCCTGCTTATCGCAGTGAGTCCTTTGCGAGGTTCCTTCAGCTCTACCAAATCGCCCACCATTTTGGTATCCCATATAACCCGCAAGGACAGGCCATTGTGGAGAGCTCCCATCGCCGTCTGAAACAACAAATTGAAAAACAGAGGGAAATCCTCCCTCATGCTCCTCCCGGAGACATCATCACCGCTGTCCTAATCCATCTAAATTTCTTGACCTTTGATAAGGATGGTCTCTCGGCAGTCCATAGGCATTGGGGCCCCTTGTACTGCCCCACACAGGCCCCCCTGGTCCTTTGGAAGGACCCTCAAACAGGTCAGTGGCGTGGCCCATGCCCCCTTCTTACCCAGGGCCGAGGTTTCACTTGTGTCTTCCCGCAGGATGCCGCTCAGCCAATCTGGGTCCCCGGGAGATACGTCAAACCCGCCACCTCAGCAGCGGATGTCCCGCAGGGAACGGTGCCAGATGCGAGTGATCCAGCACCAACTGAGCCAGCTCACCCTCCACCCCGAGAGGCAACCATCCAACCCTGAAGACCGTTCGCTGCTCGCACTATACTGTCAGTGCAGACGCCGCAACCCTCGCCATGCTGCCGAGCCAATTAACATAGTCTCTCTCCTTCTCCTTATGCTCTCCCTCGCCACCTCTGGCCAAACTAACCCCTCTCACCAGCCCCGCTAAACGGCCCGCAACCCGCTTTCCCCGGCCCGCGGCTTGCGGAGCTTCCTCCTGTCTTGACCTCACTCCTCTTCTCAGCCATCCAAAGCGTCCTTTCTCGTCCCCCGCCCCCCTCCTTTTTTGTTTGAACCCCCATTGCGTTGCAGATTGGGCCACCCCATGTCGGCCCGCCCCGTCAACATCGGCCTCTCTCGCGCCCGTGGAGACTTTGGCCTTCTTGTTGCCCTCGCCTACATCTCCACCACTCCCGACGCTGCCGCCACCACCGTCGCTGGTGCCCTGACACAACTTGTCCTCACAGCTGCGATCCCCAGACCATCACACAGTCTGCCTCTGCCGCTCTTCGCCGCCAAGAAGAGATCAACTACCTGTAACGAGCTGTCACCCTGGACTTTTAACAGCAGATGGATCTTATAGCCGCCGAGATCAACAAGAATTGGACATTGGCCACCCTTGCTTGCAACGGCAAGATACCACCCCCTAAATTGTACATTTATATCCCTGTCATACTCACCTCCCTCTTCAGCCCTGCTTCCCTCATTGCTTACTGCCTCTTGGGCCTCGGCTACTTGTTGCTGCTGCCATCCTGGCCCTTCTTTGAAAAGAAGGGGGAAATGTGGTCACCCCTCGGGCTGAAGTGTGGTTTGCTGGCCTGGCAGGGGAGCAGCCGCGACAGGCCAAGCCGCTGCCCCCATAATAGGGTGGGTGGTCGGACTCACCGCCACCCCTGAAGGGAGCTCGGCATGGGCGCAGAGTGCCCTCAGGTCTCCCCTTCTTGGCAGCCATGCTTCCACGGCCGCCTCTCCTCCTGGATGGCGCCACACGATGCCTTGTGGGGTGGCACCCTTCTTCTTCCTTCTCCCTGCGCAGGCACAGGGCGGAGAAATCCAGTCTGCCCTTTTCCCCTCCCCCGACAGCAGCAACAGCCAGGTGTGGGCGGAGAAATCCAGTCTGCCCTTTTCCCCTCCCCCGACAGCAGCAACAGCCAGGCGTGGGCAGAAAAATCCAGTCTGCCCTTTTCCCTTCCCCCGACAGCAGCAACAGCCAGGCGTGGACGGGAAACTCAAGTCTGCCCTCCACCCCAGCAACAGCAGCCACCAATCCCTAAACCCTGCCCCTTCCCCCAGCAACAGCAACAGCCAATCCCTAACCACCACCCCTTCCCCATCCAGTACCACCCACTGACCTTTCGCTGGCAACCAATCAGAACAGGGCATGGCTTCGACCAATCAGCCTTCCCCAGCCCCTATAAAACTGTTGCCTCTCCCTCAGTAAAGTGGACTTGCATGTTTACCTTTTCTCCGTGGTAGTTCTTCTGCCGTGCGCCCTCCAGTCCTGAGAGCCCCCGACAAGGGCCTGGCCTCCCTTGTCCCCAGTTCGTCGCCTGCTTCTCCGGGCGACCCCTTCGTCGCCGGCTTCGCCGGGCTACCCCGTCAGCCGAACCGTGCAACCCCTTGTGAGACCGATCCCTCGTCTGCTGCTGGACCGACCCCTCATCCCAAGTGGGACTGACCCCTCATCCCAAGCGGGACCGACCCCTCGTCCAGAGCTGGACCAACCCCTCGTCTGCAGCCAGACCCCACCTCTACCGACTGAGCAAACCATCGCAGAATTCTGTACACCAATAATGAGAAATCTGAGTAGGAAATCAGGAATCAAAAACCATTCAAAATAGTAAATTTAAAAAATCAAATACATAGGAATAAATTTAACTAAAGACATAAAAGACTTATACACAGAAAACTACACAACACTGTTCAAGGAAATCAAAGAAGACCTAAGTAAATGGAGGAATATTCTCTGTTCATTAATAGGAAGACTAAATATTATTAAGATGTCTATCCTACCAAAACTGATCTATGGATTCAATGCAATCCCAATAAAAATCAACACATCATTCTTAATGGACCAGAGAAACTATGAAATTTATTGGGAAAGGAAAGGGGCCTCAAATAGCCAAAGACATATTGAAAAAGAAAAATGAAATTGGAAGAATCACACTACCTGACTTCAAAACATACTACAAAGCTACAGTAGTGAAAACAGCATGGTATTGGCACAAGGATAGACACACTGACCAGTGGAATTGAGTTGAGAGTTCTGATATAGATCCTCATATATACAGCCATATGGTATTTGACAAGGCCACCAAACCCTCTCAACTGGGGGAGAATGGCCAATTCAACAAATGGTGCCTGGAGAACTGGATATCCATATGTAAAAGAATGAAAGAGGATTACCAATTTACACCTTATACAAAAAGCAACTCAAGATGAATCAAAGACCTAAATATAAGATCTAAGACCATGAAGACCTTGGAAAGCAAATTAGGGAAGCATCTACATGACCTTGTAAGAGGAAAAGTCTTCATGAACTCACACCAAAAGCATGAACAGCAAAAACCAAGTACATAAATGGGACTTCCTCAAAATTAAAGCCTTCCGCACCTCAAAGGAATTTGTCAGGAAAGTGTAAAGAGAGCATAAACAATGAGAGAAAGTATTTGGTAACCATATATCTGATAGGAGACATATCTTGCATATATAAAGAACTCCTATATCTTGAAAATAAAAAGACAAACAGCCCATTTAAAAAATGGGGAAAAGATTTGAACAGACACTTCTCCAAAGATGATATACAAATGGTTAAAAAGTACATGAAAAAATGCTCTAAATCTCTAGCTATCAGGTAAATGCAAATCAAAACTACAGTGAGATACCATCTTACTCTCATAAGACTGGCAGCTATCAAAAAATCAGAAGACTACAATTGTTGGAAAGGATGTGGAGGAATGAGAATATTCATCCACTGCTGGTGGGAATACAGAGGGATCCAGCCATCCTGGAGGTACAGTTTGGTGGTTTCTCAAAAACCTAGCTATAGATTTGCCATATGACCCAGCAATTCCACTGCTGGGAATATACCCAGAAGATCTGAAAACAAGGACACAAACTGATATATGCACACCAATGTTCATAGCAGCATTATTCACTATTGCCAAAAGTTGGAATCAACCCAAATGCCCATCAACAGATGAATGGATAAATAAACTGTGGTATATATACACAGTGGAATACTACTCAGTGATATGAACAAATACATTACAAACACATGTGCTAACATGGGTGAATCTTGATAACCTTATGTTGAGTGAAGCAATCCAGGCATTGATGGACAAATACTACATGACCTCTCTGATACCAAATAATTAAACCAAGCTGTCCCAGAGAGCTAGAGACTGGATGATAAACTTTAAGGTAGTTGGAGGGTAGAGGAAGGTTGTGAGCTGACAGCTATTTTGATGAAATCTATGATAAGAAGGAGGTAAGTATTTGTACAGGGAAAGGATAAAATGGGGGCATAGTGATAACTTAGAGTGGAGCTGCATGGGCTTTAGGGGCGCTAGGGATGGGAGGATGGGTCAGATTGCCCATGAAAATGGGGAAAGGAGGGGGAACAATTGATTATGGGAGATTGCCAGGTATGTAGTTTAGATTATGGTGCAGAGAAAACTCTTTAGAGAATTTAATGTGGAAGTTTGCCTGTTTTGGGGTGCTTGAGGGGGGCATCTGACACAGGGCAAGCATCTGGGGAGTGTGTGAGTGTTCATTTTGTCATAGTGGATTATGTTATTGGATGGAGACCCATATAATGAGAGTGAAGGTATACCCACATCCTGGGGAGGACTGATGTTCTCAATCAGAGGGAATTGTATCTCTTGAGAGAATTGGTGGCTCCCAATGGATTAGGGCAGTCAAGTATGTGAAGCCCTCAACATTTTTGCAAGTATCTCTGAATATGGTCTCTTAAGTGATAAAGTTTGATTGTCATGGTGGTCCCTGAGGGGAGGGGGAAAGAGATGTTGAATACATGGAATCAGGGTAACTGTGGGGCAATGGAAGTGTTCCACAAGATCATGCCATGATGGATATAGGTCATGTTAAATTACACCAAAAATGTATAAAAGTCTATAGGCTAAAATGTAACCATAATGGAAAATATAAGATAACTAAAATTTAGAAAATCATGTAGTCTAAAATATAAACCATAATGTAAACCTAAATGGAACCATGTTTGAGGGCTATCATTTCAATATCTGTACATTACCTGCAGCAAATATAATATGAACATGTAAAAAGATCACTGTTGGGGAAGGTACAAAGAGTTTGATGTTGGATATGTGGGAGTACAATAGATTGTATATATGAATTACTGTGACCTAAAACTTACATTATGAGAAACTTAATAATCAGGGGGGAAAAAAGAAAGGATGTAGACACTGAGGAAGAAATGGAAGAAAGTGCCTTGCCACTGTACATACAGGGCAACACCTGTAGCAGTGATGAAAGTCAAAATGTTAAAAACAAAGCTTTTCATTTTTTCATCTCTTTGATACCCCAATTTATTTTTCCTCTATTTAATTTTTCTAAATTTCTATGTATTCTATATCTAACTTTTAAACCCATCACTATATTCCATTTTTCTATTAAGGGAACCTGGAATATATTGGGCTTCCTTTTTGAAGAAGTTTTGGACTATAGAGAAGTTCAACTATGGTGGGGGAGGAGCACTTGTGTGGTGTGTCATTGGTGGCATGCACACGGTTGGGAGGGAGTTCTCCAGGGCATGTATACAGGGTACATAGAAAGGTTTGGATATTTTCATAGTGGTTTCAGTTGGAAGTGACAGATGAGAGAGTGTTGAATTCCTGACCAGGGGAGCTCTATCACATTCCCCAATGGAACAACAACAATCCCCCAAGTGCAATGGTAAAGGCCAATAAAGATGGATGGTCCAACGATGAGCCCTTGATACTGATGGCTCCGATTATGAGCCTGTGTGTCTGAAATATGAACTAGGTGTATAGCTGTGGGGTGCCTAAGAGTTACCACCTGAGAGCATCCATGTTGCTCAAATGTGGCCACTATCTAAGGCAAACTCAGCATGTAGATGCACTGCCTTCCCCCCCAGTGTGGGGCATAACTCCTGAGGATGAACCTCCCTGGCACCGAGGGATTACTACCAAGAACCAACTGATGATGTAGCTACAAAAAGACCATGAACAAAGTGGTCAACTGAGACCGGCAGAATATCTCAGCCTACATGTAATATCAGGTGTTAAAAACTGCTTTTTGACTTTGGATAAAAAGGGGGAAATGGAAAGGACACATGAGTTTAAGAAGCTCCAAAAAAGAGTCGGAAGGTCATCAGGAGGTGATGCTTATGAATGCCTCAGCAGGGCACCACAGACAGGCAAGGTAGATGGAAACCCAGGTGCTGGTTCTGAGGGCAGCAGTGACCCACAGGTTCTATGGTCAAGGCAGATGGCTCTGGAGTTCAGGGCCATGTCAGTTGGCCCTACTTTGGAGTTTGTGTTCCTGAGTTTGATGAAGTTGGACTCAGATATGACCTTTCTACACTTGTCTCTTCTGTCACTTTTACCAGGCCTGTGCTTTGCATTTGGGTTGGTGTATACTCAGGAGACCTGAATCTCTGAACTATCCATGTGATGACCAGGCCCTGGGCCTCAGCAGACTTGCAGCTCCTACCTTCTGGTTTCTTGGACTTACCCTGGCCAGGTGACAGGGAGGTGAAGAGGGTCGACCACCACACCAGGGAGCCTAGAGTGCCTACAGCTGCAAGCAGGAGAATTGCATCCATCATCCATGTGGAATCTAAACTCCCTCTTGATATAGAGGGGGACTGGACATAGCCATTGCTGGTCCA
This sequence comes from Dasypus novemcinctus, assembly GCF_030445035.2. Lineage (NCBI taxonomy): Eukaryota > Metazoa > Chordata > Mammalia > Cingulata > Dasypodidae > Dasypus > Dasypus novemcinctus. Next base: position 69,555,930 of record NC_080691.1, read on the forward strand.
CAAGATGGAGGAATAGAGTATGGATTAGAGTGGACTTACTGGTGTTCTTCTGGGGAAGTATTGTGATTAGTAAGGGAAGAAATTGTAGTAGTGATGTGGAGAAGATGGCCACGTTGGCTGCTGGTGGTCAGGAGAGGGAAGAAGAGATATGGTGTGGGGGCATTTTCAGGATTTGGAGTTGTCCTGGGTGGTGCTGCAGGGATGGATGCTGGACATTGTGTGCCCTGTCATGGCCCACTGGGTGAACTGCAGGAGAGTGGATTACAATGTGGACCACTGTCCATGTGCTGCAGTGGTTCTCCAGAATGGATTCACAGGGTGCAGTGGATGTTCCATAATGATGACAGAGCATTTAAAAGAAAGTGGAGGTGGGGCAAGATGGCATCTGAGTGAGTGCACCTTATAATCTCTCCTGCTAAGAAGTGCCTGAGTAGGGTTGGAGTCCTGCTGGACCAGGCTGTTTTTGGGTGTTTGCAGGGCAGGTGTCTGTACGTCGATTGGGTGGGACAGTGACAGAGGAGATTCTTGTAAGAGGTAGAATTTTGGTTCTCTTTCATGGAGGTCGGTGCTGTGCATGGGACCCTTCCACCTGGACCAGCAGCCTGGTGGCAGTGGTGATTTCTGGAGACTTTGCTGTGCTGGGGAGTTCCCAAGCCCTGAGCGGGCTGTTTAGGGGGCTTGCAAGGTGTGAGGTGTCTGGAAGTCGATTTGGTGAGACAGAGATGGAAGAGATTCTTGTGAGAGGTGGAATTTTGGGTTTCTGACTCTGATGTCAGAGGTTCCAGGTGAAGCCCCTCCCCCTAGTGCTGGTGGCTGGGCCGTGGTGATCCCCAGGATCTTTGTTGTGTGCAGAGCTCCCAAACCCTGAGCAGGGTGTTTTGGGGGCTTGCAGGGCAGGAGGTGTCTGGATGTCGATTTGGTGAGACAGGGATAGAAGAGATTCTTGCAAGAGGTGGGACTTTCAGTTTCTGACACAGAGGTCAGAAGCCCTAGGAGGAACCTTCCACCTAGGGCTGGTGGCCCATCTGCAGCAGTCCCTGAACTCATTGTAGTGCAGCGGCACCCCCAGCAGGCTGTTTCAAGGGATTGCAGGGCAGGAGGTGTCTGGATGTCGATTTGGTGAGACAGTGACAGAAGAGATTCTTGTGAGAGGTGGAATTTTGGGTTTCTGACAGGTATGTGGTCAGAGTTTTTGGGCAGGACCACTTGCCCTAGGGCTGGTGCCCAGTTGCAGGGATCCATGAAGGCTGTGTAGCACTGTGGGCTCCCAGGCCACCTGTTAACCAGATGCATGGTTCCTAGGTCTCTTTCCCCTAAACCCTGCTGAGCCACGATCCAGAGACTCACACACATTGAGTCTGCAATATCACAGACTTCCCAGCCCTGAAACCGCCATGCGCTGAGGTTCATCTGGGGTCTTTCACTATCCTACCCATCAGCATTTTTGGCTTTTTTTGTTTGTTTTTGTTTTTTGTTTTGTTTTGTTTGTTTTTGTTTTTTTGGTCTTGGTTGCTAATATTGCATTATCTCCTGGTCTTTTCTCCCATTTTATCATCCAAGGGCCTTTTTTGTTTATTTACTTTTTTCTCCTTTTCTTTTTCTTGCTTGTTTCCCTCCCTTTTCTTTGCCCACCCCCTTTTCTTTCTTATCTTTTTCTTCTTATTTTATTTTATTTATTTAATAGGTGCTGCAGGGAGTGCTTCACATTTGCTGAGTTTCCTCATCATCCATTTCCTCTTTTCTTTGTGAATTGATTTTGGCCACCTACACTATCCCCCTTCCCCTGCATCTTGCTATCCTCCTTGATCTACTCTCTCTCTTACATTCCACCTCCCTTTATTTGGCCCCCAAATTGTCTCACTTTTTAATTTCTAATACCTTTGTTCTGTTTTCTTTTATTCACTCTTGATATTATTGTCTTTCTTTTCTCTTTCCCTGTCTCATGAAAACACTGGCTTTTTAATTCATACTATATTCCTCCCCATATTCAGTTGACTCTCTCATAATAGGTACTCTACTTACTGCTATAACGCTACACGATTTACATGAGTCTAATATCCATTCTCCTATATCTCACATAATTGCTCTGTTAACATTTATTACCAATACTACTTTATATGTTTGCTTTTCTTACTCATTTTGCTTTCCCTGGCACAAATATTTTCCTTCAAAGTGAATTTAGCCAGCAACAAGAAAATAGAGTAAGAAGAACAAAGTGACAAAGAGAAGACATAACACTTATGCAAGAACAACAACTAATTAATCCCCAAGACTAGACAAAGAAGGTAAGGAACTGATTAAACCCATCAAGATAAAATGATGACCAGAAAGCAACAAAAAACTACAAACCAAACCAAAATCAGAAAAACATGGCCAAATTCAATGAACAATCTAAAAACCAGGAAGGGGAGCAGAACATTGGACAAGTAATTAAAGATCTCAAAACGTATATTAGAGACCAACTTCATGAAGTAAAGGAAGAGATTAACAATATGAAGAAAACACTTGGAGGGGAAATTGCAGACATACACAAAAAGATAACAGATATGATGGGTATGAACACCACAGTTCAAGAAATCAAAAATACACTCTCAGCAAATAGCAGCAGATTAGAAGAGGCAGAGGAGAGAATTAGAGACATGGAAGACAGTACATCTGAAATCAAACAGATAATAGAACTGATAGATAAAAATAAACTGATAGACAAAATCCAGCCAGGACTTAGGGACCTGAATGACAATGCAAAATGCACAAACATACGTATTATAGGCATCCCAGAAGGAGAAGAGAAGGGAAAGGGGACAGAAGGGGTGTTGTAGTAAATAATGGCTGAGATGGATGTACATGCTCAGGAAGCACAACGCACTCCAAACACCATAAATCCTAACAGGCCCACCCCAAGACATATACTTGTCAAATTATCCAATGCTTAAGACAGAGAGAAAATTCTAAAAGCAGCAAGAGAAAAGAAAACCATCACATACAAGGGAGGCACCATAAGATTAGTGTGGATTTCTCATCTGAAACCATGGAGGAAAGAAGCGGTGGTATGATATAGTCAAGGTACTAAAAGAAAAAAAATTTCCAACCAAGAATATTCTACCCAGCTAAACTAGCATTCAAAAAATGATGGAGAGTTCAAAATACAGATAAACAGAAAGTGAAAGAATTTGCCAACAAGAAGCCTGCCCTTCAAGAAATACTAAATGGAGTTTTGAAGGAAGAAAGAAAAAAACAGGATAGGCAGATTTGGAGGAGAGTGTAAGAGTAACAAAAAAAGACAAAAAGAGAAGGAAAAAAAACCAAAATATGACAAACACAAGTCCAAACAAAATATCATTAACATAAATAATTCCTTGAAAGTAACAACACTGAATGTCAATGGATTAAACTCACCTGTCAAAAGATTCAGAATGGGAGATTGGATAAGGAAATATGACCCATCTATGTGCTGTCTACAAGAAACACATCTTAGACACAGGTATTCATGGAGGTTGAAAGTGAATGGCTGGAAAAAAATCTTGCAAGCAAACAATAACCAAAAAAAAGCAGGAGTAGCTAAATTAATATCAGAAAAAAATAGACTTTAAATGTAAAACTGTTGTGAAAGACAAAGAAGGATACTACATATTAGTGAAAGGGACAATCTCTCAAGAAGAATGAACAATCATAAATATTTATGCTCCTAGCAAGGGCACCTTGAAATACATGAGACAAACAATGGAAAAGCTAAGTGAAAAAATATATGCCTTTACAGTTATAGTGGGAGATTTTAATATACCACTATCAACTTTGGACAGAACATCTCAAAAGGGAATCACTAAAGAAACAAAAACTTTGAACAGTATATTAGAGGAGCTGGATCTAATAGACATATATAGATCATTACACGCGAATGCAGGAGGATATGCATTTTTCTCAAGGGCACATGGATCATTCTCCAAGATAGACCATATGCTAGGCAACAAAGAAAGGCTGAGTGAATTCAGAAAGATTGAAATCATACAAAATAATATCTCTGACCACAGTGGAGTGAAGCTGGAAATCTGCAAGGGCCAGAGGGCCAGATTTCACAAGATATGGAAATTAAACAGCATACTCTTAGAAAAACAGTGGGTCAAAGAGGAAATCTCAAAAGAAATAAGTAACTACCTTGAAATTGATGTAAATGATAACAAAACATATCAAAACTTATGGGATGCAGCAAAAGCAGTACTGAGAGGGAAATTTATAGCCATAAATTCATATATCAAAAAAGCAGAAAGAGCAAAAATTGAAGAACCAAATGCACATTTGCAGGAATTAGCAAAAAACAACAACAAAATAACCCCACAGGAAGAAGAAAGAAAGAAAGAACAAAGATAAGAGCAGAACTAAATGAAATAGAAAATAAGAAAGCACTTGAAAAGATAAACAAGACCAAGAGCTGGTTTTTTGAGAAGATCAATAAAATTGACAAACATTTAGTGAGACTAACAAAGAAAAAAAGAGGGAAGATGAAAAATACACAAAATAAGAAATGAGAAAGGAGATATCACCACTGGCCCCACAGAAATAAAAACTATCATAAGATGATACTTTGAAAACCTATATATTCCAACAAAAATGACAATTCAGAGGAAATGGACAAATTCCTAGAAACACATAAGCAGCCTATATTGACAAAAGAAGAAATTGATGATCTCAACAAACCAATCACAAGTAAAGAGATAGAATCAGTCATTAAAAACCTCCCAACTAGAAATGAGTTTATATGGCTATGAGTCTCTAAAAAAGAGTCTGGAGGCTGTCAGAAGGATTGCCCTTATGCACACCTGAGCAGAGCCTAAGAGACAGATAAAGCAGATACAATCCCCAGATATTGGTTCCATGGAGGGCTAAAGAGACCCATGGGTTCTATGGTCATGGCAGATGGGGTTCACTGCCATGTCAGATGGCCATTCTTTGGAGCTGGTGTTTCTGCATGATGAAACTGGACTCAGATGGGATCTCTTTTCATAAGACTTTCATGGTACTTTACTGGAATTGTAGTTGGTGTTGGGGTTTAAGGTATATTTAGGGGATTTGAATCTCTGGACTGACAATATGATAGCCAGGCCCTGTGCCTCAACAGACTCCAGCTCCTACAATCTGATTTATTGGACTCACCTCACTCAGCTAAGATGGAGTTGAAGAAGGACAACCACCACACCATGGAGCCTAGAGTGCCTACAACTGAAAGCAGGAGGATTGCATCCAGTATCCATGTGGAATCTGGGCCTCCTGTTGACATAGAGGTGCAATGCACACAACCAATCCAAGGTCCACAGAGAAAAGGTGGCATTGGAGTGGGAAAAGTGGACATGGTGGCTGATGGGTATGGGGAACGGCAGGAAGAGATGAGATGTGGAGGCACCTTCGGGACTTGTAGTTGCCCTAGATCGTGCTTCAGGGGCAATCACCAGACACTGTAAATCCTCCCAGGGCCCACGGGATGGAATGGGGGAGAGTATGGGCCATGATGTGGACCATTGACCATGAGGTGCAGAGATGCCCAGAGATGTACTTACCAAATGCAATGAATGTGTCATGATGATGGGAGTGAATGTTGCTGGGGGGGGAGAGGTGGGGTGGGGGTGGTGGAGTTGAATGGGACCTCATTTTTTTTTAATGTAATATTTTTACAAAAGCAATTAAAAACAAAACAAAACAAAAAAAACCTCCCAACTAAGAAAAGTCCAGGGCCAGACAGCTTCACAGGTGAATTCTACAAAGCATTCCGGAAAGAACTAACACCAATCCTGCTGAAACTCTTCCAAAAAATTGAAACAGAAGGAACATTGCCTAACTCCTTCTATGATGCCATCATTAACCTAGTACCAAAGCCAAACAAAGACACCACAAGAAAGGAAAATTACAGACCAATTTCTCTAATGAATGTAGACATAAAAATACTTAACAAAATACTTGCTAATCGTATCCAACAACACATTAAACGAATTATACACCACGACCAAGTGGGATTCATTCCAGGTATGCAAGGATGGTTCAACCTAAGAAAATCAATCAATGTAATACACCATATAAACAGATTGAAGGAAAAAAATTACATGATTATATCTATAGATGCAGAAAAAGCATTTGACAAAATACAGCACCCTTTCTTGATAAAAACACTCCAAAAGATTACAATACAAGGAAATTTTTTGAACATGATAAAGAGTATATATGAAAAACCTACAGCCAACATCATTTACAATGGAGAAATCCTAAAATCCTTCCCTCTAAATTCAGGAACAAGAAAAGGATGCCCACTCTCTCCCCTTCTATTTAACATTGTCTTAGGAGTACTTGCTCGAGCACTGAGGCAAGAACCAGATATAAAAGGCATTCAAATTGGAAAGGAAGAAGTCAAAATTTCATTATTTGCAGATGACATGATCCTATACATAGAAAACCCTGAGAGATCTACAACAAAGCTTATAGAACTCATAAATGAGTTTAGTAAAGTCGCAGGTTATAAGATCAATGCGCAAAATTCAGTAGCATTTCTGTACACCATAATGAGCAAGCTCAGGAGGAAACCAAGAAACAAATACCATTCACAATAGTAAATTAAAAACTCAAATATTTAGGAATAAATTTAACTAAAGATGTAAAAAACTTATACACTGAGAACTATACAAGCCTGTTCAAGGAAATCAAAGAAGACCTAAATAAATGGAAGAATATTCCCTGTTCATAGGAAGACTAAATATTATTAAGATGTCTATCTACCAAAACTGATCTACAAATTCAATGCAATCCCAATAAAAATCAACACAGCCTTCTTTAAGGAATTAGAAACACTAACTATGAAATTTATTTGGAAAGGAAAGAGGCCCCGAATAGCCAAAGACATATTGAAAAAGAAAAACGAAATTGGTGGAATCACACTACCTGACTTCAAAACATACTACAAAGCTACAGTAGTGAAAACAGCATGGTATTGGCATAAGGAGAGACACACAGACCAATGGAATCGAATTGAAAGTTCTGGAATAGAACCTCATATATATAGCCATATAATATTCAATAAAGCCACCAAACCCTCTCAACTGGGAGAGAATGGCCTATTCAACAAATGGTGCCTGGAGAACTGGATATCCATATATAGAAGAATGAAAGAGGATTACCATCTCACACCTTATACAAAGATCAACTCAAGATGGTTCAAAGACCTAAATATAAGAGCCAAGACCATAAAGACCTTGGCAAGCAGTGTAGGGAAACATCTACAGGACCTTTTAATAGGAAATGCTTCATGAACATCACACAAAAAGCACGAGCAGCAAAAGAACAAATAGATAAATGGGACTTCCTCAAAATTAAAGCCTTCTGCACCTCAAAGAAGTTTGTCAAGAAAGTAAAAAGGAACCTACACAATGGGAGAAAATATTTGGCAACCATATATCCGATAAGAGACTTATAACTTGCATATATAAAGAACTCCTATATCTTGAAAATAAAAAGATAAACAACCCATTTAAAAAATGAGAAAAAGATTTAAACAGGCACTTCTCCAAAGAAGAAATACAAATGGCTAAAAAGCACATGAAAAAATGCTCCAAATCTCTAGCTATCAGAGAAATGCAAATCAAAACTACAAGGAGATACCATCTTACTCCCATAAGATTGGCAGCTATGAAAAACAAACAGAAGACTACAAATGCTGGAGAGGATATGAAGAAATGGGAACACTCATCCACTGCTGGTGGGAATGCAGAAGGATCCAACCATTCTGGAGGACAGTTTGACGGTTTCTCAAAAAACTAACCATAGATTTGCCATATGACCTAGCAATACCACTGCTGTGTATATATACCCAGCAGAACTGAAAACAAGGACACAAACCGATATATGCACACCAATGTTCATAGCAGCATTGTTCACTATCACCAAAAGTTGGAATCAGCCCAAATGCCCATCAACAGATAAATAGATAAATAAAATGTGGTATATACATACAATGGAATACTACTCAGCTTTAAGAATGAATACACTACAAACACACGTGATAACATGGATGAATCTTGAGAACCTTATGTTGAGTGAAGCAACCCAGGCATTGAAGGACAAATACTACATGACCTCAATGATATGAAATAAGCAAGCTACCTCAGAGAGCTAGAGACTGGAAGATAGACTTACAGGAAATTGGGGGGTAGAGGAAGGATGTAAACTGAAATCTACATGGGTGAAATCTATGATAAGCTGGTGGTAAGTATATGCACAAGGAAGAAATAAAATGGGGGCATAGCGTTACCTTTGGGTGGGGCTTTGCGGGATTGAGGGGGGCAAGGGATCGGCGAATGGGTAATATTGCCCAAGAAATTGGGAGAAGGGTGGGGCAACATACGAACATAGGAGATTGTCAGGTGTTGGTTGAAAGTAAAATGCTGAGAAAACCTTTTCAAAATATAATTAGGAAAGTTACCTGTTTAAAATACTCAAAGGGGATAATCTGACACAGGACAGACTCCTAGGGAATATATGAATGCTCATTTGCCAGAGTGGGTTACACCATTGGGTAGAGACCCACATAATGAGAGTGACGGTAGACCCACATCCTGGGGGGTACTAATGCCATCAAATAGAGGGAACTGTATCTCTCAAGAGAAAGGGTGGCTCCCAGGGCATTAGGGCAGTTGAGCAAGTCAGGCCCTCAACACTGTTGCAAGTATCTCTGAACATGGCTCCTCAAGAAATGAAGATTGACTGTCACAGTGGGCCCCCAGGGGAGGGGGAAATAGATATTGAATAGATGGAACCAAAGTAAATGTGAGGGCAAAAGAAGTGTTTCACAAGAGTACACATGAATGAATATAAAACATGTAATATTACACCAAAAACATACAGGGGATGACAGACTAATAATGTAAACCATAATGTAAAACATAGGATAACTAAAAAATTTAGAAAACTGTATAGCCTAAAGTATAAACCACAATGTAAATACAAATGTCACCTTGTTTGAAAGCTATTGTCTCAATATCTGTACATCAGTTTCAGTAAATATGATATGAATAAGTTAAAAGATTATTGCTGTGGAAGGGAAAAGGTTTAATAATGGATATGTGGGAGTATTGTATATTGTATATATGAATTACTGTGATCTAAGGCTCTTGTGAAGAGAAGCTCAATAATTAGGAAAAAAGAAAAGAAAAAGATAGGATGTAGAATTTTTCCAAATCAATATGTATTCTATATCTAACCTTTAAACTCATCTCTCTATTCCATTTTTCTAGTAAGGGAACCTGACATTATATTGGGCTTCACTTTTCAGGAAGTTTTGGATCACACAGTGGTTCAACAATGGCAGTGGAAGAATACTGGTATGCAATGTTATTGCCAGGCAACATATGGTTGACAGGGAGTTATACAGGGCATGTGTCCAGGGTGCATGGAAATGTTTGGATATACTCATAGTGGAAACAATTAAAAACAACAGCTGAGGGGCTACTGGGTCCCTGGCCGGGGGGGCTCTGTCATGGTCCCTAGGGGAGCAGCAGCAGTCCCCCAGGTGCAACGGTAAGGACCAGGAAGGAACGAGGGTCCAACAGTGAGCCCCTGATACTAATGACTATGCTTGTGAGCATATACACCTGAAATAAGAACAAGGCCAGAGCAGCAGATGCCTAAGAGTTCCCTCCTGACAGCCTCCGTGTTACTCAAATGTGGCCAGTCTCGAAGTCAAATTCAGCATGTAAATGCAATGCCTTCTTCCCAGCGTGGGACCGGACCCCCCGGGGATGAGCCTCCCTGGCACTGAGGGATCACTACCAAGTACCAGCTGATGACATAACTAGAAAATGATCTTGAATTAAAGGTTCAATGTGGACCAGCAGAATATCCCTGTCTACATATAATAACAGGAGTTAAAAATGCTGTTTGACTTAAAATAAGGGGGAAATGGAAAGGACAAATGAATTTATATGGCTATGAGTCTCTAAAAAAGAGTCTGGACGTTGTCAGAAGGATTGCCCTTATGCACACCTGAGCAGAGTCTCAGAGACAGATAAAGTAGATACAAGCCCAGGTATTGGTCCTTTTGAGGGCTGAAGAGACCCACAGGTTTTATGGTCATGGCAGATGGGGTTCACTGCCATGCCAGTTGGCCCTTCTTTGGAGCTGGTGTTTCTGCGTGATGGAGCTGGACTCAGATGTGGTCTCTCTTTTCACAAGCCTTTCATGCTGCTTTACTGGAATTGTAGTTGGTGCTGGGGTTTAAGATATATCTAGGGGTTTTGAATCTCTGGACTGAGAACATGATAGTCAGGCCCTGAGCCTCAACAGACTTCAGCTCCTACACTCTGATTTATTGGACTTACCCCACTCAGCTAACATGGAGTTGAAGAATGTCAACCACCACACCATGGAGCCTAGAGTGCCTACAACTGAAAGCAGGAGGATTGCATCCAGTATCCATGAGGAATCTAACCCCCCTCTTGACATAGATGTGGAATGGACACAACCAAGTCAAGGTCCACAGGAAGGAGGAATACAGTAAGGATTAGAGTGGACTTAATGATAACCTATTCATGAATTATTGTGGTTAATAATTGAGAAAATGTGGCATTGGTGTGGAAAAAGTGGCCATGGTGGCTGCTGGGTGTGGGGAATGGGAGGAAGAGATGAGATGTGGAGGCATTTTCGGGACTTGGAGTTGTCCTGGGTGGTGCTCCAGGGACAATTGCTGGACATTGTATGTCCTCCCATGGCCCACTGGATGGAACGTGGGAGAGTGTGGGCTATGGTGTGGACCACAGGCCATGGGGTGCAGCGATGCCCAGAGATGTACTCACCAGATGCAATGGATGTGTCATGATGATGGGGGAGAGTGTTACTGTGGGGGGAGTGGTGGGGTGGGGCGGTGGGCATGAATGGGGACCTCATATTTTTTTAATGTAATATTTTTTTAAAAATGAATAAATTGAGTAGAGTTTAAAAAAGAGAGAGAGAGACAACAAGTGGGAGCAGAGGTGGCTCAAGCCATTGGGTGCCTCCCTCCCATATGGGAGGTCCTGGGTTTGGTTCCTGGTGCCTCCTGAAGAAAAGAAGACAGACACAGAGAGCAGACAGCAAGCACAAACAACAAGGCAGGGAGGTTGGAAAAATAAATCTATAAAATAAATCTTTGGGAAAAAAGAAAAAAAATCTCATTCACATCTTTTTTAAAAGCCGTTCTATGACTGAAATGAAAGTGCTTAGTTGCAAGAACTTAGCAAATAACACATTGGGTTAACAGATGAGCATAATATATTACTTACACTGAAACAGATAAAGAAACCTATTGCTCACAAAGGGAGAAACATGAACGGTTCTGAACCCCAAGCCTGTCAAGGTCTGAGGCAATATTCACTCAGTCTTTAATCCTACTCCTATGACAGAAGTATATTTGCTTTACTTCTCAGGACTAAGTAGTGTGTGCAGAGATTTTCTGGCTATGTGCTCTTTCACTTATAACACCAGATAAGCCTATCCATATAACTAACCCTATCTCTAAGCCCAAACATGTCCCTGTTCATATCTCTCTACCTAACCCATACCTAGGCCTAGCAAAAGACCAACACAAAAGTGTAGGTTAGCTCACATTTTCAACTTTGCTCTGTGTTGTGGCTACATGTGTTTTACTTCTGATTGTTATACAGCACACACACATCTATCCAACATGTGTCATTCCTCCTTACATAACTTGTGTACTTGTGACTGACCAGCAGAATGAATTGTAAGTGAGTAACTTACATTCAATAGCAATGTAGGAATCATGTCCCATTGAGAGCAATGTGTTTCCCTGTGAACCAGCCTGGCACAATACTAGAAACACATCTTCATTAGAATGTTAAGAGTTTTAACATGGTCCTTTTCATAATACACAGGTTTTCTTGCTTGCTGTGTGTGGTCTCATAAGTACCATCTGATTCACGTCTGTATACAAGCCGTGATATGACTGAAACGCAAGTGCATTGTTTCAGCAACCGAGCAAATAACACATTGGGTTAACTGCTGAGTGTATTCTATCACTTACACTGAAATGGAAACAGAAACCTCTTGTTCACATAGGGAGAAACCTAAGTGGCTCTGACCCCAATGCCTAAGTGAAGGGCTGAGGCAATATTCACTCAATCTTTAATCCTACTCCTATGACAGAAGTACATTTGCTTTACTTCTCAGAAATAAGCAGGGTGTGCAGAGATTTTGTGGCTATGTGCTTTCATTCACTTTTAATACCAGCTAAGCCTTTTCACATAACTAAGCCTATCTCTATGCCCAAATGTGTCCCTATTCATATCCCTATACCTAACCCATCTCTAGGCCTGGCAAAGACCAGCACAAAATTCAATGTTTCCCTGTGAACCAGTCTGGCACTATACATGAAATAGATCCTCATTGAAATGCTAAGAGTTTGAACTTTGTCTTTTTGTAATACACAGGTTCCCTTGGTTGCTGAGTGTGGTCTTTTAACTACCACCTCATTCACATCTTTCTTTAAAAGCTGTTCTATGACTACAGCGCAAGTGCCTTAGTTTCCAGGACTGAGCAAATAATGCATTGTGTTAACAGATAAGTGTATTCTATTACTTACTGAAACAGATACAGAAACCTATTGATCACAAAGGGAGAAACATGAACCGTCTGAACCCCAAGCCTGTCAAGGTCTGAGGCAATATTTGCTCAGTCTTTAATCCTACTCCTATGACAGAAGTACATTTGCTTTACTTCTCAGAATTAAGCAGTGTGTGCGGACATTTTTCGGTAATGTGCTTTCTTTCACTTTTAACACCAGCTAAGGCTATTCATATGACTAACCCTATCTCTATGCCCAAACATTTCCCTATTCATATCCCTACATATAAACCATATCTAGGCCTAGCAAAAGACCAACACAAAATTCAATGTTTCCCTGTGAACCAACCTGGCATGATACTTGAAACACATCCTCATTGAAATGTTAAGGGTTTTAAATTTTTCCTTTTCGTAATACACAGGTTTTCTTACTTGCTGAGTGTGGTCTCATAACTACCATCTCATTCACCTCTCTGTTTAAAAGCTGTACTATAACTGAAACGGAAGTGCCTTAGTTTTGGAAACAGAGCAAATAACACATTGGGTTTCCTGCTAAGTGTATTCTCTTATTAACACTCAAAACACTAACAGAAACCTATTGTTCACATGGAAAAACCTGAACAGCTCTGAAAGAAAAGCCTAAGTCAAGGTCTGAGACAATATTTGCTCAGTCTTTAATCCTACTCCTATGACAGAAGTACATTTGCTTTACTTCTCAGAACTAAGCGGTGTGTGCCCAGATTTTCCGGCTCTGTGCTTTCTTTCAATTGTAACACCAGCTAAGGCTATGGATATAACTAACCCTATCCCTAAGCCCAAACGTGTCCCTATTCATATCCCTATACCTAACACATATCTAGCCCTAGCCAAAGACCAACACAAATTTCAATGTTTCCCTGTGAACCAGCCTGGCACTATACATGAAACACATCCTCATTGAAATGCTAAGAGTTTCAACGTTTTCTTTTTTGTAATACATGAGTTTTCTTGGTTGCTGAGTGTGGCCTCATAACTACCATCTCATTCACTTCTCTGTTCAATAGCCATGCTATGCCTGAAATGCAAGTGCCTTAGTTTCAGAAACAGATCAAATAATGCATTGATTTAACTGCTAAGTATATTCTCTTACTGACACTTGAACGTAAACCGAAACTTATTGCTCACAAATGGAGAAACCTGAATGGCTCTGAACCCAAAGCCTGTCAAGGGCTGAGGCAACATTCACTCAGTCTTAAATCCTACTCCTATGACAGAAGTACATTTGCTTTACTTCTCAGAACTAAGCCATGTGTGCAGAGATTTTGCGGGTATGTGCTTTCTTTCACTTATAATTCCAGTTAAGTCTATCCATTTAACTAACCCTATCTCTATGCCCAAACATGTCCCTATTCATATCCCTAACCCATCTCTAGGCCTAGCAAAAGACCAACAGAAAAGTCAATGTTAGCTCCCTTTTTCAACTTCTTTCTATAATGGGTTTACTTGTGCTTTACATCTGAGAATTATACAGTACACACTCTTCTTTGCTATATGTGTCTATCCTCCTTACATGACTTGTGTATATATGACTAGAATTCCAGAATGAGTTGGAAGTGAATAACTTAATTTCAATAGCAATGTAGGAAACATGTCTCACTGACAGCAATGATTTTCCCTTCAAACAATCAGGAACAATACTCAGATCTCATCCTCATTGAAATGTTATGTCTTTTAACATTGCCCTTTTTGTAATTCATGGTTTTTTTCCTGTTATGTGTAGGCTCTTAACTGCAATCCTATTGACCTCACTCTTCAAATGCCATGCTAGGACTGAAATGCAGGGGCATTAATTTTGGGAATTAAGCAAGAACACATTTTGTTAACTGCTAAGTGTTTTCTATCACTCACACTGAAACGTAAACAGAAAGCTGTTCTTCACAAAGGGAGAAACCTAAACACATCTGGTCCCTAAGCCTAACTCAAGTGCTGAGACAATATTCACACACTCTTTATTCCTACTCCTGTGATGGAGATACATTTGCTTCACTTCTCAGAACTAAGCAGTATGTGCAGAGATTTTCCTGTTATGTACTTTCTTTCACTTATAGTACCAGCTAAGCCTATCTATATAACTAACCCTCTCTCTACGCCCAAACATGTCCATATCCATATCCCTATACCTAACCCATATCTAAGCCTAGGAGAAGAACACAAAAGCCAATGTTTGCTCACTCTTTAAACTTCATTCTGTGCTGGTATAACTTGTGCTTTACTTCTGAGAATTATACAGTACACACAGTTCTTTGCTATATGTGTCTTTCCTCATTACAAACTTGTGTACATCTGTCTGGGATGCCAGAATGAGTTATAAGTAACTTACTTTCAATTGCAATATAGGAAACATGTCTCATTGACAGCAATGGGTTTCCCTTTGAACCAACCTGGCACGATAATTGAAACACATCCTCATTGAAATGTTAAGGGTTTTAGCATTGTCTCTTTCATAATACACAGGTTTTCTTGCCTCCTATGTGTAGCCTCTAAACTATAATCACATTGAACTCACTCTACAAATATCATGCCAGGGCCAAAATGCAAGGGTAGTAGTTTCATGAACTAAGCAAGGTGCACCTTTGGTTAACTGATAAGGATTTTATATCACTTACACTTGTGTATATATGACTGAGCTACCACAATGAGTTGTAAGAAATTAACATACTTTCAATAGGAATTCAGGAAACATATCTCATTCACAGCAATGGGTTTTCTCTTTGAAGCAATCAGACACAATGTTTGAACCTTGTCCACTTCAAAATGTAATGTGTTTTAATATTTTTCCTTTTTATAATCCATGGCTTTCTTGGCCAGCTATGTGTAGGCTCTTAATTACAATCATACTGAACTCATTTTTCAAACTTATTGCTAGAACCGAAATACAAGGGCATTCGTTTTGGGAACTAAGCAAGGTACACGTTTGGTTAACTGCTAAGGGTTTTCAACCACTTAGATTCAAACTTTAACAGAAGCCAATTCTTCACTGAGAGAGAAACCTAACTGGACCTGAGCCCTAAGCCTAACCAAAGCCCTGGGGCAACATTAGCTCACTCTTATACTTAGTTCTATGATGAAGGTACATATGCTTTACTTCTGTGAACTAAGCAGAATACACACTAATTTGCATGTTATGTGCTCTCTTTGACTTACAGTGCAACTAAGCCTATCCTAAAATCCCTAAAACTAACCCTAGCATTAACACTAACACTATCCATATCCATATCCCTTTCCCTAACCCTAAGTCTAAGCCTAACATAACACAAACCCAAAAGTCAATGTTAGCTCACTCTTTAAACATAGTTCTATGCTTGAGTAACTTGTACTTTACTTTTGAGCACTATGCTATATTTACTTACTTTCAGTAAGAAGGAAGGAAACACATCTCATTGAGAGTAATCAGTTTTCTCTTTGAAGCAATCAGGCACAAACCTTGAAACTCGTCCCCATTGACATGTAATGTGTTTTAACATTGTCCTTTTTGTAATATATGGGTTTTTTGGCCTGCTATGTGTAGGCTTTTAATTATAATCATGTTGACCTCACTTTTTGAACTTCGTGCTAGGACTGAAAGCAAGGGCATTTCTTTGGAAACTAAGCAAGGTACACTTTTGGTTAACTGCTAAGGGTTTTCTATCACTTACACTCAAACTTAAACAGAAGTCTCTTCTTCACTGAGAGAGAAATCTAAGCTGATATGATCCCTGAGCCTCACCCAAATCCTGGGGTCATATTAACTCAGTCTTTAAACTTACTCGTATGACGAAATTACATATTCTTTACTCCTGTGAACTAAACAGCATATGCACTCATTTGCCTGTTATGTACTCTCTCTCAGTTACAGTGCGAGCTAAGCCTATCCCTAAAACTAACCATAGCTCTAACACTAACGCTATCCATATCCATATCCCTGTCCCTAACCCTGTTATGTAGTTTTAGTTTTCACTATAAGTGAACTAAAGTACATAACAGATCATGAAGTGCATGTTCTGCTAAGTTCCCAAGTGCAAAGCATATGTACATGTGTCACAGAACTAAGTTAAATAGTGAGCTGATATTGACCACAGGGATTGGGTAAGATTTATGCTTAGAGATCCAGTTACATTTCTCTCTAAGTGAAGAATTGGGTTCTCTTTAGATTTTACTGTGATAGAAAGCCCTTAGCAGTTTTTCAAATGTTTACTTTGCTCTGTTCACCAAAGTAATGCACATGATATTCTGTCCTTGCAGTAAGTTTGAAGAGTGGGTTAACTGTAAGTGTAGTTAAGATCCTACACGTAGTAGGCAAGTAAACCCATGTGTTGTAAAATGGACAATGTTAAATCACGTTACTTTTTTTTTTTTTGAATAAAGAAACATATTTTTAAAGAATTTTTTTTTAAGTTACAACAGAAAATGTGGTATGTCGCTGGGGGCAGGGAAGAAGATTTATGATTCGGTGGGGGAGACACAGGACATAAAGCATAGCAGGGGGAAGTGGTGATGGCAGTCTCAGGGACCTTGCACTCTTGGTACATGCTGGTGGGCCCTGATGGGAGTCATCAACTCCATGGGTGGAATGGTAGAAGTAAATCACGTTACTTTTGAATGTAGATGAGATGCAAGCATCATGCCCCATTGCTTCTGACAGAAAACCCATTGCTGTCAATGAGAAATGTTTCCCATACCCATATTGAAAATAAGGTAATTTCTTACATATCATTGTGGAAACTCAGTTGTATATACACATATTGTGTAAGTAAAAAAAAGCACATACATGACAAATAAATGTGTGTACTGCATAGTTCTCAAAAGTAATGCACATGTTACTCAAGCACAGGAGTAAGTTTAAAGATTGAACTAATATGGACTTTTGGGTTACTGTTATGTAATGGTTAGACCTAGGTTTATGGACAGGGTTAGGGATATGGTTAGGGATAAGGATAGGGTTAACTTAGAGTTTGGGATAGGCTAAGCATTCACTATAAGTGAAAGAAATCACATACCTGGCAAAGAAGTTTATATGCAGCTTAGTTCACAATAGTAAAGCTTATGTACCTGTGTCATAGAACTAAGTTTACAGAGTGAGCTAATAATGACCAGTGATTCAGTGAGGCTTATGCTTAGAGATCCAGTTATGTTTCTCTCTAAGTGAAGAATAGGGTTCTGTTTAGGTGTTAGTGTAAGTGGTAGAAAGCAATTAGCTGTTAATCAAATGTGTACCTTGTTCAGTGTGCAAAACTAATGCACATCCTATTCTGTCATAGTACTAAGTTTAAAGAATGAGTTCACCTGTTACTTTTACCAGAACTGTAGTTGGTGCTGGGGTTTAATATATACCCAGGGAATCTGAATCTCTGGACTGACCATGTGATAGCCAGGCCCTGAGCCTCAACAGACTTCAGCTCCTACACTCTAGTTTGTTGGACTTACCGCACTCAGCTAACATGGAGTTGAAGAAGGTCAACCACCACACCAGGGAACCAAGAGTGCCTACAACTGAAAGCAGGAGGATTGCATCCAGCATCCATGTGGAATCTAAGTCCCCTCTTGATATAGATGTGGAGTGGACACAACCATTCCAAGGTCCACAGGATGGAGGAATAGAATATGGATTAGAGTTGACTTATTGATATTCTATTCATGAACTATTGTGATTATTAATTGAAGAAAATGTGGCATTGGTGTGGTGAAAGTGGTCATAGTGGCTGCTGGGTGTGGGGAATGGGAGGAAGAGATGAGATGTGGAGGCGTTTTGGGGACTTGGAGTTGTCCTGGGTGATGCTGCGGGGATGGTTGCTGGACATTGTGTGTCTTCCCATGGCCCACTGGGTGAAACGTGGGAGAGTGTGGACTGTGATGTGGACCATTGACCATGGGGTGCAGCAGTGCTCAGAGATGTGTTCACCAGGTGTGGTGGGTGTCTCATGATGATGGAGGAGATTGTTGCTGTTGGGGGAGGAGTGGGGTGAGAGGGGTGGTGAGTATATGGGGACCTAATTTTTTTTTAATGTAATATTTAAAAAATAAATAAAGACAAAAAAAGAAGGAAACTGGAAAAAATAGTGAGTTCACTATGAGTGTAGTTAAGAGCTTACACATAGCAGGCAAGGGAACCCATGTGTTGTGAAATGGACAATGTTAAATCATGGTACTTTTGAATGTGGACCAGATGCAAGCATCATGTCCCATTGCTTCTGACAGAAAACCCATTGCTGTCAAATAGACATGTTTCCTGTATCCATATTGAAAGTAGGTTAACTTCTTAAATGTCATCGGGGTAACTCAGTTGTATACACAGAAGCTGCGTAAGTGAAAGAAAGCAGATAGATGGAGAAAAGTGCACATACTGCATAGTTCTCAAAAGTAAAGCACACATTACTCGAGCACAGGACTAAGTTTAAAGACAGCTAAGAGTAAGGGAATTAGGGGGCAAGATGGCATCTGAGTAAGTACACCGTCGTCATCTGTCTTACAAAAGACTGGTTGTGTGGTGACGGAGTCCTACTGGGGCAGGCTGTTTGAGGAACCTTCAGGGTGGGAGGTGTCTGGACATCGATCTCGTGAGACTGCAGCAGAATTGCTGTTTGCTCAAGATTGAACTGCAGGTTTCTAACACTGAACTCAGAAGCTGTGGGTAGGTAGATTCCTTCCCCCTAGGGATAAGGGCTGCAGTGTTCACTGAGAACTGCTGGTCGTGGGGTGGAGTTTCCAAGCCCTGGGTTTCCCAAACTCATGAACCCCAAGTCTGTGCCCCCTGAGCCCCCACGGCCCACACTTCACAGACCTACATACCCCAAGTCACATTCTCCTGGGCCTCTGTTTCCCAAACCCAGCACTCCCAGAAATCTGGCATTGCCCTATCCTTCCAATCCTGGACTAACTCTGGGAGTGGGAGAGTTCAGGTGGGATGTGCAGAAGGGCTAAGAAGTGCAGGTTCATTTTTCTGGTCCCCCCCTTTTATTGAGTTTGGAGGAGCATAGTAGCTGACTTTGGGAGAGCCTAGGAAGAGAGAAGAGGTGAATCTGGTGAGACAACCCAATTTACCTAAACACCCTGGGATAGGAAACTTGGTCTGGGAGAAGGTGGAGTCAGAAAACCAGCCCCCCTTGTAGCACACCTGAAGGACAGGAACAGTAGGACTTTTTTTACAGGCATCCAGTAGTATATATAGGGTTCCTGGCAAGGGGTGGGTGCTCTCTCAAGAAACTGAGTCATTATTTTCTCAGTGAGTTGGTTGACCAGGGACCCATTTGAATTTCCTACAGGAGCCCTCATGCAGCCTTCCTGCTGCCTTGGGAGAGAGAGAAGTGAGGAAGGCAGAAAGGGGAAGGTCAGACTTCTAAGAAGTTTTATCCATATACAAAGAGGATTCTTTGCCTGAGACCTTGTCTGGTCTTTTTTGTTGGTTTGTTTTCTTGCTTTTTCTTCCTCTTTATGCAACCAACCACCTTTTTTTTATTTTTCTTTTTTCTCCCCTCTCTTTTTCTTGCTCTGCTTTTTTCTTCTCTCTTTCTCTTTTTTCTTTCTTTTTTCTTTTTTTTTATATTATTGCAGGCAGCATTTCTTATTTACTGTGCTTCCTCATCCTCAATTTTCTCTTTGCTGTGTGTACTGATTTTGGCTACCAATGCTATCCTGTTTCCTTTACATCATTCTCTTTCCATCATTTCTTGTTTCTCTTACATTCCACCTCTCTCTGTTTAGGCCCAATATTTCTGACTTTTTATCTCTAATACCTCTAATCTGTTTTCTATCACTTAGTCACTCTTTATATTATTGTCCTCTCTTTTCTTTTTCCCCCTCTCCTGATCACACTGACCTTTTAATTCATAGTATATTCCCCCCATATTCAGTTTAATGTCTCATATAGGTACTCTACTTTTTTATGGTTATACCTATACACAGCTTCCATGAGTTCTATATCCATTCTCTTAGATCTCATGTGGTTCTTTGGCTAGCATTCACTATCAATACTACTATTATATGATTTTCACTTACCACATTTGCTTTCTCTGGACCTAATGTTTTCCTACAAGGGAACTTAGCCAATAACAAGGAAATAGAGTAAGAAGGAAAAAGTGACAAAGACTTAGCATGCATACATAAACAGCAACTAATTAAACCCCAAGATTAGAATAAGAAGATATTCAACAGAATAAACCCAACAAGAAAAAATGATGACAAGACAGCAACAGAAAACTACAGACCATATCAATACTCAGGAAAACATGACCTAACCCAATGAACAAACTAAAACCAGGAATAGAAGTGGAACATCAAGCAAGTAACTAAAGCTCTCAATACATTTATCATGGACCAATTCAGTGAAGAGAAGGAAGTGACTAAGCATATTAAGAAAACACTTGGAGAGCATACAGAAGAAATTGTGATCATGCAAAAAAAGATCAGAGAGATGATGGGGATCAATAGCACAATCCAAGAAATCAAAATTACATTCTCAGAAAATAGCAGCAGATTAGAAGAGGTAGAGGAAAGAATTAGTGATGTGGAAGACAGTACATCTGAAATCAAACAGATAGCAGAACTGATCAATAAAAAGATAGAAAAAATCCAGCAGGGACTTAAGGACCTGAATGACAAAGCAAAACACACAAACACAGGTATTATAGGCATCCCAGAAGGAGAAGAGAAGGGAAAGGAGACAGAAGGAGTGTAGGAGGAAATAATGGCTGAAAACTTCCCAAATCTACGGAGGGAGATGGATGTACATGTCCAGGAAGCACAACACACCCCAAACACCATAAATCCCAACAGGCCTACCCCAAGACATACACTTGTCAAATTATCCAATGCTCGAGACAAAGAGAAAATTCTAAAAGCAGCAAGAGAAAAGAGAACCATCACATACAAGGAAAGCTACACAAGATTAAGTGTTGACCTCTCATCTGAAACCATGGAGTCAAGAAGGCAGTGGTGTGACACAGTCAAGATACAAAAAGAATTTCCAATCAAGAATATGCTATCCAGCAAAGCTAGCATTCAAAAATGATGGAGAGTTCAAAATATTCACAGATAAACATAAACTAAGAGAGCATGCCAACAAGAAACCTGCCCTTCAAGAAATACCAAAGGGAGTTCTGCAGGAGGAAAGAAAAAAAACAGGAGAGACAGACTTGGAGGAGAGTGTAAGAACAACTAAAACTACAAAAAGAGAAAAAAAATTAAACAACATAAGACTAACACAAATCCAAAGAAAATATGGTGAATATAAGTAATTCCTTGAAAGTAATAACACTAAATGTCAATGGATTAAACTCACCTGTTAAGAGACACAGGTTGAAGATTGGATAAGGAAATATGACCCATCTATATGCTGTCTACAAGAAACTCATCTTAGACCCAGGGATTCAAGGAGATTGAAAGTGAATGACCGGAAAACAATCTTACAGGCAAACAATAACCAAAAAAGGGCAGGTGTAGAATATTAATATCAGACAAAATAGACTTTAACTGCAAAACTGTTGAGAGAGACAAAGATGGACACTACATATTAGTGAAAGGGATAATCTTTCAAGAAGAAAGAACAGTCATAAATGTTAATGCCCCTAACAAGGGCACCTCCAAATACATGAGGCAAACACTGGAGAATCTAAGTGAAGGAGTAGATGTCTATACAATTACAGTGGGGGACTTTAACAGACCACTATCATCATTGGACAGAACATCTCAAAAGAGAATCAATAAATAAAACAAAGACTTTGAAAAATATATTAGAGGATCTGGGCCTAATAGTCATATACAGAACAGTACACCCAAATACAGCAAGATATAAATTTTTCTCAAGTGCACATGGATCATTCTCCAAGATTGACCACATGCTAGGCCACAAAAGAAGTCTCAATGAATTCAGAAAGATGAAAATCATACAAAATAATTTCTCTGACCACAGTGGAGTGATGCTGGAAATCTGCAAGATTGGCACCAAGATATGGAAGTTAAACAACACACTCTTAGAAAAACAGTGGGTTAAGGAGAAAATCTCAACAGAAATCAATAACTACCTTGAAACTAATGAAAATGATAACACAACATATTCAAACTTATGGGATGCCACAAAAGCTGTACTGAGAGTGAAATTCATAGTCATAAATTCATACATCAAAAAGATGAAAGCACTAAAATTGAAGAACTAACTGTACACTTGGAGGAATTAGTAAAAAACAACATACTAACCCCAAAGAAAGAAAGAAGAAAGGAAGAAATAACAAAGATCAGAGCAGAAAAAAATGAAATAGAAACTAGGAAAGCACTTGAGAAAATAAACAAAAAGAAGAGCTGGTTTTTTGAGATCTATAAAACTGACAACCTCTTTGCTAGACTAGCAAAGAAAAAAAGAGAGAAGATGCAAATACACAAAATAGGAAATGAGAAGGGTGATATCATCACTGACCCCACTGAAATAAAGGCTATCATAAGAGGATATTTTGAAAAACTGTATTCCAACAAATAAGACAATTTAGAGGCAATGGACTAATTCCTGGAAAAGCATAAGCAGTTTTTATGGACAAAAGAAGAAATCAATGATCTCAACAAACCCTCTCAACTGGGAGAGAATGGCCTCTTCAACAAACGGTGCCTGGAGAACTGGATACCCATATGTAAAAGAATGAAAGAGGATTACCAACTTACACCTTATACAAAAATCTACTCAAGATGGATCAAAGACCTAAATATAAGACCCAAGGCCATAGAGACCTTGGAAAGCAATGTAGGGAACCATCTACAGGACCTTGTAATAGGATATGGCTTCATGAACTTCACACCCAAAGCACGAACAGCAAAAGAACAAATAGATAAATAGGACTTCTTCAAAATTAAAGCCTTCTGCACCTCAAAGGAGTTTGTCAGGAAAGTGAAGAGAGAGCCTACACAATGGGAGAAAATATTTGGTAGCCATATACCTGATAGGAGACTTATATCTTGCATATACAAAGAGATCCTATATCTTGAAAAGAAAAAGAAAAACAGCCCGTTTAAAAAATGGGGAAAAGATTTGAACAGACACTTCTCCAAAGATGATATACAAATGGCTAAAAAAAAAAACATGAAAAAATGCTCAAAATCCCTAGCTATTAGGGAAATGCAGATCAAAACAACAATGAGATACCATCTTACTCCCATAAGACTGGCAGCTATCAAAAAATCAGAACACTGCAATTGTTGCAGAGCATGTGAAGGAATGGGAACACTCATCCACTGCTGGTGGGAATGCAGAAGGATCCAGCCATTCTGGAGGACTGTTTGGCAGTTTCTCAAAAAACTAGCTATAGATTTGCCATATGACCCAGCCATTCCACTGCTGGGTATATACCCAGAAGATCTAAAAACAAGGACACAAACTGATATATGCACACCAAAGCTCATAGCAGCACTATTCACTATTGCCAAAAGTTGGAATCAACCCAAATGCCCATCAATGGATGAATGGATAAATAAAATGTGGTATATACATACAATGGAATACTACTCAGCTATACGAACAAATACAGAACAAACACATGTGATAACTTGGATGAATCTTGAGAACCTTATGTTGAGTGAAGCAACCCAGGCATTGAAGGACAAATACTACATGACCTCTCTGATATGAAATAAGTAAACCAAGCTGTCTCAGAGAGTTAGAGACTGGATGATAAACTTTAAGGTAGTTGGAGGGGAGAGGAAGGTTGTCAGCTGACAGCTACTTGGGTGAAATCTATGATAAGCTGGAGGTAAGTATTAGTACAGGCATAGGGATACCTTTGGGTGGGGCTGTGTGGGCTTTAGGGGCGCTAGGGATGGGAGGATGGGTCAGATTGCCCAAGAATTTGGGGAGAGGGTGAGAGGAACATTTGATCATGGGAGATTGTCAGGTATGTGGTTGAAATTGTGGTGCAGAGAAAACTCTTTAGAGAATGTAATATGGAGGGTTGCCTGTTGGGATGCTTAAGGGGGTTATCTGGCATAGGGCAAGCTTTTGGGGAGTGTGTGAGTGCTCATTTTGTCATAGTGGATTATATCATTGGGTGAAGAGCCATACAATGAGAGTGAAAGTATACCCACATCCTGGGGAAGACCGATGTTCTCAAACAGAGGGAACTGTATCTCTTGAGAGAATCGGAGGCTCCCAGTGGGTTAGAGCAGTCAAGTATGTCAAGCCCCCAACGTTTTTGCAAGTATCTCTGAATATGGTTCCTCAATATGAAGATTAATTGTCATGGTGGGCCCTGAGGGAAGGGGGAAAAAGGTGTTGATTACATGGAATTAGGGTAACTGTGGGGCAATGGAAGTGTTCCACAAGATCATGCCGTTATGGATATAGGTCATGTTAAAATACACCAAAAACGTATAAAAGTCTATCAGCTAAAATGTAGATGATAACATAAAACATAAGATAACTATAAATTTAGAAAATTGTATAGTCTAAAATATAAACCATAATGTAAACCCAAATGAAACCATGTTTGAAAGTTATCATTTCAATATCTGTACATTGGCTGCAGCAAATATAATATGAACATGTACAAAGATCACTGTTAGGGAAGGGACAAAGGGTTTGATAATGGATATGTGTGAGTACCATATACTGTATATGTGAATTACTGTGACCTAAAACTTATCTCAAGAGAAACTTAATAATCAGGAAAAAAAGAAAGAAAGAAAGGAGGTAGACACTGAGGAAGAAATGGAAGAAATTTCCTTGCCACTGTACATATAGGGCTATACCTGTAACAGCGATGAAAGGCAAAATGTCAAAAAACAAAGCTTTTTCATTTTTTTCATTTCTTTGATACCCCAATTTATTTCTCCTTTATTTAATTTTTCTAAATTTCTATGTATTCTAGACCTAAACTTTAAATCCATCACTCTATACCATTTTTCTATTCATGGAATCTGGCAATATATAGGGTTTCCTTTTTGAATAAGTTTTGGATTACAGAGAGGTTCAACTATGGTGGGGGAGGAGCACTTGTGTGGGGTGTCATTGGTGGGGGGCACACAGTTGGGAGGGATTCTCCAGGGCATGTATACAGGGTACATAGAAAGGTTTGGATATTTTCATAGTGGTTTCAGTTGGAAATGACAGATGAGAGAGTGCTAAATTCCTGACCAGGGGATCTCTATCACTTTCCCCAATGGAAAAACAACAATCCCCCAAGTTCAATGGCAAAGACCAATAAAGATGGATGGTCCAACAATGAGCCCTTGATACTGACAGCTCCAATTATGAGTCTGTGTGCCTGAAATGTGAACTAGGCCTGTAGCTGTGGGTTGCCTAAGAGTTACCTCCTGAGAGCCTCCATGTTGCTCAAATGTGGTCACTCTCTAAGCCAAACTCAGCATGTAGATGCATTGCTTTCCCCCCAGCATGGGACATGACTCCCAGGGATGAGCCTCCCTGGCACCGAGGGATTACTACCAAGAACCAACTGATGATATAACTACAAAAAGACCATGAGCAAAGAGGTCAACTCAGACCAGCAGAATATCTCAGCCTACATGTAATATCAGGTGCTAAAAATTGCATTTTGACTTTGGATGAAAAGGGGGAAATGGAAAGGACAAGTGAGTCTATATGGCTAAGAATCTCCAAAAGAGAGACAGGAGGTCATCAGGGGGTGATGCTTATGCATGCCTCAGTAGGGTACCAGACACAGCCAAGGTAGATGGAAACCCAGGTGCTGGTTCTCCTGAGGGCAGCAGTGACCCACAGGTTCTATGGTCAAGGCAGATGGCTCTGGAGTTCAGGACCATGTCAGTTGGCTCTACTTTAGAGTTTGTGTTCCTGAGTGTGATGGAGTTGGACTCAGATATAACCTTTCTACACATGCCTCTTCTGTTACTTTTACTGGTTCTGCGGTTGGTGTTTGGGTTGGTGTATACTCAGGAGACCTGAATCTCTAAACTGTCCATGTGACAGCTAGGCCCTGGGCCTCAGCAGACTTGCAGCTCCTACCTTCTGGTTTCTTGGACTTACCCTGGCCAGCTGACAGAGAGGAGAAGAGGGTCAACCACCACACCAGGGAGCCAAGAGTGCCTACAGCTGGCAGCAGGAGAATTGCATTCATCATCCATGTGGAATCTAAACCCCCTCTTGATGTAGAGAGAGACTGGACATAGGCATTCCAGGTCCACAAGATGGAGGAGTAGAGTACGGATTAGAGTGGACTTACTGGTGTTCTGCTGGGGAACTATTGTGATTAGTAAGGGAAGAAGTTGTAGTAGTGATGTGGAGAGGGTGGCCATGGTGGCTGTTGATGGTCAGGAGAGGGAAGAAGAGATATGTTGTGGGGACATTTTCAGGATTTGGAGTTGTCCTAAGTGGTGCTGCAGGGACAGATACTGGGTGTTGTGTGTCCTGTCTTGTCCCACTGGGTGGACTGGGGGGAGAGTGTGGACTACAATGTGGACCACTGTCCATGTGCTCTAGTGGTTCTCCAGAATGTATTCGCCAGGTGCAGTGGATGTGCCACAATGATGGAAGAGTTTGTTGATGTAGGAGGGTGGTGTGGGTGGAGTGGGGGGTATATGAGGACCTCATATTTTTTTAATGTAACATTTGAAAGAAAATAAAGAAAAAAAGCGATGTCTATCCTACCAAAACTGACCTACAGATTCAATGCAATCCCAATAAAAATCAACACAGCATTCTTTAATGAACCAGAGAAACTAACTATGAAAGTTACTTGGAAAGGAAAGAGGCCCTGAATAGCCAATAATTTATTGAAGAAGAAAAATGAAACTGGAGGAACCACACTACCTGACTTCAAAACATACTACAAAGCTACAGTAGTGAAAAGAGTATGGTATTGGCACAAGGATAGACACACTACCAATGGAACCTAATATATGTTTTGAGAGCTTTAATTACTTGTTCAATGTTCTCCTCCTCTTCTTGGTTTTTAATTTGTTCATTGGATTTGCCCATGTTTTCCAGATTATTGGTTTGCTTTGTAGATTTTGTTACTGTCTGCCCATCATTTTATCTTGATGGCTTTAATCAGTTCCTTCGCTTCTTTGTCTTGTCTTGGGATTTAATTATTTTTTGTTTTTGCATGTGTGTTAAGTCTTCTCTTTGTCACTTTGTTCTTCTTGTTCTATTTCCTTGTTTTTGGCTAAGTTCACTTGAAGGAAAATATTAGGGCCAGAGAAAGCAAAAGAAGTAAGAAAAGAAAATGTTTAATAGTAGTATTGATAGTAAATATTAACAGAGGAAACTTGTGAGATCTAGGAGAATGGATATTAGACTCATGTAAGCTGCGTAGAGTTATACAGTAAGAAAAGCAGAGTACATATAATGAGACAGTAAACTGAATATGTGGAGGAATATAATATAAATTAGAAGGCCAGTGTGTTCAGGAGAGAGGGAAAGAGAAAAGAAAGAACAATAATATAAAAAGTGACTGTAAGACAGACAACACAACAAAGGTATTTGAAATAAAAGTCAGAAAAATTGGGAGCCAAACAAAGAGAGGTGGAATGTAAAAGAAACAATAAATGATGGAGGGTAGAAAGATTAGAGGAAAGGGGGAACAGTGTTGGTGGCCAAAATCAGTACACACAGAAAAGAGGAAATGGAGGATGAGGAAACACAGCAAATGTGAAGCACTCCCTACAACACCTAATTTTTTTAAAAATTAAAAAGAAAGGAAAGAAAGAAAGAAAAGAAAGGAAGGGACAAAAGGAGGGGGAGCAATCAAGAAAAAGAAAAAGAGAAAAGAAAGAAAGAAAGAAGAAAGGGCATTGGGATAAAGAGGAAGGAAAAAGAAGAAGACAAACCCCGCAAAAGACCAAGGTTTCAAGCAAGGACTCCTCTTTGCAGTTAAATAAAATGCTTAGGAATCTGATGTTCCCCCTTTCTCCCTTCCTCACTTCCCTCTCTCCCAGGGCAGCAGGAAAGCTGTGTGAGGGATCCAGTAGGAGATTCAAGTGGGTCCTTGGTGAACCAGTTCAGTACAGAAAACAGTGACTCTTAATTTCCAGAGAGAGACCACCCACACCTCACCAGGAACCCCAAATATGCTACTGGAAGCTTGGAAAGCATGTCCTAAAATCCCTCTCCCCTAGGTATGCTACAGGAGGGTTAGTTGATATTCTGACTCCACCTTCTCCCAGACCAAGTTTCCTACCCCAGGGCATTTAGGTAAATTGGGCTTTCTCAGTAGATTCACCTCTCCTTTCTTCCCAGGCTCTCCCCAAGCCAGCTGGTACATGCCTCCAAGCTTGAATAAAAAGGGGGGGGACCAGAAAATTGAACTCACACTCTTTGGCCCCTCTGCACCTCCCACCAAATCCCTCTCACTCATGGCATCAGTCTGAAACCACAGGGCCAGGGTAATCCTGGGCCTCAGGGAGAGCTGGATTTGGGAAAGAGAAGTCCGGGATATTGTGGACTCAAGGTATGTGGGCCTGTGGAACATGGGCTATGGGGGCTTAGGGGACATGGACCTGGGAACCACACATCTGGGGAAGTGGGACTTGGGAATGCCACTGCACAGCCAACAGTTTTCAGGGAACACTGCAGCTGCCAGTCCTAGGGGGAAGGGTCCCGCTTCCCCACAACTTCTGACCTCTGTGCTAGAAACTCTCAGTTCTACCTTTAGCAAGCCCTGCTTCTGTCACAGTCTCTCCAAATAGATGTCCATACACCTCCTGCCTTGTAAGCCCCTGAAACAGCCCACTCTGGCAAGACTCTAACCTTACTCAGCCACTTCTTTGCAGGAGAGATTATGAGGTTCACTCACTCAGACACTATCTTGCACTGTCTCCCCCCATTATCTTTTAAACTGGCTGTTTTATATTGTCATGGGCAATAAATTTTAATTACTAAAAATATAAACACAACTAAACACATGTTGATCCATCATAGGACTACTTGTTTTTTTGTTTGTTTGTTTGTTTTTTATGGATTTTGTAAAAATATTACATTAAAAAAAACAATATGAGGTCCCATTCAACCCCACCACCCCCACCCCACCACTACCCCCCCAGCAACACTCATTCCCATCATCATGATACATCCATTGCATTTGGTAAGTACATCTCTGGGCATCTCTGCACCTCATGGTCAATGGTCCACATCATGGCCCATACTCTCCCACATTCCATCCAGTGGGCCCTGGGAGGATTTACAATGTTCGGTGATTGCCCCTGCAGCACCATCCAGGGCACCTCTAAGTCCCAAAGGCACCTCCACATCTCATCTCTTCCTGTCATAGGACTACTTGTAACCAGTTACTTCTATTGATTGTACTGAAAAGCTACCCCACAGCAGGCAACTCAATATGTATATTGTCAAAATTTTTAAATTAAGTCCTTTAGATTCTTTCCAACCACCAGATGAGTAGTTACAACCCAAGCACTGGTGCACCTGAGGGCTACAGACACATACAGGCTCTACAGTCATGGTGCTGTAGTTCAGGGCATTGCCAGTAGGCCCTACTTTGGAATTTGTGCTTCTGCATGTGATAGAGTTGGACTCGAATGTGAACTTTCTACATATACCTCTTCTGTCACTTTTAATGAATATGTGATTGGTACTGGTATTGGTGTATACTCAGTTGACAAGAATCTGTAGACTGGCCATGAGCAAGCAACACCCTGAGCCTTAGCAGAGTTGCAACTCCTCTTCTCCAGTTTGTTGGACTTACCCAGGTCAGTTAACAGGGGATGAAGATGGTCAACCACCACAACAGGGACCTGAGAGTGATTACAACTGTAAGCAGAAGAATTGCATCCAAACACCATGTGGGATCTAAGCCCCATATCAATAAAGAGGTAGAGTAGACCTCAACATCACAGGGTCCACAGGATGGAGGATTAAAGTATGGATTAGAATGGACTTAATGGTATTATACTATAGAACTATTGTGTCTAGTAATGCAAGAAATTTTAGCATTGATGTGGAGAAAGTGGCAAAAGCAGTTGCTGAGGGCAAAGGAGAGGGAAGGAGATGTGATGTGGGGTCATTTTTGGGACTTTCAGTTGTCCTAAATGATTTTGCAGGGACAGATGTTAGACATTATATAACCATAACCTGCCATAACCCACTGAATGTATTGTGGGAGAGTGTAAAATACAATGTAAACTATTGTCCATGTGGTACATCAGTGTTTCAAAATGAATTTACCAAATGAAATGAATGTGCCACAATGATGAAAAGATGTTGCTGCTGTGGGAGGATGTGTGGGGAGTGAGGAATATGGGAACCTTTTTAAATTTAAAATATTTTTTTTTGTGATCTATGTCTCTTCAAAAAACACAATTAAACATTTAAAGGAAAACCTCAAATAAAAACTCAAATAAAAATGAAAAATAAAAATAGCTGCAGCTCTGAAAGTAAGAGCTTAAAGCCACCGCTAGGTGCTGCTGTTGGGTAAGAATTCTTCCATACCGATGTTTCCTGGAGGAGCATGGAATTGGTCTTTTAATGTAGGAAGAGGAACTGAGACCCTTCAGGAAAGTGACAATGTGGACCCCTGTCAGGTGGCTGCCTGAGCCGTATCTGTGACTGTGGTGAGACCCTCTCTTGTGCTGATAGATTACTTGGACAAAGTATTGCTGGTACTAAGAGTCTTGGTTGAAGTAGGCGGCCAGGGAATTGCATCATGTCTATCATTTTATCTTATGTATTGTTTGTCTGATGGCATCTGCCTTGGCTACCTGTCAGTTCTGGAGAGACCTCTCTCACTATTTTTGTGTGTAAATAGAGGAGGGGCTCAGAGACTTTCATGTTAAAGATCAATTACCTCCCATTCTCTGTCCCATTATCACTTATACTAATGCCTCTGCCTTTTCTGCTCTGCCCACTCATTATTTTCACCTATTAATGACCTTCTTTATTTTTTCCAGTTCTTGGTGGCCCAAACCAAAGCTGCTTAAATATTTGAGGACAGAATTATTTGTGGAAATAATTTCTGTTCACTTGAGTAAATATGTACAAGTGGGGTTACAGGACCATTTGTTAAGCACATGATTTACATGGTATGAAG
The DNA here is from genome assembly GCF_030445035.2 of Dasypus novemcinctus. Classification (NCBI taxonomy): domain Eukaryota; kingdom Metazoa; phylum Chordata; class Mammalia; order Cingulata; family Dasypodidae; genus Dasypus; species Dasypus novemcinctus. The sequence continues at coordinate 69,587,519 of NC_080691.1, forward strand.
CTTCCATTATCATCTAAACTGGTTGTATTGTGTTGTATTGCATTGTTATGGGTCATAAATTTGAATTACTAAAAAAAAAAAAAAAACAGAACTAACCACATGTTGCTCAGTCATAGGACTAATTGTAACCAGTTATTCCTATTGATTGTAGTGAAAAGCTACCTCATAGCAGGCAATTCCACACGTATATTGTCAAGATTTCAAAACTCAACAGTTTAGCTTCTTTCTGATAACCAGCTGAGTAGGTACAACCCCAGTTACTGATGCTCCTGAGGGCTACAGAGACACACAGGATCTACAGTCAAGGCAGATGGCTCTGGAGTTCAGGGCCTTGCCAATGGTTCCTATTTTGGTATCTGTGCTCCTGAGTGTTATGGAGTTGGACTAAGATGAGACCTTTCTGCACATGCCTCTTCTGTCACTTTTACTGAACCTGTTGTTCCCACAGGGGTTATTGTATACCCAGGAGACTTTAATCTCTGTACTGGCCATGTGACATCTGGGCCCTTACCTCAGCAGATTTCAACACTTACTCTCTGGTTCATTGGACTTTTTGAGTTCTGCTAATAGGTTGGCAAAGTTTGTCGATGACCACACCAGAGAGCTGAGAGTGTCTACAAATTGTAGGTGAATCACATCCATCAGCCATATGGGATCTAGGCCCCTCTTGATTTAGAGGGGGAGTGGTCATCACAATCCCTGTGTCTTTGGGATGGGGGAATAAACTATATATTAGTGTGGATTTACTCTTATTCTACAACAGCACTGTTGTGACTCTAGCAATCAAGAAATTGTATCAGTGATGCGGAGACAGCAGTCACAGGACTTGATGAGGGCAGGGAGAGGGAAGAAGAGGTGTGATGTGGGGTCATGTTTGGGACTTGAGGGGTCCTGAATGATATTGCAGAGACAGATGCAGGACATTATATATCCTGCCATAACCCATGAATGGACTGAGGGTGAGTGTAAACTACAATGTACAATATTATCCGTGCGATGTAGCAGAGCTCCAAAACATATTCACCCAATGCATTGAATGTACCACAATAATGAAAGAGGTTGTTGATGTTGGAGGATTTGGGGTGTCAGATTTTGGGTATAGGGGAACCTCATATTTTGTAATGTAACATTTTTTGTGGTCTATATGTCTTTAACAGAAAAGACATGGAAATTTGCTCCTGGTGGCTCTGGAGACACACATGTTCTATGGCCATGTCATATGGTTCTGGATTCAGGCCCTTCCAGTGAGTTCTACTTTGGAATTTGTGATCCTGAGTGTGATGGAGTTGGACTCAGATGTGGCCTTTCTACACATACCTCTTCCATTACTTTTATCAGGCCTGTGGTTGGCACTGGGTTTGGTGTAAACTCAGGAGACCTGAATCTCTGGACTGTCCATGTGACAGTCAGGCCCTGAGCCTCAGCAGAATTACAATTCCTACCCTCTGGTTTATTGGACTTATCCTGGCCAGCTAACAGGGAAATGAAGATGGCCCACCACAACGCCAGGGAGCTGAGAGTGTCTACAATTTCAGGTAGGTGAATCACATCCATCTTCCATGTAGGATCTAAGCCCCCTGTCAATTTAGAGGTGGAGTGGACATCAAGATCCCAGGGTCACAGGTTCTATGGTCATGGCAGATGGAGTTCAGTGCCATGTCAGTTGGCCCTACTTTGGAGTTTGTGTTTCTGTGTGATGGAGCTGGACTCAGATGTCATCTTTGTCCATAATTCTCTCCTGTTACTTTTACCAGAACTGTAGTTGGTGCTAGGGTTTAATATATACCCAGGAGCCCTGAATCTCTGGACTGACCATGTGATAGCCAGGCCCTGAGCCTCAACAGACTTGCAACTCCTACCGTCTGGTTTATTGGACTTACTCCACTCAGCTAAGATGGAGGTGAAGAAGGTCAACCACCACACCAGGGAGCCAAGAGTGCCTACAACTGAAAGCAGGAGAATTGCATCCAGCAATTCTTGATATAGATGTGGAGTGGACACAACCATTCTAAGGTCCACAGGATGGAGGAATAGAGTATGGATTAGAGTGGACTTACTGTATTCTATTTAAGAACTCTTGTGATTAGTAATTGAAGAAAATGTGGCATTGGTGTGGAGGAAGTGGTCATGGTGGCTGCTGGGAGTAGGGAGTGGGAGGAAGAGATGTGATGTGGGGGCATTTGCAGGGGTTGGAGTTGTCCTGGGTGGTGCTGCAGGGACAGCTACCAGACATTGTATGTCCTCTCATGGCCCACTAGGTGGACTGTGGGAGAGTGTGGGCTATGGTGTGGACCATTGACCATGAGGTGCAGTGGTGCTCAGAGATGTATTCACCAAGTGCAATGAATGTCTCATGATGATGGAGGAGGCTGTTGTTATGGGGGAGGAGCAGGGTGAGGGTGTGGGGGGTATATGGGGACCTCATATTTTTTTAATATAACATTAAAAATAATAATAGTAAATAAAGGCCAAAAAAAAAAAAAATCCCGGGGTCCACAGGATGAAGGGAATAAAATATAGATCAGTGTGGACTTACTGGTATTCTACTACAGAACTATTGTGTGCCACCAACCAAGAAATTGTATCATTGATGTGAATACTCTGACCACAGGAGTTGCTGAGGGCAAGGAGAGGGAGGGAAGAAGAGGTGTGGTGTGGGGTCATTATGGGACTTGGATTTGTCCTGAATGATAGTGCAGAGACAGATGCAGTACATTATATATCCTACCATAACCCATGAATGGACTGGGGGTGTGTGTAGACTACAGTGTAGACTATAATCCATGTGGTGTAGCAGAGCTCCAAAATATGTCCACAAAATGCATTGAATGTGCAAAAATGTTGAAAGAGGTTGTTGATGTGGGAGGAGTGGCCTCATGGAGTGTGGTGTATAGGGGATCCTCATATTTTTTAATATATATTTTTTGTGATCTATGTATCTTTAAAATAAAAGACAATTAACTTGTGCACCTGAAGGCCATGGAGACATACAGGTTCTATGGTCATGGCTGATGGTTCTGGAGCTCAGTTCCTGTCATTGCATTCTACTTTGGAATGTGTGTTCCTGAGTGTGGTGGAGTTGGACTCCAATGTGACCTTTCTACACATGTGTCTTCTGTCACTTTTTCTGAACCTGTTGTTAGTGCTGGGTTTGATATATACTCAAGAGTCATGAATCTCTAGACTGGCCATGTGCCAGCTGGGCCCTGAACCTCAGCAGAGGTGCAACTCCTACTCTCCGGTTCCTTGGATGTACCCAGGCCAGTTAACAGGGAGGTGAAGAAGGTCAACCACCACACCAGGGACCCAAGAGTGGTTACAACTGCAAGCAGGAGAATTGCATCCAAACACCATGTGGGATCTAAGCCCCCTCTCAATATAGAGCTGAACTGTATATCACCATCCCAGGGTCCACAGGATGGAAGAATAAAATGTGGATTAGAATGGACTTCCTGCTATTATACAGCTATTGTGTCTAGTAATGGAAGATATGGTAGTACTGATGTGGAGAAAGTGGCTACAGTAGTTGCTGATGGCAAGGAGAGGGAAGAAGTGATGTGATGTGGGAGCATTTTCAGGACTTGGGGTTTCCTAAATGATTTTGCAGGGACGGGAGTTGGACATTAATATCCTGCCATAGCCCACTGAATGTACTGTGGGAGAGTGCAAACTACAATGAAAACTATTATCCATGCAGTACAGCAGTGCTCCAAAAGGTATTCACCAATTGCAATGAATGTGCCACAATGATGAAAGAGGTTGTTGATGTGGGAGGATTGGGGGGGGGCATGGGGTATATGGGAACCTCTTATATTTTTTAATTTAACATTTTCTGTGATCTATGTATCTTCAAAAAATACAATTAAAAATTCAAAGAAAACTGACAAAAAATGAAAAATGAAAAAATAATAATTACAGTTCTGAAAATAAGAGCAAAAAGACACCTCTAGGTGCTCTTGTTGGATAAGAATTTTTCCATACTCAAAATTCCTGGAGGGGCAAGGGATTGTCCTTTTAATGTAGGAGGTAGGGCAGGGGACCCTTCATGAAACTGGCTGTGTGGTTCCCTGTACAGTGGCTCCTTGGGCCTCATGTGTGACTGTTGTGAGACCCTCTCTCCTGCTGATAGGTAACCTGGACAAAGCATTGCTGGTAGTAAGAGCCTTGGTCGAGCCAGGTTGCCAGGTAATTGTCAAGAGGGTATTCCTGGTTAAGAAAGTCCATGATTACACCAAAGGTCCAACCTAGGACTGGAGATGTACTCCCGGTCTCTCCTATGGCAATGGTCAAAGAAATGCTCTCTCCACTGCATCATCTCCATGTTTTTAAGTAAAACCTGGTCCTATGAATTGTTTGCCTGATGGCTTCTGCTTTGCTACCTATCAGCTCCAGAGATGCCTGTTTCCCCCCTTTTGTATGTAAACAGAGGAGGGGCTCAGAGACTTTCTTGTTATTAATCAATTAACTCTCTTTCGCTGTCTTTTTTTTTTTTCAGTGATGAGATGGGCTACTCAGACCCCAATTCCTCTTATTAATATTTCTGCCCCTTTTCTCCTTCCCCCTCATTTTCTCACCTTTTAGTTACCATTTTAATTTTTTCCAGTTTTTGGTGGCCAAAAACAAAGCTGCTTAAATATTTGGGGCAGGATATTTTGTGGATGTAATTTCTGTTAACTTGAGTAAATATGTACAAGTGGACTTACAGGACCATTTGTTCAGTGTATGATTTACATTATAAGATGCTGTCATTATCTTCAAAACTGGTTGTATTTTACTGTTTTGTATTCACATTTGTGATAAATATGAATTCCTAAAATAAAAACAAATAAGGGAGATATCGTTTGGTCAGAGCACCAAATGAACCAGTTAGCTCATATTGATTATTGTTAAAAGCCATCCCATTGCAGGCAAGTCAATATGTGTTTCATCAAGATTTCTAAACTAACCACCTTAGCTTTTGGCTGATCACAGCTGAAACCATGTTGGTCTCATTGCTTGGAAGAGGAATTCCATTGCAGTCAAGGAATCATGGTTCTTGCATATATTTCAAAACTAAAACAAATTCAGATTTGGCTGAGTGGTAGCTCAAATTGGTATACTCACATAGCCTGTACGTGAAAGAAAGCACATAGCAGTCAATGAAATGTGTAAGTTGCTTAGTTCACAAAGCTAAAGCACATGTTGCTCTTTCAGAGCACTAATTGTAAACCAGTTTGTTCCTCTTGATTGTAGAGAATAGCCACCCCATAGCAGGTAATTCAACATGTATGTTGTCTAGATTTCTAAACTAAAGTATACAAGCTTTTGGCTGAGCACCAGCTGAAAAAATGGTGTTCTCATTGCTTGTAAGAGAAAGCCCATCGCAGTCAATAAATCATGTGTGCATCCTTTTTACCAGCTACAGTGATGTTGGCTATGGGTGTGTGTGGGGGGGTGTTCATCTCTTCAGAGATAACCTGACCGAGCTGTGCCTTTGGGACAGTGAAGCCTGCAGCCCTGCCCTTGGTAATCATGACAACAACTCCAGTCCCAGAGAAGCAGTTTAGCAATGCAAACTCTATAAACTTTAAATATTCAGGGAAAATGCTAACCAAATGTGCTAAAATCTTATCTAGGATGTGGAATATATATGTTAATTCAAGCCTATTGAGCACTGAAGCAAAAAACCATCTGGCCCTTCCTCTGTATAAAAAGAAATAAAACTTCTTGTTCAGGGCTTGGATTTTGGAATGAGATGCTCTGAGCCCAGCAGGTCATAAATAAATCCTTTTTCCTTCCCCAAACTATTCCTGAGTCCTGGACTTTCTATATGCAAATAATTGAACCACTCTCAACTTCTACTACAATAGGACTGGCCTAAGGTGGTTTTCTTTGTTCCTGCTTAACCCAGGACTGGGAGACTGAGGCAGTAGTCTGCCAGGTTTCATTAATTGACATTTTCTTTCTCCCTGCTTTTTAGTACCTTTATATGAAAACTAAACTGATCCCTGTCTCTTACACAGTGTCACTCAATGGGAATCCCAGGGTTCACTGGTGGATGAGCCTCCAGAAATGTTTTAAAGTCCCATTCCATTGACCTGGACAAGATACAGCTTAGGGGAGAGGCCCATGGAGGACTTTCCTGGCACCAAACTCTGAGAGATTTGGAGCACAAGAAAGTGCTGGATTACTCTATGTTCTTGGCTAAGAATTTAATAACTTGCAGTTTAGTTTGTGCAGTAAAAAGAATTTACTGGCAAGTGGGGGGAAGGAACAGAGCTTGCTGAGAAATGGAAGAGAAGGATGGAAATATACAGTGATTTATTGCAGGCTCCTCTAGGCAGGCAGTGAAGGCTTTGGCTTTTGTGGTCACCTTTTAAGCTATTAATTATTTCTTCCCTAGTTAATGATAAGGGGAGGGTCCCAGATGTTACTGGTTATCCCACCAATGGTGGGGGCCAATGGGGAGGCTGGTTTGAAATATCCAGGGCCTTCCCTCTGCCCAGAAAGTGTTCAACTGGGACAGCATGGTTAAGGTCTTGGCAGGGTCTCACAGCCATGTTGTCTGTCAGTCATGCTGTCTGTTGGCTGTGTTGTCTGTCAGCCATGTTATGGCTCATCTTCTCCTCATCTCCCTGTATAGCCTGCCTCAGATTATCCAGTTCTCTTTAGGAAAATGGCATATGCACTTATCAGATAGGAGGCCTTTGCTGGGTGTGTCTCCTGATCAGTAACCGTGTCCACTAGAATCTAGTTGTGTTAGTGACCTTTTTGAAAAAATCATGCAAAGAGCTGCAATTGTCTAAGGGGCTTGTGAGTTTCAGGAGAGGCAAGCATTAGAGCCCAGCAACCACGGAGCTTGCCAGCTACTGGGGCCTGCAGGGAGTGACAAGAAAATAGCACCTTGCTGCTCTTCTACCTGTCTGGAGCTGCCATGACTTCCCTGCAATGCCTGCCCTACCTCCTCAGGGCAGCACTTCTGCCTGCCAGTGCCTCAGGCAAGGCCTGCCTGAGCTAGACAGGAGAGAGGGAGGGGGTACATATGTGTATGCACAGGTGTGGCAGCTGCAGGGGAAAAGGGAGCTTGAAGGGAGGCAAGCAAATGCGCCGAGGCTATGATGACTGCTGGAAGGCGGGGCCACAGAGCCTGCCAGGGAGCTGCCGCCATGTTGCTCTTCCACCTGTCTGAGGGATGGGCTGAGGAGGAGGGTTGGAGCTGCCACACGTTGGCTATGAATCCTGCCACTGTCCAGGCTGGGAATGGTTCCCTCCACACCCACACACACCTGGAGGGATAAATCCAGAGCCGGTGGTGTTAGAAAGAAATCTTCTGGAAGAAAATAAGGCTCACCCGATTGTGGAAAAGAAAAGAATTTATTCTCAATCTTGCAAGAAAGGGCACACAACCAGAAAACATGGCCGGTGTGCCAAACAAAGAAAAATGACACAATTTATATCCCTAATCGTAGCACGCAAGCCCTTCCTCTGTTTCTCCATAGATTGGATACTTCAGAAGTTACAGCCTATCTGAGAAGATCTAACTTTCCCACGCAAAAGTTTGTGATTAACCGCTTCCCCCATCATATTCCAACCATTTTAGTTTTTACCTGCTCCCCTTTGTCAAATCAGGAATGGAATTTAGTGCTGAATTGGTATTGACTTAGTTCTTTCTTGGGCATCTTTTCATTGCCTATAGAACTGGCTTAAGCTGGTTTCCTTTGTTGCTGTTTAACCCAGGAATGGGAGACTGAGGCAGTAGGCTGCCAGGTTACATTAATCAATATTTTCTTCTTTTATGTGAAAACTAAATGAATCTTTGTTTCTTACAATTGCCCCTCTTTCTTTTAAAATCTTTTTAGTTTTCACATTTCCGTTCTTCAAATTTTCTAAGTGCTATCTCACACTCTTCATCATAAGAATCTCCTTCTTTAAGGGGATACAGATTGTTTTGCCTACAACTCTATGGGCATTTGTTTGGTTAGGGCAGTTTCAACGAGTCTTTGAACTAACCCTCGGGCACATGGAATGATACAGCATCCGACTGTGGTAAGCACCCCAGCTGAGATAATGAGGGAAGTTAAGATGGATAGTGCAACCCCTTTCCATTTTCCAAAACAATTTTCAAGCCATCCTGTGAGTGAATTACTAATGCCAGAATTCTCTGCTAATTCCTCAGATAGGGCTGTTAGGCCTTGTAAAGCTTTAATGATAGTTCTGTCAGGGGCAGTGTTATTGGGGATGAATGTACCGCAACTACCTCCAATCATAACACAGACTCCCCCTTTCTCAGCTAGCATTATATCTAAGGCCATTCTATTTTCCCCTGCCATTCTGCTAGTAGCATCTAATTGTCCTGCAATTCCTTTAACTGCATTCCTGGTGTAATTAATAAATATCTGTTGGTTATAAATCTCTGTTGATTATAATAGATATAATTAATCCAGTCTACATTTTTATTAATGGTGACCCACCAGAACAAGAATGACTCAAACCCAGCTGCTACCTGATTTCTAGCCTTAAACTCATCTGGGACTCCTCGGGGAACTCCTATATTGTCTCATCCAAAGAACCAAGTAAACTTCTTTTCTCTCTCCCTCCCTGGGATGATATTCTCACTTCTTTTTCAAATGCCAAGGTGAATGGGATAGCCAATTGGACCAGAGCACAGGTTCCACTCCACCTCTCAGGCAGTATTGGTCAGAGAACACTCTTTCCACAGTACCACAACAGGTCTGCTCGAGGTCTGACCAAACTGGAGAAATTGTCAGTATGATCACAGCTTACATTCCACACTTATGTACACGAGGCCATAGTTCCAAGGTCCTGGAATCTTTTCCCCTGTCTAGAGAGACAAGCAGAGTGATTCCCTGGGCCCAGGCGGGAGGCAAGTATGGCCTTGATGTTTCCGTTTTTGACTGGTGGGAAGAGAGAGGACAATGTACTACAATTTTCACCAGGAGTAGCATTTTGAAAGAGAAGTATCATGCACTTGAACTCCTTTTCATGCTTTTCCATACCAAGTGGAAAGGGTACAATATGAGCTGTGGGGCGGCCTGTTGCACAAGCATAACAGTTGCTTTTGTTAAGACTCTCGACTGTATATTCAATCCATTCTACCCAGGCATTTATGTCCCCATATCCTGTCTCTATTTCTATGGTTTGCTTTAAATCTTCTGCCTTAAGTATCCTAACTGCTTTGGGATCATTTTGAATTGGGGAACTGGCCCTTGGTGGGTTTTCTGAAGGGTTAGCTGGAGAGGGTGTTGTCAATGTCATATCTACAGGGGGAGGAAGGACTCGGATACAGAACCACCCCAGAGGATCTTTACCTGTAACATCTGCTCCCATTCCATATACTCTATCGACCACTTGGTCCCTGCCACTGCTCCTAGTTTCTAATCTGTCTGCTTTCTTAATAGTTATTACTACTGGATTAGCACCGAAGACTTTTGCAGTCTGGTGGGGTATTACCTTTATAAAAGGTTATCTTACCTGTTAATGGCCTTGAACTTGGTGAGACCTATCCCATATGCATGGTCCATCCCTTATACTGGATAGTCCACCATACATCACCCCAGGAGGGGGAGGGGCAAGGAGGGGCTCGGCCATAACCATTCCCCACTGGCTCTGGGCATAGGTATTTATTTTCCCCACCCAGCCATCTCTGGTGCTCTAAATTCCCACAGTCTATTACTTGGCAGGCATCAAACTGCACCGTCTGGGACTCCAGACCTTCAGTCACATTTATAACTAATTTGATGGGGCTAGTTGCTTCTCGGGTTTGAAACATCACAGCTAGTAAGATTATTTTCACCTGTAACTTAAGATCTGAATTTCTCCTTTGGTATTCTGATAGGAGTAGGGCCATTGTTGACAAGGACAATACACAGCTCAACCCTCTCCCCCCCCCCCCCCAGTTATTGCTTTTTCAGTGTAATCTTTAAGGGATCTGGGGCTGAAATTATTTTCCAAGACTCAGATGAAGTTGTTGGGTACTTATCGTCGGGTTCAGGTAGTGGCCCCTTTACTCGAGTGTAATAAGTCCAGCCTTTTTCTGCCATTCGGACTGCTGTTTCAGTTGTCAGCAAGACTTGATAAGGTCCTTCTCAGGTCGGTTGGAGTTTGGACTCTTTCCACGACTTGATTAGGACCCAGCTGCCAGGTTGGTGTTGGTGGACTGGAAATTCAAGAAGCAGAGTCTGAGTGAGCAAACCCCGATGTCTGAGGGATGACAAAGTAGAAGACAGGGCCAGTATATAATTTTGAAGAAAGAGATCCTTTGACTCAAAGGAGGGGAGTTCTCCAGACTTCCCAGGGAAGGGCAGGCCAAAAAGCATTTCATAAGGAGAAATTCCCAGTTCCCTCCTAGGGGCAGTTTGGATTCTTAACACAGCTATAGGTAAACATTTAACCCATGGTAATTTGGTTTCTAAAACCAACTTAGAGAGATGTTTTTTTAAGGTTTGGTTCATTCTTTGCATTTTCCCTGGGGATGGTGGGTGCCAGGCTGTATGGAGGTTCCATGTGACACCTAGACCCTGCATAATATTTTGCAACACTCTGGATGTAAAGTGACTACCATTGTCTGAATCTATGTTTTCTACGAACCCATATCAGGGAATGATTTGTTCAAGGATAATTTTTGAAGTCCCTGATGCTGTAGCTGAAGCAAGAGGGTATGCTTCTACCCATCCTGTCAGGTGATCCACAATAACCAGAACATACTTTAATTGACCTACAGGGGGCATTTCAGTATAATCAACCTGAATACTCTGAAATGGTCTGAGGTCTGGCTCCCTCCCCTCTGGCACTTGCTTTCTTAAAACTTTCTTATTAACTTTCTGACAGATTATGCACTGTTCACTTATTTATTTGGCTATAGTATAAAGGCCCATACATACAAAATGCTTGAGAACCAGGTCACACATGGCCTGTACTCCCCAGTGACTCCCTTGGTGCAAAACCGCTAGTACTTCCCTCATTGTTTGCTTATTCAACATCTGCCGGGCCATCTGGGAGGAGCCACTTCCCTTGGCTATCTAAGGTAGCCCCCATTTGTTCTAGTTCTTTTACTTCCTTTTCAGAGAATACAGGGATTCCAATTTCTTTGGGGATGGAGGTTATCAGGACCATTAGTTCCAGAGGGAAACAGAGGGAAGCCTCTTTGGCCTTTTCATCTGCCAATCTGTTGCCTTTTGCTTCAAAAGTGTGACATTTCTGATGCCCATTTATATGTACCACAGATATTTCCCTTGGTAAGAGCAGACTGGCTAACACTTGTTTTACCAGTTCCACATGGACTAATTCCTTCTCTCTGCTATTGATCAATTCCCTTTCTTCCCAAATTTTTCCAAAGATGTGGACCACGCCGAAGGCATATTTAGAATCTGTGTAGACTGTACCATCTTTTCCCTCTAACAATTTAAGGGCTTGATTTAATGCATACAGCTCACAAGTTTGAGCTGACCAATCATTAGGCAGTTGGTCAGCTTCTTTCACCTCACAAGTTCGTCCATCAACAACAGCATAGCCATTGTGCCTTTTTCCAGGACCCTAGAAGACCCATCTATAAACAAATTTTCCCCCGAATGTAAGGGAAGATCCCCTAGGTCAGGCCGGACTCGGGTTTGGTATTCAATCAAGTCTAAACGATCATGTTCATGAGTTTCTACTTGGTCGGGACCTTTCCAAAGGAAAGAAGCTGGGTTCAGACTATGATCAATTGTCAGTATTAAATCGTCCTTTTCCATTAGAATTGCCTCATATTTCAGAATTTGGGAATCTGTTAGCCATCTTCCTGCTTTTTGAGACAAAATAGTCTTGACATGATGAGGGGTGCTAACAACTAAGGCCCCTCCAAAGGTCAGTTCCCTGCTTTCTTCTACTAAGAGAGCAGTTGCTGCCAACACACCTTGGCCTGAACACATCCTGGCCATCCCCTGGAGACAGGGTCCAGGATTCTGGAAAGGAAGGCCACAGGCTTCCTTTTGCCTCCCCATATCTGGGTTAGGACTCCCAAGGCTGTCCCCTTATCTACTGTCACAAACAGATGGAAAGGTTTCTCGAGGGAGGGAAGGACTAGAACAGGGGCTTGCACCAGTGCCTGCTTGAGCCCCTCTAAGGCCTTTACTTCCTCCTCCTTCCATTCTAACTTGTCAGGCTCCTCCTCCAACAGTTTTTGGCATAACCCTTTGGTTTGGGATGCATAAGAATCTATTCATAATCTACAATATCCCACCCATCCCAAAAATCTTCTTAGTTCTCTTTTTGTCCTGGGAAGAGGTAATTCAGTAATGACCTGAATTCTTTCTGGATTTATCTTCCTCCTTCCCTCACTAATGAGATGACCCAGGTATTTGACTTCCTTTTCTACAAATTGTAGCTTACTTTTTGCCACTCTTAGCCCTTGATCCCCCAGGAAATTCAATAAGCTCACTGTAGTTCAGACCACTATCTGTCTTTCTTCACCTGATAATAGCATATCATCTACATACTGTAAAAGGGAAATTTCAGGTGGGACTGCAAATTTCTCCAATACTTTTTCCAGTTCCCACCCAAAGAGGTTGGGGGATTCTGTGAAGCCTTGGGGTAAAACTGTCCACCTATTACCGCTGTTTCCTTCCTGTAGAGGGATCCTCCCACTCAAAGGCAAACAAGTCTCTACTCTCTGGGTCAAGGGGACAGGCCCAAAAGGCATCTTTTAGATCTATTACACTAAACCATTTATGATGGCAGGGGATCTTACTAAGGAGAGTGTATGGATTGGGGACTACTGAGTGTCGAACCTGAATGATTTGATTAATGGCCCTTAGATCCTGTACCAACCTCCAACTACTGTCCGATTTCTGAACAGGCAAGATAGGAGAATTGAAAGGAGACATGCAGGGCTCCAAGAGCCCATCCCGAAGGAGGCCTTCGATGATGGGTTGAAGTCCCTGCCTCCCCTTAAGGGGAATGGGATATTGTCTTTGACAAATAATTTCCCCTTCCTTTTTCAATTTGATTTTAATAGGGCATACCTGCAAACCCCCTTTATTCCCTTCTCTTACCCACACTTCCTCTCTGATATCTTTTTCATCTTCTTCAGTGAGCATGGCTAAGACTAATTCTATCTGCCCATCCCTTACTTCCAAATCCAAACCCATGATTACTACTAAGTCCCCTCCCAACAAGTTAGTCCTGGCTTCTGGGATGTACAACAAAGGGCTTACAATTTGATTGTCCGCCCAACAAATATTAGTGGGAGAAAGAATGGGGACCTCAAATCCTTCTCCTTTTACCCCTGAGACTGTAAGGGAGCTTCCAGAGAATTTGGTTCCTCTGGGAAGATGAGTCACAGAGGGTCGGGCTGTGCCAGTGTTCACTAGAAATGTAATTTCCTCCTGATTTGGGCCCACCTTTAGATTTACTAAAGGCTCCAGGTGGCCTGTACAAGTAAGGAGCCTCAGAGCCCCCTAATCCTCAAAATTCATGAGGGAAATTACCTGACTCTCTTTCTTTAAACCTGGGCATTCGCTTTTGAAATGACCAGGCCTCGCACAGTGACAGCACCCTGCAGAGCCATGCTTTCTCCCGGTCCCCTTATCTAAACAAGCCCATTTTGCATCTTTATCTCACCTCTGCCTGTTCCCTCAATGACTCATCTCCAGTCTTTTCCTAACCATTTGATCGACTGTGCTAATCATAGCCTTTGCTTTCTGTTTCTGCTTTTCCTCCTCTCTCCTTACAAACACTTTCTGGGACTCTCTCAATAACTCTTCCAATGGCTTATCCATCCATCCTTCTATTTTCTGAATCCTCTTCTGAATGCCAGACCAAGACCCTTTCACATAGCTGACTTTTAACATTCCCTAAGCCTCAGGATCATCAGGGTCCATCCCTGAATATTTCCTCACTTGGTCCCTCAACCGTTGCAGGTAAGCAGAGGGAGTTTCATCCTTCTCCTGGGCTACTTCAAAGGCCTTACTCAAGTTTAGAGATTTGGGTACAGCCAATTTGATCTCCTGTATAATGATCTCTAAGATCTTTCATTTGTGCTCTGTCCCCCAGGTCATTATTATCCCAATTAGGGTCTGTGTTTGGGAACTTCCTTTCTGCTGCCATTACCCCCTGTCTGGGTGGATGCTGCCTTTCCCATGCCTTCATAGCTGCCCTCCACACCATTCCTCTTTCTTCTCCCATAAAGAGGATATTCAGTATGGACATGAGTTCAGGCCAGGTGTATAAACTAGGGCCTAGGAATTGATCTACTTGTTCAGCCAGCCCCACTGGATCTTCCATTAGGGATTTCATCTCCTTTTTGAAGTTCCTTACTTCAGTACTTGTCAGTGGGGCATTTACATAGCCAATTTCCCCTGGCCCCATTGGTACTTCTCTCAGTGGATACAAAGGCTCAATGGAGTTTTGTTCTTTCACTCTCTTCCTCAGATGCTCTGAGGAATGGAAAATTTTGTATATCTTTCTTACACTGTTCCAATTCTTTCCTCAGCTGTTGGTGGGTTGTAACCAGTGGCGCTGTTGGCCCCGCTGGATTCTCCAGTTCTCCATGGCTTACAATGGATTCTATTGGACCCTCCAAGTCTAATGGCCCCTCTCCTGGGAGGGGAGGGGGAACATAAGGGGAGGGAGATTAGACAGGGGGTCCCAGGGTTTAGTTCTACAGCTTTTGTTTCTGCAGCCTTAGTTTCTGCAAGCTTAGTCTTGGGGCCTGGATTTTCAGCTTTTGTAGGATAGAAAGTGGTCCCCTTTCCCTTCAACCAGCACATGGCATAGTCAGACTCTTTGGAGAAGGGTGCTTTTCCATTAACATACAATACAAGGTCAGCACAAATCCAGTCCTTATCTGCTCTGTATTTTGTCCAGAATATGTCAGGCAGTAAAATACTTTCCTTGGTCCAGACACAACAGCAGTATTTAATCATTTTCTGCTTGTCTTTTCCCTTGGTCCAATCCATATCAGTCCAATGCCTTAACATCCTCCCTAGTGGACTATCTGGAGGAATGTCTTCGGGGGATCCTACAGATACCCCCTTCCCCTTTTTCCCAGTCAACTGACTGCCTCTATTTCCCATTCTGAATCTTGTCTGGGTCTCTTTCTTTTGAATCTTTTGCTTTGTCCATATCCGGCCCTTTCCCTCACAGGAGAAGGGAAATGTGAATTGGGACTCCACACTCACTTTCACATTGTATGTCACGTGTCTCATGCACACACAGTGAACCTCAGACTCATCAGAATTCCCGTCCACCAAGGTAATACTTAATAGCCTTTGTTCTTACCTTGGTCCATGCATGGAGTCACCTGGTCAACAAGAGGCAGATTTTCCCTTCCCTTTTTCTCGTCCACAATCAGCAGATCTAAGCATCTGTTCTCGGGCCTCTTGGCTGCTAGAGGCGAGGCCCCCACCGGTGGAGTCCAAGATCGCTTAAACAGCGGGGCACGCCTCCCTGTAGCCCACCACAGGGGTCCACTCTCTGAAGCCTCAGAATCCTGGGAAGCCCCCAAAGCTGTTAGAAAGAAATCTTCTCTTGGAAGAAAATAAGGCTCACCCGACTGTGGAGAAGAAAAGAATGTATTCTCAATCTTGCAAGAAGGAGCGCACAACTAGAAAACACGGCCAGCATGCCAAACAAAGAAAAATGACACAATTTATACCCCTAAGCGTAGCACGCAAGCCCTTCCTCTGTTTCTCCATAGATTGGATACTTCAGAAGTTACAGCCTATCTGAGAAGATCTAACTTTCCCACGCAAAAGTTTGTGATTAACTGCTTCCCCCATCACATTCCAACCATTTTAGTTTTTACCTGCTCCCCTTTGTCAAATCAGGAATGAATTTAGTGCTGAATTGGTATGGACTTAGCTCTTTCTCAGGCATTTTTTTATTGCCTATAGGACTGGCTTAAGCTGGTTTCCTTTGTTGCTGTTTAACCCGGGGAGTGGGAGACTGAGGCAGTAGGCTGCCAGGTTACATTAATCAATATTTTCTTCCTTTATGTGAAAACTAAATGAATCTTTGTTTCTTACAGTGGTCCTGCACCCCCTTCCACCACCTTGGAGGTGGTGCCCCTTCTTCACCCTCTTCTCACTACTTCCCCTTCAGCTCTAGGACTGCTGAGACCCAGGGCAAGGGCAGTCAGCCGGAGATAGGCAGAGCACATATGGGCGGGGTCACAGCCCATTGGAGGGCCTGGGGCTTGGGGCAGAGGTGCAGACCAATGAGGAGCTTGGGTCATCCTGCAGGTTATGACCTGCTGGGAGCTTGTAACCACAGTGTCTATTGGTGGACTGAAGGCTGGGTGGCTGCTGAGTCCACGTGAGGGGGAGGCGGAGTGAGCTTTAGTGCCCAGTGGCTGCAGGGGCTGCTGGGTCTTGGGACTGCAGCAAATGACGAGAAGGGAAGTGACTGATATGCTGCCCTTCTGCCCTGACTGGAAAAAGGCTGAGGAGGGACAGAGCGGCCCCCCACTTCTCCTGCAGTACCTGCTCCGTGATGCACATCAGCCCAAGGTGGGTCACCAGGCCTCCCACTTCACAGAGGGCATCCTCCCTGCCTCCTCTTGTCCTTAGCACCATGCTGCTCCCTGGCTTCCCTTCCTCAAGGCTGGCTTCAGCGTCAGGCCCCTCAGGCAAGGCCTGTCTGAGCGAGAGAGGAAGAGCTTTATGTGCTTGGGGGCAGTTTCCAGGAACAATGGGAATTCTAGGTAGGCGGGCTGTGGGGCCAAGTGGCCCTGGTGGCTGGTGGGGAGGCGGCGCTGCAGTGCCTGTCAGGAAGCCACCGCCATGTTGTCCTTCCTTCTTGGCTGAGGGAATGGGCTGATGAGGACTGACACAGCTGCTCTTGTTTCACTGGCAATTCCCACCTCCCCATGCATAACTTAAGGGGAGGTGGGTCCCCCAGGCCTCCATGCTTCACCAATCACAGCTCCATCTTGTATTGGGTTATAATATCACTTGTGCAGATAGATAGTGCATAGTGCAGTGTATTCAATTTTCCTCATTTTTCCCCCATTTTTTATTATGGAAGTTTTTTTTTTTTTTTTTAATTTATTTAATTCCCCTCCCCTTCCCCGGTTGTCTGTTTTCTGTGTCTTTTTGCTGCGTCTTGTTTCTTTGTCCGCTTCTGTTGTCGTCAGCGGCATGGGAAGTGTGGGCGGCACCATTCCTCGGCAGGCTGCTCCCTCCTTCGCACTGGGCGGCTCTCCTTACAGGGCGCACTCCTTGCGCGTGGGGCTCCCCTACGCGGGGGACACCCTTGCATGGCACGGGGACTCCTTGCGCGCATCAGCACTGCGCATGGGCCAGCTCCACACAGGTCAAGGAGGCCCGGGGCTTGAACCGCGGACCTCCCATGTGGTAGACGGACGCCCTAACCACTGGGCCAAAGTCCGTTTCCCTATTATGGAAGTTTTGAGCTTACAAAACAATCATGCATAACATGCAAAATTCCCATATATCACCCCTCAACCAAAACCTTACATTGTTGAGGAATATTTGTTACAGATTGTGAAAAAATATTATAGTATTTCCACAGTGGTCCATTGCATATATTTGGTGTATTTTTTCCATATGCCCCCCTATTATTAATACCATGTATGAGTGTTCTACATTTGTGATACTTCATGAGAGAACACTCTCCTATTTGTACTGTTAACCCCAGTCCATCTTCCACCACATGGCTCACTGTGTTATGGAGTCCCATGCCTTGTACATTCTATCCGAAGTGTATACTCAGTGACTCTCACTTTCTTCACAGAGTCGTGCAGTCCTTCCTTGTCAAGTAAACCTTTGAATGTTTTCATTAGTCCTTTCTCAATTTTTAAAAAATTTAAATTTCTTTTATTCTGTTAACATATGTACTGCATAAAATTCAAACTAAGAAACACTAGTTTTTATTTACAAAACTCAACACATAATAATAATGAGTGCAAATGTTTTGTGATACAGTTCTCATAATGAGAATTGCTTCACTGAGCTTATAGGTAAGTGTTCCTTATCTTCAAAATTGATTGCTAATCTATATCTGTGAATACTGATTGTGTGCATGAGAGCAAATAACAGGTCATGTGGCACTATCATTCTTTAACCCATGTCAGCATCAAATACCAGCTGATGAATAATACACTAAAAAAAAAGCTATGGGTATTAAAGGCCTTATATTTCCACCAGCTACATGAATTTTTCCATATAAGCCTTTTCCTGCTCCACACACATTTTTACCACCGTAAGTGGTAGCCCATGTAAGCAGATTCCACTTCAGCCTATACCAAGTTAGCTTTTGATCCATAACTTTGAAAATATTCTTACCTGTATTTAAGTAATTCTATGCAGAGTATGCATACAGGGTGATTTTCCATCACTTCCAACTCAACACTGAGGCACTGAACCCTTGTTGTTATAACCACAGCTGAACAGTCTGGACTCCACAGGAGCCAAGGGAAATCAGTGACAATCCTTTGCTTTGTCTTTTTTTCTCTTCTGTTTTAACCATTTATATGTGTATAATTCCTTGTGGTGCTGTTATCACCTCCCTCCCTTACCAAAGCTTTTTCATCACACAAAATAGAAGCTCCTTACTTCCCATCATCCACCCCCAAGCCTCTGGTAACCTGTAATCTACTTTTTCCTCAGTGAACTTCATTATTCTCACATCTCATATAAAAGCAATTCTCTAATATTTTTGAATCTTGATTATTCCACTTAGCATAATGGTTTTTTATGCAAACAAAGAATTATTCTGTAGCATTTTTCTCTGTTCATATCATTTAAAAATCAATTATACCGGTGTATAATAATACAGCATATTTGTATTTATATTCTGTAAAAACTGTCTTATATAGGCAATATCACCCATATTTGTGTTTGACATGAAGTTTTACTGTCACGTGCAGTCCCATGTTACAGTTTCTAGCTTTCATTTTAGTGATATCCACGACTTTAGACATTTCCTTTCCACTACTGTCCTACCCATACAATAGCACTACTAGTTTCAAACACCATGATGTCCTTTCCCCATCTCTATTTATTACCAAAGATTTACAAAAAAACTTTTTACCAATTATGCACAGGTTAAACCTCAGCTTTCCATACTCTAACCTCAGTCTTTTTTATGGTGATTTATATTCTAATTATTAACCACATGAATTTACAAATTATGTAAATACTATTAACAAAATGTTTTCATGGTTCACCCATGTTTCAGTTTTCATTGGAGGTACTTTTTTATAGCTGCATATTATTCTGTCATATCTATATACCATTTTGTTTATTCATCAGGTTATGGGCATTTGAGTTACCTCCACCTTTGGCTTGTGCAAATAGTGATGCTAAAAACATTCCTGGACAAGATTTTTTTTTTTGGTCTTTATTTATTTTTTTTAATATTACATTCAAAAAGTATGAGGATTAGTTTCTCATTGTATAAACACATTTATGGAAATGATTACAGAATACATGACACAGTTATGGTAGAGACAGTACAGAAAAACAAAATAGATATCTATATATACCCATTTTATTACATATTAAGAAGGAGTTCATCAGTCAACTATTTGGTCTCTCCAACAAAGCAATATTCTAAATGGTGTTATCTGCAACATTAAATAGAAAAAATCACATAAAACACAAGAATTGCTTTGAGATAAATGAACATTTTATATTTTCATTAGTAATTAATGCTGTTGTCCTAAGATAAACTGTCATGCTATTTCTAGCAATTTTTTATGGTAGATAACTTTCTGTTGTATGATTTTGTCATTGTGATGTCATTGTGATAACAAAATCTCTAATACATCTGCCCACACCAATTTTAGCAAATCTTTCAAATATTTCACACAGCATTAAAAATTATAGGACTGTTAATGTCCTTGTTGGAGGGAGTTTAGAGTTTGATTTGCCTTGCAGGAGAAATCTCATTTCACTTCCTGTAACAGCTTTTCAACCTTAATAATGTGCTTGTGATAAAATTTCTGAAATGTTTTCAGACATAAGCTTTATTAAATTAATAAATAGGCCACATATCACTAATAAAAAAGTTAGAGGATATTTGCAAAAATAACACAAACCCCATACAGAGAATCCTACATAGCCCTACCCACCTCTGCCACATTTTCCATATCATTATCTATCTATCTATCTATCTATCTATCTATCTATCTATCTATCTATCTATCTGCCTACCTGCCTATCTCTCTTCTCTGTATCTATCCATTTTATCCATCCATCCATTTTCTGGTCACTTGACTGTAGGTTATATATACCATGCTCCTTGAGCACTCAATACTTCAATGCACATTTCCTAGGAAGAAGGGTATTCACTTACACAACCACCTTAAATAATAAAGTTCATAAATTTAACACTGATATAAAGTTCACAGTTTATATTCTATTTTTTTCTTATGCACCAATAATGTCCCTTTGATTCTTTTTCCTCCCTTGCTAGACCCTATCCAAGATCATGTATTTTATTTGTCATTGTCTCTTTATTTGTACTTTTTATTCTTTTAACTGTGAGAACATAAATATAACATAAATTTCCCATCTCAACCACTTGCAAGCATACAATTCAATGGGATTAATCACATTCACAATTTTTCAGTATCCTCACCAAATTCCATTAGCAATTCTCCCCAAACAGAATCCCTACACTCTTGGTGCCTTATTTTCTCTTAGGAGGTTTTATGGTGAGAGATCAAATCAGAAGTGATAATGCCTGAATAGTGAAATGGGAGAGGGAGGGAAATGTAAATAAATATATAGATGTAAATGTAAATGTAAGTCTAGGTGGAATCTCCAGGTCCAGATGCTTGGACAGGAAGTGAAGAATTAGGCAGAGTCATGGATGACTTCAGTTTCTTGTCCTCCCTAAGATGGGGAGCAGAGAAAGAGGAGGTTGTGTTGGAGACAGAATAGGGGTGGAGAAGAAGACAAGTTCTGTTTTGCTATATATTTTTTCTTTAGATTAAAATGAAAAGAAAAATCTTACTGGAAAGCAGAAAATGGAAAGCACATACTAGCTAAAATTCTATTAATCCTTATATGAATTTATTTAAATTGATGTAAATTCAAACATTTAGTTTGTGATTGAATGTGGGGCTTAGTGTAGATGGAAATATTTTGTTCTTGATTCTGGTTCTCCTCTTGTATCTCCAACTACACAAAGTTTCAATCTTCTTCTTGAGCTTGTCTCTCCCCTTTCTTGCTACTGCCACACACATTATTTTTTTGTTTTTAATAGGTATTTTGTTTTAGAACAGTTTTAGAATTATGGAAAGTTTCAAGGATAATCCATAGAATTCCCCTAGTTAATAGATTTTTAACATCTTACATTTAAACAGTACTATAGTGAATAAATATTGCCATGCTATTTTGAACCAAATCCCATACTTTATTTGCATTCCCTTCATCTTAATAAACTTTTCCTGTCTCGGAATTCCATCCAAGTTACCACATTATTTTTTGTTCGTTTTATTAGAGAGATTGTGAGCTTATAAAACAATATACAAAATGTACAGAATTCCCATACATCACTCCTCCACTTGCACCTTACATATGTTACAGATTATGAAAGGAATAATCAGACTATGACAACTAACTATAGTCCATAGTGTACACTTGGTATATTTTTCCATGCAAACTCTATTAATGCTATGTATTAGTGTCATACATTTGTTCTTGTACATGAGAGAGCACTCTCCAATTTGTATTGTTAACCACATGGTTCACGGTGTTAGGCAGTTCTATGTATAACACATTCTATCCAAAGTGTACACTCAGTGACTCTCACTTTCATTAGAGAATCAAACAGTCATTCCCTCAATAAATCTAACATTTTCTTTAGTCCCAAAGAAAAAATGCCATACCCCCTGTTATTGACCCTTAGCATTGATATAGTACCTTCTTTGACATTGAGCCAAGAGAATCATAAAATTGCTTTTAGCTATAGTCCATAAATTACTGTGACTGAAAGGGGTGTCTAGGCATGTAAATGTCAAATGAAGGAAAGCTAGAGAGTAATCTAGGGCCTGAATAACATAGTGAACCCAGAGGTTAATGAGAATTGTGGTTAATAATACAAATATAAGAATGCTCTTCTAGGAACTACCACAAATTACGTCACTATTACATGATGCTAAGAATAGAGTGATGCATGTGAAAAATATAATTAATGTAATTTCTTACAGTTTTTAATTTGGGATGTTTCGCTTTTTGTTGAGATTTAGTAATACCTTAAATATTCTGTATATCATACTCTTAACAGAAATATGTTCCACATATTGTCTTCCATTCTGTACATTTTATTTTCATTTTATTGGTAATATCTTTTGACTCTCAGAAGTTGTGTTTCATGGGTCCCCAGCAGCCATGCAGAAGCTCTTGCCTGAGTTGGCACCATGCAGGCACATCAGGGGCCTGTGCACCCCCAGCAGGCTTCCACTTGGGTTTGGAGCCTTAACGTGCATGTGCCTTAGGGCTGCAGGTGTGGGAGAGGTGGTGTCAAGGGCCCATGCACATCCCAGCAGCATGGAGGCACAGGGGCCACCAGGGTCCCACCCACTGCTCACCCTGCTCCTGATGCAGTTCTGTGAGGCCATGGCAGGGGCCCCATGCACAGCGTGGGTGGTGAGGATGAGGCAGAGTTGCTGGCCATCTGGGCCCACTGGGCAGAGAGGGCATGACCATCTTGGAGGAACAGGAGTAGGAGGTGGCCCTGGCAGGCATGGGGTGGGGGCAGCATGGCCATCTTGGAGGAACAGGAGGCCCTGGTTGGTGTGGGGGTGGCAGTGGAGGTGGCACAGCCATCTTGGAAGAGTGGGAGGCTCCAGCAGGGGTAGCAGTGGCAGCAGCAGTGTGGCCAGTAAGACGTGCACCTACGAGGGCTGTTGCAAGACCAGAGCCAGGTGGCCAAGCAGCACAAGCTGTGGATGTCAAGAAGAACCACGACAAGATGCACAGGGACAGGTACAAGGGGAAGAGCAAACAGGCCCTGGGTGGCAGCAGTGTGACAGTGTCAGGCTGGAGGTGCAGCCTGGGTAGTGAGGGAAGCTCAGGTTGGGTGACAGCACACCTGCCATTTGAGAGCACTGGGGCAGGACTGGAAGGACAGGTAGGCAGTGAGGGCGGTGTGATCACCCAACAGCAGCAGAGACTCTTGGTGGAGCTGGGGTTTGAAGAAGGCCATCACTCCCTATTTTCATCTTTCTCTCCTCAGTTTCCCATTCTCAACACCCCTAATCCTATTACCCTGCTCTCACTACCCCCCCCCTTTTTTTTTCAGTACCCCTAGAGGGAAGAATTGAATGGCTGTGGATTGTTTGACTTAAACTGTGCTGAAGGGAAAGCAGTGTCTGGAGCTGGGCTTCAGTCTGCAAATCCCCACCCTTCCCTTGCTGCCTTTTGGTCTTGCACAGATGGTCAGTCTGCTCTTCAGCTTCATCTGTAACATAGGACACACCTGTTAAACGGTGTTGCAGTGAAAGAAGTGAGATATACCATTGTGAATGCTTACCAGTATCCAGTAGGTAGTAAAATTCATTAAGCCTTAAAAAAAAAGAAGGTATGTTTGATGAAGTCCAATTTAGCTATTTTTTTTTTCATTTTCTGTTTGTGCGCATTGCTGTAAAATAAAAAATCAGTGCTTACTTCAAGGTGCTGAAGTTAGTTACCTCTTTTATTTTAAGAGTTGCATGGTATTAGCTCTTACATTTAGATCTTTGATCTATTTTGAATCAATTTTTCCATATAATAATAAGGGGGTATTCACATTCATTGTTTTCATATGGATTTCTTGTAGTCTCAGTACCATATTTTGAAGAGATTATTTACTGTTTCCCCATTGAATGGATTTGGACATTTGCCAAGAATTAACTGCCCATAAATATGTGGATTTTAGTCTGGACTTAAATTCTAGTCCATTGATATATTTCTCTATATCCATATGCCAGTACCACACAGTGTTTATTACTGTAGCTTCATAGTAAGCTTTGTAATCAGGAAGTCTGATTCCTTTAAATTTTTCCTTATTTCAAGTTTGTTTTGCTTATGCAATACCTCTTAGAGTGCCTATGAATTTGATGATCAGCTTTAGCATTTTTTCAAATGCTACTGGAATGTTGAGAGGGATGCATTGAACTTGTAGATTCTTTAGGTAATATTGATATATTAATAGTGTTAAGTCTTTCAATTCAGGAACACTGGATGTGTTCCCAATTTGTTTAGGTCTTTCAAAATTTCTTACAGCAATGCTTTATACTTCAATATCTCAAGATACTTCATTAGTCCCTTGAGATTTCTTTTTCAACTCATTGAATGCTTAGTAATGTACTGTTTGATTTCTACACATTTGTAAATTTTCCAGTTTTCCCCTGCTATTCATTTTCAAGCAGATCCTTTGTATGATTCCAATATTTTAAATATTACTTTCATTTTATAAATGGTCTAACATATGGTGTACCCTAGAAAAATTTCCATATGTATCGTATACATGTACTCTGATGTTGTTGGTTGTATATATGGTTATCACTATTATATTTTTGTTGATTGGATCTTTTTAATGTAAAAATTTTTATGCCTGAAGACTCTATTTCTGAAAATAATATAGCCTCTGGGGCTTCTTGTGATTACCATTCTCATGGAAATAATTTTTCTCCTTAATTTTCATTTACATCTTCTTGAGATTGTACTGAAAGTGAGTCTACTGTAGACCACATTTAGCAGGATCAGGTTTTTCAGCCAGTCTGTCAATCTCTTTCTTTTAATAGGGGAGTTTAATCCTTTGACAGTTAAGACAATAGAAGAAGGAAGAAATTATATCTTTAATTTTGCTATTGGATTTCTGCATGTCATGTATGTTTATTGTTCCTCAGTGACTGCTATAAGGGTATTTTTTCCTTTTTGTGGCTTTCTGTACTGTACTATTTGGATTTCCTTCCCCTTTCTTCTGCTTTATATTTTTATGTTATTATTGGTTACCTTTGTAATTAACAATAACTGTTTAAAATAAAAAACCTAGTTGACTACTACTAACCTCATCTCAGTAATAGTCTATCCCCACAATACTCCACCTCTTCTTTGTGTTCTTACTGTCTTAGATTACATCTTTGTATGTTGCATACCTGCTAACATAGATTTTAAACAATTCTTATATCTCTAAGTTATGAATGTTGGGGCACTATTTTTAAATGCATAAATGTTTATTTCATCCTGTTTGGTTTCTTTTGTTTTGTTTTGTTTTGTTATTTTGAGGTGAAAAAGGCTTTAATTTTTTGTCTTTTTTTTAATGTTACATTAAAAAATATGAGGTCCCCAAATACCCCCCACCCCTCTCACCCGACTCCTCCCATAACAACAACCTCCTCCATCATCATGGAACATTCATTGCACTTGGTGAATACATCTCTGAGTACTGCTGTACCACATGGTCAATGGTCCACATTAGAGTTTACACTCTCCCCCAGTCCATATAGTGGGCCATGGCAGGATGTACAATGTCCAGTAACTGTCCCTACAGTACCACCCAGGACAAATCCAAGTCCTGAAAATGCCCCCACATCACACCTCTTCCTCCCACCTCCTACCCTCAGCAGCTACTGTGGCCACCTTCTCCACATCAATGCTACATCTGCTTCCATTACTAATCACAATAGTTCCAGAATAGAATATCAGTAAGTACTCTCTAATCCATACTCCATTCCTCCAGCCTGTGGACCCTGGGATGGTTATGTCCACTCCACCTCTATATCGAGAGAGTACTTAGATTCCACTTGGATGATGGATGCAATTCTCCTGCTTGCAGTTGTAGGCACTCTTGGCTCCCTGGTGTGAAGGTTGACTCTCTTCACCTCCCTGTTAGCTGGCTGGGGCAAGTCTAATAAACCAGAGGGTAGGAGCTGCAAGTTTGTTGAGGCTCAAGGCCTGGCTATCACATGGACAGTCCAGAGATTCATGTCCCCTGAGTATACACTAAACCCCAGCACCAACCACAGGACTGGTAAAAGTAACAGGAGAGGCTTGTGAACAAAGATCACATCTGAGTCCAACTCCATCACACTCAGGAACACAAACTGCAAAGTAGGGCCACCTGACATGGCACTAAACTCCATCTGCCATGACCACAGAACCTGTGGGTCTCTGTAGCCCTCAGAAGAACCAACACCTGGGGTTGTATCTACTTTAGCGGTCTCTGGGATTTTGCTGAGGTGTGCATAAGGGCGACCTGTATGATGACCTTCCCATCGCTTTTTTTGGAGATTCATAGCCATGTAAACTCATTTGTCCTTTCCATTTCCCCCTTTTATTCAAGGTCAAAAAGGAATTTTAACTCCTGATATTACATGTAGGCTGAGATATTCTGCTGGTCTGAGTTGACCCTTTTATTCAAGGTCTTTTTCTTTTTTTTTTTTTTTTTTTTTAAAGATTTATTTATTTTTATTTATTTAATTCCCCTCCCCTCCCCCGGTTGTCTGTTTTCTGTGTCTTTTTGCTGCGTCTTGTTTCTTGTTTCTTTGTCCGCTTCTGTTGTCGTCAGCGGCACTGGAAGTGTGGGCGGCACCATTCCTCGGCAGGCTGCTCCCTCCTTCGCGCTGGGCGGCTCTCCTTATGGGTGCACTCCTTGCGCGTGGGGCTCCCCTACGCGGGGGACACCCTGCATGGCGCGGCACTCCTTGCGCGCATCAGCGCTGCGCACGGGCCAGCTCCACACGGGTCAAGGAGGCCCGGGGCTTGAACCGAGGGCCTCCCATGTGGTAGATGGACGCCCTAACCACTGGGCCAAAGTCCGTTTCCCGGTCTTTTTCTAGTTACATCATCAGGTGGTACTTGGTAGTAATCCCTCGCTGCCAGGGAGGCTCATCCCCGGGAGTCATGTCCCATGCTGGGGGGAAGGCAATGCATTTACATGCTGAGTTTGACTTTGATACTGGCCACATTTGAGCAACATGGAAGCTCACAGGAGATAACTCTTAAGCAGGCTGCAGCTCTAGGCCTAGTTCTTATTTCAGGTGCACAGGCTCACAAGCATAGTCATTAGTATCAAGAGCTCATTGTTGGACCATCCTTCTTTATTGGTCTTAGCCATTGCACTTGGGGGATTGTTGCTGTTCCATTAGGGAATGTGATAGAGCTCCCCTGGCTAGGAACTCAGCACTTCCTCAGTTGTCATTTTTAACTGTAACCAGTATGAAAATACCCAAACATTTTTATGTACCCTGTATATATATGTACCCTGGAGAACTCCCTCCCAACCATGTGGCCCCTATTAGTTACACCCCACACCAGTATTCCTCCCTTGCCATTGTTGGACCTCTCTGTGGTCCAAAACTTCTCTGAAGATGAAGCCCAATATATTGCTAGGTTCCATTAAGAGTAAAATGGAATATAGTGATGAGTTTAAAGCTTAGATATAGAGCACATACTAATTTAGAAAAATTAAAGTAAAAATTAATTGGGATATCAAAAAATTAAAACATGAAAAAGCTATGTTTATTGATGTTTTGCCTTCCATCACTGCAATAAATGTTGCCCTGTTGGCACATTGGCAAGGCAACTTCCTCCATCTCTTCCTCAGTGTCTACGTCCTTTCTTTTTCTTTTTCTAATTATTAAGCTTGTCTTTACAAAAGTTTTAGATCACAGTAACTCATATATACAATATATGGTACTCTCACATATCCAACATAAGACACTTTGTCCCTTCCCCAGCAATAATCTTTTCACATGTTCATACTATATTTACTACAACTGATTGACAGATATTGAGACAATAGCTTTCAAACAAGGTTACACTTGGGTTTACGTTATGGTTTATATTTTAGGCTATACAATTTTCTAAATTTTTAGTTATCTTATGTTTTACATTATGATTTATGTCTTAGCCTATAGGCCCCTGTACATTTCTGGTGTAATTTAACATGTCCTATATCCATCCTTGCATAATCTTGTGGAACACTTCCATTGCCCCACAGTTACACTGATTCCACCTATTCAATACCTCTTTCCCCCTCCCCTCAGGGCCCAAAGTGACAATCAATCTTCATTGCCTTGAAGGGCCATGTTCAGAGATACTTGCAAGAATGTTGAAGACTTGACATGCTCGACTCTCCTAATGCATTGGGAGCCACCATTTCCCTCAAGAGATATAATTCCCTCTATTTGAGAACATCAGTCCTCCCCAGGATGTGGGTATACCTTCACTCTCATTGTATGGGTCTCCTTCCAGTGATATAACCCACTATCACAAAATGAGCACTCACACACTCCCTAGAAGACTGTCCTGTGTCAGATTCTCCCCTTTAAGCATCTTAAACAGGAAACCTTCCTTACTATATTTTTGAGAAAAATTTTCTCAATGTTATACTCTCAACCACATACCTGACAATCTCCTATGTTCACATATTCCCCCACCTTCCCCTAAATTTCTTGGGCCATATTACCCATCCTTCCATCCCTAGCCCCCTCAAGCCCACAAAGTCCCACCCAAAGGTATCCCTATGCCCCCATTTTATCCCTTCCCTGTACAAATACTTACCTCCAGCTTATCATAGATTTCACCCAAGTAACTGTCAGTTGACAACCTTCCTCTACCCTCCAACTACCTTAAAGTTTATCTTCTAGTCTCTAACTCTCTGAGACAGCTTGGCTTACTTATTTCATATCACTGAGGTCATGTAGTATTTGTCTTCAAATCCTGGGTTGCTTCACTCAACATAAGGTTCTCAAGATTCATCCATGTTATCACATGTGTTTGTAGTGTATTCATTCTTAAAGCTGAGTAGTATTCCATTGTATGTATATACCACATTTTATTTATCCATTCATCCACTGATGGGCATTTGGGTTGATTCCAAATTTTGGCAATAGTGACTAGTGCTGCTATGAACATTGGTGTGCATATATCGGTTTGTGTCCTTGTTTTCAGATCTTCTGGGTATATACCCAGCAGTGGAATGGCTGGGTCATATGGCAAATCTATAGCTAGTTTTTTGAGAAACTGCCAAACAGTCCTCCAGAATGGCTGGATCCTTCTGCATTCCCACCAGCAGTGGATGAGTGTTCCCATTCCTTCACATGCTCTGCAACAATTGCAGTGTTCTGATTTTTTGATAGCTGCCATTCTTATGGGAGTAAGATGGTATCTCATTGTTGTTTTGATCTGCATTTCCCTAATAGCTAGGGATTTTGAGCATTTTTTCATGTGTTTTGTATATCATCTTTGGAGAAGTGTCTATTCAAATCTTTTCCCCATTTTTTAAAAATGGCCTGTTTGTCTTTAGATATAGGATCTCTTTGTATATGCAAGATATAAGTCTCCTATCAGATATATAGTTACCAAATATTTTCTCCCATTGTGTAGGCTCTCTTTTCACCTTCATGACAAACTCCTTTGAGGTGCAAAAGCCTTTTATTTTGAAGAAGTCCATTTATCTATTTGTTGTTTTGCTGCTCATGTTTTGGGTGTGAAGTTCATGAAGCTCTTTCCTATTACAAGGCCCTGTAGATGGCTCCCTATGTTGCTTTCCAAAGTCTATGATCTTGACTCTTATATTTAGGTCTTTGATCCATTTTGAGTTGATTTTTGTATAAGGTCTGAGTTGGTAATTCTCTTTCATTCTTTTACATATGTATATCCAGTTCTCCAGGCACCATTTGTTGAAGAGGCCATTCTCTCCCAGTTGAGGGGGATTGGTGGCCTTATTGAATATTATATGGCTGTATATATGAGGATCTATAGCAGAACACTCAATTTGGTTCCATTGGTCTATCCTTGTGCCAACACCATGCTGTTTTCTCTACTGTAGCTTTGTAGTATGTTTTGAAGTCAGGTAGTGTGATTCCTCCAATTTCATTTCAATTTCATTCAAAGACAATTTCATATGTCTCTGGCTATTCAGGGCTTCTTTCCTTTCCAAATAAACTTCATAGCTAGATTTTCTAGTTCTTTAAAGAATACTGTGTTGATTTTTATTGGGATTGCATTGACTGTGATCAGTTTTGGTAGAATAGACATCTTAATAATATTTAGTCTTCCTATCCATAAACAGGGAACATTCTTCCATTTGTTTAGGTCTTTGATTTCCTTGAACAGGGTTGTGTAGTTCTCTGTATAAGATTTTTACATCTTTAGCTAAATTTATCCCTAGGTATTTGATTTTTTAATTTACTATTGTAAATGGTATTTGTTTCTTGATTTCCTCCTGAGATTGCTCATTATTGGTATACAGAAAAGCTACTGAGTTTTGCACATTTATCTTATAACCAGTAACTTTACTGAACTCATTTATGAGTTCTAGAATCTTTCTTGTAGACTTCTCAGGGTTTCCTATGCATAGGATTATGTCATCTGCAAATAATGAAATTTTGACTTCTTCCTTTCCAATTTGGATGCCTTTTATATCTGGTTCTTGCCTCAGAGCTTAAGCAAGTACCTCTAAGATAATGTTAAATAGAAGGGGTAATAGTGGCCATCCTTGTATTGTTCCTGATCTTAGATGGAAAAATTTTAGAATTTCAGCATTGTAAATGATGTTGACTGTGGGTTTGTCATAAATACCCTTTATCATGTTCAGAAAATTTCCTTCTATTCTGATCTTTTGCAGTGTCTTTATCAAGAAAGAGTGCTGCATTTTGTCAAATGCTTCTTCTGTAGGTATGGATATGATCATGTGGTTTTTTCCTTCAATCTATTTATATGGTGTGTTACATTGATTGATTTTCTTATGTTGAACCATCCTTGCATACCCAGAATGAATCCCACTTGGTCATGGTGTATATTTGTTTAATGTGTTGTTGAATA
Organism: Dasypus novemcinctus; assembly: GCF_030445035.2. NCBI lineage: Eukaryota > Metazoa > Chordata > Mammalia > Cingulata > Dasypodidae > Dasypus > Dasypus novemcinctus. The sequence continues at coordinate 69,618,280 of NC_080691.1, forward strand.
CAATTAGCAAGTATTTTGTTGAGGATTTTTGCTTCTAGGTTCATTAGAGACATTTGTCTGTAATTTTCCTTTCTTGTGGTATCTTTGTTTGACTTTGTTACTAGGGTAATGTTGTCATCATAGAATGAATTAGGCAATGTTCCTTTCGTTTCAATGTTTTGGAAGAGTTTCAGCAAGATTGGCATTAGTTCTTTTCAGAATGTTTTGTAGAATTCACCTGTGAAGTTATCTGTCCCAGGGCTCTTCTTAGTTGGATTTTAATGACTGATTCTATCTCTTTACTTGTGATTGGTTTGTTGAGATCCTCAATTTCTTCTTTTGTCAATATAGGCTCTTTATGTGTTTCTAGGAATTTATCCATTTCCTCTAAATTGTCATTTTTGTTGGAATATAGTTTTTCAAAGTATCCTCTTATGATAGTCTTTATTTCTGTGGGGTCAGTGGTGATATCTCCTTTCTCATTTCTTATTTTGTGTATTTGCATCTTCTCTCTCTTTTTCTTTGTTAGTCTAGCTAAGGGTTTGTCCATTCTATTGATCTCCTCAAAGAACCAGCTCTTGTTTTTAATTTTTCAAGTGCTTTCTTATTTTCTATTTCATTTAGTTCTGCTCTTACCTTTGTTATTTCTTTCTTTTTTTTCTTTCTTTGGGGTGACTTTGTTGTATGTTTTACTAATTCCTCCAAGTTTGCAGTTAGTTCTTCAATTTTAGCTCTTTCTGCTTTTTTGATGTATGAATTTATGGCTATAAATTTCCCTCTCAGTACTGCTTTTGCTGCATCCCATAAGATTTGGTATGTTGTTTTGTCATTTTCCTTAGCTTCAAGGTAGTTATTGATTTCTGTTGAGATTTCCTCCTTGACCCATTGTTTTTCTAAGAGTCGTGTTGTTTGACTTCCATATCTTGGTGCTAAATCAGGGCCTCTGGCCCTTGCGGATTTCCAGGTTCACTCCACTGTGGTCAGAGAAATTATTTTGTATGATTTTCATCTTTCTGAATTCATTGAGACTTTCTTTGTAGCCTAGCATGTGGTCTATCCTGGAGAATAATCCGTGCATACTTGAGAAAATTGTGTATCCTGCTGTATTTGGGTGTAAAGTTCTGTATATGTCTATTAGGTCCAGCTCCTCTAATATACTGTTCAAAGTTTTTGTTTCTTTATTGATTCTCTTTTGAGATGTTCTGTCCAAAGTTGCTAGTGGTGTATTAAAGTACCCCACTATAATTATAGAGGCATCTATTCTTTCACTTAGTTTTTCCAGTGTTTGCCTCATGTATTTGGGGGCACCCTTGTTAGGAGCACAAATGTTTATGTTTGTTTGTTCTTCTTGAAAGATTATCCCTTTCACGAATATGTAGTGTCCATCTTTGTCTCTCACAATTGTTTTGCATTTAAAGTCTATTTTTTCTGATATTAATATAGCTACTCCTGCCCTTTTTTGGTTATTGTTTGCTTGTAAGATTGTTTTCCAGCCATTTACTTTCAACCTCCTTGAATCCCTGGGTCTAAGATGTGTTTCCTGTAGACAGCATATAGATGGGTCATATTTCCTTACCTGATCTTCCAGTCTGAATCTTTTTACAGGTGAGTTTAACCCACTGACATTCAGTATTATTACTTTCAAGGAATTATTTATAGTAGTCATATTTTCTTTGGACTTGTGTTTGTCATATTTTGTTGGTTTTTCTCTTCTCTTTTTTCTTTTTAGTTGCTTTTATACTCTCCTCCAGCTCTGCCTCTCCTGTTTTTTTCTTTCTTTCTGCAGAACTCCCTGTAGTATTTCTTGAAGGGCAGCGTTCTTGTTGACATACTCTCTTAGGTTCTGTTTATCTGTGAAGTTTTTGAACTCTCCATCATTTTTGAATGCTAGCTTTGATGGACAGAGTATTCTTGGTTGGAAATTTTTTTTCTTTTAGTACCTTGACTATGTCATACTACTACCTTCTTGCCTCCATGGTTTCAGATGAGAGATCAGCACTTAATCTTATGGAGCCTCCCTTGTATGTGATGGTTCTCTTTTCTCTTGCTGCCATTAGGATTTTCTCTTTGTCTTGAGCATTGGATAATTTGACAAGTATAAGTCTTGGGGTAGGCCTGTTGGGATTTATGGTGTTTGGTGTGTGTTGTGCTTCCTGGACATGTACATCCATCTCCCTCAGTAGATTTGGGAAGTTTTCAGTCACTATTTCCTCCAACACCCCTTCTGTCCCCTTTCCCTTCTCTTCTCCTTCTGGGATGCCTATAATGCATGTGTTTGTGCATTTTGCATTGTCATTCAGGTCCCTAAGTCCCCGCTGGTTTTTTTCTATCTTTTTATTGACCAGTTCTACTATCTGTTTGATTTCAGATGTACTGTCTTTCACATCACTACTTCTCTCCTCTGCCTCTTCTAATCTGGTGTTATTTGCTGAGAGTTTATTTTTGATTTATGGAATTGTGCTGTTCATCACCATCATAGCCATTATCTTTTTGTGTATTTTTGCAATCTCTTTTGTATTCTCTCCAAGTGTTTTCTTCACATTCTTAATCTCTTCCTTCACTTCATCAAATTTGTCACTAATATGTTTTGAGTGCTTTAATATTTTGTTCAGTCTTCTGCTCTTCTTCCTGGTTTTTAATTTGTTCATTGGATTGGGCCATGTTTTCCTGATTATTGGTTTGGTTTGTAACTTTTTTTGCTGTCTGGTCATCATTTTATCTTGATGGCTTTAATCAGTTCCTTAACTTCTTTGTCTAGTCTTGGGGTTTAATTAGTTGTTTTTCCATATGCATTATGTCTTCTCTCTGTCACTTTGTTCTCCTTATTCTATTTTCTTGCTGCTGGCTAAGTTCACTTTGAAGGAAGATATTAGGGCCAGGGAAAGCAAAATCAGTAAGAAAAGAAAATGTATAATAATAGTATTGATAATAAATGTTAACAGAGGAACCATGTGAGATCTAGGAGAATGGATTTTAGACTTATGTAAGCTTTGCAGAGTTAAAACAGTAAGTAGAGTACCTATAATGAGACAATCAACTGAATATGGGGAGGAATATAGTATGTATTAAAGGTCAGTGTTTTCATGAGAGAGGAAAAGAGAAAGAAAGAATAATATAAAGAGTGAATAAAAGACAGAAACAGAACAAAGGTATTAGAAATAAAAAGTCACAAAAGTTGGGAGCCAAACAGAGGGAGGTGGAATATAAGAGAAACAATAGATGATGGAGGATAGAAAGATGTAGAGGAACGGGGATAGTGTTGGTGGCCAAAATCAACACAAGAAGAAAAGAGGAAATGGAGGATGAGGCAACACAGCAAATTTGAAGCATTCCCTGCAGCACCTAATATATACAAAATAAAATTACAAAAAAGAGAAAGGCAGAAAAAGAAAAAAGGGGGGGGACAAAAAAGAGGGGAAGCAAGCAAGAAAAAGAGAAAAAAAGGAAAAATAGAAAAAAGGTCTTGGGGAGATAAATAGGAAGAAAAAACAGAAGACAAGGCAGCAGTACCAAGAACAAGAATAACAAGAAAAAAAACAAAGTTTCAAGCTAGGAATCCCCTTTGCAGTTAAATAAAATGCTTAGGGATCCAATGTTCTCCCCTTCTCCCTTCCTCACTTCCCTCTCACCCAGGGCAGCAGGAAAGCTGCATGAGGGGCCCAGTAGGAGATTCAAGTGGGTCCTTGGTGAACCAACTCAACACAGAAAACAATGACTATTTCCAGTGAGAGAGAACCTACGCCTCACCAGGACACCCAAATATACTATTGGAAGCTTGGAAAGCGCATCCTACATTCTCTCCCCCTTAGGTGTGCTTGGGGAGGGCTCATTGATTTTCTAACTCCACCCTCTCCCAGACCAAGTTTCCTATCCCAGGGCATTTAGGTAAATTGGGCTTTCTCAGCAGATTTGCCTCTCCTTTCTTCCCAGGCTCTCCCTAAGCCTGCTGGTATGCTCCTCCAAGCTCAATTAAAAAAGAAAAGTGGAGGGTTAGGGTAATCACAGACCTCAGGGCATGCTGGATTCAGGAATGGGGAGTCTGGGATATTGTATGTGTGTCTCAAGGTACGTGAATCTGTGGAATGTGGTCTACAGGGGTTTAGGGGACATGGACCTGGGGACTATGTATCCAGGAAATATGGGGTTTGGGAATGCCACCGCACAACCAACAGTTTTCAGGGATCGCCATGGCCACCAGCCCTAGGGGGAAGGGCCCCACACACGACTTCTGACCTCCGTGTCAGAAACCCAAAATTCTACCTCTTGCAAGAACCCCTTCTGTCACTGTCTCACCAAATCGATGTGCAGACACCTCCTCCCCTGCAAGCCCCCAAACAGTCCACTCTGACAGGACTCTGACCCTACTCAGCCACTTCTTTGCAGGAGAGATTATGAGGTGCACTCACTCAGAAGCCATCTTGCCTGCCTCCAAAAACTATTTCATTCTGTTTTACTGTGCCTTTCATTAATAGATAGCCTCCTGTCTGGTCTTGTAACTGATTTTAGTTTTTAATTTTTTTTTTTTTTTAGAGAAGTTGATGGTTTACAGGATACCCATCCAAAAAATACAGAATTCCAATGTACCACTCTGTTATTATCACCTTGCATTAGTATGAAACATTTGTTATAATTGATGATATCATCTTTTTATAATTGTACTATTAACTGTCCATGGTTTAAGTTAGTATTAACAGTGTAGTGTAGATCTGTATATGTATGTATGTATGTATTTTGTTTTGTAAGACTTTTGAGACTTAGTCTATTTTGTCCAATATTATTATATCCACTTGTGTTCTCATTTGGCTAATAACTGTGTGGTTTTCCATCCTTTCGCTACATTCTTTGCTTGAGTAAATTCAATTACTCTGCTTTTGCAGCTCCAAATTTCTTTTCTTTTATAATTTCTATCTCTAGTTTATTCTGTGAGTTTTCTGTTTTCCTGCTTTCCTTTATTTCTTTCCATATGGATTCACTTAGGTTATTGTACATTTTTAAGATAGGTCATTTAACATCTTTCACTAATAGCTCTATTTTATGAGCTTCCTCAGGAATGTTTTCTCACAAACTTGTTTTCTCTGAATGGGTCATAGTTTCCCTTTTTGTTTGTCTTGTAACTTTTTATTGATTCCTGGACATGAAAAGAGAACAGGAATAAAAGGCCCTGCTTCAAGACACCTCTGCCAGTTTCACTTGAGGGGTATGGAACAATGGCTACCCTTAGTTCTGGTTCCTCAGTGGTCTCAAAAGCAGTGAGTAGCAATCAGACCATGTGCTAGTTTACTTAGAAAGAATTGTTTCTTAATGTGCACCCTGACATAAATTCAACTTCAAACCTGGGTCACAGTCTCATCTCTGTAAGAAATTTTACTAGGATTGTCTTAGTCATGGTGATATGCATTGTTATTCTTCATTTGTGGTCACTGCTATTAAACACTGTTGAGTTTCTGTGTCTGTGACATTTTTATCCTTTATTGACAATGATGTCAGAGTTTCCCCCCACACACATATAGCCTTTGCATGGTTTCCCAAAGCCATGATCACTGTCCTTTCATGTCAGGAGCCTCCAGCAAACCCCCAAGCCATCCATGCAAGGCCTTGCTCACACTTGTACCTGGCAGTTGATGTCTCCCCCAAAACTAAGTTAAGCCTCCATTTGGAGACCAGGATTTGCTGGTGATGGCCTGCAGGGCCATGGGGGGAGGCTTGTCCCACCCAGTGTACCCTTTGATGCCTTTTTGGGTGAACATCAACCAAATTCTCCAAATCCACTGCAGAGGACAGATTAGAGCCAGCTTGCTTCAGGGTTCTGAGCAGTAGATACACTACCTGACACAGGAGCCTCCTTTCTACCCTTTGCTGAGGCTCCAGACAGTGGTCCAAGTTGCACCTCCACAGCACCCATCCAGCATCTGCCAGGACCATCCATCTGTTTGGAGGCCCCACGAGGCAGCCCCCAGATGGTTTAAGTTTCTGGAAGATAGTCCCACAGCCAGAACCAAGTCAGCTTGCCGGGGAGCTCCCAGGGTCTTTGCCCTGAGCAGCAGCCGTCAGTGGTGGGACAGGGATTCCAAGGGTAACATGAAAATTTTCTCTCAGGCGCTCTTCAGTGGCTGGAGTGTTGCCCTCCTGGACCCTTCATGCTGATATTCCCTGAGAGGATGGCCTGAGTAAAAACAGCTGTCTCTCTCTGCCCTGGCCAAGAAAAGTGGTCTCATAGTTCTTGTGCCCTTACAGCAGTTCGGGCCTATTTTCCAGTTCCAACTGTCAGATCGCTTATTGTCTTAGACGTCAGTAGGACATTCTAAATGATGTTTTTCCATAGATGTCTGGATGACAGTAGTTGAGCATTTATATTGTCAAGGTTGTGGACTACTCAGGAGATTCCATTGTGCACCCACAGAGTTAGGTTGAGGGTTAAGCTCTGAGAGACAGTGAGGTTTAAGTTTATCATTAAGAGAGGTAAGAACGTGGTTGTGGTTAGGGTGATGGTTACAAAGAGTTTTCCTCTGAATCTCCTCTGGAGGTACCTGGTCAGATATGAACTTGTGTCTTGAAATTGTTCCTGTGACACTGGTACAGGTCTGTGGGCTTTGGGCAAGGTCTATACAACATATCACTTCACCTGGAAATCCATGGTGGAGCAGCCAGGAATTTTCAGTCACACTTCTAATGCCATTTCCTTCCAGATAGGTGGAATTTCTTGTGACAGGATAATCCAAAATCCTTTTCAATGCTCTTTTGTTACCTGAGGGCGTATGAATGCTCATAACATTTTCTAATATTCACATTGGATGATGGAAACTGCTGGACTCTGACTTAGGGGCTCAGAGATGGCACTGCAGGTCTGGCCTGGATATTGGTTGATGCTCCTTGGTTGTACGACCATTCTGAAAACTTTTCAAGTCCTCTTATGGTGTCATTCTCATGCCAGCACTCATGGAATCCCCAAGAGTGATCCAGTTTTGCTTGAGGGCAATTCGTGGCATAACTGGATTAGTGATTAGCAGCCTGAAAGTCCCACTCCAGTCACCTGGACAAAACACAGGTAACAGGAGAGGATGGTGGAGGTCTTTTCTGCAACCATCCTCTCTGAGATTGTCAAAGACCCCTTAGGGAGTTGGCACCAGCCCTTGCTGGGCAGGGAGACATTTGCTAGGAGTGTCTCCTGATCATTGGCTGTTCCTGACAGAAACTGGTGGTTTAAGTGCCCTTCTGAAAAAACATTCAAACCTCCCTTCAGCTCCTGGGGTCTCAATGAACTTGTCCTAAAGAAGAATACACCTAAACTCTGTGTGTAAGTGGTGGTCAGGTTGGAGATGGTGTCCCAAGATGCCTTCCTCAGGCCACTGGGCTGCAGTGTTCTCTTCTGCACCAGGTGTGGAGGCCATGCCTCCTGGCTGTCCAGGCTGGGAACTTTCCCCTATATACCTGCACACACCTGGATGGGTAAATTCAGGGCAGGTGGTCCCACACCACCTTGGCAAGGTCCTCCTGGGATACATCCCCTGCCTCAGAGGCAGCATCTCCTCTTTGTCCTCTTGTCACCCCTGCTCTTCCATCCTATAGGGCTGTCCATCAGCCTTCCAGGCTCCTGTGGCCACTTTCTCCAGATAAATGTTATTGTTTCTTCCATTACTAGTCACAATTGTTCTATAGTAGAATACCAGATCATGTTAAAGTCACTTAGAAAATATAGGGGACTCCCAGATATCCAACATCAAACCCTTTCTCCCCTCTCCATATTCTATAGTAGAATATGGAATAAAATAATCCATATTTTATTCCTCCATCCTGTGTACCCAGGGTTGGTGATGTCCACTTGACCTCTATATTGAGAGGGAGTTTAGATTCCACATGGTTGATGGATGTGAATCTCCTACTTGGAATTGTAGCCACTCTTGGTTCCCTGGTATGGTAGTTGACAATCTTCACCTCCCTCTTAGCGGACCTGTGTACATCCAACAAACAGGAGAGTAGGAGTTGCAACTCTGCTGAGGCTCAGGGCCCAGCTGGCACATGGCCAGTCCAGAGATTGAAGTCTCCTGGGTATACACAAACCCCAGTGCCAACCACAGGTTCAGTAAAAGTGACAGAACTGGCATGTGTAGAAAGGTCTCACCTGAGTCCAACTCCATCACACTCAGAAACGCAAATTCCAAAGTAAGGCCCACTGACAAGGCACTGAACTCCAGAGTCAACTGCCTAAACCATAGAACCTGTATGTCTCCATAGCCCTTAGGAGTACCAGTACCTGGGGTTGTATCTACTTTGGCTATCTCTGGGATCCTGCTAAGGCATGCATAAGCACAACCCTTCTGATGACCTTCTGGCTCTTTTTTGAAGACTCTTAGCCATATAAACTCATTTGTCTTTACCATTTCCCCCTTTTATTCATGGTGTTTTTCTAGTTGCATCACCGGTTAGTGATTGGTAGTAATCTCTCAGTGCAAGGGATGCTCATCACTGGGAGTCATGTCCTATGGTGGGGAGAAAGTAATATGTTTACATGCTTACTTTGGCTTAGGGAGTGGCCACATTTGAGCAACATGGAGGCTCTGAGGAGGTAACTCTTAGGCACCCTGCAGCTCTGAGCCTGGTTCAAATTTCAGGCACACAGGCTCATAAGCATAGTCTTCAGTATCAAGGGCTCATCATTGGAGCATTCTTCTTCACTGGCCTTTGCCCTTGCATTTGGATTGTTACTGTTTCATTGGGGAATGTGACAGACTTCCGTGGCTAGGAACTCAGCACTCCCTCAGTTGTCATTTGTAACTGTAACTACTATGAATATACCCAAAATATATCCAAGCATTTTATGTACTCTGGAGAACTCCCTCCCAACCATGTGTTCCCATCAATAACACCCCACACCAGAGTTCCTCCCCTGCCATAGTTGAACCCCTCTGTGGTCCAAAACTTCTTTAAAAATGAACCCTATGCTCAGAGATGTATTCACCAAATGCAATGAATGTCTCACGATGATGGAGGAGATTGTTGTTATGGGGAGAGGAGTGGGGTGAGGGGGGTGGAGGTATATGGGGACCTCATATTTTTTGAATGTAGTATTAAAAAAAATAAAGACAAAAAATAAAAAAAGAACCCTAATATATTGCCAAATTCATTTAATATGAAAATGAAATAGTAGTGATAGGTTTAAAGATTAGTAATAGAATGCATACTAATTTAGAAATACCAAAATAAAGTAAAAATAAATTGGAGTATTAAAAAGTGAAAAATATCATAAAACTTTGTTTTTGACATTTTGCCTTTCATCACTCTAATAGGTGTTGCCATGTATGTACAGTGGTGAGGCAGTTTCTTTCATTTCTTCCTCAGTGTCTATTTCCTTTATTTTTCTAATTTTTCATTTTGTCTTCAAAAAGTTTTAGATCATGTTAAAGTCACATAGAAAATATAGGGGACTCCCAGATATCCAACATCAAACCCTTTCCCCCTTCCCCATCAATGATCTTTTTACATGTTCATCCTATATTTGCTGCAGCTGATGTACAGATATTGAAACATAACTATCAAACATGGTTCCATTTTGGATTACATTATGATTTATATTTTAGACTGTACAATTTTCTAATCTTTTATTTTTTATTTTCATTTTTTAAAAGATTTTTATTTATTTCTCCCCCCCCCCCAGTTGTCTGCTCTGTGTCCATTCACTATGTGTTCTTCTGTGTCTGCCTGTATTCTTGTCAGTGGCACCAGGAATCCGTGTCCCTTTTTCTTGTGTCATCTTGCTGCAACAGCTCTCCATGTGTGTTGGGCCACTCCTGGGGAAGCTGCACTTTCTTTCATGAGGGAAAGCTCTCCTTCCAGGGTGCACTCCTTGTTCATGGGGCTCCCCTACATGGGGGACACCCCCGTGTGGCACAGTACTCCTTGCTCGCATCAGCACTGCATGTGGGCCATCTCACCACACGGGCCAGGAGGTACTGGGTTTGAATCCTGAATGCCCCAAGTGGTAGGTGGATGCTCTATCAGGTGAGCCAAGTCCACTTTTCAAATTTTCTGAATTTTTAGTTACCTTAATGTTTTACATTATGGTTTACATTTTAGCCTATGGAATTTTATACATTTCTTTTTCTTTTTCTTTCTTTCTTTCTTTCTTTCTTTCTTTCTTTCTTTCTTTCTTTCTTTCTTTCTTTCTTTCTTTCTTTCTTTCTTTCTTCCTTCCTTTCTTTCTTCCTTTCATTCTTTCTTCCTTTCCTTCTTTCCTTCTTTTCTTTCTCTTTGTTTCCTTCTCCCTTTTCTCTTTCTTTCATTCCCAATACCCTTTGGGTCCAAATCTCCAACTGCGGTCACCCCTCGGGCTGAAGTGTGGTTTGCTGGCCTGGCGGGGGAGCAGCCGCGGCAGGCCAAGCCGCTGCCCCCATAATAGGGTGGCTGGTTGGACTCACCGCCACCCCTGAAGGAAGCTCGGCATGGGCGCAGAGTGCCCTCGGGTCTCCCCTTCTCGGCAGCCATGCTTCTGCGGCCGCCCCTCCTCCCGGATGGCGCCACCCGATGCCTGTGGGGCAGCACCCTTCTTCTTCTTTCTCCCTGCGCAGGCGCAGGGTGGAAAATTCCAGTCTGCCCTTTTCCCCTCCCCTGACAGCAGCAGCAGCCAGGCGTGGGCGGAAAAATCCAGTCTGCCCTTTTCCCTTCCCCCGACAGCAGCGGCAGCCGGGCGTGGGCGGAAAAATCCAGTCTGCCCTCCACCCCAGCAACAGCAGCCACCAATCCCTAAACCCTGCCCCTTCCCCCAGCAACAGCAACAGCCAATCCCTAACCACCACCCCTCCCCCGTCCAGTACCGCCCACTGACCTTTCGCCGGCAACCAATCAGAACAGGGCATGGCTTCGACGAATCAGCCTTCCCCAGCCCCTATAAAACTGTTGCCTCTCCCTCAGTAAAGTGGACTTGCGTATTTACCTTGTCTCTGCGGTAGTTCTTCTGCCGTGCGCCCTCCAGTCCTGAGAGCCCCCGACAAGGGCCTGGCCTCCCTTGTCCCCAGTTTGTCGCCTGCTTCTCCGGGCGACCCCTTCATCGCCTGCTTCTCCGGGCGACCCCTTCGTTGCCGGCTTCGCCGAACCGCGCAATCCCTTGTGAGACCGATCCCTCGTCTGCTGCCGGACCGACCCCTTGTCCCAAGTGGGACCGACCCCTCGTCCCAAGCGGGACCGACCCCTCGTCCAGAGCTGGACCGACCCCTCGTCCGCAGCCAGACCCCACCTCTACCGACCGAGCAAGCCGCCGCAGTAGCAACAGCAGCCACCAATCCCTAAACCCTGCCCCTTCCCCCAGCAACAGCAACAGCCAATCCCTAACCACCACCCCTCCCCCGTCCAGTACTGCCCACTGACCTTTCGCCAGCAACCAATCAGAACAGGGCATGGCTTCGACCAATCAGCCTTCCCCAGCCCCTATAAAACTGTTGCCTCTCCCTCAGTAAAGTGGACTTGCGTGTTTACCTTGTCTCCGCGGTAGTTCTTCTGCCGTGCGCCCTCCAGTCCTGAGAGCCCCCGACAAGGGCCTGGCCTCCCTTGTCCCCAGTTCGTCGCCTGCTTCTCCAGGTGACCCCTTCATCACCTGCTTCTCCGGGCGACCCCTTCGTCGCCGGCTTCACCGGGCGACCCCGTCAGCTGAACCGCGCAACCCCTTGTGAGACCGATCCCTCGTCTGCTGCCGGACCGACCCCTTGTCCCAAGTGGGACCGACCCCTCGTCCCAAGTGGGACCGACCCCTCGTCCAGAGTTGGACCGACCCCTCGTCCGCAGCCAGACCCCACCTCTACCGACCAAGCAAGCCGCCGCAGTTGGCGCCCAACGTGGGGCAAGGCAACTCCACCACAGCCTCACTCCATAACCTGGCAGCCCCCCCCTTTCTTCTCACCTTGGGACTTCTCTCATGCAACACTGCTGCTATCTGAGCCTTGGCTACCTCATATGATCCACGGCGGTCTGGGAGAATCGCTGGATGGCTTTCTCCTTCCATGTCGGGGGCTTATACCGACCCGCTATGATTAAGAGGAGCCTTGGATTTCTCGGGAGTGCGCGCTTGCACGTCTGAAGTAATCCTACCACAGCCCTACGCCCTCCTCTCTTCTCACCTTGGGACTTCTCTCGTGCAACATTGCTGCTACCTGAGCCTTGGCTACCTCATACGATCCACGGCGGTCTGGGAGAATCACTGGATGGCTTTCTCCTTCCATGTCGGGGGCTTATACCGACCCGCTATGATTAAGAGGAGCCTTGGATTTCTCGGGAGCACGCGCTTGCACGTCTGAAGTAACCCTACCATAGCCCTACGCTCTCCTCTCTTCTCACCCCTATCTTTTCACTCTGCATTGCTGCTCCTGAACCTTGGTGACCTCATATGATCCACGGCGGTCTGGGAGAATCGCTGGATGGCTTTCTCCTTCCATGTCGGGGGCTTATACCGACCTGCTATAATTAAGAGGCGCCAATAAAACTCTCAGGAGCACGTGCCTGAGCACCTCCACCCCTGCCTTCACCTCTGCCTCCTCCCCTCCGTGCTTGCTCCCCTTTGCCTTGCTTCACTGCTCGTCGTTCCACCCTCCCCTCATCGGGGCCTTCTCTTGGCCCACGACCACCGTCGGAGTCCCATCGGCTCCGACCCCTCATCTCACCGCGCACCTCGGCTCCCATCACCGCGCTCTCAAGGTAAGGGCCCCTTTTCTTATCGGCTCCAAAAGGCCATTAGCAATGGGTAACATCCTATCTGCTAAGCAAGCCCCGCAAGTTCGGGCCCTCGCCGGTCTCCTAGACACTCACCGGTGTAAGATCTCTTTGAAACAGCTCCAAGTATATTGGGACCTTCTTCTCCCCTTTAATCCGTGGCTTACCACGTGTCAGCTTTGGGACCCGGACACCTATACTCGCCTTATAGATAGGGTCACTTTTGCTGTGGAGCAGGAAGGTAAAAGATTCCCTCCTGGCTTATTACAGGCAACATTAAGTCCAGAAGAGGCTTATTACAGGCAACATTAAGTCCAGAAGAAATCTTGAAGGGTATAATCTATGATATGCTATATAAAAAAGGATTTAAAAGCAGCTATACCAAGAAAGTAAGAGTTATGAGTCAACTGTAAATAAATTATATATTTCTGTTAATGTGTTGTAATTGTTCTGTGTTTGTCTGTCTGTTCATTCAATGTCAACATATATTGTGATACCTCCGGATGGTAAATATAAATTACTAGAAATCTTTAAAAGAGCTCTATTCAAATGGCCAAAAATTAAATAAGCACTTATATTAATACTTAAGTTTATTATATTAATACATAAGTTTAAATGTTAATAAGATATCTACAATTAAAAAAATTGTTAAGTCTTAATTAACAAAATTAACTGTACGTCTTCATAAAAAGTTGTTCTTGCCTAGATTAAAATGAATAACTTATTTTTCTTCACAGGATAATATAAAGAATGTAAAACTTATATGAATATTAAAAAGGTTAAAAGTTTGTAAAAATGCTAACGGAAATGTAATAAGTTTTGCAAAAAGACGTATTTTGTCCTAAAGTAGGATGGCTAATTTTTCATAAACTCTTGAAACTTAATTTGCATGCGGCAAGTGTAAAAGGTATTGTGATAACTTTACGTAAGGGAATGTGTTCTGTAAAGATAAAATTTATCTTCAATAGTTTACATTAAGGTATTAAATGGCTAATTCCAAAAGGTCATTCTTAAATATATATATAAAACTAAATTGATGATAATAATAATAAAAGGTAATTTTATAACAGGAAAGATTAACAGCAACCTAGCTCCCCTGCCAACTTGCTTTTAGGAAACGGTTTCTAATATTGCATGCTACTAAGTATTTAAAGAAAAGTTATTCTTAAGGAAACAGAAGATGATTTTGTCTTTGCAGCCATTGTCTATTTAGCAACACCCCTCGCTATCGGCCTAGCCACTGTTGCGCCGGACGATTGGAACCTTAAACAAAGACTCCTCCTCACTGTCATCTTCCTATCTATTGTTACTATATTTACTGCCCTCATTCTCCTTCGTTTATAAAGCAGTCTCCTACAAACCACAAAGCTTCTGTCTTAAACATACCATTCTCAAACCTATCCTCTAAAAGATCTTCTCACTTCCCCCATAGCCTTTAATACTTTATTTCTTCCTCATAACCTTTGCTTTCTTGATAATATTTTCCACCATCTGTCTAGCCGCTACCGCCCCAGAAGATTGGAACCTCGGCCAACGAATTCTACTCTCCATCACCTTTCTGTTTATTATCCTCTTTTATGCTTTACTCCTTATCTTCCTCCCATAATGACTTCACCAAGGCTCCTCTTGTCCAAAACCGTCACCCTTCTTTTCCTCACACTCCCCATTGCACTCACCAACCCCAGCCATCAGCCTTTTAATTGAACAGTAAGCCTCTGGCAGGAAAAAGTAATCCTCTCCTACAATGTCTTCGCTGCCAAGGAGAGATCAACTACCTGCAACGCGTGTCATTCGGGACTTTTAACAACAGATGGATCTTATAGCCGCCGAGATCAACAAGAATTGGACATTGGCCACCCTTGCTTGCAATGGCAAGATACCGCCCCCTAAATTGTACATTTATATCCCCGTCATACTCACCTCCCTCTTCAGCCCCGCTTCCCTCATTGCTTGCTGCCTCTTGGGCCTCAGCTACTTGTTGCTGCTGCCATCCTGGCCCTTATTTGAAAAGAAGGGGAAAATGCGGTCACCCCTCGGGCTGAAGTGTGGTTTGCTGGCCTAGCGGGGGAGCAGCCGCGGCAGGCCAAGCCGCTGCCCCCATAATAGGGTGGCTGGTCGGACTCACCGCCACCCCTGAAGGGAGCTCGGCATGGGCGCAGAGTGCCCTCGGGTCTCCCCTTCTCGGCAGCCATGCTTCCGCGGCCGCCCCTCCTCCCGGATGGTGCCACCCGATGGCTGTGGGGCAGCACCCTTCTTCTTCTTTCTCCCTGCGCAGGCGCAGGGCGGAAAATTCCAGTCTGCCCTTTTCCCCTCCCCCGACAGCAGCAGCAGCCAGGCGTGGGCGGAAAAATCCAGTCTGCCCTCCACCCCAGCAACAGCAGCCACCAATCCCTAAACCCTGCCCCTTCCCCCAGCAACAGCAACAGCCAATCCCTAACCACCACCCCTCCCCCATCCAGTACCGCCCACTGACCTTTCGCCAGCAACCAATCAGAACAGGGCGTGGCTTCGACCAATCAGCCTTCCCCAGCCCCTATAAAACTGTTGCCTCTCCCTCAGTAAAGTGGACTTGCATGTTTACCTTGTCTCCGCGGTAGTTCTTCTGCCGTGCGCCCTCCAGTCCTGAGAGCCCCCGACAAGGGCCTGGCCTCCCTTGTCCCCAGTTCGTCGCCTGCTTCTCCGGGTGACCCCTTCGTCGCCCGGCCCATCAGCCGAACCATGCAACCCCTTGTGAGACCGATCCCTCGTCTGCTGCCGGACCGACCCCTTGTCCCAAGTGGGACCGATCCCTCGTCCCAAGTGGGACCGACCCCTCGTCCAGAGCTGGACCGACCCCTCATCCACAGCCAGACCCCACCTCTACCGACCGAGCAAGCCGCCGCATCCAACAACTTTTTTAAAAAATGTTTTGAAATATATCACTCATACATAAACACTAAATGGATAATAGTTGTTAACTTGCAAAACAAACATATAACATCAAACATATATAACATCTCACCCTATCACCAATAACTTGCATTGTTTTTAAGCCTTTTTAACTAATGATTAAAGAGCATTGTCAAAATATTACTACTAAACAAAGTATTTTCCCCCACCAATCCAATTATTATTATCTTTATATCATTTATATATGAACATACATAAACAATTAAGTATATGGTAAAAGTTGTGGACTTACAAAGCAAACATGCATAACATCATACAGGGGTCTGATACATCAACCCTCCACCACCAACTTGCATTGTCCTGAGACATTTGTTACAAACTATGAAAGAACACTGTCAAAATCTTACCAGTAATCATAGTTCTTTTCTTACATTTGGTGTGTTTTCCACCCAACTCACCCTATTATTATTTTTAAATATATTTTTTTGACAGAAGTTGTAAACTTATAAAACAATCATGCATGTGTGTAGAATTCCCAAACAACCCCCCTCCATCAACACACGACAATGTGGTGTGTCATTTGCTACAGACAAAATAATATCATCTGATTATTGCCATGTCCATAGTGTACATTTGACTCACATTGTCCATACTGCCTCAGTATCAACACAGTACATCTTTTGATTAGATGCAAAAATATTATATTCTTACTACTAAGTACAGTCCATAGGTTACTCCCACTCTATTATTCCCATGCTTCTCCACATTCCCAACACCCTGCAGTAGTGATATACATTTGTTCTAGCTAACAAAGCACACTCTTGCATCTGTACCATCTACCACAATTCTCACCCACCCATTGGTTTACTGTGCTATCCAGTTCCTAGATTATTCTCAAGCATTCTGTCAATTGTCATTTACAAAACTAGACTACCATTTTCAGTCACAACCCCATTTATAAACCAGCTGTTACTGTGTGTTACCATCCACTCTATACATTTCCACAATTTTACAATAAAGCTAATCAAAACTTCTACATACATTAAACATCAGTAATCCACTCAGTCCTTCTCTTATCTCCTTTAAGAATGCACCACCTACCAACAGGTCTTGAAAATATTTTCCAATAATTTCTTCTAGAAGTTTTATGATTCTTGCTTTTATTTTTAGTTTTTTGATCCATTTTGAGTTAGTTTTTGGATAAGGTGTGAGATAGGGGTCCTTCTTCCTTCCCTCAGCTATGGATGTTCAATTCTTTCAGGACCATTTGTTGAATGGATTGTCCTGCCCAGGCTATGTGGGTTTGACAGGCTAGTCAAAAATTACTTGACCATACCAGTGAGGGTCTGTTTCTGAACCATAAATTCGGTTCCATTTGTCTATTGTGCCTGTCTTTAGGCCATGTTGTTTTTACCACAATAGGTAGGTATTATGATTTAAAGTCTGGAGATGAGGGTTCACTTTTCCTTTTTATGATGTTTCTGGCTATTCAGGACTCCTTACCCTTCCAAATAAATTTAATGATCGTATTTTCAGTTTTTTCTTTAATGCTGGTGGAATTTTTATTGGGATTGCATTAAATCTGTACATCAATTTGAGTAGAATTAACATCTTAATGATATTTAGTCTTCCAGTGCATGAGCATGGAATGTTCTTCCAGTTATTTAGGGCTTTTTTGATTTGTTTAACGTTGAGTTGCGGTTTTCTGAATACAAGTGCTTTACACCATTGGTTAAATTTATTCCTGACTATTTGAGTTTTATCTGTCATATTTTATTTTCACCACTCTTTTGACTCTTTTAGTTACTTTTATTGATATAATCTTCATTTCTAGACTTTCTTTCAGGCCCCTCTTCTATCTTTTCTTTTCAGGCTCTAACACACCCTTTAGTAGTTCCTGAAAATCTAGTCTCTTGCTTAGAAATTCTCTCAGTTTCTGTTTATCTGTGAATATTCTAATTTCACCCTCATTTTCGAAAGACAGTCTTGCTGGATATAAGATTCTTGGCTGCAAGTTTTTCTCTTGTAGTACCTTAAATATATCAGCCCACTGTCTTCTTGCCTCCATGGTTTCTGGTGAGAAATCAGCATGTAATCTTATTGGATATCCCTTATAGGTTATGCATTGCTTTTCTCTTGCTGCTCTCAGAATTCTCTCTTTGTCTTTGGCCCTTGGCATTCTGATGAGTATGTGTCTTGGAGTTGGTCTATTTGGATTTTTTCAGATGGGAGTACGTTGTGCTTCTTGGACAGGGATATCTATATCCTTCAATAGGGTTGGGAAATTTTCTACCATTATTTCTTTAAATATTCCTTCTGCCCCTATTCCCTTCTCTTCTCCTTCTGGGACACCCATAACACATATGTTTGCACACATTTTCTGTCATTTAGTTCCCTGAGACCTTGTTTAATTTTTTCCATTCTTTTCTTCATCTGTTCTTTTGTATGTTCACTTTCAGAGGCCATTTCTTCAAGCTCACCAATCCTTTCTTCCACCTCCTCAAATCTGCTATTATATGATTCCAATGTTTTTGTAATTCCATGCATTGCACCTTTCATTCCCATAAGATCTACTATTTTTCTATGTATCTTTCAAATTCTTCCTTGTGCTCATCCAATGTCTTCTTAATATCCTTAATCTCTTTAGCCATCTCACTGAATTTATTAAGTAGATTAGTTTGAACATCTATAGTTGTCTCAACTCCTTTATGTCATCTGGAGGCTTATCTTATTCCTTGAACTGGACCATAGCTTCCTGTTTCTTGGTGTGGATTGTAATTTTTGGTTGGTGTCTTTGCATCTGGCTTACTAGAGTATTTTTCCTGTGTGAAGCTTCTCTCTCTAGTTTAGGGATTCCTATCATTTCTCCCTTGCTGGTTATGCAGTAGGAGCCAAGCAGGTAGTTGGTGCTGTAAGCTGTAGAAGCTCAAGCTGCCCTCACTGCACCAAGGACCAGTGAAGCTTGTTCCAACTTTCTCCCTTGCCAGGGGTAGGGGCAGAGTCCCAGCTGTGTGCAATAATCCATGTGCAGGTCTAGACTGTAGTTGCCCAGAGAGACTGACAGAGCTTCACATCCCTTTCTCCCCTGCCTGAGGCAGGGGTGGAGCTGCAAGTTTGGGCAGCAATCTATGCAGTGCGAGTCCTAAGATGACCAGTTGCCCTGGTAGACTTCTGCTTTTCAGTCTATGCCAGCCAAAGTTCCCTGCAGTTACCTGTATAGGCTGGTGCAAGGCTCCTCAGCCTCCTCCCTGCCAGAGGTGAGGCTGAAGCCTAGGCCAGCTGCAGGCTGATATGCATGAAAGAATCTGTCAGCCCAGCTTCCCCTCAGGCTGTGGGCAGAGTAGAATGGTGGTTACTTCTTTCTGACTTGGGCTAGTTCTCACCCCAGCTGTTCCCAGGTTTATCTCTTAGCCTGTCAAGTCTCCCAATTAGTAGCTGAAATCGGCAGCTAACCATCTCCTCTTCCCCTGTTTCTGGGAAATGGGACTTCCAATTCCTGTCACAGAGCAGCTCCTGGGGTGGCTTGTGCCACCAGAGTAGGATGATCACTGGCTTCCACAGCTTGACTGGCAATTTCCCAGGGAGGCTGGCACAGGTCCCAGCAGCTTCTTCCCTGCTGGAGGTGACACTAGGGCCTAGGCTAGACCTGCAATATGATCTGGATGGGAAGAAGCCAGTTCCCACCAGCACTGGGATTTTCAGTCCACCCCGCTTCCCCTCATGCCAGGCACAGAGTTAAGATGGCAGCTCCCAGCCTCTTTCTGATCTGGACAGGCGCAAACCTTAGCTGTTCCCAGGATCATACTGTAGCCCACTGAATTTCCTCATCATAGCTGAAATTGGTGCCCAACCATCTCTTCTTCCCCTGTTTTGGGGAAGTGGAACTTTCCATTCCAGTCATGGAACAGCTTCCAAGGTAGCTTGTGCCTCCAGTGGAGGATGGGCACTGGCCTCCCCTGCGTGGAGCACTCTACTTACAACTCTTCTCTGCAGATGGCAGACTCCTCCTTCCACCCCCCCCCCCCCAAGGATACTGCAGGATGCTCTTCTGGCCTCCAGGAGCCCCCAAACAGGTGCTTCAGCTAGCTCCAGAGAGCTCTGGATGTATGATAAATGCCCTGTAGCAGGAGCTGACTCTAGCAGTGCCCTACACCAACGCCATCTTGCTGGTTCTCTCAAGCACTTTTAGCCCCTGTTTTTTGATAGCTGCCAGGCTTATGGGAGTAACATGGTATCTCCTTGAAATTTTGATTTGCATTTCTCTAATAACAAGTGATTTTGAGCATCTTTTCATGTGCTTTTTGGCCATTTGTGTTTCTTATTTGCAGAAGTGTCAGTTCAAATATATTGACTATTTTTTAAATGGGTTGTGTGTCTTTTATTTTACTTAAAACCAATAATTTAAAAGGGGTCCATTTCTCTACATCCTCAAAATCATGTTTTTCTAATAACAGCTTTCAACGCGTGTGTAGCAGCACCTCATTTTTGTTTTTGGCATCTTAGTAGAATTTCTCTAACGGCTAATGATGTTGAGCACCTGTATATGTACTTTTTGGTCATTTGTATATATTCTTGGCAGGTATGTGTATCCAAGCCCTTTTCCCATTTATTAATGGGGCTGTTTGTCCTTTTGTTGAGTTATATTAATTCTCTGTATGTTCTGTATATTACACTATTAGCAGAAATAGGGTTTTGAAATATATTCTTTCACTTTTTAGGTTTTCTTTTTACTTTATTGTGAAAGTAGTATAGTAGTAAAGTAGTTAAGGAGAGATCAGGGTTCAAGATTTGGGATCAGGTCCTTTTTCTGTGCTAGGGCTTACATTTAAGGTTAGAGCCACCTTCTTGCTCTGTGGACCCCATGAGCTTGTCTAAGAGGGTCAAGGGTGTGAGAGGGACAGAAAATGAATGTGTGGGTGGGCTGTTGGGGAAGAGGAGGGCTGCAGACTTCTCCATATCCTGTTGCTGGGAAGAGCTTAGATGCCTTGTTCACAAGGGAGTTTTCCCACACAGTGGTTTCAATCAGAGAGTTCTTCCCCTCCAGGGAACACTGAACATTTTCATGGATTGTCTGGCCTTTAGGGAAGTTCTACGTGACTTATATCACTTCAGTTGGCAAACTGCAGATGAGGATCCAGGAAACTTCTGTCAAACTTCTAAAGCCATTAACTTCCAGTCAGGTGAAATATGTTATGAGAGTGTAACCCAATCCCCTTTTCTGTGCCCCTCACCTGGGGGCATATGATGCCTCCTAACCTTTTCAATATTCACATTGACTGATGGAAAATGCTCAAGTCTGGCTTTTTTCCCCAGAGATGGACTGCAAGTCTTGCATGGATACTGATTGTTGCTCCTGGGTTTTATGGCTATCTTGGAAACTTTTTCAGATCCTCTCAGTGCATCATGCTCATGCCAACACACCCAGTAAACTGGACAAGGCATCCAGGTTTGCATATGAAGAATTCCTGGGACCGCTAGGTGGATTACAATTTTGAAAGTTGTAAAAGTCCCAATCCATTCACCTGGATGAGGCACAGGTAACAGAAGAGGCAGATAGAGGCCTATTCTGGCACTAGCCTGTGTTAGATTTTCAGTGTGTGCTCAGAAACTGGCACCAGCCATTGGCAGGCAGGGAGGCTTAGCTAGGAGGGTCTCCTGCTCATAAGCTGCTCCTGACAGAAAACTGTGGTTGCAGTGCCCTACTGGAAGTACATGAAAAGTCTCACTTCATCTCCTGGGATCTTGATGTATACCTGTTGTGAAAGGGGAATGGGCTGGGTGCATGTAAAATCTACATCTAGGGGCTTGTCAGGATGGTGAAAGTGCTCAGAGGACCTTTTTCGGGCCTCTGGGCTGCAGTAGATGCTGCAGAAACTGGTGAGGAAGCTGTGTCCCACTGGCTGTCTAGGCTTGGAGGAGATTCCTCCTGACTAGCACACACATGGATGGTTACATCTAGGGCAGGTGGTCCTGCACAATGTTTCCAAGGCCTTCCTGGGCTACATCCACCTTTTTTTCTTAAGAATTTTTTAAAGATTTATTTATTTATTTCTCTCCCCTTCCACCCCCAGCCCCAGTTGTCTATTCTCTGTGTCTATTTGCTGCATGTTCTTTGTCCGCTTCTGTTGTCATCAGCAGCACAGGAATCTGTGTTTCTTTTTGTTGTGTCATCTTGTTGCATCAGTTCTCCATGTGTGCAGCACATACTTTCTTTTGCACTGGGTGTCTCTTCTTACAGGGTGCACTCCTTGCGTGTGGGGCTCCCCTATGTGGGGGACACCCCTGCATGGCATGGCAACTCCTTGCACACATCAGCACTGTGCATGGGCCAGCTCCACGTGGGTCAAGGAGGCCCGGGGTTTGAACTGCAGACCTCCCATGTGGTAGATGGATGCCCTAACCACTGGGCCAAGTCTGCTTCCCTACATCCACCATTTTGAAGAGAATGACTCTTCTTCAACCTCTTCTCACTACTTCCCCTCCATCTGCCCTGGCCTCGATTGTTCTAGGGCTGTTGGGAAGGACAGCTAGGCTGTAGTAGACACAGCATGTATGGGAATGGGTGGAGCCCATTGGAAGGCCTGGGGCTTGGGTCAGAAGGGCAGAGCAGTGAGAAACACAGGTCACCCTGCCGCTGACTTGCTGGGAGTTCATAATCCTGGTGTCTGTTGGTGGTCTGAGGGACAGGGACGATCGCGGTGAAAATGTGAGAGAGAGGTTTAGTGCCCAGTGACCACAGGTGCTGGTGCATCTTGTGGCCACAGAGAATTATGTGAAACCATTGAATGATGCCCTACTGCCCTTAGTGTTTATGGGCTGATGAGGGACAGAGCTGCCCCCATTCTCCTGCAGTAACAGCCCTGAGGTGCACAAGAGCCCAAGTTATGTCCACAGGCCTCCAGCCTTACAGGGTGGATCGTCCCCACCTCTTCTTGTCCTTGTTATACTCCTTAGCTGCAGGCTGTGCCCTGAACTTCCCCCCCTCAGGGCTGGCTTGGGCATCAGGCCCTTCAGGCAAGGCCTGTCTCAGGGAAAGTGTTGGAGGTTTTGTGCACTGAGGAGGCAGTTTCCAGGAACAGTGGGAATTGGAGGCAGGTGGGCAGAGGTGCCAAGTGAACAGGGTGCATGGTAGGAAGGTGGGGCTGCAGTGCTTCCCAGGCAGCCACCACCATGTGGCTCATCCTCCAAGGCTGAGGGACTCAGCTAATGGAGAGAAACAGAGCTCCTCTTGTTTCACTGGCAATTGCCAAGGAAGCAAGCACGACTTAATGCAAGGTGTGTCCCTCGGGCTTCCCTGCTTTATCAGTGAGAGCTCCATCCATGATACCTCAGAGTAGGCACCTCTGTGCTTTTTCTCTAGCAACTATATTCCTAACACTGAATATAATCAGGATCCAGACTCATCTAAAGGGGATCAAGACTCCGCTTTTTATGTTATCACATCACTTGAATAGACGGTTCATGGTGCCGAGTATTCAAATTTCTGCATTTAAAAAAAAATATTATTTTGCTCACATATGTACTACATAAAATTAAAACATGAAATACCAGTTTTTATTGACAATACCTAACATCTAGTAATAATAGCTGAGTACAATGTTTTGTAATATGGGTCTTGTAATGAGAAGAATGGATACCCCAAGTACACTTAAGTGAGCTTCTGAGTCAGTGTTCTTTATCTTCAAATTGCTTGCAAATGTGCATCTACTAATGCTGGCTATATGCATCAGAGCAGAGGAAGGTTCATGGGACCCTATCCTTCTTTAATGCATGAGAGTTTAAATATTTCCCTCAAATACCAGCTGGTGAATAATACAATAAAAAAGCTGAAGGTATTAAATGACTTACATTTCCACCAGCCACATGGATTTGTCTGCATATCCTGTTTGTGCCTGTTCCATACGTTTCCACCATCAGTGGTGTCCCATGTGAGCAGATTCCATTTCAGGTTATCCCAGGTTAGTGTTTTATCCCTGTCTTTGAATATAGTGTCACCTGTATTGAAGTAATTCTTTGCATTCTGTACAGTCTATGCATAGAGGGTGATTTTCCACCACTTTCACCTGGGCATGAAGCACTGAGCTCTTGTTTTATAGGCTCAACTCAGCAGTCTGTTCTCAACAGGAGCAAGCCCCTTATAATCCTTTGCCTTCACTTCCCTCTATTTTAACTCTTTTTCAGTATATGTAGCGGTTTGATAAGGTTAGGAATTCCAAAAATACATATTGGATTATGTTTGTCATCTGATCTGTACCTGGGAATGATTAAGCTATGATGAGGGCTTTGATTAGACAATGTCATAAGGGCCTTGATTCCCCAACCCAAACGCAGTGGTGACTCACAGAGAAAAGGCCTAGCAAAGGACAGAGTGGAGGGTTTTTGAAGTTGGAGTTTGATGCTGATGACTTAGCTGGATTCCTGGAAAGTAAGCTCACAGAGGAAAGAGAAGGAAGCCACAGGAAGACAGGACCTGAGCCAGGGGAAGAACACAGCAGAACAGAAACTTCTCCTTAGACAAGGCAGAAACCCTGGGGTGAGTGAGAGACAGAGCCCTTCACCTGGCTGTCTACAGCTGACCTTGTGGAGAGAGGCAAATATTACATGATTTCACTATTATGAACAAATATTGAGCAAACTCTTGGGGTTAATAGCTAGAATATAAATCACCAGAGAACAGAAAGTGGTTAGAGAATGGGAAGCTGAGGTTTTATC
Organism: Dasypus novemcinctus; assembly: GCF_030445035.2. Taxonomy (NCBI): domain Eukaryota; kingdom Metazoa; phylum Chordata; class Mammalia; order Cingulata; family Dasypodidae; genus Dasypus; species Dasypus novemcinctus. The sequence continues at coordinate 69,642,553 of NC_080691.1, forward strand.
TCAAGAATTGGTAAAAAGTTGTTTGGAAATGTTTGGAAATAGTAGAAATGGTGAAAGCATATCATAGGATTTATAATTAGTAGTGCTAACATGTGAGTATGATAGTGGTTTCTTTTTTCTTTTCCTTTTTTGAGTAATGAAAATGCTCTGATATTGAATGAAGTGATGAATGCACATTTCTTTGATTATACCAAATGTCATTGACTGTGCACTTTAGAATAATGTATGGTTTATGAACAACAATAACAAAATTATAGGGAGAGTTGGGGAAGAATACACCAAATGTAAGCTAAGGGTAGTAATACTTTGATGATGTTCTTTCATAATTGGAAACAAATGTTTCACAAAAATGCAAGGTATTGGTGATGGGTGATGTATAGGAGCCCAGTGTGATGTTGTGTATGTCTGTTTTGTAAATTCACAATTTTATTACATATTCATTGTTTATATGACTTCATGCATGAATGATATATTTTAATAAAATTTTTTTGAAAATTAAAAAAAAAATCTATAGCTGAACTTGTGGAGCAACCAGAGCACACTAGCCCAGAGAGAAGCCAGACTTGGGAAGAGAGGAACCCAAGAAGCCTGCACCCTGGAAGATGTTGGCAGTCATCTTGCTCCAACACATGGAAATAGACTTTGTTGAGGGAAGTAACGTAAGCATTACTGCCTGGTATCTGTAAGCTCCTACCAGGAATAAATACCATTGGTGCAAACTAGCAGGCTTGTGGTATTGTGCTTCAGCACCCCTTTGGCCAATGAATACAGCACACAACTCTGTTATATTGTTAACATTCACGATGCTGTGCTGTTTTCACCTTCCACCGTTACCCAATATTTTTCATCATGCAAAGGTGAAATTCTTTATTGCCTATCACCTGCCACATGGCCGTGGTAACTGATAGTCTATTTTTTGTCCCTGTGAAGTTCATTTGCACAGCTGATTTACTTACAGTTCTGTAGTACTTTTCCTTGAGCTTACTTCAATTACCACTGAGTTTTCCTTGTTCACTCATATTTCAGCTCATTCCAGAACTGCATTCCTTTTTATGGCTGTACAGTTCTCTGTTGTTTATATATAGCATTTAGGTGATTGACAGTTGATGGGACATTTGAATTGCTTTCACATTTGTCTATTGCTAAAAGAAAGAGACTAAAAACATTCCTGGATAATATTTTGTTTGAATACCTATTTTTACGTTTCATTATAGAAGGTGGGGTGCCACTCCTTAAGTGTTAAGTCTTAAGGAAATTCTATGTTTATCTAATTGAGGCATCACCAAACTGGAATCCACAGTAGCTTAACTGTTTTAACTTTCTCCCTGCAATGTGTGAGGGTTTTGATTATGCCATATCTACTTCAATACTTATCCTATGTTTTAAAGAGTGGTAGCTCTTCCTTTGTTATTTGTATTCCTTTAATATCTAAGGGTGTTTAGCAACTTTCATGAGCTTATTTCTCATTGGTATATCTTATTTGGAAAATGTCTTGTCACCTGCCTGTGTTTTAACTTGCAGTATTTCTCCTTTTGTTCTTGACTTTCAGTAGTACTTTGTAGGCTTGGCATATTGAACTCTCATCATACATACAGGGTTTTCAAATATTTTGTCCGTATTTCAGTAAATTTTCTTTTAACTTTCTTGATAATGGTCTTTCATGCAGAGAAGTTTTTAATTCTGATGAGTCCGTTCTTGTGATCCTTGGAAAAAATCTTTCCTTTTCAAGAGTTTATTTTAAATTTAACAGCAGGTTTTTCATTAATATTCTTTATCTTATGGATGAAATTGTCTCCTCTTCCTACCTTTCTGAATGGTTCTTTATCATGACCGGGTGTTGGAATGTTCCAAATGCATTTTCTGAGTCAATTGAAGGGATCACGAGGTTTGTATCATTCATTATATAAATGTAGTCATTATCATACTTGATTTTTTCCTTTAATTGTGGAAAAACATTCATAGCATAAAAGTCACTTTAATCTTTGTAATTGGGACACATTGAGAATTTGAGTTCATTGATTATATTGTGCAAATTTGACCACTGTTTTCAGACTCTTTCCATCATCTCAAGCAGACCTCATGCCCCTTTAGCAATAACTCCCAATTCTCTTCCTTCACAACCCCTCTTCTGAATGATGCTATCATGAATATTGGCATTCTAATATCTGGTTCAGGCCCTGCTTTCAGGCCTTTGGTGTGTATACCTAGGAGTGGAATTGCCAGCTCCTATGATAATTCTGTGTTTAACTTTCTGTTGGCAGCATTTTAATTTCCCACCTATAATGTACAAGGCATCCATTTTTCCACATCCTCACAACCATTCTTTTTTTCTAATAACAGCTTTCAAGCATGTGTGTAGTAGCACCTCATTTTTAGTTTGGGTATCTAATTTGCCTTTCTCTAATGGCAAATGATGTTGAGCTGCTGGTAATGTGCTTTTTGGTCATTTGTATATATTCTTGGTAGATATGTCTATTCAAGCCCTTTTTCCATTTATTAATGGGGCTGTTTGTCCTTTGTTAAGTTATAGTCATTCTCTTTATGCTCTGTACATTACTTTATTAGCAGAAATAGGGTTTCCAAATATTTTCTTTCCCTTTTTAGGATCAATTTTGCACTGTACTGGAAAAGTAGTAGAGTAGTAAAGTAGTTAAGTAGAGATCAGGTTTCAAGATTCGGGATTCTGTCCTTTTTTCTGGTAGGGCTTACATTTCAGGTTAGAACCACGTTCTTGCTCTGTGATCCCCATGAGCTTGCCTAAGAGGGTCAAGCATGTGAGAGGAACAGAAAATGCCCAGGTGGTGGGGCTGTTGGGGAAGAGTGGCTTGCACACTTCTCCATGTCCTGTTGCTGGGAAGGGCTTGGATGCCTTGCTCAGGATGGAGTGCTCCCACACAATGCTTTTAATCAGAGAACTCTTCCCCTCGAGGGAACCTGGGAACCTTTTGATGGAAGGTCTGGCCTTTGGGAATTTCTCTATGACTTATTATGTTGTAAAATTTGAGAGAGGCTCAATTATTTGTGTATAGAGAGGCTAGGACTCAGGAATGATTTTGAGAAGGAAAAATGGTTTATTGATGGTCGGCCGGACTTGGGAGCTTTCTGTTTGAATCCCGAGCCCTGAACAAGATTTTCAAATGTCTTTTATACAGAGAGGAAAGGCCAAATGATCCCTTTGTTTCAGTTCTCAATAGGCTTCAATTAGCATATATATCTTCCACATCTTAGGTAAGCTTTTAGCATGGCCCCCAGACATTCTAGATAAGCTTTTAGCATATTTGGTTTGCATTTCCCCTGAATACTTAAAGTTTATAGACCTTGCATTGTTAAACTGTTTCCTACTCACCAAGGGCAGGACTGCAGCCTTTTATCATCCCACACCCACAAGTCACAGATAGTTTAGGTTATCTCTGAAGAGACAAAGAGCCTTCCACCCATAGCCCACATCATTTCCCCCCTTTGCCAAAGTTTAACTTGCTAAGCTTTGGCATAATTATTGTTGGAGCTATGAGGTGGATGGCTGTTTGTTGTTTTGACTGATTATTTATCATTCTTTAGTGTAGCATCCACGACTGTTCTTAAAAGTTTAGAAGTTTTCGTTCTGGACAGCAGGATCCTGGGGCAGGGGCCTCCTGCAGTCATTCTGTGGCCACCGGCACTCACGTGGATTTCCAGTCAGGTTCCAGATCCATCTATTTATTTTATTTTACCCTTGAAGAGTTTACACCTTTAATTTAAAAGGGGTGCTGAAGGGAGACAATTTCTTTTCTGTAACTGCTTCCTGCTGGCCATGGGCTGTAGTCATTGCCTAATAAGGTGAAAAACTCTTAATTTATTTTAACTGGAGGAAGATGGATCTGGCATTCTGTATGAAGTTGGATGAAGTTTTCATATGGTTAATAATATGTTCACTCTGAAAGAAACAAACTTAATTAAAATTTGGAATACCTGTTTTTAAAAAAGGACATTGGATTACAGAGGTAGACAATGTTAGGTGCCTATAAAGATGGCACTCCTTAAAAGCTGGTGGGAACAGCATATATATTCTTTTTTAAGTTATTCATTTTCAGAGAGAAATTGCAACAGACACTTAGCTTTGTCTGAAGACACATTCCAAGCTGTTCAATGATTGGCACTCATTTGCTCTGTTAGATGCTCCTGGTGAACTGGCACTCCTTGGGCAACTGGCTTCACTCAGGGTTAGAACACTAAGTTGGAAATTCTCTTAGTTTTCACCTGTGGGAGTGATCAGAACTACAGAATAAAGGTTTTTTACACCTTGGTTTTCATTGTACAATTTCTAGCAATTTTGACTTGTTCAATAGGTGACTCACAATCAGCAAGCAAGCCTCACCTTTGCTACACAGCAGAGTACAGCAGAATATAGCAAATTGACTGAGACTGGCTGAGACTGCCACCTTATTCTATAGACATGTTATTAACTGTTTAGAAAATGATTTTACCAGGAATTTAACATGTCTAATATACTTCTGCACTTGATCCAAAATAGAAAAGATAATGTTATTAATTATTAGGCATATATTTAGTACAGGATAAAAGTACAGCACTTAATATTAACTAATGTATTACTTAATGCAAAAGGATTCAGAGTTGCAATTATTAGTTTTGAGTTTCAGGTTTGTAATACTTTACATGTTATCTCTCCATGAGAGCAGGCCATAATGCCAATTGTGTTTAAGTTTCACTTACAGTATCCTGGTATCATGGCTCCACTTAGCATGTTCTTCAATGCAGTGAGCAAGTTGCAGCATCCTTGATTTTAGAGAGATTTTCCAGTATTCTACTAGCCTGGTGCATAGTGCTCTCTGGCACTATGGAACAGTGCCAGTTTGGAGGCGATATCCATTGTACACTTGGCTGTACTGAGTCATCATTGGCTGCTGCAGGAGCTTGAAATTGCAACGTAGTTTCCATCGACTTCAGGAGCAGAACCAGAGGCTGATATAGCAAATATTTTTAATTGAGGGGTCAGTGACCAGCCTAGCCAATAACTCACATGGAGAGGCCACCTGTAATGTATACAAGGCCTGGTTTGAATGCACAAGAGTTTGATAATGTTAACATTTATTCCTTGTTTTTATATATATATTTTAAACAATTTAATGCAACACATCATATATTAAATGACTGTTTACTTACACAATTTTATTATGAAGACAACAGTAGGTACTTTATTTTAGTAATAGAGGAAAAATATTATTTTTCATTGTTAAAATGAAAACAGAAGACTTCCAATATAATCAAGATAATTTTTATTACCATTTACTTAAATATGTACTTTGTGGTGGCCTTCAGACAGGTTTTATTATCATTAAGTTATTTCTGCTACCAATACCAATCTAAGTTTTAATTAACAATGACTTCTCTAGAACTAGAACTATTTAAACATTTTCAGTTTGGCAGATGTTTTACAAACTCCTTATAATTGACTATAACCACATTGACTAGCCACCTCATGTTTAAATAAACTTATTAAATTACAAATACCAACCAAAGATATTTACTCTATTTATTTAAGAGAGCATATCTATAATTTTTTCTTTCAGCCTAATTTCACCAATGTGAACTTATAATTTTATTACTCTAAAGATTCGTACATATAATGTTAATTTAGTTTATAAATTAACTATGGGAGATTACACTCAAGTTAAATAAAACTGAAGCCATTATAGTTTATGCAAGGAATGTTCTCTTTTTCCCTTACAGGAAGCTAAGAACTTCTTTTCTTTGTTTAAGTTATGAAAATGAACAATTAAAAGCATACTGACTACCAGGTTTTAAAACACATTACACAATTACTTAATTTGTTTAATCATAACCCAGGAAAGATCTTTCCATAGTTTTTATGGACTTTTCTTCACTTACTGAAATTCATTAATAGAGCCACTAATTACCTTTATTTTGTTGGAAAGAAATCTTCTGGAAGAAAATAAGGCTCACCAGATTGTGGAGAAGAAAATAATTTATTCTCAATCTTGCAAGAAGGGGCACAGAGCCAGATATGGCTGGGGCCCAGAACAAAGAAAATGACACAATTTATACCCCTAAGCCTAGCACACAAGCTCTTCCTCTGTTTTTCCATAGATTGGATACTTCAGAAGTTAAAGCTTATGTGAGATCTAACTTTCCTGTGCAAAAGTTTGTGATTTAACTGCTTCTTCTATCTCACATTCCAACCATTTTAGTTTTTACCTGTTCCCCTTTGTTAAATAAGGAATAGAACTTAGTGCTGAAATGGCACGGACCTAGCTCCTTCTTGGGCAAACTTTCACTGCCCATAGGACTGGCCTAAGCTGGTCTCCTCCACTGCTGTCCAACCCGGGAGTGGGAGACAGAGGCAGCAGGCCACCAGGTTACACCAATCAACATTTTTTTTCCTTTATGTGAAAACCAACCTAATCTTTGTTTTTTTACATTTTATGTTTGACAAAAGGTTTAAACTGGGAAATTACCGGGCAAACTGATTCTTAATTCCCTAGCCTAGTAGATAGGTTTAATCTGCCACACCTAATTTTGCCTTTAAAGCTCTTGCAAAGAGGAGGCCTTTTCCCAATTGTTTTTATAATTAGATTTCTATATGACTTTTTCATCCTGCTTAGTTTAATTTGGGCTTTAAGAATATTTACAAATATAACTGCATATTTGATTTTTAACAATTTGAATAGAGCTCTTTTAAGAATTTCATTTGTTAATTTGATATTATCCTGATGTATGAAGACATACACTGAGCAAATGGGCAGACACAAAGAGTTAGACACAAACACAACTCATTGATATTACTTATAATTTGCATTATTTTATATACTATTTAGCTTAATTTGGGGTCCAGAAATACATATTACTTATATAACTGCATATTTAACTTCAACAATTTGACCAAATAGGCAGATATAAATAGTTTGAGACAAAAACATAACTTTAGTTACTTTACAGTCTTTACAATCTAATCTTTACAAAACAAGTGTGACTGCAAAACATTTCAAAGATCCTGAAACTTTTCTTAATTTGCACTATGACTGTGCAGTTTTACACTATGACCATGCAGTTTTACACAAGAATTTTCCTTCTTACTTAATGGATTGTAATAACCAAAATGTTCTCAATGCTTTAGCACCATTTTGTTTTAGAACTTTATATTTTACTTTGAAATTAGCAGAATTTTGGATAAACAACAAGATTAATCTTATATATATTTACTGAGGCTATTTGAAGCCTCAGGGAGACAGACTGGTTTCTCTCATGAATTGCCACTCTTAGGAATACTGACCATTAAGGCAGGAGACTTCTCCCCCTCCACCCCCCTTTTTGATTTTGGAGATAATAAAACTCCAGTGGTTGTTTAATCTTATTCCATCAGGCAGCGATTTATTTAGTTTACACTTGAATTCATGAGAGAAAGGGTTACTAATACCAGGACAGGAGACAGTGATGTCCTTGCTCTTGTCTGGCCTGTAGGGGCAGAAGCTATTATGAAATAACCATAGGCAAAGGCAAGGGGTGAGGTTAGGCTTGAAGTAACCATAAACAAAGGAAAGATTAGTTTAGAATTTACACTTAAATAATAATTTCAGGCTAAATTCACCCAACTATAATTTCAGTTATTATCTTTCCACTGTTTTATAATATAAATGCATTTATAAATGATTTTAACTCTTAGTTACAGTTTTTATTAATTTTTTTAAAACCTGTTAATTTTATAACACTTTTAAACACCTTTCATTTGACTTATAACATATTAAATGAACTTAACCATTACTTTAATTTTTTTTTAAGGTAAAATAAATCTCTTGCAGTTAGTTTGAAATAAAAGCTACTTTTCAGGAATTGATGAGATAAGACCCTTCTTCAAACACTGAGGAAATGATGAGGTTAAAGAACAAGAAACTCTTTTGATAAAACAGATTTTCTTTGTATACTGATCTTACTCAATTTTAATCATAAAAGTTTCCTTTCACAAACCTTCTACACTTTCAGTATTCATTCAGGTTTTGTCCCACACTCTATTCTTTCCAATAATCAATCATTTTATCTTAGGACAAAATCATCTTCTGTTTCCTTAACAATAAAAACACATTCCATATATCCCACATACTAAGTTACCAGGCAAACTTCTTACAACATATAATTGCCATTAATACTAAACAAGCTTGTTAAAATAATGAACTTTTCTTTGCTTTTAATACTTAGTAGCACGTAATACCAGAAACAGGTTTTTTTTAATGCAAGTTGGCAGGGAAGGCTGGTATTATTAATTCAGTTTTGTTTAATAATGACTTTCTGCAATTAGCCATTTAAATACCTTAATGTAAACAATGCTTTGTTAAGACTTTTATAATTATTTATACCTTTAAGACAAATTCTACCTTCACAGAACACATTCTCTTACTTAAAGTTACAACAACACCTTCTAAGAACCTGGCCAGAATGCAGATGTATTTTGGCTTTGACACCCTATGGAGGGATCTTTACTGCATTTATTCTGATTCTGCTTTTCACCCCCTTCACTTCCCCCCTTCCAGGCAGTCAGGTGCACAACAATCAAACAGGAATGTGGCTTATGAATAGAAGGTGTGGACTCACTGTAAAGTGGTGAGCCCCTCCCCCCTTTCCAGCTTTCAGCCAAAATGAACAGACAGAAACTCTCCCAGGGACCCAGCCACCCTGACTGGGGCAGCCCCAACAAACTAGGGTGCATGGTGCAGACACAGATGGCCTCCAAGCCCCAGTGAAGGGGCAGACCAGAGACAAGACAGCAGAGCATGCACAAACATCTAGACTCCGCAAACATCCAGGCTCCTCAGTTTTGCCCCATAATCATTTCTCCAGCTCCACTGAATTCTACTTTACATAACAACACAACTCCAACACTAGCATTGAGCTGACACAGACAGAAGCACAAAGGTCACTAATCTGAACCACAAGTTCTATATATATATTTTCAGCACTGCTGCCCCCACAGCCACCACAAACATTAGAACATTTAACATTTGGTATATAGTAAATTCATTCATAATTTAGCACCATAACAAAAGATTTCAGCTAGACTTTTTCCACTGTTTAACTTTACACCCAGACTAAGCTCCACTAGAAAAGCCGATCCATTTTTCTATAACCAAGTTTGTTTGTTTGTTTGTTTAATCCAGACCAATTTCCAGGACGTTAGGACTTCAACCTATAAACATCCCTTCCTATTAAAATCAAGCCTCCACTCCTTTAGTGGATATAAGACTAGTACCAGATTCTAACATGCAGTTAGACAAACCCAAAACACTAGGGCTTTTCCTGGTTTTTCTCCAGGACATTAGGACTCGAACCTATAAACAACCCTTCCTGTTAAAATCAAGACTCCACTCCTTTAGTGGATATAAGACCAGTACCAGATTCTAATATGCAGTTAGACAAACCCAAAACACCAGGGCTTTTCCCCAGTTTTTCTCCTTTTCCTAGGCCTAGAGAGAATGGCTTCCCCCCAATTTTCTGGGGCTACTAGGGTTCTCTCAGGAGGTGATCAGCCTCCCCTTCCTAGCAATTAAAGCTAGGGCCTTCCAGACTGTGCTCCGCTGGGGAGTCTTACCTTCTTCCATGTTCAGAGTTCTTTTTTGTTCCCAGAATCTTTCTCTTCAGACCTTCCATTGCCCTCGATTTTTGTTGGGAAGATTCTGGTGGAGCCCCCATCTTTTCTGGATTAAATTTAATCCAGGGGCGCCTAGATTTGGGGTTCACCCGAGTCCTCCCGGCTTCCTCAGGGATTTGGAAGGGGCAGCAAAATGCTACCGTCTCTGGCCTTCCTTTGCTGTCCCTTCATGGTCGCCAAAAATGTTGTAGAATTTGAGAGAGGCTCAATTATTTGTGTATAGAGAGGCCAGGATGCAGGAATGATTTTGAGAAGGAAAAATGGTTTATTGATGATCGGCCGGACTTGGGAGCTTTCTGTTTGAATCCTGAGCCCTGAACAAGATTTTCAAATGTCTTTTATACAGAGAGGAAAGGCCAAATGGTCCCTTTGTTTCAGTTCTCAATAGGCTTCAATTAGCATATATATCTTCCACATCTTAGGTAAGCTTTTAGCATGGTCTCCAGACATTCTAGATAAGCTTTTAGCATATTTTGTTTGCATTTCCCCTGGATACTTAAAGTTTATAGACCTTGCATTGTTAAACTGTTTCCTGCTCACCAAGGGCAGGACTGCAGCCTTTTATCATCCCACACCCACAAGTCACAGATAGTTTAGGTTATCTCTGAAGAGACAAAGAGCCTTCCACCCATAGCCCACATCAATTATGCTTCAGATGTCAATCTGCAGATGAGGCTCCAGCAAACTTCTGTCACACTTGTAAAGCCATGACCTTCCAATCAGGTGGAAATTCCTGTGAGAGTGTAACCCAATCCCCTTTGCTGTGGCCCTCACCTGAGTTGATATGAGGCCTCCTAACATTTTCTAATGTTCATGTGGCCTGACTGAACATGCTCAAGTCGGATTTCTCTTCCCAGAGATGGAAATCAGGTCTTGTACTGGTACTAGTTGTTGTTCTTTGGTTTTATGAAAACCTGGGGAAAATTAGAAATCCTCTCAGTGTGTCATGCTCATGACAACACAGCTGGGGGCCTGGGTAAGGCATCCAGGGTTGCTTATGGGGAATTCCTGGGAATGCCAGGTAGATTAAGTTTGGGAAGCTATTAGGGTCATGGTCCCAACCACTGGATGAGGCACAAGAAATGCTAGAAGCATTTGGAGACCTTTTCTGACAGTAGCCTGTGCTATGTTTTCAATGTGCCCATAGTAAAAGGCACTAGCCCTTGGCAGGCAGGGAAGCTTAGTTTGGAGGATGTCATGATTGTTAGCTGTTCTTGATAGAGAACTGTGTTCTCACAGTTTCCCTTCTGGAAGTACAGGAAATCCCTCACTTCAGCTCCTGGGATCACAATGAACCTCCTGTTGAAAGGGGAATGGACTGGTTGCCCCAAAACCCCACATGTAGGAGGTTGTCAGCATGGTGACAATGCTCAGTGGTCCTTTTTCAAGACCCTGGGCTGCCATAGACCTTGCAGAAACTGCTGAGGAGGCCATGCCACACTGGCTGTACAGGCTTGAGAGATTCCTCCTCACCAACACTGGATGTGTCACTCTAGGGCAGGTGGTCCTGCACCATGTTGGCGATGCCCTCCTGGGCTGCATCCACCACCTTGCAGGCAGTGACTTGTCTTCAAACTCTTCTCACTACATCCGGTCCATCTGCCCAGGACTCCCTTTTGCTGCAGATTGTTTGGAATGATAGACAACCTGAAGTAGTACTGCATGTATGGACATAGACAGAGCCCCTGGAAAGCATGGCACTTCAGGTAGAGAAGCTGAATGGTGAAGAGCACAGGTCATCCTGCCGCTGACCTGTGGGGAGTTCATAATCATGGTATTTACTGGGTAGCTAAGGGACTGGGAGGCTGCTGTGCCAATGTGAGGGAAATATTGAGCTCCCAGTGGCTGCCAGTGCTGAGGCTTCTTGTGGCCCCATGGAATTATGGGAAGCCACTGTCATGTTACCGCACTGCCCTCAGTGCTTAATGGCTGATTGGGAAAGAGCTGTGCCCATTTCTCCTGCAGTATTTGCTCTGAAACACACACCAGCAAAAGGTGTGTCCCCAGGCCTCCCACCTCACAGGGTGGATCCTCCACACCTCTCCTTGTCCTTATTGTACTCCTTAGCCCCAGGCTGCTCCTTGATTCCCCCCTCCTAAGGGTGGGCTTGGCCAACAGGTCCCTGAGCCAAGGCCTATCTGAAGGAGTGGATTGGATGTTTTGGGCACTGAGGAGGCAGTTTCCAGGAACAGTGGGGCTTGGAGTCAGGTGGGCAATGGTGCCAAGTGCAACTAGTGGCTGGAGGGAAGGTGGGGCTGCCAGCGCCACCCTGCCAGGCACCACCATGTGGCTCATGCACCAAGGCTGAAATTCTCTGCTGGTGGGGAGAGGCTTAACTCCTCCTGTCTCCCTGGCAATTGCCACCTAAGCATGCATAACTTAACTCAACTTGGGTCCCTCTGGCCTCCCTACTTGATCAGTCACAGCTCCATCCCTGACACCTCAGAGTCAGCACCTCTATGCTTTTTCTCTGACTACTCTCCTACCTTCAAATATATTCAGGATCCTGAATCATCGAACTGGGTTTTAGCCTCAGCTTTTTTAGGCTATCACATCACTTGAGTAGATGGTTCATGGTGCAGAGGGTTCAATTTTCCTCATTTTTAAGAAATATTATTTTGCTAGCATATGTTCTACATAAAATTAACTGTGAAACACAAGTGTTTATTGACAAAACCTGAAATCTAATAATAATAGCTGAGTAGTATCTTTTGTAATACAGGCCTTATAATAAGAAGAAAGGTTACTCACATTTCACCTAAGGGAACTTCTTACTCAGTGTTCTTGATATTCCAGTTGCTTGCAAATGTGCATCTCCTAATCCTGTGTGTGTCCATCAGAGTAGAGGAATGTTCTAAGGACCCTATCTCTTTTTTTTGTCTTTATTTTTTAAATATTACATTCAAAAAATATGAGGTCCCCATATATCCCCCAACCCCCTCACCCTACTCCCCCCATAACAACAATCTCCTCCATCATCATGAGACATTCATTGCATTTGGCAAATACATCTCTGAGCACCTCTGCACCTCATGGTCAGTGGTCCACATAGCCCACACTCTCTCACATTCCACCCAGTGGGCCATGGGAGGACATACAATGTCCAGTAACTGTCCCTGCAGCACCACCCAGGACAACTCCAAGTCCTGAAAATGCCCCCACATCTCATCTCTTCCTCCTATTCCCTATCCCCAGCAGCCACCATGGCCACTTTCTCCACACCAATGCCACATTTTCTTCAATTACTAATCACAATAGTTCATGAATAGAATATCAGTATGTCCACTCTAATCCATACTCTATTCCTCCATCCTGTGGACCTTGGAATGGTTGTGTCCACTCCACATTTATATCCAGAGGGGCCTTCAATTCCACATGAATGCTGGATGCAATCCTGCTGCTTTCAGTTGTAGGCACTCTTGGCTCCCTGGTGTGGTGGTTGACCTTCTTCAACTCCACGGTAGCTGAGTGGGGTACGTCCAATAAACCAGAGTGTAGGAGCTGAAGTCTGTTGAGGCTCAGGGCCTGGCTATCACATGGTCAGTCCAGAAATTCAGGTCCCCTGGGTATATATTAAACCCTAGCACCAACTACAGTTCCAGTAAAAGTAACAGGAGAGGCTTGTGAACAAAGATTACATGTGAGTCCAGCTCCATCACACAGAAACACAAACCCCAAAGTAGGGCCAACTGACATGACACTGAACTCCATCTGCCATGACCATAGAACCTGTGGGTCTCTGGAGCCCTCAGAAGAACCAATACCCGGGGTTGTACCTACTTTATCTGTCTCTGGGACTCTGCTCAGCTGTGCATAAGGGCAACCCCTCTGATAACCTCCCGGCTCTTTTTGGAGACTCATAGCCATATTAACTCATTTGTCCTTTTCATTTCCCCCTTTGATTCAGGTCAAAACCTGCTTTTTGACCGATCTCTCTTAAATAACATCAGAGGTTTAAAGAGTTCCCTCAAATAGCAGCTGGTGAATCATAGAATAAAAAGCTGTAGGTGTTAAATGACTTATGATTCCAGCAACCACCACGATTGGTCTGACTATCCTGTTCTTGCCTGACAAACACATTTCACCCTCAGGTGTCCCCTGTTAGCAGATTCCTCTTCAGGTTATCCCAAGTTAGTGTTTTATCCCTATTTTTTAATATATTCTTACCTGGGTTGAAGTAATTATATGCATTCTTTGCAATGTATGCTTAGAGGGTGATTTTCCACCACTTTCACCTTAATGAAGAGCACTGAGCTCTTGTTTTATGAGCTCAACTGAGCAGTCTGTTCTCTTGAGGAGCAAGCCCCTTATAATCCTTTGACTTCATTTTCCTCCATTTGAACCATTTTTCAGTATATGCAGCAGTTTGATATGCTTATGAAGTCCAAAAATTGATATTGAATTGTTACTTGGTCTGCACCTGGGAGTGATTAAGTCATGATGAGGGTTTTGATCTGGTCACATCATTAGGGCATTGATTACCCATTCCACAGGCATTGGGGACTAACATAGAAAAGGCAGGGCCAAGGATAGTGTTGAGGATTCTTGAGGTTGGAGTTTGATGCTGAAGCCTTAGGTGGTATCTGGGGAAGTATGCTGACAGAAGAAAGAAAAACAAGCCCCAGGAAGACAGGACCTGAGCCAGGGGAAGAACACAGAGGAATAGAAACAGCTGCTGAGACATGGCAGAAAGCCCGGGGTGAGTGAGAAGCAGAACCCTTCACCTGATTGTCTCCAGCTGACTTGTGGGGAGAGGCAGAGCCTAGAGAGCCTCCTAGCCTACAGCTGCCCTGGTGGAGCAAGCAGAGGAACTTAGCCCAGAGAGAAAGAAGACATGGGAAGAGAGGAACCCAGGAAGTCTCACCCAGGCAGATATTGCCAGTCATCTTGCTCCAATAAGCACAAATAGATTTGTTGAGGGAAGTTCCTTGGGCTTTAGGGCCTGGTGTCTGTAATCTCCTACCTGAAATAAATACCTCTTGTGAAAACTAGCAGCCTTGGTGAATTGTGCATCAGCACCTTTGGCTGACTCAGAGAGCACATGATTATCTCATGTTATTAACATTCACTATGCTATGCTATTTACACCTTCCCCCATTACCAAACATTTTTCATCATGCCACCCTGATATCCTTTACTGCCTGTCAACTGCTCGAAGTCCATGTGGTGATCTACTTTTTGTCTCTGTGAGGTTCATTACTTACCCAGCTGATTTACGTGCAGTTCTGCAGTACTTTTCTTTGCATTTACTTCAATTAGCACAGTGTTTTCGATGTTCGTCCATATTTCAGCTCTTTCAAGAACTGTATTCTTTTTATAGCTGTACACTTCTCTGTTGTCTATATATACCATTTAGTTGATTGATTACTTGGTGGACAATTTTATTGTTTCCACATTTGGTTATTGCAAACAAATACACTGAAACATTCCTGGATAAGAGTTTTGCTGAATACCTATTTTTCCATTTCAGTATAGAAGTGTGAGTGCAACTGCTAAGTCATATTTAAATTTTATGTTGAACTAATTGAGGCACCACTGAAATGGAATCCACAGTGGCTCCAACATTTTGACTCTCTCCCTGCAATGTGTGAGGGTTTGGATTATGCTACATCTATTTCAACAGTTACCCTAAGTTTTTAAAGAGTGGCAGCTCTTCCATTCTTATTTGTATTTCCCTAATGTCTCAGGATAGTTAGCAACTTTTCATGTGCTTACTTCTCATTGGTATATGTCACTTGGAAAATGTCCAGTCACCTGTGCATATTTTCATTGCTCTATTTGCCTTCTGTACTTGACTTTCAGTAGTGCTTTATAGCCTTGTCATATTAAACTTTCATCACACATACATTGTTTTCAAATACTTTGTCTGTATTTCAGTAAATTTTTTGTTACCATCTTGATAATGGACTTCCATGCAGAAAAGCTTTTAATTCTTATGAGTCTGTTCTTGTGATCTTAGGGAAAAATCTTTTATTCTTTAGCATTTTTAAAAATTTTAACTAGTCGTTTTTCATCAATATTTCCTATCATATGGATGAATTTGCCTTCTCTTCCTGGTTTTCTGAATGATTCTTTATCATGGACTGTGTTGGAATTTTTCAAAAGCATTTTCTGAGTCAATTGAGTGGATCATGTGGCTTGTATCATTCATTGTCTAAATGTAGTTATTACCTTACTTGATATTTTCCTTGTAAGTGTGGAAAAACATACATAGCATGAAAATCATTTTAATCATCGTAAGGGGAACACATTGTGACATTGAGGTCTTTGATAATATTGTGTAACTTTGACCACTATTTTCAGACTCTTTCCATCATCCCAAACAGACCTCATGTCCCTTTAGCAATAACTCCCAATTCCCTCCTTTCACAACCCCTCTTCTGAATGATTAGGTCATGAATAGCAGCATACCAATATCTGGTTGAGACCCTGCTTTCCATTCTTTGGTGTGTATACCTTGGAATGAAATTGTCAGCTCCTATAATTCTGGGTTTAACTTTGACTGCACCATTTTAATTTCCCAAACATTATGTACAAGGGGTCCATTTTTCCAAATCCTCAAAAGCATTTTTGTTTCTAATAACAACACTGAAGTGTCTGTAGTAGCACCTCACTTTTATTTTTGGTATCTTTTTGGCATTTGTCTAATGACTAATGATTTTGAGCACCTGGTTATGTGCTTTTTGGTCATTTGTGTATACTCTTGGCAGTTATGTGTATTCAAACCACTCTGGCATTTATTATGGGGCTGTTTGTTCTTTTGTTCAATGATAGTCATTCCCTTTGTGTTCTGTATACTATGCTATTAGCAGAAATAGGGTTTCCAAATATTTTCTTCCACTTTTTAGATTTTCCTTTTACTTTATTGGAGTAGTAGTATAGTAGCAAAGTTGTTAAGTGGCATCAGTGCTGATGAATCTGGATTGGGTCCTTTTTCTGGGCTAGGGCTTTAAAATTAGAGACATTAACCTGCTCTGTGGTCCCCATGAGCTTACCTGAGAGAGTCAACTGTGTGAGAGGAGCAGAAAATGAACATGTGGCTGGGATGTTGGGGATGAGCAGGGTTACAGACTTCTCCATGTCTTGTTGCTGTGGAGAGTGTGGATGCCTGGCTCATGAGGGAGTGCTCCCACACATTGCTTTTAATCAGAGAGGTGTTCCCATCCTGGGAATACTAGTCCCTTTCCATGGAATGTCTGGCCTTTTGGGAAGTTTTATATGACTTATATCACTTCAGCTGGCAATCTGCAGATGAGGCTCCAGGAAACTTGTTACACTTTTAAAGCCATTACGTTCCTGTCAGTTGGAATTTCCTATTGGAGTGTAATCCAGTCCCCTTTTCTGTGCCCCTCACCTGAGGGCATATAATGTCTCCTAACATTTTGTAATGTTCGCATTGACTGATGGAAAATGCTCAAGTCTGGCTTTTTTCCCACTGGGATAGATCGCAGGTCTTGTATGTATATTGGTTGGTACTCCTTGATTGTGTGAATATCCAGGAAAAATTTCAAATCCTCTCAGTGGGTCATGCTCATTCCAACACAGCTAGAGGCCTGGGCAGGGCCTACAGGTTTGCTTATGGGCAATTCCTGGGATTCATTGGTGGATTACCTTGTGAAAGTTGTTAAAGTCCTGATCCAGTTCACCTGAAGGAGGTACAGGTAAGAGGAGAGGCAGGTGGAGGCCTTTTCTAGCACTAGCCTCTGTAAGATTTCAGTGTGCCCTTGGGAATTGGCACCAGCCCTTGTCAGGCAGGGAGGATCAGCTGGGAGGTTCTCTTGATCCTAAGCTGCTCCAGACAGAAAATTTTGGTCTCAGGGTCTACTGCAAGTATATGAAATGGTTGACTTCAGCTCCTGGGCTCTCGATAAAAGTGCTGTGAAAGGGAATGGGCCAGATACACATAAACTGTGCACATAGGAGTTTTTCAGCATGGTAACAATGCTCAGTGGACCTTTTTCAGGTCTCTGGGCTGCAGTAGACCCTGCAGAACCTGGTGAGGAGACCATGCCCCATGGCTGTCCAGGCTTGAGGAGATTCCTCCTCAACAGTACACATCTGAATGGGTAAATCTAGGTCAGGTGGTCCTCCTCCACGTTGACAAGGCCCTTCTGGGCTGCATTCACCACTTTGGAGACAGGGAGTCTTCTTCCACCTCTTCTCACTACATCCCCTGCATCTGCCCTGGCCTCTCTTGTTCTAGAGCTGTTGGGAAGGATAGCCAGCCTGAAGTAATCACAGCATGTATGGGTGTTGATGGAGCCCAGTGGAAGGCCTGAGTCTTGGGGCAGTGAAGAGCACAGGGCATCCTGCTGCTGACCAGCTAGTAGTTCATAACCAAGGTGTCTGTTGGTGGGCTGAGGGGTGGGTATGCCCACTGTGCCAATGTGAGAGAGAAATTTAGCTCCCAGTGGCCAAAGGTGCTGGTGGGACTTGGGCCACAGGGTATGATAGGAAGTCACTTTCATGCTGTCCTACTGCCCTTAGTGGTTAAGGGCTGATTTGGACAGAGCTTCCCCCATTTCTCCTGCAGTATCTGCCCTAAGGCACTCAGCAGTAGAAGGTGTGTCTTAGGTCTGAGGCCTCACAGGGTGGGTCCTTCCCACCCCTTCTTGTCCTTATTGTACACCTTAGCCCCAGGCTGCTCCCTGACCTCCCCTTCCTCAGTGCTGGTGTGGGCATCAGGCCCTTCAGGCAAGACCTGTCCCAGGGAAGGTGTTGGAGGTTTAGTGCACTGAGGGAACAGTTTCCAGGAACAGTGGGACTTGGAGGCAGGTGTGCAGTGATGCCAAGAGAACAAGGTGGTTGTTTGAAAGGTGTGGCTGCAGTGCCTCCCAGGCAACCACCACCGTGTGGCTCATCCTCCCGGGTGAGGGACTCAGCTGATGGGGAGAGACAGAGCTCCTCTTGTTTCACAGGCAATTACCAAGTAAGCATGCATAATGTAAGGCAAGGTGTGTCCCTCAGGCCTCTTGCTTCATCAGTCAGAGCTCCATCCTTGACAACTCAGTCAGCAGCTCTGTCCTTTCTCTTTGACAAGTATTTTCCTACCATCGAATATTCTGGACCCAGACTCATCTAACGGGCTTCAAGCCTCTGCTTTTTGTGTTATCACATCACTTGAGTAGATGATACTTTGTGCCAAGTATTCAAATTTCTGCACTTTTAAGAAATATTAATTTGCTAACATATATACTACATAAAATTATAACATGAAACACAAGTTGTTATTGATAATACCTCACATCCAATAATACCAGCTGAGTATAATGTTTGGTAATACAGATCTTATAATGAGAAGAATGGATAACGCCATTTTGCTTAAGAGAGTTTCTGTTTCACTGTTCTTCATCTTCAGATTGCTTCCAAATGTGCATCTCGTAATGCTGGCTGTGTGTATCAGAGCAGAGGAAGTTTCATGGGACCCTATCCTTTCAAACTGGAGAGGCTTAAAGATTTCCCTCAAATACTGGCTGGTGAACAACCCAATATAAAAGGCTGTAGGTATTAAATGACTTACATTTCCACTAGCCACCTGGACTGGTTTAAATATCCCATTGCTGCCTGTCACGCATGTTTCCACATCAGTGGGGTCTCATGTTAGCAGATTCTTCTTCAGGTTATCCAAAGTTAGAGTTTAATCCCTATCTTTGAATATATTCTTACCTGTATGGAAGTACTTCTATGCATTCTATGCAGTCTATGCATAGAGGGTGATTTTCCACTACTTTCACCTGGGCAAGAAGCACTGAGCTCTTGTTTTATAGGCTCTACTCAGCAGTCTGTTCTCAACAGGAACAAGCCCCTCATAATCCTTTGCCTGCATTTTCCTCTATTTTATCCATTTTCAGTATATGTAGTGGTTTGACAAGGTTATGAATTCCAAAATAGATATTGGATTATGTTTGTCATCTGGTCTGTACCTGGGAATGATTAAGCAATGTTGAGGGCTTGGTTGGGCATATCATTAGTCCCTAGAGATTCCCCCTCCCATGCACAGTGGTGACTCACAGAGAAAAGGTCTGGCAAAGGACAGAGTGGAGGGTTTTTTAATTTGGAGTTTGATTGGCTGAAGCCATAGCAGAATCCTGGGATTCTCTCAGAGGAAAGAGAAGCAAGCCCCAGGAAGACAGGACCCAAGACAGGGGAAGAACACAGAGGAATAGAAACAGCTCCTTAGACACAAAAGAAAGCCTGGGGAGAGTGAGAGACAGAGCCCTTCACCGAATTATCTGCAGCAGACCCTGTGGAGAGAGGCAAAGCCTGGAGAGCCTCCTGGTCTACAGCTGACCTTGTGGAGTAAACAGAGCACACTAGCACAGAGAGAAGCCAGACTTGGGAAGAGAGGAACCTGACAAGCTGGCACCTTGGCAGATGTTGCCAGTCATCTTGCTCCAACACATGGAAATACTTTGTTGAGGGAAGTAACCTATGCATTAGGACCTGGTGTCTGTAATCTCCTACCTGAAATAAATACCTTTTGTCAAACCTAGCAGGCTTGAGGAATTGTGCATTAGCGCCCTTTGGCTGACTAAGAGAGCACACGACTCTGTTATGCTATTAACATTCACAATGCTGTGCTTTTTTCAGCTTCCACCATATATGAAGCATTTTTCATTATGCAAACCTGATATCCTCCACTGCCTGCCAACTGCCCCAAGTCCATGTGGTGATCCAGTTTTTGTCTCTGTGAAGGTCATTACTTACCTAGCTGATTTATGTGCAGCTCTGTAGTAATTTTCCTTGTGCTTACTTCAATTAGCACAGTGTTTTCAAGGTTTGTCCATATTTCACCTCTTTCAAGAATATATAGAAAACAGAGAGCTATAGAGTTCATTTTATCACTCTATAGCTCTCTGTTTTATACATATACAATTATTTGACTGATTAGTTTTTGGACATTTCAATTGCCTCTGCATTTGGTTATTGCAATTAAATATACTAAAGACATTCATTTTATCACTCTATAGCTCTCTGTTTTCTATATATACAATTATTTGACTGATTAGTTTTTGGACATTTCAATTGCCTCTGCATTTGGTTATTGCAATTAAATATACTAAAGACATTCCTGGATAATATTTTCAATGAATACCTATTTTTACATTTCAGTATAGAAGTATGAGAGCAGCTGCTAAGTCATATTTAAGTTTTATGTTGAACTAATTGAGGCATCACCAAAATGGAAACCACAGTGGTTCCGCCATTTTGACTTTCTCCCTGCAATGTAGGAGGGTTTGGATTTTGGTACATCTACTTCAATTGTTACCCTACATTCTTAAAGAGCAGTAGCTCTTCCATTTTTATTGGTATTTCCCTAATGTCTCGGGATGTTTAGCAACTTTTCATGCGCTTATTTCTCATTAGTATCTCTTGTTTAGAAAATGTCCAGTCACCTGCCCATATTTTAATTGCAGTGTTCCTCCCTTCATCCTTACTCTCATTAGTACTTTAGAGGCTTGGCATACACAACTCATTATACATACATGATTTTCAAATATTTTGTCCCTATTTCAGTAAATTTGCTCTTTCCTCTCTTGATAATGGACTTTCATGCAGAGAAGTTTTTAATTCCAATGTGTCTGTTCTTGTGATCCTCAGGAAAATCCTTTCCTTCTCGAGTGTTTATTTTAAATTTAACTGCTACTTTTTCATCAATATTCTTTATTTTGCAGATGAAGTTGCCTCCTATTCCTACCTTTCTGAATGTTTCTTTATCATGAATGGCTCTTGGAGTGTTTCAAATGCATTTTCTGAGTCAATCGAGGGGATCATGTGGCTTTTATCTTTCATTATATAAATGTGGTCATTACCATACTTGATTTTTTCCTTTTAATTGTATTAAAAAATTCATAGCACAAAAGTCATTTTAATCTTTCTAATCGGGACACATGGAGAATTTGAGTTCATTGATAATATTGTGTAAATTTCAGCACTATTATCAGACTCTTTCCATCATCCCTCATGTCCCTTTAGCAATAACTCACAATTCTCTCCCTTACAACCCCTCTTTTGAATGATGCTGTCATGAAAATTGGCATACCAATATCTTGTTCAGGCCCTGCTTTCAGGCCTTTGGCCTGTATACCTAGGAGTGGAATTGCCAGCTCCTATCAAAATTCTGTGTTTAAATTTCTGTCAGCAGCATTTTAATTTCCCACCTATAATGTATAAGGCATCCATTTTCCACATCCTCATAACCATTCTTTATGTTTAATAAGAGCTTTCAAGCGTGTGTGTAGTAGGATCCATTTTATTTTTGGTATCTTATTGGCATTTCTCTAATGGCTAATGATGTCAAGCCATTGTTAATGTGCTTTTTGGTCATTTGTCTATATACTTGAGAGATATGTCTGTTCAACCCCTTTTCCCATTTATTAATGGGGCTGCTTGTCCTTTGTTGGGTTATAGTCATTCTCTTTATGTTCTGTACATTATGTTATCAGCAGAAAAAGGGTTTCCAAATATTTTCTTTCACTTTTTTTGTTTTATTTTTCCACTGTATTAGAAAAATATGAGAGTAGTAAAGTAGTTAATTAGAGATCAGGTTTCAAGATTTGGGATTCTGTCCTTCTTCTGGACTAGGGTTTATGTTTCAGGGTAGAGCCACCTTCTTGTCCTCTGGTCCCCATGAGCTTGCCTAAGATGGTTGAGGGGCAAGAAGAGCAGAGAATACCCAGGAGTTAGGGCTGTTGGGGAAGAGCAGGGTTGCAGACTTCTCCATGTCCTATTGCTGGGAAGAGTTTGGATGCCTTGCTGAGGACAGAATGCTCCCACACAATGCTTTTAATCAGAGAACTCTTCCCCAGAGAACTCTTCCCCTTATGGGAACCTGGGTCCCTTTTGATGGAAGGTCTGGTCTTTGGGAAGTCCTCCATGACTTATATCACTTTTGATGGCAATCTGCAGTTGAGGCTCCAGAAAACTTCTGTCACACTTGTAAAGCCATGATCTTCCAGTCAGGTGGAATTTCCTGTAAGAGTGTAATCCAATCCCCTTTGCTGTGCCCCTCACTTGAGGGCACATGATACCTCCTAACATTTTCTAATATTTTTGTAGACTGATGGAATATGCTCAAGTCTGCTTTTCCTTCCCTGAGATGGAATGCAGGTTTTGTACAGGTACTAGCTGTTTTCCCTTGGTTTTGTGAAAATCTGGTAAAAATGTGAAATCCTCTCAGTGTGCCATGCTCATGCCAACACACCCAGAGCCCTCAGCAAAGCATCCAGGTTTGCTTATGGGGAATTCCTGGGAATACTAGGTAGATTAAGTTTGGAAAGCTGTTAGAGTCCAGGTCCCATCCACTGGATGAGGTACAAAAAACAGTCAAACAGTTGGAGGCCTTTCCTGGCAGTAGCCTGTATTAGGTTTTCAATGTGCCTTTGGGAAAAGGCACTAGCCCTTGGCAGGCAGGGAGGCTTAGATTGGAGGATCTCCCGATTGTTAGCTGTTTCTGATAGAAAACTGTGTTCTCACAGTTTCCCTTCCGGAAATCCCTCACTTCAGCTCCTGAGATCTTGATGAAGCTGCTGTGAAAGGGGAAAGGGCTGGGTGCACGTAAATGCCCCATGGAGAAGTTGTCGGCATGGTGACAATGCTCTGTGGTCTTTTTTCAGGTCTCTCGGCTTCAATAGACCCTGTAGAAACTGTTGAGGAAGCTGTGGCCCACTGGCTGTGCTGGCTTGTGAGATTCCTCTTCACCAGCACACATGTGGATATGTCAATGTTTGGGAGGAGGTCCTGCACTGTGTTGGCAAGGCCATCCTGGGTTTCATCTAACACATTGCATGCAGTGACCCTTCTTCAAACTCTTCTCACTACATCCCCTCCATCTGCCCAGACCTCCCTTTTGCTAGGGCTGTTGCAAGTGATAGCCAGCCTGAAGTAGTCACAGCATGTATGGGCGTAGATGGAGCCCATCGGAAAGCATGGGAAATGGAGCAGAAGAGCTGAAGGGTGAGGAGCACAGGTCATCCTGCTGCTGACCTGAGTGGAGTTCATAACCACAGTTTCTACTGGGTGGCTGAATGATGGGAAGCACTGCTGTGCCAATGTGAGAGAAATCTTAAGCACCCAGTGCTGCTGGTGCTGAAGCATCTTGTGGTCACAGGGAATTATGGGAAGCCACTCTCATGTTGCTCCACTGCCCTCAGTGCTTAATGGCTGATTGGGACAGAGCTGTGCCCATTTCTCCCACTCCAGGTGCTCTGAAACACCTATCAGCACAAGGAGAGTCCCCAGGCCTCAGGCCTCACAGGGTGTATCCTCCACAGCTCTCCTTGTCCTTATTGTACTCCTTAGCCCCAGGCTGATCCTTGATTGCTCCCTCCTAAGGGCTGGCTTGGCCAACATGTCCCTGAGGCAAGGCCTATCTGAGGGAGTGAAATGGATGTTTTGGGTACTGACGAGGTGGTTTCCAGGAACAGTGGGACTTGGAGTCAGGTGAGCAATGGTGCCAAGTGCAGGTGGTGGCTGGAGGGAAGGTGGGACTACAGAGCCAACCTGTCAGGCACCACCATGTGGCTCATCCAAGAAGGCTGAAGTTCTCTGCTGATGGGGAGAGACTTAGTGCCTCTTGTTTCCCTGGCAATTGCTACCTAAACATGCATAACTTAATTCAACTTGGGTCCCTCTGGCCTCCCTCCTTTATCAGGCACAGCTCCATCCCTGACACCTCAGAGTCAGTACCTGTGTGCTTTTTCTCTGACTACTTTCCTTCCTTTGAATATAATCAGGGTCCTGAAGCGACTAACTGGGTTCAAGTCTCAGCTTTTTTAGGTTATCACATGACTTGCATAGATGGGTCTGTGTTACCAAGTATTCAAATTTCCTCACTTTCAAGAACTATTATATTGCTAGCATTTGTTCTACATAAAATTAAAACAGAAACACAAGTTTTGAATGACAAAACCTAATATCTAATAATAATAGCTGAGTAGTATATTTGTAATACAGGTTTTATAATTTGAAGAATTGTTACCCATATTTCACTTAAGGAGCTTCTTAGTCAGTGTTCTTTATCTACCAGTTGCTTTCAAATGTGCATCTCCAAATCCTGTCTGTGTGTATCAGAGTAGAGGAATGTTCTTGGGACCCTCCCTGTCCTAAATACATCAGAGGTTTAAAGAGTTCCCTCAAATAGCATCTGGTGAATCATAGAGTAAAAAGCTGTAGATATTAAATGACTTATGATTCCAGCAACCACCAGGATTGGTCTGACTATCCTGTTCCAGCCTGACACACACATTTCCACCATCAGTGGTGTCCCTGTTAGCAGATTCCACTTCATGTTATCCCAAGTTAGTGTTTTATCCCTATCTTTGCATATATTCTTACCTGTATGGAAGTAATTCTATGAAATCTATGCATAGAGGGTGATTTTCCACCACTTTCACCTGGGCAGGAAGCACTGAGCTCTTGTTTTATAGGCTCAACCCAGCAGTCTGTTCTCAACAGGAGCCAGCACCTTATTATTCTTTGCCTTCATTTTCCTCTATTTTCTCCATCTTTCCATACATGTAGCAGTTTGATATGCTTATCAGCTCCAAAAATTGATACTGGATTATGTTTGTCATCTGGTCTGATCCTGGGAATGATTAAATCTTGATGAGGGCTTTATGTGGTTACATCATTGGGGCATTGTGTCCCCATCCCATGGGCCTTGAGGACTAATATAGAAAAGGCATGGCCAAGAACAGTGTTGAGGATTCTTGAAGTCGGAGTTCGATGCTGAAGCATTAGGTGGTATCTGGGGAAGTAAGCCCACAGAGGAAAGAAAAACAAGCCCCAGGAAGCCAGGACCTGAGCCAGGGGAAGAACCCAGAATAATAGAAACAGCTGTTGAGATATGGGAGAAAGCCCAGGGTGAGTGAGAGACAGAACCCTTCATCTGATGGTCTCCAGCTGGCCTTCTGGAGAGAGGCAAAGCCTAGAGAGCCTCCTAGTCTACAGCTGACCTTGGGGAGCAAATAGAAGAGCTTAGTCCAGAGAGAAGCAAGACTTGAGAAGAGAGGTACCCAGGAAGCCTCACCCGGGCAGATAGCGCCAGTCATCTTGCTCCAATAAGCAGAAATAGATTTGTTGATGGAAGGAACTTTGGCATTAGTGCCTGGTGACTGTAAGCTCCTACCTGAAATAAATACCTCTTGTGACAACTAGCAGGCTTGTGGAATTGTCTATTTGCACCCTTTGGCTGACTAATAGAGCAGACGATTCTGTTCATGTTATTAACATTCACAATGCTGTGCTATTTTCACCTTTCACCATCACCAAACATTTTTCATCACACAAACCTGATATCCTCTACTGCCTGTCAACTGCCCCAAGTCCATGATGTGATCTACTTTTTGTCTCCGTGAAGGTCATTACTTACCCAGCTGATTTACGTGCAGTTCTGCAGTACTTTTCTTTGCGCTTACTTCAACTAGCAGTGTTTTTAATGTGCATTCCTATTTCACTTCTTTCAAGAACTGCATTCCTTTTTATAGCTGTACAGTTCTCTATTGTCTATATATACCATTTAGTTGATTGGATAGTTCATGGACATTTGAATTGCCTCAATATTTGGCTATTGCAAATAAAGACACTAAAACATTGCTGGATACCATTTTCATTGCATAACTAGTTTTATGTTTCAGGATACCAGTATGAGTGCAATTGCTAAGTCATATTCAAATTTTATGTTGAATTAATTGAGACTTCACTGAAATGAAATCCACAGTGGCTCCACCATTTTGACTATCTCCCTACAAAGTGTGAGGGTTTGGATTGTGCTACATCTACTTCAATAGTTACCGTACATTTTTAAAAATCCATTCTAATTTGTATTTCACTAATGTCTCAGGATGTTTAGTAGCTTTTCATGTGCTTATTTCTCATTGGTATATCTCATTTGGAAAATGTCCAGTCCCCTGCCCATATTTTCATTCCAGTATTTGCCTTTCGTTCTTGAATTTCTGTAGTACTTTATAGCTTTGATATAATATACTGTCATCATGCATACATGATTTTCAAATATTTTGTCTGTATTTCAATTAATTTTTTTAACTTTCTTGATAACAGACTTTCATACAGAAAAGCCTTTAATTCTTAATACACTCTTCTTGTGATCTTATGGAAAAATCTTTCATTCTTTACCATTTATTGTGATTTTAACTGCTCTTTTTTCATCAATATTCCTTAGCATATGGATGAAGTTGCCTTCTCTTCCTGCTTTTCTGAACGATTCTTTATCATGGACTGTCTTGGAAATTTTCAAAAGCATTTTCTGAGTCAGTTGAGGGGATGATGTGGCTTGTATCTTTCATTGTCTAAATGTGGTCATTACCTTACTTGATTTTTTCCTCTTAACTGCAGAAAAACATACATAGCATGAAAATCATTGTAATCATCATAAGTGGTACACATTGTGACATTGTGGTCATCGATAATATTGTGTAACTTTGACCACTATTTTCAGACTCTTTCCATCATCCCAAACAGACCTCATGTCCCTTTAGCAATAACTCCCAATTCCCTCCCTTCACAATCCCTCTTCTGAATGATTCAGTCATGAATAGCAGCATACCAATATCTGGCTGAGACCCTGCTTTCCGTTCTTTGGTATGTATACCTTGGAGTGAAACTGACAGCTCCTATGGTAGTTCTGATTTTAACACTCTGGCTGCACCATTTTAATTACCCACCCATTATGTACAAGGGGTCCATTTTTCCCAATCCTCAAATCCATTTTTGTTTCTAATAACAGCTTTGAAGTGTATGTGTAGTAGCACCTCATTTTTATTTTTGGTAGCTTATTAGCATTCATCTAATGGCTAATGATGTTGAGCATCTGGTTATGCTTTTTTTGGTCATTTGTGTATATTCTTGGCAGTTATGTGTGATCAAACACCTTTCCCAGTTATTAATGTGGCTGTTCTTTTGTTCTGTTGTAGAATTTGAGAGATGTTCAGTTATTTGTGTATAGAAAGGCCAGGAATCAGGAATGATTTTGAGAAGGAAAAATGGTTTATTGATGGCCAGCTGGACTCAGGAGATTTCTGTTTCAAACCCGAGCCCCAAACAGGATTTTTGAGTTCCTTTTATACAGAGAGGAAAAGCCAAAGGTTCTTTTGTTTCAGTTCTCAATAGGCTTGAATTAGCATATATTTTCCACATCCTAGGTAAGCTTTTAGCATGGACTTCATACATTCTAGGTGTTTTTAGCACATTTGGTTTGCATTTTCCCTGAATATTTAAAGTTTATAGAGTTTGCATTGATAAACTGTTTCCTGGGACTGGAGTTGTTGCCATAGTTACCAAGGGCAGGGCTGCAGCCTCTCCCCATCCCACACCCACAAGTCAGGACAGACAGCTTAGGTTAAGGTTATCTCCAAAGAGACAAAGAGCCTCCCACCCATTGCCCACATCATTTCCCCCCCTTATGCCAAAGCTTAGCAAGTTAAGCTTTGGCATAATTATTTGTGGAGCTATGAGGTGGGTGGCTGTTTGTTGTTTTGATTGATTACTTTACTTATCAATTTTCAATGTAACATCCAGGACTTTGTTTTTAGGAGTTTAGAAGCTTTCATTCTGGACAGCAGAATCCTGGGGCGGGGGGCCCCCTGCAGTCATCCTGGGGCCACCGGTGCTCACATGGATTTCCAGTTAGGCTCCACATCCATCTATTAATTTTGTTTTACCCTTAAAGAGTTTACACCTTTCATCTTAAAGGGGTGCTTAAGGGAGATGCTCTCTTTTCTGTAACTGCTTCCTGCTGGCCATGGGCTGTAGTCATTACATAACAAGGTGTAAAACTTTTATTTTAACTGGAGGAAGATGCATCTGGCATTCTGTATGAAGATGGATGAAGTCTTCATATGGTTAATAAGACGTTCATTCTGAAAGAAACAAACTTAATTAAAATTTTGGAATACCTGTTTTTAAAAGAAGACATTGGATTACAGAGGTAGACAAGGTTAGGTGCTTATAATGATGGCACCTCTTTTTAAAAGCTGGTGGGAACAGTATATATATATGTGTGTGTGTGTGTGTGTGTGTGTGTGT
The DNA here is from genome assembly GCF_030445035.2 of Dasypus novemcinctus. Taxonomy (NCBI): domain Eukaryota; kingdom Metazoa; phylum Chordata; class Mammalia; order Cingulata; family Dasypodidae; genus Dasypus; species Dasypus novemcinctus. Next base: position 69,671,252 of record NC_080691.1, read on the forward strand.
ATTTCTCTAAGGTATTTTCAGAGAGAAATTGCAATAGATACTTAGCTTTGTTTTGAAGATGCATTTCAGGCTGTTTAATAATTGGCACTCATGTGCTCTGTTAGATGCTCCTGGTGAACTGTCACCTTTTGGACAGTTGGTTTCATTCAGGATTAGTGCACTAAGATGGAAATTTTCTCAGTTTTTAGCTGTGGGAGTGGATCAGAACTACAGAATCAAGTTTTTTACATTTTGGTTTTAATTGTACAATTTCTGATAATTTTGACTGTTTAATAGATGACCCATTATTAGCAAGCAAGCCTTATTTTTGCTACACAGTAGAGTAGAATAGTAAGTTGGCTGAGGATGGCTAAGACCATTGCTTTATTTTATAGACATGTTTATTAACTATTTAGAAAATAAAGTTACCAGGAATTTAACATGTCTAATATACTTTTGTATCTGGTCCAGAATAGAAAATGTTATAATTATTAGGCATATATTTAGGATAAATATATGACTTTTCCATCCTGCTTAGTTTAATTTGGGCTCCAGGACTCTTATTCACATATATAACTGCATATTTAATTTTTAACAATTTGAATAGAGCTCTTTTAAGAATTTTCATTTGTTAATTTGATATTATCATTCTGATGTAAAGACATACACTGAGCAAGTGGGCAGACAAATAGACACAGAAACACAACTCATTGATGTTACTTATAATTTGCATTATTTTATATACTGTTTAGTTTAATTTGGGTTCCAGAAATATATATTACTTATATAACTGCATATTTAACCTCAACAATTTGAGCAAATAGGCAGACATGAATAGTTTGACACAAAAACATAACTTTAGTTACTTAAAACTTCCATTTTTTTTTTACAATATAAGTGTGACTGTAAAACATTTCAAAGACTTCTGAAACCATTTTTTTAATTTACACTATAACTGTGCAGTTTTGCACAAGAATTTTGTTTCTTAGCTAATGGCTTGTAACCAAAATGTTCCCAATGCTTTAGCACCATATTTTGTTTGTTTGTTTCAAGATCTTATATCTTGAACTTAGCAGAATTTTGAATAAGCAGCAAGACTAATTCTATGTATATTTCCTGAGGCTACTTGAAGCCTCAGGGAGACTGGTTTCTATCCTAAATTGCCACATTTAGGAACACTGACAGTCAAGGAAGGAGACTTCCTTCCCCCCCTTCCCCCCCCACCAGTCCTTGGAGATAGTATAACTCCAGTGGTCACTTAAACCCAAGGGCTAAGAATTCCACCAAGCAGCAATTTAGTTTACACTTGGATTCATGAGAGAAAGCAGGGTTACTAATACCAATAGGACAGGAAAAAGGGACATTTCTAAGTTCACCTTTCCCTGGCCTACAGGGGCAGAAGCTGTTATGACATAACCATAGGCAAAGGCAAGGGGTGAGGCTAGGCTTGAAGTAACCATACATGAAGGAAAGATTAGTTTAGAATTTACACTTGCAATAATAGTTTCAGGCTAAATTGACCCAGTTATTTCAGTTATTATCTTTCCACTGTTTTATAATATAAATGCATCTATAAATGATCTTAACTCTTACAGTTTTTATTAATTTTTTTAACCTTAAGGTGAATTGGATACCTTTATTAATTAAGCTACAAGAATTTTATTAGTAACAATTCTGTGAAGTCCTGCCTTTTCTTAGCAATGGAACAAATTCTCATCTGTAAGTTATGCATTTAATTCACCAGCAAGAGAATATTGGCATTTAAAGGTTCATTTTAAACTATGTTTTTACCTTTTTACCATGAATTCTTAGGCACCAGCAACTGACAAAAGCCAAACATAGATTTCAAAGTGGCATTTCACTCCTTTTTATTTCTTTTCCCTCTGTAGTCTCACAACCCTGAAGTTCCCAGCCAGACCACTGAAAAGGCTATCAAGTGATTAGAGGTCTATTGTTTCAAGTGATAGCCTCCTTTCTTCAGATAAGTTTACAGTTTTAAAACATTCCAAAGTATTTCTACAGTCTTACAGAGAGAGAGATTCAGAAAAGTAAAGAACCTGGGCAGAATGCAAACCTCTTTTGGCCTTTGACACCCTAGGGAGGGAACTTTACTGCATTTATTTTGATTCTGTTTTTCATCATCTTCACCTCCCCACTTCCAGGCAGTAGGGTGCACAGCAATTAAATAGGAATGCGGTTTATGAATAGAAGGTGTGGACTCACTGGAAAGGAGCCAGCTGCTCCCCCTTTCCAGCTTTCCACCAAAATGGGCAGACAGAACTTAATTCAAATTTGGCACTCTTCCTGGGGACCCAGCCACCCTGACTGGGGCAGCCCCAACAAACCTAGGTGTGTGGCATGGACACAGATGGCCTCCAAGTCCCAGCAAAGGGACGGACCAGAGATGAGGCAGCAGCGCATGCACAAACCGCCAGACTCCACAGTTTTGCTCCATAATTAATTCACCCCCTTGCCAATGGCAAAGGAGTGTTCCAGCTCAAATAAATCCCACCACTTTACATAACTACACAACTCCAACACCAGCATTGAGCTGACACAGACAGAAGCACAAAGGTCATTAATCTGTTCTAAATATATGTTTTTTTCAGCATGGCTGCCCCCACAGCCATCACAAACCTTAGAGAGAACATGTAACATTAACATCTTGTATAAAGACAATTCATTCACAATTCAGCACCATAACAAAAGATTCCAGCTAGACCTTTTTCACTGTTGAACTTTACACTCAGACCAAGCTTCACTAGAAAAGCTGATCTATTTTCCTGTAACCAAGATTTTAAAAATCCAGGTCAATTTCCAGGATGTTAGGACTTGAACTTATAAACATCCCTTCCTATTAAAATCAAGCCTCCACTCCTTCAGTGGATATAAGACCAGTACCAGATTCCAACATGCAATTAGACAAACCCAAAACACCAGGCTTTCCCCCCGTTTTTCTCCAGGATATTAGAACTCAAACCTATAAGCAGCCCTTCCTATTAAAATCAAGCCTCCACTCCTTCAGTGGATATAAGACCAGTACCAGATCCTAACATGAAGTTAGACAAACCCAAAACACCAGGCTTTTTCCCAGTTTTTCTCCTTTTTCCAGAGCTAGAGAGAATGGCTTCCCCCCAATTTTCTGGGGCTACCAGGGTTCTCTTGGGAAGTGATCAGCCTCCCTCCCTATAATTAAAGCTAGGGTTCTCCAGACTATGCTTCCCTGGGGAGTCTTACCTTCTTCCATGTTCAGAGTTCTTTTTTGTTCCCAGAATCTTTCTCTTCAGACTTTCCATTGCCTTTGATTTTTGTCAGGAAAATTCTGGTGGAGCCTACATCTTTTTGATTAAATTTAATCCAGGGGTGCCCAGATTAGGGGTTCACCCAAGTCCTCCCAGCTGCCTCAGGGATTTGGAAGGGACAGCAAAATGCTACTGTCTCTGGCCTTCATTTGCAACACAGATGAGCCCCCAGAAATGTTGTAGAATTTGAGAGATGTTCAATTATTTGCGTATAGAAAGGCCAGGACTCAGGAATGATTTTGAGAAGGAAAAATGGTTTATTGATGGCCGGCTGGACTCAGGAGATTTCTGTTTCAAACCCGAGCCCCAAACAGGATTTTTGAGTTCCTTTTATACAGAGAGGAAAAGCCAAAGGTTCTTTTGTTTCAGTTCTCAATAGGCTTGAATTAGCATATATTTTCCACATCCTAGGTAAGCTTTTAGCATGGACTTCATACATTCTAGGTGTTTTTAGCACATTTGGTTTGCATTTTCCCTGAATATTTAAAGTTTATAGAGTTTGCATTGATAAACTGTTTCCTGGGACTGGAGTTGTTGCCATAGTTACCAAGGGCAGGGCTGCAGCCTCTCCCCATCCCACACCCACAAGTCAGGACAGACAGCTTAGGTTAAGGTTATCTCCAAAGAGACAAAGAGCCTCCCACCCATATCCCACATCAATTCAATGAAAATAATTCACTGTGTGTTCTGTATACTATGCTATTAGCAGAAACAGGGTTTCCAAGTATTTTCTCCCACTTTTTAGATTTTCCTTTTACTTTATTGGAATAGTAATATAGTAGCAATATTGTTAAGTAGAGATCAGTGCTGACAAATCCGGATTGGGCTAGGACTTAAATTTAAAATTAGAGCCACCTTCTTGCTCTGTGGTCCCCATGAGCTTGCCTGAGAGTGTCAAGGGTGTGAGAGGAGCAGAAAATGAACATGTGGCTGGGATGTTGGGGACGAGAAGGGTTACAGACTTTTCCATGTCTTGTTGGAGAAAGCTTGGGTGCCTGGCTCACAAGGGAGTGCTCCCACACATTGCTCTTAATCAGAGAGCTCTTCCCCTCCTGGGAATACTGGACCTTTTCCATGGACTGTCTGGCCTCTTGGGAAGTTCTATATGACTTATATTGTTGTGGAATTTAAGAGAAGTTCAATTATTTGAGTATAGAGAGGCCAGGACTCAGGAATGATCTTGAGAAGGAAAAATGGTTTATTGATGGCTGGCCGGACTCGGGAGCTTTCAGTTTGAATCCCGAGCCCCAAACAAGATTTTCAAACGTCTTTTATACAGAGAGGAAAGGCCAAATGGTCCCTTTGTTTCAGTTCTCAATAGGCTTCAATTAGCATAGATCTCTTCCACATCTTAGGTAAGCTTTTAGCATGGACTCCAGACCTTCTAGATAAGCTTTTAGCTATTTACTTTTTGCATTTCCCCTAAATACTTAAAGTTTATAGCCCTTGCATTGTTAAACATTTCCTGGGACTGGAGCCGCTTCCACTGTCCCTAAGGGCAGGACTGCAGCCTCTTACCGTTCCACACCCACAAGCCAAACAACTTAGTTATCTCTGAAGAGACAAAGAGCCTTCCACCCATAGCCCACATCATTCCCCCCCTTTTGCCAAAGTTTATCTTGCTAAATTTGGCATAATTATTGTTGGAGCTATGAGGTGGATGGCTGTTTGTCGTCTTGATTGATTATTTATCAGTCTTTAGTACAGCATCCAGGACTGTTTTTAGAAGTTTAAAACTTTTCATTCTGGACAGCAGAATCTTGGGCAGGGGCCTCCTGCAGTTATTCTGCTGCCACTGGCACTCACGTGGATTTCCAGTCAGGTTCCAGATCCATCTATTACTTTTATTTTACTCTTAAAGAGTTTACACCTTTAATTTAAAACGGGTGCTGAAGGGAGATGATCTCTTTTCTGTAACTGCTTCCTGCTGGCCATGGGCTGTAGTCATTGCCTAATAAGGTGTAAAACTCTTTAATTTATTCTAACTGGAGGAAGATGGATCTGGCATTCTGTACGAAGTTGGATGAAGTTTTCATATGGTTAATAAGATGTTCACTCTGAAAGAAACAAACTTAATTAAAAATTTGGAATACCTGTTTTTAAAAGAGGACACATTGGATTACAGAGGTAGACAAGGTTAGGTGCCTATAAAGATGGCATTCCTTAAAAGCTGGTGGGAACAGCATATATATTCTTTTTTAAGTTATCCATCTTTAGAGAGAAATTACAACAGACACTTAGCTTTGTCTGAAGACACATCCCAAACTGTTCAATGATTGACACTCATTCGCTCTGTCAGATGCTCCTGGTGAACTGGCACTCCTTGGGCAACTGGCTTCACTCAGGATTAGAACATTAATTTGGAAATACTCTTAGTTTTCACCTGTGGGAGTGATCAGAACTACAGAATAAAGATTTTTACACCTTGGTTTTCATTGTACAATTTCTAGCAATTTTGACTTGTTCAATAGGTGACTCACCATCAGCAAGCAAGCCTCACTTTTGCTACACAGCAGAGTACAGCAGAATATAGAAGTTGACTGAGACTGGCTGAGACTGCCACCTTATTCTATAGACATGTTATTAACTGTTTAGAAAATGATTTTACCAGGAATTTAACATGTCTAATATACTTCTGCACTTGATCCAAAATAGAAAAGATAACATTACAATTATTAGGCATATATTTAGTACAGGATAAAAGTACAGCACTTAATATTAACTAATGTATTACTTAATGCATAAGGATTCAGAGTTGCAATTATTAGTTTTGAGTTTCAGGTTTGTAATACTTTACATGTTATCTCTCCATGAGAGCAGGCCATAATGCCAATTGTGTTTAAGTTTTACTTACAGTATCCTGGTATCATGGCTCCACTTAGCATGTTCTTCAACGCAGTGAGCAAGTTGCAGCATCCTTCATCTTAGAGAGATTTTCCAGTATTCTACTAGCCTGGTGCATAGTGCTCTCTGGCACCATGGAACAGTGCCAGTCTGGAGGCGATATCCATTTAACACTTGGCTGTACCAAGTCATTATTGGCTGCAGGAGCTTGAAACTGCAATATAGTTTCCATCGACTTCAGGAGCAGAACCAGAGACTGATATAGCACATATTTTTAATTGAGGGGTCAGTGACCAGCCTAGCCAATAACTCACATGGAGAGGCCACCTGTAATGTATACAAGGCCTGGTTCGAATGCACAAGAGTTTGATAATGTTAACGTTTATTCCTTGTTTATATATGTATATTTTAAACAATTTAATGCAACACATCATATATTAAATGACTGTCTACTTACACAATTGAATTATGAAGATAACAGTAGGTACTTTTACTTTAGTAATAGAGGAAAAATATTATTTTTCATTGTTAGAATGAAAACAGAATATTTCCAATAGAATCAAGACAACTTTTTATTACCATTTACTTAAATGTGTATTTTGCAGTGGCCTTCAGACAGGTTTATTATCATGAAGTTATTTCTGCTACCAATAACCAATCTAAGTTTTAGTTAACAATGACTTTTCTAGAACTAGAACTATTTAAACATTTTCAGGTGGAGGATGTTTTACAAACTCTTTATAATTGACTATAACCACATTGACTAGTCACCTCATGTTTAAATAAACTTACTAAATTACAATTACCAATGAAAAAAATTTACTCCTTATTTAAGAGAGCATATCTACAATCTTTTTCCTTTAGCCTAATTTCACTCATTAAAGATTTCATACATAATGTTAATTTAGTTTATAAATTAACTATTGGAGATTACACTCAAGTTAAATAAAATTGAAACCATAATAGTTTATGCAAGGAATGTTCTCTTTTTCCCTTACAGGAAGCTAAAAACTTCTTTCCTTTAAGTTATGAAAATTATTAATTTAAAAGCATACTGACTACCAGGTTTTAAAACACATGCATACTGACTACCAGGTTTTAAAACACATTACACAATTACTTAATTTTTTAAAAATCATAACCCAGGAAAGATCTCTCCATAGTTTTTATGGACTTTCCTTTACTTACTGAAATTTGTTAATAGAGCCACTAATTACCTTTATTTTGTTGGAAAGAAATCTTCTGGAAGAAAGTAAGGCTCACCAGATTGTGGAGAAGAAAATAATTTATTCTCAATCTTGCAAGAAGGGGTGCAGAGCCAGATATGGCTGGTGCCACGAACAAAGAAAAATGACACAATTTATACCCCTAAGCCTAGCATGCAAGCTCTTCCTGTTTTTCCATAGATTGGATACTTCAGAAGTTACAGCTTATCTGAGATTTAACTTTCCCACGCAAAAGTTTGATTTAACTGCTTCTTCTATCACATTCCAACCATTTTAGTTTTTACCTGCTCCCCCCTTTGTCAAATAAGGAATAGAATTTAGTGCTGAAATGGCACCAACTTAGTTAGCTCCTTCTTGGGCATCCTTCCACTGCCCATAGGACTGGCCTAAACTGGTCTCCTCCACTGCTGTCCAACCCGGGAGTGGGATACTGAGGCAGCAGGCCGCCAGGTTACATCAACATTTTTCTTATGTGAAAATTAACCTAATCTTTGCTTTTTGTTGTTTTTTTTTTTTGCATTTTATGGCTGACAAAGGTTTAAACTGGGAAATTACCAGGCGAACTGATTCTTAATTCCCTAGCCTAGTAGATAGGTTTAATCTGCTACACCTAGTCTTGCCTTTAAAGCTCTTGCAAAGGAGGCCCTTTCCCAATTGTTTCTATAATCAGATTTCTATGACTTTTTCATCCTGCTTAGTTTAATTTGGGCTTTAAGAATATTTATAAATATAACTGCATATTTAATTTTTAGCAATTTGAATAGACCTCTTTTAAGAATTTTTATTCGTTAATTTGATATTATCCTGATGTATGAAGACATACATTGAGCATTTTTTAAAAATGGGCAGACACAAAGAGTTAGACACAAACACAACTCATTGATATTACTTATAATTTGCATTATTTTATATACTGTTTAGCTTAATTAATTAGGGGTCCAGAAATACATATTACTTATATAACTGCATATTTAACCTCAACAATTTGAGCAAATAGGCAGACATGAATAGTTTGACACAACAACATGACTTTAGTTACTTTAAACTTTTCAAAGACTTTTGAAACTCTTCTTAATTTGCACTATGACCATGCAGTTTACCACAAGAATTTTCTTTCTTACTTAATGGATTGTAATAACCAAAATGTTCTCAATGCCTTAGCACCATTTTGTTTTAGAACTTTATATTTTACTTTGAAATTAGCAGAATTTTGGATAAGCAACAAGATTAATTTTATATATATTTACTGAGGCTATTTGAAGCCTCAGGGAGACAGACTGCTTTCTCTCATGAATTGCCACTCTTAGGAACACTGACCATCAAGGCAGGAGACTTCTCCCCCTCCATCCCCCTTTTTGGTTTTGGAGATAATAAAACTCCAGTGGTCTTTTTTTTTTTTTAATATTTATTTTTATTTATTTAATTCCCCTCCCCTCCCCCAGTTGTCTGTTTTCTGTGTCTCTTTGCTGCGTCTTGTTTCTTTGTCCGCTTCTGTTGTCGTCAGCGTCACAGGAAGAGTGGGCGGCGCCATTCCTCGGCAGGCTGCTCCCTCCTTCGCACTGGGTGGCTCTCCTTATGGGGCATACTCCTTACGCGTGGGGCTCCCCTACGCGGGGGACACCCCTGTGTGGCACGGCACTCCTTGCGTGCATCAGCACTGCACTTGGGCCAGCTCCACAGGGGTCAAGGAGGCCCAGGGCTTGAACCGCAGACCTCCCATGTGGTAGACGGACGCCCTAACCACTGGGCCAAAGTCCGTTTCCCTCCAGTGGTCATTTAACCTTATTCTATCAGGCAGCAATTTATTTAGTTTACACTTGAATTCATGAGAGAAAGGGTTACTAATACCAGGAGAGGAGACAGTGATGTCCCAGCTCTTCTCTGGCCTATAGGGGCAGAAGCTATTATGAAATAACCATAGGCAAAGGCAAGGGGTGAGGTTAGACTTGAAGTAACCATAAACTAAGGAAAGGTAAAGTTTAGCATTTACACTTAATAATTTCAAGCTAAATTCACCCAGCTATAATTTCAGTTATTACCTTTCCACTGTTTTATAAGATAAATGCATTTATAAATGATTTTAACTTAGTTACAGTTTTTATTAATTTTTTTTAAAAAACCTATTAATTTTATAACACCTTTAAATACCTTTCTTTCGACTTATAACATATTAAATGAACTTAACCATTACTTTAATTTTTCCTTTAAAGTAAAAGAATAAATCTCTTGCAGTTAGTTTGAAATAAAAAGCTACTTTTCAGGATTTGATTTCTAGAACATAAATGTTCTGTTAAAAGAGGTAAGACTCTTCTTTAAACACTGAGGAAATGATGAGGTTAAAGCACAAGAAGCTATTGATAAAAGATTTTCTTTGTATATTGATCTTATTCAATTTTAATCATAAAAATTTTCCTTCCACAAACCGTCTACACTTTCAGTATTCATTCAGGTTCTGTCCCACACTCTACTCTTTCCAATAATCATTTTATCTTAGGACAAAATCATCTTCTGTTTCCTTAACAATAAAAAACACACTCCATATATCCCACATACTAAGTTACCAGGCAAACTTCTTACAACATATAATTGCCATTAATACTAAACAAGCTTGTTAAAATAATGAACTTTTCTTCACTTTAAATACTTAGTAGCATGTAATACCAGAAACAGTTTTTTCTGGAAGCAAGTTGGCAGGGGAGATTGGCTGCCGAATAAGTTTGTTATAAAATTGCCTTTTATTATTATTATTATCAATTCAGTTTTGTTAAATAATGACTTTCTGCAATTAGCCACTTAAATACCTTAATTTAAACAATGCTTTGTAAAACTTTTATAATTATTTATACCCTTAAGACAAATTTTACCTTCACAGAACACATTCTCTTACTTAAGGTTACTACAATACCTTCTAAGAACCTGAGCAGAATGCAAAGGTATTTTGGCTTTGACACCCTAAGGAGGGAACTTTACTGCATTTATTCTGATTCTGCTTTTCACCCCCTTCACTTCCCCCCCTTCTAGGCAGTCGGGTGCACAACAAACAGGAATGCGGCTTATGAATAGAAGGGTGGACTCACTGGAAAGGGGCAAGCCGCTCCCCCCTTTCCAGCTTTCAGCCAAAATGGGCAGACAGAACCTACTCAAATTTGGCAACTCTCCCAGGAACCCAGCCACCCTGATTGGGACATTCCCAACAAACTTGGGTGCTTGGCGCAGACCCAGATGGCCTCCAAGCCCCGGCAAAGGGCCAGACCAGAGACAAGACAGCAGAGCATGCACAAACATCTAGACTCCGCAAACATCCAGACTCCTCAGCTTTTGCCCCAGAATCATTTCACTCCCTTGCCAATGGCAAGGGAGGGCTCCAGCTCAGCTGTAATTCCACTTTACATAAGGACACAACTCCAACACTAGCCTTGAGCTGACACAGACAGAAGCACAAAGGTCCCTAATCTGACCCACAAGTTATATATTTATTTTCACCATGGCTGCCCCCACAGCCATCACAAACCTCAGAACACTTAACATTTGGTATAAAGCAAATTCATTCACAAATTAGCACCATAACAAAAGATTTCAGCTAGACTTTTCCACTGTTTAAACTTCACACCCAGACGAAGCTCCACCAGAAAAGCCGATCCATTTTCCTGTAACCAAGTTTTGTTTCCCTTAATCTAGACCAATTTCCAGGACATTAGGACTTGAACCTATAAATAGCCCTTCCTATTAAAATCGAGACTCCACTCCTTTAGTGGATATAAGACCAGTACCAGATTCTAACATGCAGTTAGACAAACCCAAAACACCAGGGCTTTTCCCCGGTTTTCCTCCTTTTCCCAAGCCTAGAGAGAACGGCTTCCCCCCAGCCTTCTGGGGCTACTAGGGTTCTCTCAGGAGGTGATCAGCCTCACCTTCCTAGCAATTAAAGCTAGGGCCTTCCAGACTGTGCTCACCCGGGGAGTCTTACCTTCTTCCATGTTCAGAGTTCTTTTTCGTTCCCAGAATCTTTCTCTTCAGACCTTCCATTGCCCTCGATTTTTGTCGGGAAGATTCTGGTGGAGCCCACATCTTTTCTGGATTAAATTTAATCCAGGGGCGCCCAGATTTGGGGTTCACCCGAGTCCTCCCAGCTTCCTCGGGGATTTGGAAGGGGCAGCAAAATGCTACCGTCTCTGGCCTTCGTTTGTTGTCCCACCAGAGTCGCCAAAAATGTTGTGGAATTTAAGAGAAGTTCAATTATTTGAGTATAGAGAGGCCAGGACTCAGGAATGATTTTGAGAAGGAAAAATGGTTTATTGACGGCTGGCCAGACTCGGGAACTTCTGTTTGAATCCCGAGCCCCGAACAAGATTTTCAAACATCTTTTATACAGAGAGGAAAGGCCAAATGGTCCCTTTGTTTCAGTTCTCAATAGGCTTCAATTAGCATAGATCTCTTCCACATCTTAGGTAAGCTTTTAGCATGGACTCCAGATATTCTAGATAAGCTTTTAGCATATTTACTTTTTGCATTTCCCCTAAATACTTAAAGTTTATAGCCCTTGCATTGTTAAACATTTCCTGGGACTGGAGCCGCTGCCACTGTCCCTAAGGGCAGGACTGCAGCCTCTTACCGTTCCACACCCACAAGTCAAACAACTTAGTTATCTCTGAAGAGACAAAGAGCCTTCCACCCATAGTCCACATCAATCACATCTCTTGCGTAGATGGTCCATGGTGCCGAGTGTTCAAATTTCCTCATTTTTAAGAAATATTTTTTTGCTACTGTGTGTTCTACATAAAATTAAAACATGAAACACAAGTTTTTATTGACAAAACCTAAAATCTAATAATAATAGCTGAGTACTATCTTTTGTAACACAGGTCTTATAATGAGAAGAATGGTTACCCTCATTTCGCCTAAGGGAACTTCTTAGTGTTCTTTATATTCCAATTGCTTGCAAATGTGCATCTCCTAATCCTGTCTGTGTGCTTCCGAGTAGAGGAATGTTCTCAGGACCCTATCTCTCTTAAATACATCAGAGGTTTAAAGAGTTCCCTCAAATAGCAGCTAGTTATAAATGACTTATAATTCCAGCCACCACCAGGATTGGTCTGACTATCCTGTTGTTCCTTGAAACACACATTTCACCCTCTCTGGTGTCCTCTGTTAGCAGATTCCACTTCAGGTTTTCCCAAGTGAGTGTTTTATCCCTATCTTTGAATATATTCTTACCTGGGTTGAAGTAATTATATGCATTCTTTGCAATGTATGCTTAGAGGGTGATTTTCCACCACTTTCACCTTAGTGAAGAGCACTGAGCTCTTGTTTTATGAGCTCAACTGAGCAGTCTGTTCTCTTGAGAAGCAAGCCCCTTATAATCTTTTGACTTCATTTTCCTCCATTTGAACCATTTTTCAGTATATGTAGCAGTTTGATATGCTTATGAATTCCAAAAATTGATACCGAATTATGTTTGTCATCTGGTCTGCACCTGGGAATGATTAAGTCATGATGAAGGCTTTGATTCGGTCATGTCACTAGGGCGTTAAGTCCCCATACCATGGGCATTGGGGACTAACATAGAAAAGGCAGGGCCAAGAACAGTGTTGAGGATTCTTGAGGTTGGAGTTTGATGCTGAAGCCTTAGGTGGTGTCTGGGGAAGTATGCTGACAGAGGAAAGGAAAACAAGCCCCACGAAGACAGGACCTGAGCCAGGGGAAGAACACAGAGGAATAGAAACAGCTGCTGAGACATGGCAGAAAGCCCGGGGTGAGTGAGAAGCAGAACCCTTCACCTGATTGTCTCCAGCTGACTTGTGGGGAGAGGCAGAGCCTAGAGAGCCTCCTAGTCTACAGCTGCCCTTGTGGAGCAAACAGAGGAGCTTAGCAATGAGAGAAGCAAGACTTGGGAAAAGAGGAAGCCAGGAAACCTCACCCAGGCAGATATTGCCAGTCATCTTGCTCCAATAAGTGCAAATGGATTTTTTGAGGGAAGCAACTTCAGCATTAGGGCCTGGTGTTTGTAAACTCCTACCTGGAATAAATAACTTTTGGGAAAACTAGCAGGCTTGTGGAACTGTCCATTTGCACCCTTCGGCTGACTAATAGAGCAGTCGATTCTGTCATGTTATTAACATTCACAATGCTGTACTATTCTCGCTTTCCACCGTTACCAGACATTTGTCATCATGCAAACCTGATATCGTTTACTGCCTGTCAACTGCCCCAAGTCCATGTGGTGATCTACTTTTTGTCTCTATGAAGTTTGTTACTTACCCAGCTGATTTACATGCAGTTCTGCAGTACTTTTCTTTGCGCTTACTTCAAGTAGCACCGTGTTTTTCAGGTTCATCCATATTTCAGCTCTTTCAGGAACTGCGTTCCTTTTATAGTTGTACATTTCTCTGTTGTGTATATATACCATTTAGTGGATTGATTAGTTGAAGGACATTGGAATGGCTTCCACATTTGACTATTGCAAATAAAGACACTAAAACATTCCTGGATAATGTTTTCATTGAATACCTAATTTTACATTTCAATATAGAAGTATGAGTGCAATTTCTAAGTCTTATTTAAATTTTATGGTCAATTAATTGAGGCATCACCAAAAAGGAATCCACTGTGGCTCCACCATATTGACTATCTCCCTGCAATGTGTGAGGGTTTGGATTATGCTACCTCTACTTCAATAGTTACCATACATTTTTAAAGAGTGGTAGCTCTTCCTTTCTTATTTGCATTTCTGTAATGTTTTGGGATGTTTAGCAGCCTTTCATGTGCTTATTTCTCATTGGTATATCTCATTTGGAGAATGTCCAATTCCCTGCCCATATTTTCATTGCAGTATTTACCTTTTGTTCTTGACTTTCAGTAGTACTTTATAGCCTTGACATACTAAACTGTTGTCATATGCATATATGGTTTTGAAATATTCTGTCTGTATTAAAGTAATTTCTTCTTACTTCCTTGATAATGGAATTTCATGCAGAAGAGCTTTTAATTCTTATGAGTCTGTTCTTGCGATCTTCAGGAGATATCTTTCATTCTTTCACAGTTATTTTAATTTTAACTACTCATTTTTCATCAATATTTCTTATCATATGGATGAAGTTGCCTTCTCTTCCTGGGTTTCTGAATGATTCTTTATCTTGGACTGTGTTGGAATTTTTCAAAAGCATTTTCTGCGTCAATTGAGGGGATCATGTGGCTTGTATCTTTCATTGTCCAAATGTGGTCATTACCTTACTGCAGTGTTTCCTTTTAACTGTGGAAAAACATACATAGCATGAAAATCATTTTAATCATCCTAAGGGGGGCATATTATGACATTGAGGTCATTGATAATATTGTATAAATTTAACCACTATTTTCAGACTCTTTCCATCATCCCAAACAGAACTCATGCCCCTTTAGCAGTAACTCCCAATTCCCTCCCTTCACAACCCCTCTTTTGAATGATTCAGTCATGAATAGCAGCATACCAATATCTGGTTGAGACCCTGCTTTCCGTTCTTTGGTGTGTATACCTTGTAGTGAAATTCCCAGCTCCTGTCATAGTTCTGACTTTAACATTCTGGCTGCACCATTATGTACAACGGGTCCATTTTCCCCCTTCCTCAAAACCATATTTGTTTCTAGTAACAGCTTTGAAGTGTGTGTGTGGTAGTACCTCAGTTTTGGTATCTTATTGGCATTTCTCTAATGGCTAATGATGTTGCGCATGTGCTTATGTGCTTTTTGGTCATTTGTGTGTATTCTTGGCAGTTGTGTGTATTCAAACCCCTTTCCCATTTATTAATGGGGCTGTTTGTTCTTTTGTTCAATGATAGTAATTGCCTTTGTGTTCTGTGTACTACCCTATTAGCAGAAACAGGGTTTCCAAATATTTTCTTCCACTTTTTAGATTTTCCTTTTACTTTATCGGAATAGTAGTATAGTAGCAAAATTGTTAACTAAAGATCAGTGCTGACAAATCCGGATAGGGTCCTTTTACTGGGCTAGGGCTTAAGTTTAAAATTCGAGGCACCTTCTTGCTCTGTGGTCCCCATGAGCTTGCCTGAGAGGGTCAAGTGTGTGAGAGGAGCATAAAATGAAAGTGTAGCTGGGATGTTGAGGATGAGAAGGGTTATGGACTTCTCCATGTCTTGTTGCTGCGGAGAGCGTGGATGCCTGGCTCACGAGGGAGGGCTCCCACACATTGCTTTTAATCAGAGAGGTGTTCCCTTCCTGGGAATACTGGCCCCATTCCATGTGATGTCTGGCCTTTTCAGAAGTTCTACATGACTTATATCACTTCAGCTGACAATCTGCAAATGAGGCTCCAGGAAACTTCTGCCAAACTTTTAAAGCCATTATCTTCCTGTCAGGTGGAATTTCCTATTGGAGTGTATTCCAGTCTCCTGTTTTGTGCCCCTCACCTCTGGGCATATGATGCCTCCCACGTTTTGTAACGTTACCGTTGATTGATGGAAAATGCTCGAGTCTGACTTTTTTCCCACCGGGATGATTCCCAGGTTTTGTATGTATACTGCTTGGTGCTCCTTGGTTTTGTGAACATCCAGGAAAAATTTCAAATCCTTCCAACATAGCCTGAGTCCTGGGCAGGTCCTACATGTTTGCTTATGTGCAATACCTGGGATTGATTGGTGGATTACCTTTTGAAAGTTGTTAAAGCCCCAATCTTGTCACCTGGAGAAGACACAGGTAACAGGAGCAGTAGGAGGAGGCCTTTTTTTAACACTAGCCACTGTAAGATTTCAGTGAGCCCTTCAGAATTGGCACCAGCCCTTGGCTGGCTGGGAGGACTAGCTAGGAAGTTCTCATGATCCTTAGCTGCTCCTGACAGAAAATTTTGGTTTCAGGGCCTACTGCAAGTTTATGAAATGGTTGACCTCAGCTCCTGGGCTCTCGATAAAAGTGCTGTGAAAGGGAATGGGCTGGATACACATAAACTGTGCACATAGGAGTTTTTCAGCATGGTCACAATGCTCAGTGGACCTTTTTCAGGTCTCTGGACCTCAGTAGACCCTGCAGAACCTGGTGAGGAGACCGTGCCCCATGGCTTTCCAGGCTTGAAGAGATTCCTCCTCACCATCACACACCTGGATGGGTAAATCTAGGTGAGGTGGTCCTGCTGCATGTTGTCAAGCCTCTTTTGGGCTGCATCCATCATGTTGAAGGCAGGGAGTCTTCTTCAACCTCTTCTCATTACTTCTTCATCTGCCATGGCCTCCCTTGTTCTAGGGCTGTTGCGAAGGATAGACAGCCTGAAGTAATCAAAGCATGTATTGGTATGGATGGAGCCTAGTGGAAGGCCTGAGTCTTGTGGCAGAAGGGCAGAGCAGTGAGGAGCACAGGTCATCCTGCCACTGACTGGCTAGGATTTCATAACCAAGGTGTCTATTGGCAGGCTGAGGGGTGGGTACGCCCACTGTGCCAATGTGAGAGAGAAGTTTAGCTCCCAGTGGTGGAAGGTGCTGGTGGAACTTGTGCCCACAGGGTATGATTGGAAGCCACTGTCTTGCTGCCCTACTGCCCTTAGCAGTTAGGGGCTGATTGGGACAGAGCTGCCCCCATTGCTCCTGCAGTATCTTTCCTTGAGGCACTTGGCAGCAGAAGGTGTGTCCCAGGCCTGAGGACACAAAGGGTGGATCCTCCTTACCCCTTCTTGTGCTTATTGTACTCCTTAGCCCCAGGCTACTCCCTGACCTCCCCCTCCTCAGTGCTGGCTTGGTCCTCAGGCCCCTCAGGCAAGGCCTGTCTCAGGGAAAGTGTTGGAGGTTTGGTGCACTGAGGAGGCAGTTTCCAGGAACAGTTGGACTTGGAGGCAGGTCTGTAGTGGTTCTAAGAGAACATGGTGGTTGGTGGAAATATGTGACTGCAGTGCCCTGAGGCAGCCACCACTGTGTGGCTCATCCTCAGAGGTGAGGGTCTCAGGTGATGGGGAGAGACAGAGTGATGTGGGCTCTGGGTGGGAGGCTGTCTCTTAATAGATACTTAAGCTGTCTGTGACTTGTGGGTGTGGGATGATAAGAGGCTGCAGTCCTGCCCTTGGTAACCATGGCAGCGACTCCAGTCCCAGGAAATGCTTTAACAATGCAAAGTCTATAAACTTTAAATATTCAGGGAAAATGCAGACCAAATGGGCTGGAGGCTTATCAGGAATGTGTGAAGTCCATGCTGGGGGCTTGCCTGAGGTGTGGAAGATATATGCTAATTCAAGCCTTTTGAGAACTGAGACAAAAGGACTATTTGGCCTTTCTTCTCTGTATAAAAGGGACTGAAGAAGGACAACCACCACACTATGGAGCCTAGAGTGATTACAACTGAAAGTGGGAGGATTGCATCCAGCATCCATGTGGAATCTGAGCCTCCTCTTGACATAGAGGTGCAATGGACACAACCAATCCAATGTCCACATAGAAGAGGTGGCATTGGATTGGGAAAAGTGGACATGGTGGCTGATGGGTATGGGGAAAGGCAGGAAGAGATGAGAGGTGGAGGCGTCTTTGGGACATGGAGCTGCCCTGGATGGTGCTTCAGAGGCAATCACCAGACATTGTATATCCTCACAGGGCCCACTGGATGGAATGGGGGAGAGTATGGGCCATGATGTGGACCATTGACTATGAGGTGCAGAGGTGCCCAAAGATGTACTTACCAAATCCAATGGATGTGTCATGATGATGGGAGGGAGTGTTGCTGGGGGGGGGGGGGGGGAGAGGTGGGGTGGGGGGGTGGGGTTGAATGGGACCTCACATATATATTTTTAATGTAATATTATTACAAAGTCAATTTAAAAAAATAAAATAAATAAATAAATAAAAGGGACTCAGGAGTCTTGTTCTGGCTAGGAATTGAAACAGAAAGCTCCTGAGTCTGGCCCGCCGTCAATAAACCATTTTTCCTTCTCAAAATAAATCCTGAGTCCTGGCCCCTCTATACGCAAATAACTGAACCTCTCTCACCTTCTACAAGAGCGCCTCTTGTTTCACCAACAGTTGACAAGTAAGCATGCATAACTTAATGCGAGGTGTGTCTCTCAGGCCTCTTGCTTTATCAGTCAGTGCTGCATCCTTGACAACTTAGCAGCTCTGTGCTTTTTCTTTGACAACTATTTTCTACCATCCAATATACTCTGGACCCAGACTCGTCTAATGGGCTTCAAGTCTCCACTTTTTATGTTATCACGTCACTTGAGTAGATGGTACGTGGTGCCAAGTATTCAAATTTCTGTGTTTTTAAAAAATATTATTTTGCTCACATATGTACTACATAAAATTAAAACAGGAAACACAAGTTTTTATTGATAATACCGCACATCCAATAACCCAGCTGAGTATAATGTTTGGTAATACAGGTCTTATAATGAGAAGAATGAATACCCCCACTTTGCTTAAGTGAGCTTCTGAGTCTGGGTTCTTCATCTTCAGATTGCTTGCAAATGTGCATCTCCTAATGCTGGCTGTGTGCATCAGAGCAGAGGAAGGTTCATG
This sequence comes from Dasypus novemcinctus, assembly GCF_030445035.2. Taxonomy (NCBI): domain Eukaryota; kingdom Metazoa; phylum Chordata; class Mammalia; order Cingulata; family Dasypodidae; genus Dasypus; species Dasypus novemcinctus. The sequence goes on from NC_080691.1 coordinate 69,690,083, forward strand.
GGATCCTATATTTCTTTACTACAGGAGAGGTTTCAAGACTTCCCTCAGTACCGGCTGGTGAACAATATAATAAAAAGCTGTAGGGAGTACATGACTTACATACCCACCAGCCACCTGGATTGATCTGAATATCCCCATTCTGCATATCATACTTTTCCACCAGCAGTGGTGTCTCATGTTAGCAGATTCCTCTTCAGGTTATCCCAAGTTAGTCTTTTATCCCTATCTGTGAACATATTCTTACCTGTATGGAAGTAATTCTATGCATTCTATGCAACCTATGCATAGAGGGTGATTTTCCACCACTTTGACCTGGGCAAGAAACACTGAGGTCTTGTTCTATAGGCTCAACTCAGCAGTCTGTTCTCAACAGCAGCAAGCCCCTCATAATTCTTTGCCTTCATTTTCCTGTATTTTATCCATTTTTCAGTATATGTAGCAGTTTGGAAAGGTTAGGAATTCCAAAAATAGATATTGGTTTATGTTTTTCATCTGGTGTGTACCTGGGAATGACTAGGCTATGATGTGGGCTTTGATTGGGCATGTCATTAGGCCCTCGATTCTCCATCCCATGCACAGTGGTGACTCACAGAAAAAAGGCCTGGCAAAGGACAGAGTGGAAGGTTTTTGAATTTGAAGGCTGATGGCTGAAGCCATAGCAGAATTCTGAGAAGTAAGCTCACAGGGGAAAGAGAAGCAAGCCCCAGAAAGAGAGCACCTGGGCCAGGGGAAGAACACAGAGGAATAGAAACCACTCCTTAGATAAGGCAGAAAGCCCAGGGTGAGTGAAAGTCAGAGCCCTTCACCTGATTGTCTGCAGCTGATCTTGTGGAGAGAAGCAAAGCCTAGAGAGCCTCCTCATCTACAGCTTACCTTGTGGAGCAAACAGAGCACACTAGCACAGAGAGAAGCCCAACTTGGGAAGAGAGGAACCCGACAAGCCTGCACCTTGGCAGATGTTGCCAGTCATCTTGCTCCAAAACATGGAAATAGACATTTTTGAGAAAAGTAACTTATGCATTATGGGCTGGTATCTGTAAGCTCCTTCCAGAAATAAATACCATATATGAAAACTAACAGGCATGTGGTATCATGCTTCAGCACCCCTTTGTCCAATGAATACAGCACACAGCTCTTTTATATTGTTAACCTTCACAATGCTGTGCTATTTTCACCTTCCACTGTTACCAAACATTTTTCATCAAGCACACCTGATATCCTTTACTGCCTATCACCTGCCCCAAGTCCATGTGGTAATCTATTTTTTCTTTCTGTGAAGTTCATTACTTCCCCAGCATATTTAAGTGTAGTTCTGAAGCACTTTTCACTGTGCTTACTTCAATTGGCACAGTGTTTTCATGGCTTATCCATATTTCAGCTCTTTGAAGAGCTGCATTTGTTTTTGTTTTTTTTGTTTTTTTTTATGTTTAGCATTTCTTTTTTGTCTTTATTTTTTTAAATATTACATTAAAAAAATATGAGGTCCCCATTTATCCCCCACCCCCCTCACCCCATTCCTCCCCCCATAAAAACAACCTCCTCCATCATCATGAGACATTCATTGCATTTGGTGAATTCATCTCTGAGCACCACTGCTCCTCATGGTCAATGGTCCACATCAGAGCCCACACTCTCCCACAGTCCACCCAGTGGGCCATGGGAGGACATACAATGTCTGGTAACTGTCCCTGCAGCACCACCCTGTTCAACTCAAAGTCTTGAAAACACCCCCACATCTCATCTCTTCCTCCCACTCCCTACCCCCCACCATGACCATGGCCACTTTCTCCACATCAATGCCACATTTCTTCGATTACTAATTACAATAGTTCATGAATAGAATATCAGTCAGTCCACTCTAATCCATACTCTATTTCTCCATCCTGTGGACCTTGGAGTGATTGTGTCCACTCCACATCTATATCAAGAGGGGCTTAGATTCCACATGGATGCTGGATTCCACTGCTTTCAATTGTAGGCACTCTTGGCTCCCTGGTGTGGTGGCTGACCTTCTTCACCTCCATGTTAGCTGAGTGGGGTAAGTCCAATAAACCAGAGTGTAGGAGTTGCAAGCCTGTTGAGGCTCAGGGCCTGGCTATCACATGGTCAGTCCAGAGATGCAGGTCCCCTGGGTGTACATTAAACCCCAGCACCATCTACAGTTCCGGTAAAAGTAACAGGAGAGGCTTGTGAACAAAGATCACATCTGAGTCCAGCTCCATCTCACAGAAACACAAACTCCAAAGTAGGGCCAACTGACATGGCACTGCACTCCATCTGTCATGACCATAGAACCTGTGGGTCTCTGGAGCCCTCAGAAGGACCAGTACATGGGGTTGTATCTACTTTATCTTTCTCTGGGACTCTGCTCAGGTGTGCATAAGGGGAACCTCTCTTATAACCTCCTGCCTCTTTTTGGAGACTCAAAACCATATAAACTCATTTGTCCTTTCCATTTCCCCCTTTGATTCAGGTCAAAAAGTATTTTTAAACTCCTGTTATTATAGGTAGATTGAGATATTCTGCTGGTCCAAGTTGACCCTTTTATTCAAGGTCATTTTCTAGTTACATCATCAGCTGGTACTTGATAGTAATCCCTCAGCACCAGGGAGGCTAATTCCCAGGAGTCATGCACCAAGCTGGGGAGAAGGCAATGCATTTATTTACATGCTGAGTTTGGCATTGAGACTGGCCACCTTTGAGCAACATGGAGGCTCTCAGGAGGTAACTCTTAGGCACCCTGCAGCTCTAGGCCTTGTTCTTATTTCAGGTGCACAGGCTCACAAGCATATAGTCATTAATGTCAAGGGCTCATTGTTGGACCTTCCTTCTTTTTTGGTCTTTGCCGTTGCACTTGGGGGATTGTTGCTGTTCCTTTAGGGACTGTGATAGAGCTCCCCTGGCTAGGAACTCAGCACTCCTGCAGTTGTTGTTTTTAATTGTATCCACGATGAAAATATCCAAATATTTTTATGTACCCTCGATATATGCCCTGTAGAAATCCCTGCCAACCATGTGTCCCCTGTCAATAACATCCCACACCAGTATTCCTCCCCTGCCATTGTTGAACCTCTCTGTGATCCAAAACTTCCTGAAAAGTGAAGCCCAATATATTGCCAGGTTCCATTAATAGTAAAATGGGATATAGTGATGTGTTTAAAGGTTAAATATAGAATACATAGCTGTACAGTTCTCTGTTGTCTATAGATAGCATTTAGGTGATTGATTAGTTGATGGATATTTGAATTGCTTCCACATTTGGCCATTTGCAAATAAAGACACTAACACATTCCTGGATAGTATTTTTGCTGAATACCTAATTTAATGTTTCAGTATAGAAGTGTGAGTGCAACTTCTAAGTCATATTTAAATTTTATTTTGAACTAATTTAGGCATCATTGAAATGGAATCCACAGTGGCTCCACCATTTTGACTATCTCCCAGCAATGTGGAAGGGTTTGGATCTTGCTACATCTACTTCAATAGTTACCCTACATTTTTAAAGAGCAGCAGCTCTCCCATAGTTCTTTGTATTTCCTGAATGTCTTGGGATGTTTACCAAATTTTCATGTGCTTATTTCTCATTAGTATTTCTTGTTTGGAAAATGTCCAATGACCTGTCTGTATTTTAAATGTAGCATTCCTCCTTTTGTTCTTGACTCTTGGTATACTTCATAGGCTTAGCATATACAACTGTCATCATACATACATGATTTTCAAATATTTTGTCCCTATTTCAGTAAATGTGCTATTTCCTTTCTTGATAAAGCACTTTCATGCAGAAAAGTTTTCTTAATTCTGATGAGTCTGTTCTTGTCATCCTAGGGAAAATTCTTTCCTTCTCCAGCATTTATTTTAAATTCAGTTGCTGGTTTTTCATCAGTATTCTTTATCTTATGGATGAAGTTGTCTCCTCTTCCTACCTTTCTGAAGGACTCTTTTTCATGAATCCTTGTTGGAATGCTTCAAAAAGCATTTTCTGAGTCAATTGAGGGGATCGTGTGGCTTGTATCTTTCATTATATAAATGGGGTCATTACCATACTTGATTTTTTCCCTTTTAGTGAGGAAAAACATGGATAACATAAAAATAATTTCCATCATTGTAAGTGGGAAACATTGAGATTTTGAGTTGATTGATCATATTGTGTAAATTTCACCACTATTTTCAGACTCTTTCCATCATCCCAACCAGCCCTCATGTCCCTTTAGCAATAACACTCAATTCCCTCCCTTCACAACCCCTCTTCTCAAGGATGCTGTCAAAATTTTGGCATAGCAGTATCTGGTTCAGGCCCTGCTTTCAGTCCTTTGGTGTGTATACTAGGAGTGCAAATGCCAGCCCCTATGATAATTCTGTGATTAACTCTCTAGCTGCACCAGGTTAATTTTCCACCCGGGTCCATTTTTCCACATCCTCAAAACCATTTTTATTTCTAATAACACCTTTGCTGCGTGTGTGTAGAAGCACCTCAATTTTATTTTTGGTATCTTATTGGCATTTCTCTAATGGCTAATGATGTTGAGCACGTGTTAATGAGCTTTTTGGTCATTTGTATATATTCTTGGTAGATATGTCTATTCAAGCCCCTTTCCCATTTATTAATGGGGCTGCTTGTCCTATGTTGAGTTATAGTCATTCTCTTTATGTTCTTTACATTATGTTATTAGCAGAAATAGGGTTTCCAAATATTTTCTTTCACTTTTTAGGTTTATTTTTTCCCTGTATTGGAAAAGTAGTAGAATAGTAATGTAGTTAAATAGAGGTCAGGTTTCAAGATTTGGGATTCTGTCCTTCTTCTGGGCTAAGGTTTAAGTTTCAGATTAAAGCCACCTTCTTTCTCTGTGGTCCCCATGAGCTTGCCTAAAGGCCAAGGGTGCAAGAGGAGGAGAAAATGCCCAGGTGGTGGGGTTTTGGGGGAAGAGCAGGGTTGCAGTCTTCTCCATGTCCTGTTGTTGGGATGGGTTTGGATGCCTTGCTCAGGATGCTTTTAATCAGAGAATTCTTCCACTCGTGGGAACCTGGGACTCTTTTGAAGGAAGGACTGGCCTTTGGTGAAGTTCTCTATGACTTATAGTGCTTCAGATGTCAATCTGCAGGTGAGGCTCCAGGAAACTTCGGTCACACTTGTAAAACCACGACTTTCCAGTCAGGTGGAATTTCCTGTGAGAGTGTAACCCAAACCCTTTGCTGTGCCCCTCACCTGAGGGCATATGATTCCTCCTAACATTTTGTAATGTTCATGTGACCTGATCAAACATGCTCAAGTCTTGATGGATCTCTTTGCCAAGATGCAACACATGTCTTATACTGGTACTCATTGTTTCTCCTTGGTTTTATGAAAACATAGGGACAATTTCAAATCCTCTCCATGCGTCATGCTCATGCCAACATTCCCAGATGCCTTGGCAAGGCATCCACATTTACTTATGCATAATTCCTGGGAATGCTACTTAGATTAAGTTTGGAAAGCTGTTAGAGTCCCAGTTCCATCTGCTGAGTGAGGTGCAAGAAATGCTAGAAATATTTGGAGGCCTTTTCTGACACTAGCCTGTGCTAAGTTTCCAATGTGCCTGTGGTCAAAGGCACTAGGCCTTGGCAGGCAGGGAGGCTTGATTTAGAGGGTCTCCTGATCATTAGCTGTTCCTGACAGAAAACTGTTCTCACAATTTCATTCTGGAAGTACAGGAAATCCCTCTCTTCAGCTCCTGGGATCGCGATGAACCTGCTGTTAAAAGGGAAATGGGCCATGTGCCCATAATCCCCACATGTAGGAGGTTGTCAGCATGGTGACAATGCTCAGTAGTCCTTTTTCAGGTCTCTGGGCTGCCATAGACCTTGCAGAATCTGTTGAGGAGGCCATGCCACTCTAGCTGGGCAGGCTTCAGAGATTCCTCTTCACTGGCACACACCTGGATTGGTCAATCTAGTGTAGGTGGTACTGCACTGTGTTGGCAAGGCCCTCCTGGGCTGCATGAACCACTTTAGAGCAGTGACTCTTCTTCAACATCTTCTCACTACATCCCCTGCATCAGCCCAGACCTCCCTTTTGCTAGGGCTGTTGGGAATGATAGCCAGCCTGAAGTAATCAGAGCATGTATGGGTGTAGACAGAGCCCATCGGAAAGCATGGGAAATGGCTCAGAAGAGCTGAAGGGTGAGGAGCGCAGGTCATCCTCCTGCTGACCTGCAGGGAGTTCCATAACCACGTTGTCTCCTGGGTGGCTGAGGGATGAGAACCACTGCTGTACCAATGTGAGAGAAATGTTAAATGCCTAGTGCTGCTGGCGCTGAGGTATCTTGTGGTCACAGGGAATTATGGGAAGCCACTCTCATGTTACCCCACTGCCCTCAGTGCTTAATGGCTGATTGGGACAGAGCTGTGTCCATTTCTCCTGCAGTATTTGCTCTGAAACACATACCAGCAAAAGTGTGTCCCCAGGCCTTCTGCCTCACAAGGTGGATCCTCCTCACCACTCCTTGTCCTCCTTGTACTCCTTAGCTCCAGGCTGCTCCTTGATCTCCCGCTCCCAAGGGCTGGCTTGGGCAACAGGTCCCTGAGGCAAGGAATATCTGAGGGAGTGATTTGGATTTTTTGGGCACTGTGGAGGTGGTTTCCAGGAACAGTGGGACTTGGAGTCAGATGGGCAATGGTGTCAAGTGCACAGGTGGCTGGAGAGAAGGTGGAGCTGCAGTGTCACCCTGCCAGCCACCAACCACTATGTGGCTCATCCAGGAAGTCTGAAGTTCTCTGCTGATGGGAGGGACTTAGCTCCTCTCATTTCCCTAGCAATTGCCTCCTAAGAATGCATAACTTAACACAAGTTGGGACTCTGTGGCCTCCCTGCTTTATCAGTCTCAGCTCCATCCCTGACACCTCAGAGTCAGTACCTCTGTGCTTTTTCTCTGACTACTTTCCTTCCTTCGAATATATTCAGGATCCTGAGATGACTAACTGGGATCAAGCCTCAGCTTTTTTAGGTTATCACGTCACTTGAGTAGATGGTCCATGGTGCCAAGTGTTCAATTTTCCTCATTTTTAAGAAATATTATTTCCTAGCATATGTATTACACAAAATTAAAACTTGAAACACAAGTTTTTATTGACAAAACCTAAAATTTAATAATAGTAGCTGAGTAGGTCTTATAATGAGAAGGATGGTTACCCACATTTCACTTAAGGGAGCTTCTTAGTCAGTGTTCTTTATCAACCAATTGCTTCCAAATGTGTATCTCCAAATCCTGTCTGTGTGCATCAGAGTAGAGGAATGTTCTCGGGACCCTATCTCTCTTAAATACATCAGAGGTTTAAAGAGTTCCCTCAAATAGCTGCTGGTGAATCATAGAATAAAAAGTTGTAGGTATTAAATAAATTATAATTCCAGCAATCACCAGGATTGGTCTAGTATCCTGTTCTTGCCTGACACACACATTTCCACCACCAGTGGTGTTGCCTGTTAGCAAATTCTTCTTCAGGTTACTTCAACCGAGGAAAGAATGTATCCCTATCTTTGAATACATTCTTTCCTGGGTTGAAGTAATTATGTGCATTCTTTGCAATGTATGCTTACAGGGTGATTTTCCACCAGTTTCACCTTGGCAAAGAGCATGGAGCTCTTGTTTTATATGCTCAACTGAGCAGTCTGTTCTCTTGCAGAGCAAACACCTTATAAACCATTGACTTCACTTTCCTCCATTTGATCCATATTTCACTATATGTAGGAGTTTCATATGCTTATGAATTCCAAAAATTGATACTGGATTATGTTTGTCATCTGGTCTGCACCTGGGATTGATTAAGTCATTATGAGGGCTTTAATTGGGTCACATCATTAGGGCATTGTGGACTAACAGAGAAAAGGCAGGGCCAAGGACAGTGTTGAGGATTCTTGAAGTTGGAGTTTGGTGCTGAAGTCTTAGGTGGTATCTGGGAAGTATGCTGACAGAGGAAAGAAAAACAAGCCCCAGGAAGACAGGACCTGAGCCAGGGGAAGAACACAGAGGAATAGAAACAGCTGCTGAGACATGGCAGAAAGCCCGGGGTGAGTGAGAAGCAGAACCCTTCACCTGATTGTCTCCAGCTGACCTTGTGGAGTGAGGCAGAGCCTAGAGAGCCTCCTAGTCTATGGCTGCCCTTGTGGGGCAAGCAGAGGAGCTTAGCCCAGAGAGATGCAAGACTTGGAAAGAGAGGAAGCCAGGAAGCCTCACCCAGGCAGATGTTGCCAGTCATCGTGCTCCAAAAAGCACAAATAGATTTGTTGAGGGAAGTACCTTGGGCATCTGGGCCTTGTGTCTGTAATCTCCTACCTGAAATAAATACCTCTTGTGAAAACTAGCAGCCTTGTGGAATTGTGCATCAGCACCCTTTGGCTGAATAATAGAGCACATGACTCTGTCATGTTATTAACATTCACAATGCTGTGTTATTTTCACCTTCCACCGTTACCGAACATTTTTCATCGTGCCAACCTGATATCCTTTACTGCCTGTCAACTGCCCCAAGTCCATGTGGTGATCTACTTTTTGTCTCTGTGAAGATCATTACTTACCCAGCTGATTTACGTGCAATTCTGCAGTACTTTTCTTTGCACTTACTTCAATTAGCACAGTGTCTTTGAGGTTTGTCCATATTTCAGCTCTTTCAAGAACTGTATTCTTTTTATAGCTGTGCAGTTCTCTGTTGTCTATACATACCATTTAGTTGATTGCTTAGTTGGTGGACAACTTTATTTTGTCCACATTTGGCTATTGCAAACATATACCTAAAACGTTCCTGGATAACATTTTTGATGAATACCTGTTTTCATGTTTCAGTACAGAAGTGTGAGTGCAACTGCTAAGTCATATTTAAATTTTATGTTGAACTAATTGAGGCATCACTGAAGGGAATCCACAGTGGCTCCACAGTTTTGACTATCTCCCTGCAAAGTGTGAGCGTTTGGATTACCCTACATCTACTTCAATAGTTACCCTACATTTTTAAAGAGTGGTAGCTCTTCCATTCTTATTTTGTATTTCCCTAATGTCTCAGGATGTTTAGCAACTTTTCATGTGCTTACTTCTCATTGGTATATGTCATTTAGAAAAAGTCCAGTCACCTGTCCATAATTTCATTGCACTATTTGCCTTTTGTTCTTGACTTTCCATACTACTTTAAAGCCTTGACGTACTAAACTCTCATCATGCATACATGGTGTTCAAATATTTTGTCAGTATTTCAGTAATTTTTTTTTTTTACTTTCTTGATAATGGGCTTTCATGCAGAAAAGCTTTTTAATTCTTATGAGTCTCTTCTTGTGATCTTTGGGAAAAATCTTTTATTCTTTAGTATTAATTTTAATTTTAACTGGTCATTTTTCACCAATATTCCTTATCATATGGGTGAATTTGCCTTCTCTTCCTGCTTTTCTGAATGATTCTTTATCATGGACTGTGTTGGAATTTTTCAAAAGCATTTTCTGAGTCAATTAAGGGGTTGATGTGGCTTGTATCATTCAATGTCTAAAGGTGGTCATTACCTTACTTGGTTTTTTCCTTTTAACTGTGGAAAATCATACATAGCATGAAAATCATTTTAATCATTGTACGTGGGACACATTGTGACATTGAGGTCATTGATAATATTGTGTAACTTTGACCACTATTTTCAGAATCTTTCCATCATCCCAAACAGACCTCATGTCCCTTTAACAATAACTCCCAATTCCCTCCCTTCACAACCCCTCTTCTGAATATCTGGTTGAGACCCTGCTTTCCGTTCTTTGGTGTATATACCTAGGAATGAAATTGCCAGCCCCTATGATAATTCTGGGTTTAACTTTCTGACTGCACCATTTTAATTTCTCACCCATTATGTACAAGGGGTCCATTTTTCCAAATCCCCAAAACCATTTTTATTTCTAATAACAACTTGGAGTGTGTGTGTAGTAGCACCTCATTTTTATTTTTGGTTTCTTTTTGGTATTTGTCTAATGGCTAATGAGGTTGAGCATCTGGTTATGTGCTTGTTGGTCATTTGTGTATATTCTTGGCAGTTATGTGTATTCAAACTCCTCTCCCATTTATTAATGGGGCTGTTTGTTCTTTTGTTCAATGATAGTAATTCCCTTTGTGTTCTGTATACTATGCTATTAGTAGAAACAAACACTTTTTAGATTTTCCTTTTACTTTATTGGAATAGTAGTATAGTAGCAAAGTTATTAGTGCTGACGAATCTGGATTGGGTCCTTTTTCTGGGCTAGGGCTTCAGTTTAAAGTTAGAGCCAACTTCTTGCTCTGTGGTCCCCATGAGCTTGCCTGAGAGGGTGCAGGGTGTGAGAGGAGCAGAAAATGAATGTGTGGCTGAGATGTTGGGGATGAGCAGGGTTACAGACTTCTCTATGTCTTGTTGCTGCAGAGAGCGTGGATGCCTGGCTCATGAGGGAGTGCTCCCACACATTGCTTTTAATCAGAGAGGTGTTCCCGTCCTGGGAATACTGGCCCCTTTCCATGGAATGTCTGGCTTTTTGGGAAGTTCTATATGACTTATATCACTTCAGCTGGCAATCTGCAGATGAGACTCCAGGAAACTTCTAGTCACACTTTTAAAGCCATTACCTTCCTGTCAGGTGGAATTTCCTATTGGAGTGTAATCCAGTCCCCTTTTCTGTGCCCCTCACCTGAGGGCATATGATGCCTCCTAACATTTTGTAATGTTCCTGTTGACTGATGGAAAACGCTCGAGTCTGGCATTTTTTCCACTGGGATGGATCGCAGGTCTTGTGTGTATACTGGTTGGTACTCCTTGGTTGCGTGAATATTCAGGAAATATTTCAAATCCTCTCGGTGGGTCATGCCCTTTCCAACATAGCCAGAGGCCTGGGCAGGGCCTATAGGTTTGCTTATGGGCAATTCCTGGGATCGATTGGTGGATTACCTTTTGAAAGTTGTTAAAGTCCTGATCCAGTCACCTGGAGGAGGCACAGATAAGAGGAGAGGCAGATGGAGGCCTTTTCTAGCACTAGCCTCTGTAAGATTTCAGTGTGCCCTTGGGAACTGGCACCAGCCTTTGGCAGGCAGGGAGGCTTAGCTAGGAGGTTCTCCTAAACCTTAGCTGCCCCTGACAAAAAATGTTGGTCTCAGGGCCTACTGCAAGTATATGAAATGGTTGACTTCAGCTCCTGGGCTCTTGATGAAACTGCTGTGAAAGGGAATGGGCTGGATACATGTAAACTCTGCATGTAGGAGGTTTTCTGCATGGTCACAATCTCAGTGGACCTTTTTCAGGTCTCTGGATTGTAGTAGACCCTGCAGGAACTGGTAGGGGGGCTGTGCCCTATGGCTGTCCAGGCTTGAGGAGATTCCTCCTCACCGGTACACACCTGAATGGGTAAATATAGGTCAGGTGGTCCTCCTCCATGTTGAAAAGGCCCTTCTGGGCTGCATCCACCACTTTGGAGGCAGGGGGTCTTCTTCAACCTCTTCTCATTACTTACCCTGCATCTGCCCTGGCCTCTCTTGTTCCAGGGCTTTTGGGAAGGATAGCCAGCCTGAAGTAGTCACAGCATGTATGGGTGTTGATGGAGCCCAGTGGAAGGCCTGAGTCTTGTGGCAGAAGGGCAGAGCAATGAGGAACACAGTTCAACCTGCCACTGACCAGCTAGGAGTTCATAACCAAGGTGTCTGTTGGTGGGCTGAGGGGTGGGTACGCCCACTGTGCCAATGTGCGAGAGAAGTTTAGCTACCAGTGGCCAAAGGTGCTGGTGGGACTTGTGCCCACAGGGTATGATGAGAAGCCACTGTCATGCTGCCCTACTGCCCTTAGTGGTTAAGGGCTGATTGGAACAGAGCTGCCCGCATTTCTCCTGTAGTATCTGCCTTGAGGCACTCAGCAGCAGAAGGTGTGTCCCAGGCCTGAGGCCTCACAGGGTGGGTCTTCCCCACCCCTTCTTGTGCTTATTTTACTCCTTAGTCCCATGCTGCTCCCTGACCTCCCCATCCTCATTGCGCAAGGCCTGTCTCAGGGAAAGTGTTGGAGGTTTAGTGCACTGAGGAGACAGTTTCCAGGAACAGTGGGACTTAGAGGCAGGTGTGCAGTGGTGCCAAGAGAATGAGGTGGTTGGTGGGAAGGTGTGACTGCAGGGCCTCCCAGGCAGCCACCACCGTGGGGCTCTTCCTCCAAGGCTGAAGGGCTCAGGTGATGGGAGAGACAGAGCTCCTCTTGTATCACCAGCAATTGCCAAGTAAGCATGCATAACTTAGTGCAAGGGGTGTCTCTCAGGCCTCTTGCTTTATCAGTCAGAGCTCCATCCTTGACAACTCAGAGTCAGCTGCTCTGCGCTTTCTCTTTGACAACTATTTTCCTAACATCGAATATACTCTGGACCCAGACTCATCTAATGTGCTTCAAGCTTCTCCTTTTTATATTATCACATCACTTGAGTAGATGGTACTTGGTGCCAAGTACTCATATTTCAGCATTTTAAAAAAATATTAATTTGCTCACATATGTACTACATAAATTTATAACATGAAACACAAGTTGTTATTGATAATACCTCACATCCAATAATACCAGCTGAGTATAATGTTTTGTAATACAGGTCTTACAATGAGAAGAATGAATAACCCCATATTGCTTAAGAGAGTTTCTGCATCGCTCTTCTTCATCTTCAGATTGCTTCCAAATGTGCATCTCTTAATTCTGGCTGTGTGTATCAGAGCAAAGGAAGTTTCATGGGACCCAATCCTTTTCTTTGTCTTTATTTATTTTTTAATGATATATTAAAAAAATACAAGGTCCCCATATATCCCCCACCCCCCTCACCTCACTCCTCCACCCATAACAACAACCTCCTACGACATCATGAGACACTCATTGCATTTGGTGAATTCATCTCTGAGCACCACTGCACATCATGGTCAATGCCCACACTCCCCCACAGTCCAACCAGTGGGCCATGGGAGGACAAAGAATGTCTGCTAAGTGTCCCTGCAGTACCACCCAGGACAACTCCAAGTCCCAAAAACACCCCCACATCACATTTCTTTTTCCCACTCCCTACCCCCAGCAGCCACCATGGCCACTTTCTCCACACCAAGGCCACATTTTCTTTGATTACTAATCACAATGCTTCATGAATAGAATATCAGTAAGTCCACTCTAATCTATACTCTATTCCTCCATCCTGTGGACCTTGGAATGGTTGTGTCCACTCCACATCTATATCAAGAGGGGCTTAGATTCCACATGGATGCTGGATGCAATTCTCCTGCTTTCAGTTGTAGGCACTCTTGGCTCCCTGGTGTGGTGACTGACCTTCTTCACCTCCATGTTAGCTGAGTGGGGTAAGTCCAATAAACCAGAGTGTAGGAGTTGCAAGCCTGTTGAGGCTCAGGGCCTGGCTATCACATGGTCAGTCCAGAGATTCAGGTCCCCTGGGTGTACATTAAACCCCAGCACAAACTACAGTTCTGGTAAAAGTAACAGGAGAGAATTGTGGACAGAGATCACATCTGAGTCCAGCTCCATCACACAGAAACATAAACTCCAAAGTAGTGACAACTGACATGGCACTGCACTCTATCTGCCATGACCATAGAACCTGTGGATCTCTGGAGCCCTCAGAAGAACCAATACCTGGGGTTGTATCTACTTTATCTGTCTCTGGGACTCTGCTGAGGTGTGCATAAGGGTGACCTCTCTGATAACCTCTCAGCTCTTTTTAGAGACTCATAGCCATATAAACTCATTTGTCCTTTCCATTTCCCCCTTTGATTCAGGTCAAAAAGTATTTTTAAACTCCTGTTATTATAGGTAGATTGAGATATTCTGCTGGTCCGAGTTGGCCCTTTTATTCAAGGTCATTTTCTAGTTACATCATCAGCTGGTACTTGGTAGTAATCCCTCAACACCAGGGAGGCTCATCCCTGCTTTCATGTCCCATGCTGGGGGGAAGGTAACACATTTATGTGCTGAGTTTGGCTTTGAGACTGGCCACATTTGAGCAACACGGAGGCTGTCATACACGTTTCCACAATCAGTGGGGTATCATGTTAGCAGATTCCTCTTCAGGTTACCCCAAGTTAGTGTTTTATCCCTATTTTTGAATATATTCTTACCTGTATGGAAGTAATTCTAAGCATTCTATGCAATCTATGCATAGAGGGTGATTTTCCACCACCTTCACCTGGGCAAGAAGCACTGCGCTCTTCTTTTATAGGCTCGACTCAGCAGTCTGTTCTCAACAGGAGCAAGCACCTTATAATCCTTTGACTTCATTTTCCTCTATTTTACCCATTTTCAGTATATGTAGCACTTTGATAAGGTTATGAATTCCAGAAATAGATATTGGATTATGTTTGTCATCTGGTCTGTACCTGGGAATGATTAAGCTATGATGTGGGCTTTGATTGGGCATGTCATTAGGCCCTAGATTCCCTCTCCCATGCACAGTGGTGACTGACAGAGTAAAGGCCTGGCAAAGGACAGAGTGGAGGGTTTTTGAATTTGGAGTTTGATTGGCTGAAGCCATAGCAGAATCCCGAGAAGTAAGCTCACAGAGGAAAGAGAAGCAAGCCCCAGGAAGACAGGACCTGAGACAGGGGAAGAACAGAGGAATAGAAACAGCTCCTTACACACAGCAGAAAGTCCGGTGTGAGTGAGAGACAGAGTCCTTCACCTGATTATCTGCAGCAGACCCTGTGGAGAGAGGCAAAGCCTGGAGAGCCTCCTAGTCTACAGCTGACCTTGTGGAGTAAACAGAGCACACTCGCTCAGAGAGAAGCCAGACTTGGGAAGAGAGGAACCCAACAAGGCTGCACCTTGGCAGATGTTGCCAGTCATCTTGTTCCAACACATGGAAATAAACTTTGTTGAGGGAAGTAACTTACACATTAGCACCTGGTGTCTGTGATCTCCTACCTGAAATAAATGCATTTTGTCAAACCTAACAGGCTTGTGGAATTGTGCATCATCACCCTTTGGCTGACTAATAGTGCACAAGACTCTGTCATGTTAACATTCACAATGCTGTGCTTTTTTCAGTTTCCACCATTATGAAACACTTTGCATTTTGCAAACCTGATATCCTTTACTGCCTGTCAATTGTCCCAAGTCCATGTGGTGATCCAGTTTTTGTCTCTGTGAAGTTCATTACTTACCCAGCTGATTTAAGTGCAGTTCTGCAGTATTTTTCCTTACTTGCTTACTTCAATTATCACAGGGTTTTCAAGGTTTGTCCATATTTCAGCTTTTTCAAGAACTGCATTCATTTTATCGCTCTACAGTTCTCTGATTTCTATATATACAATTATTTGATTGATTAGTTGTTGGACATTTGAATTGCTTCTACATTTGGTTACTGCAATTAAATACACTAAAGACTTTCCTGGATAATATTTTCAATGAATACCTATTTTTATGTTTCATTATAGAAGTATGAGTGCAACTGCTAAGTTGTATTTAAATTTTATGTTGAACTAATTGAGGCATCACCAAAATGGAAACCACAGTGGCTCCACCGTTTTTACTTTGTCCCTGCAATGTGCAAGGGTTTGGATTTCAGTACTTCTACTTCAATTGTTACCCTACATTCTTAAAGAGTGGTAGTTCTTCCATTTTTATTGGTATTTCCCTAATGTCTCAGGATGTTTAGCAACTTTTCATGTGCTTATTTCTCATTAGTATCTCTTGTTTGGAAAATGTCCAGTCACCTGCCCGTAATTTTTTTCTTTTTAAGATATATTTATTTATTTATCTCTCCTTCTCCCCCCTCCTCCCCCACACCTGGTTGTCTGTTGCCTGTGTCTATTTGCTGCATCTTCTTCTTTGTCTGCTTCTGTTGTTGTCAGTGGCACAGGAATCTGTGTTTCTTTTTGTTGCATCATCTTTTTGTGTCAGCTCTTGTGTGGGTGTCACCATTCTTAGGCAGGGTGCACTTTCTTTCACATTGTGCAGCTCTCCTTACAGTGCACACTCCTTGCACGTGGGCCTCCCCTATGCGGGGGCACCACTGTGTGGCTTGGCACTCCTTGCACACATCAGCATTGTGCATGGGCCAGCTCCACACTGGTCAAGGAGGCCTGGGGTTTGAACCATGGACCTCCCATGTGGTAGATAGATGCCCTAACCACTCAGCCAAGTCCACTTCCCACATGCCCATATTTTAATTGCAGGGTTCCTCCTTTCATCCTTGACTCTCATTAGTACTTTAGAGGCTTAGCACACACAACTCTCATCATACATACATGATTTTCAAATATTTTGTCCCTATTTCAGTAAATCTGCTTTTTCCTCTCTTGATAATGGACTTTTATGTAGAGAAGTTTTTAATTCCGATGTGTCTATTCTTGTGATCCTTGGGGAAATTCTTCCCTTCTCAAGCATTTATTTTAAATTTAACTGCTAGTTTTTCATGAATACTCTTTATTTTATGGATGAAGTTGCCTCCTCTTCCTACCTTTCTGGAATGTTTCGAAAGCATTTTCTGAGTCAATTGAGGGGATCGTGTGACTTGTATCTTTCATTATATAAATGTGGTCCCTATCATATTTTGTTTTTTCCTTTTATTTGTGGGGAAAATTCAGAGCATAAAAGTCATTTTAATCTTTGTAATTGGGACACATGGAGAATTTGAGTTCATTGATAATATTGTGTAAACTTCAGCACTATTATCAGACTCTTTCCATCATCCCAATCAAACCTCATGCCCCGTTAGCAATAACTCACAATTCTCTCCCTTCACAACCCCTCTTCTTAATGATGCTGTCATGAATATTGGCATACCAACATCTGGTTCAGGCACTGCTTTCAGACCTTTGGTGTATATACTTAGGTATGGAATTGCCAGCTCCTGTCATCATTCTGTGTTTAAATTTCTGTTGGCAGCATTTTAATTTCCCACCTATAATATACAAGGTGTCCATTTTTCCACATCCACACAGCCAGTCTTTATTTCTAATAAGAGCTTTCAAGCATGTGAGTAGTAGCACCTCATTTTTATTTTTGGTATCTTATTGGCATTTCTCTACTGGCTAATGATGTCGACCGTTGTATAAGTGCTTTTTGGTCATTTGTATATATTCTTGACAGATATGTCTATTCAGGACCTTTTCCCATTTATTGATGGGGCTGCTTGCCCTTTGTTGAGTTATAGTCATTCTCCTTATATTCTGTACATTATATTATCAGCAGAAAAGGGGTTTCCAAATATTTTCTTTCACTTTTTAGGTTTATTTTCTCACTGTAACTTAACTAGATTAAGTTAAGTAGAGTTTAGGTCTCAAGATTCAGGATTCTGTCCTTCTTCTGGACTAGAGTTTACATTTCAGGATAGAGCCAGCTTCTTGTTCTGTGGTCCCCATGAGCTTGACTAAGATGGTCGAGGGTGGAAGAAGAGCAGAGAATGACTGGGGGTTGGGACTGTTGGGGAAGAGCACGGTTGCAGACTTCCCCATGTCCTATTGCTGGGAAGAGTTTGGATGCATTGCTCGGGACAGAATGCTACAACACAATGCTTTTAATTAGAGAACTCACCCCTCGAGGGAATGCGGATGCCTTTTGATGGAAGGTCTGGCCTTTGGGAAGTTCTCCATGACTTACAGTGCTGCAGTTGGCAGTCTGCAGTTGAGGCTCCAGCAAACTTCCGTCACACTTGTAAAGCCCCTACCTTACAGTCAGGAGGAACTTCCTGTGAGAGTGTGACCCAATCCCCTTTGCTGTGCCCCTCCCTTGAGGGCACATGATGACTCCTAACATTTTCTACTATTCACGTAGACTGTTGGAATATACTCGAGTCTCCTTTTCCTTCCCCGAGGTGGAATGCAGGTCTAGTACAGGTACTGGTTGTTGCCCCTTGGTTTTACGAACTCTAGGAAAAATTTCAAATCTTCTCAGTGTGCCATACTTGTGCCAACACACCTGGAGGCCTCGGCAAGGTGACCAGGTTTGCCAACGGGGAATTCCTGGAAATGCTAGGTAGATTAAGTTTGGAAAGCTGTTAGAGTCCGGGTGCCATCCACTGGATGAGGTACAAGAAACAGAAAAACAGTTGGAGGCCTTTCCTTGCAGTAGCCTGTGTTAGGTTTTCAATGTGCCTTTGGGAAAAGGCACTAGCCCTTGGCAGGCAGGGAGGTTTAGGTTGGAGGATCTCCTGATCATTAGCTGTTCCTGACAGAAAACTGTGTTCTCACAGTTTCCCTTTTGGAAGTTTGTGAAATCCCACACTTCAGCTCCTGAGATTTTGATGAACCTGCTGTGAAAGGGGAATGGGCTGGGTGCACATAAACACCCCATGTAGAAGTTGTTGGCACAGTGGCAATGGTCTGTGGTCTTATATCAGGTCTCTTGGCTGCAGTAGACCCTGTCAAAACTGTTGAGGAAGCTGTGGCCCACTGGCACTGATGGCTTGTGAGATTCCTTTTTACCAGCACACATGTGGATATGTCGATTTTTGGGAGGTAGTCCTGCACTGTGTTGGCAAGGCCCTCCTGGGCTGCATCTACCACATTGCAGGCAGTGACTCTTCTTCAAACTCTTCTCACGACATCCCATCCACCTGCCTAGACCTCCCTTTTGGGAGGGCTGTTGGGAATGATAGCCAGCCTGAAGTAGTCACAGCATGTATGGGTATAGACAGAGCCCATTGAATGCATGGGAAATGGTGTAGAAGAGTTGAAGGGTGAGGAGCACAGGTCATCCTGCTGCTGACCTGAGCGGAGTTCATAACCACAGTGTCTACAGGTTGGGTGAGGGACCGGAACCACTGCTGTGCCAATGTGAGAGAAATGTTAAGCGCACAGTGCTGCTGGTGCGGAGGCATCTTGTGGTCACAGGGAACTATGGGAAGCCACTCTTATGTTGCCCCACTGCCCCCAGTGTTTAATGGCTGATTGGGACAGAGCTGTGCCCATTTCTCCCACAGTATGTGCTCTGAAACACATATCAGCATAAGGTGAGTCCCCAGGCCTCAGGCCTCACAGTATAGACTGTCCACACCTCTCCTTGTCCTTATTGTACTCCTTAGCCCCAGGCTGCTCCTTGATCTCTCCCTCCTAAGGGCTGGCTTGGGCAACAGGTCCTTATTGCAAGGCCTATCTGAGGGATTGAATTAGATGTTTTGGGCACTGAGGAGGCAGTTTCCAGGAACAGTGGGACTTGGAGTCAGGTGGGCAGTGGTACCAAGTTCGCCTGGTGGCTGCAGGGAAGGTGGACTGCAGAGCCGACCTGCCAGTCACCACCATGTGGCTCATCCAAGAAGGCTGAAGTTCTCTGCTGATGGGAGAGACTTAGCTCCTCTTGTTTCCCTGGCAATTGCCACCCAAGCATGCATAACTTAATTCAACTTGGGTCCCTCTAGCTTCCCTATTTTGTCAGTCCAGCTCCATCCCTGACACCTCAGAGTCAGTGCCTGTCCACTCTTTCTCAGACTACTTTCCTTCCTTCAAAATATATTCACAATCCTGAAGTGACACATCACTTGAGTAGATTATCTGTGGTGCCGAGTGTACAAATTTCCTCATTTTTAAGAAATATTATTTTGCTACCATATGTTCTACATAAAATTAAAACATGAAATACAAGTTTTTATTGACAAAACCTAAAGTCTGTTAATAATAGCTGAGTAGTCTCTTTGGTAATACAGGTCTTACAATGTGAAGTATTGTTACCCACATTTCACTTAAGGGAGCTTCTTAGTCAGTGTTCTTTATCATCCAATTGCTTTCAAATGTGCATCTCCTAATCCTGTCTCTGTGCATCAGAGTAGAGGAATGTTCTCAGGACCTGACCTGTCTTAAATACATCAGAGGTTTAAAGGGTTCCCTCAAATAGCAGCTGGTGAATCATAGAATATAAAGCTGTAGGTGTTAAATGACTAATGACTTCAGCAACCACCAGAATTGGTCTGACTATTCTGTTCCTGCCTGACACACACATTTCCACCATCAGTGGGGTCCCCTGTTAGAAGATTCCATTTCAGGTTATCCCAAGTTAGGGTTTAATCCCTAGCTTTGAATATATTCTTACCTGTATGGAAGTAATTCTATGTATTCTATACAATCTATGCATAGAGGGTGATTTTCCACCACTTTCACCTGGGCAGGAAGCACTGAGCACTTGTTTTATAGGCTCAACTCAGCAGCCTGTTCTCAACAGTAGCAAGCCCCTCATAATCCTTTGCCTTCATTTTCCTCTATTTTATCCATTTTTCAGTATATGTAGCAGCTTGAAAAGGTTAGAAATTCCAGGAATAGATATTGGATTATGTTTGTCATCTGGGCTCTACCTGGGAATGATTAAGCAATGATGAGGGCTTTGATTCAGCCACATCATTAGGCCCTTGATTCCCCACCCTGTGCACAGTGGCGACTCACAGAGAAAAGGCCTGGCAAGGGACAGAGGGGAAGGTTTTTGAATTTGGGGTCTGATGGCTGTAGCTATAGCAGAATCCAGGGAAGTAAGCTCACAGAGGAAAGAGAAGCAAGCCCCAACAATACAGGACCTGAGTGAGGCGAAGAACACAGAGGAATAAGAAACTGCTCCTTAGATTTGGCAGAAAGTCCTGGGTGAGTGAGAGACAGAGCCTTTCACCTGACTGTCTACAGCTGACCTTGTAGAGAGAGGCAAAGCCTAGAGAGCCTCCTCACCTACAGCTTACCTTGTAGAGCAAACAGAGCACACTAGTGCAGAGAGAAGCCCAACTTAGGAAGATAGGAACCCAGCAAGTCCGCACTTGTCAGATGTTGCCAGTCATCTTGCTCCGACAAATAAAAATAGACTTTGTTGAGGAAAGTTACTTATGCATTATGGTCCAGTATCTGTAAGCTCCTTCCAGAAATAAATACCATAAGTGAAAACTAGCAGGCTTGTGGTATCATGGTTCAGCACCCCTTTGGCCAACGAATGCAGCACACAGCTCTGGTAGAGTGTTAACATTCACAATGCTGTGCTGCGTTCACCTTCCACCGGTACCAATCATTTTTCATCACGCAAACCTGTTATCCTTTACTGCCTGTCACCTGCCCCAAGTCCGTGTGGTAATCTATTTTTTTGGTCTCTGTGAAGTTCATTACTTCCCCAGCTGATTTCAGTGCAGTTCTGAAGTACTTTTCATTACACATACTTCAGTTAGCACAGTGTTTATGTGGTTCATGCACATTTCAGCTCTTTCAAGAACTGCATTCCTTTTTATAGGTGTACAGTTCTCTGTTGTCTATATATAGAATTTAGGTGACTGATTAGTTGATGGACATTTGAATTGCTTCCATATTTGGCTATTGAAAATAAAGACACTAAAACATCCTGGATAATGTTTTGCTGAATATCTAATTTTATGTTTCAATGTAGAAGTCTGAGTGCAACTGCCAAGTTGTATTTAAATTTTATGTTGAACCAATTGAGGCATCACGGAAATGAATTCCTCAGTGGCTCCACCGTTTTGATTATCTCCCAGCAATGTGGGAGGGTTTGGCTCTTGCTACATCTACTTCAATAGTTACCCTACGCTTTTAAAGATCTGTAGCTCTCCCACAGTTCTTTGTAGTTCCTGAGGTTCTCAGGATGTCTAGCAACTTTTCATGTGCTTATTTCTCATTAGTATCTCTTGTTTGGAAAATGTCCAGTCACCTGCCTGTATTTTAATTGCAGTATTCCTCCCTTCATTCTTGACACTCGGTAGTACTCATTAGGCTTGGCATATACAACTCTCATCTTACATAACATGATTTTTAAATATTTTGTTCCCATTTCAGTAAACGTGCTTTTTCCTTTCTTGATAAAGCACTTTCATGCAGAAAAGTTTTTAAATTCTGATGAGTCTGTTCTTGTCATCTTAGGGAAAATTCTTTCCTTCTTGAGTGTTTATTTTACATTTAACTGCTGGTTTTTCATCAATATTCTTTATCTTATGGATGAAGTTGCCTCCTCTTCCTACCTTTGTGAATGATTCTTTTCATGAACGGTTGTGGAGTGTTTCAAAAGCATTTTTTGAGTCAATTGAAGGGATCGTGTGGCTTGTATCTTTCATTACATAAATGGGGTCATTACCATACTTGATTTTTTCCTTTTAAGTGAGGAAAAACATACAGAGCATAAAAATCATTTCCATCATTGTAAGTGGGAAACATTGAGATTTTGAGTTGATTGATCATATTGTGTAAATCTGACCACTATTTGCAGACTCCATCATGCCAAGCAGACATATTGCCCCTTTGGCAGTAACTCTCAATTCCCTCCCTTCACAACCCCTCTTCTCAATGATGCTGTCATGAATATTGGAATACCAGTATCTGGTTCAGGCCCTGCCTTCAGTCCTTTGGTGTGTTTACCTAGGAGTGCAAATGCCAGCCCCTATGTTAATTCTGTATTTAACTCTCTGGCTGCACCAGATTAATTTCCCACCCATTGGCTACAAGGGGTCCATTTTTCCACATCCTCAAAACCACTTTTATTTCTAATCACAGCTTTGAAGCACGTGTGTAGAAGAACCTCAATTTTATTTTTGGTATCTTATTGGCATTTCTCTAATGGCTAATGATGTTGAGCCCTTGTTATTGAGCTTTTTGGTCATTTGTATATATTCTTGGTAGATATGTCTATTCAAGCTCCTTTCCCATTTATTAATGGGGCTGCTTGTCCTTTGTTGAGTTATAGTCATTCTCATTATGTTCTGTTCTTTACGTTATTAGCAGAAATAGGGTTTCCAAATATTTTCTTTCACTTTTTAGATTTTTTCAGTATATTGGAAAACTAGTAGAGTAGTAAAGTAGTTAAGTAGAGATCAGGTTTCAAGATTTGGGATTCTGTCCTTCTTCTGGGTTAGGGTTTAAGTTCCAGCTTAAAGTCACCTTCTTGTTCTGTGGTCCCCATGAGCTTGCCTAAGAGGGTCAAGGGTGCGAGAGGAGCAGAAAATGCCCATGTGGTGGGTCTGTTGCGGACGAGCAGTGTTGCAGTCTTCTCCATGTCCTGTTGCTGGGACGAACTTGGGTGCCTTTGTCAGGACGGAGTGCTTCCACGCAGTCCTTTTAATCACAGAACTCTTCCACTCATGGGAACCTCAGACTCCTTTGATGGAAGGACTGGCCTTTGGGGAAGTTCTCTATGACTTACAGTGCTTCAGATACCAGTCTGCAGATGAGGCTCCAGCAAACTTCTGTCACACTTGTAAAGCCACAACCTTCCAGTCAGGTGGAATTTCCTGTGAGAGTGTAACCCAATCCCGTTTGCTGTGCTCTTCACCTGAGGGCATATGATGCTTCCTAACATTTTCTAATATTCATGTGGCCTGGTGGAACATGCTCAAGTCTGGATTTCTCTTCGTTGAGATGGAACACAGGTCTTGTACCGGTACTCATTGTTGTTCTTGGTTTTATGAAAACCTGGGAAATTTTTCTAATCCTCTCAGTGCATCATGCTCAGGCCAACACACCCAGAGGACTTGGCAAGGCATCCAGGTTTGCTTATGGGGAATTCCTGGGTTGCTAGGTTGATTAAGTTTGGAAAGCTCTTAGAGTCCTGGCCCCATCTGGTGGATGGGACATCCGAAATGCTAAAACCATTTGGAGGCCTTTTCTGACACTAGGCTGTTATAGATTTTCAGTGTGCCCATTGGAAAAAGCAGTAGCCATTGGTAGGCAGTGAGGCTTAGTTTGGAGGATCTCGTGGTTGTTAGCTGTTCCTGATAGAAAACTGTGTTCTCACAGTTTCCCTTCTGGAAGTACAGGAAATCCCTCACTTCAGCTCCTCAGATCTCAATGAAACTGCTGTTAAAAGGGGAATGAGCTTGTTGCCCCAAAACCCCACTTGTAGGAGGTTGTCAGCATGGTGACAGTGCTCAGTGGTCCGTTTTCAAGACTCTGGGCTGCCGTAGACCTTGCAGAAACTGTTGAGGAGACTGTGCCCCACTGGCTGTACAGGCTTGAGAGATTCCTCCAACCAAAACACACCTGGATGTGTCAGTCTAGGGCAGGTGGTCCTGCACTGTGTTGGCAAGGCCTTCCTGGGCTGCATCCACCACCTTGCAGGCAGTGACTTGTCTTCAAACTCTTCTCACTACATTCCCTCCATCTGCCCAGGCCTCCCTTTTGCTATGGATTGTTTGGAATGATAGCCAACCTGAAGTCGTACAGCATGTATGGACATAGACAGAGCCCATCGGAAAGCATGACACTTCAGGCAGAGAAGCTGAATGGTGAAGAGCACCAGTCGTCCTGCTGCTGACCTGCAGGGAGTTCATAATCACGGTGTTTACTGGGTGGCTGAGAGACAGGGACCACGGCTGTGCCAATGTGGGGTAAAGGTTTAGTGCCCAGTGGCTGCCAGTGCTGAGGCATTTTGTGGCCACAGGGAAGTGTGGGAAGCCACTGTCATGTTGCCGCACTGCCCTCAGTGCTTAATGGCTGGCTGGGAAAGAGCTGTGGGCATTTTTCCTGCAGTATTTGCTCTGAAACACATCAGCACAAGGTGTGTCCCCGGGCCTCCCACCTCATAGGGTGGATCTTCAACACCTCCCCTTGTCCTTATTGTACTCCTTAGCCCCAGGCTGCTCCTTGATTGCCCCCTTGGAAGGGCTGGCTTGGCTAACAGGTCCCTGAGGCAAGGCTTATCTGAGGGTGTGAATTGGATGTTTTGGGCACCGAGGAGGCAGTTTCCAGGAACAGTGGGACTTGGAGTCAGGTGGGCAATGGTGCCAGGTACACCTGGTGGCTGGAGGGAAGGTGGGGCTGCAGCACTGCCCTGCCAGGCACCTCCATGTGGCTCATGCACCAAGGCTGAAGTTCTCTACTGATGGGGAGAGACTTAGCTCCTCGTGTCTCCCTGGGAAATGCCACCTAAGCATGCATAACTTAACTCAACTTGGGCCCCTCTGGCTTCCCTGCTTTATCAATCACAGCTCCATCCATGACACCTCAGAGTCAGCCTCTCTATGTTTTTCTCTGACTACTTTCCTACCTTCAAATATATTCAGGATCCTGAAGCAACTAACTGGGTTCAAGCCTCAGCTTTTGTAGGCTATCATATCACTTGAGTAGATGGTCCATGGTGCCAAGTGTTCAATTTTCTCTATTTTTTAAGAAATACTATTTTGCTAGCATATGTACTACATAAAATTAAAACTTGAAACACAAGTTTTTATTGAGAAAACCTAAAATCTAATAATAATAGCTGAGTACTATCTTTTGTAACACAGGTCTTACAATGAGAAGAATGGTTACCCTCATTTCACCTAAGGGAGCTTCTTAGTCAGTGTTCTTTATATTCCAATTGCTTGCAAATGTGCATCTCCTAATCCTGTCTGTGTGCTTCAGAGTAGAGGAATGTTCTCAGGACCCTATCTCTCTTAAATACATCAGAGGTTTAAAGAGTTCCCTCAAATAGCAGCTAGTTATAAATGATTTATAATTCCAGCCACCACCAGGATTGGTCTGACTATCCTGTTGTTCCCTGAAACACACATTTCACCCTCTCTGGTGTCCCCTGTTAGCAGATTCCACTTCAGGGTTTCCCAAGTGAGTGTGTAGTGGAGAAATTCGGGTATGCATGGTTTCGAAGGCCAGGACACGAGAATACCGAGAAGGAAGTTGGTTTATTTCGACTGGCTGGGCTCGGCGGACTCTTGTCCTAATAAAAACCGAGCCCCGAACAGCCTTTTCCAGACCCTTTTATACAGAGGATATAGGATTAGGAAGACTAACAGTGATGGTAAACAGACCTTTGGTTAGGTTCTTCAGTGTTTGATCTTAGTATCAGATAGGTTATTTCCTCCAGGTGAGTTACATATTCTCCATACCCAAGCCAGTTCGGATTAGCATAGCTACACATTGTCTGGAGGCAGCCCTGAATACACACTCAGTCTCACATCCCTTCTGAACATTCAAAGACTGTAGGGCCTATATTACTTATCTGGCCATCTTGGAGACTAGGTACTCTTGGAAATAATTTTGATTTAATGCACAGGCTATATCAAGTGTTTTATCCCTATCTTTGAATATATTCTTACCTGGGTTGAAGTAATTATATGCATTCTTTGCAATGTATGCTTAGAGGGTGATTTTCCACCACTTTCACCTTAGTGAAGAGCACTGAGCTCTTGTTTTATGAGCTCAACTGAGCAGTCTGTTCTCTTGAGGAGCAAGCCCCTTATAATCCTTTGACTTCATTTTCCTCCATTTGAACCATTTTTCAGTATATGTAGCAGCTTGATATGCTTATGAATTCCAAAAATTGATACTGAATTATGTTTGTCATCTGGTCTGCACCTGGGAATGATTAAGTCATGATGAAGGCTTTGATTCAGTCATGTCACTAGGGCATTGAGTCCTCATACCATGGGCATTGGGGACTAACATAGAAAAGGCAGGGCCAAGGACAGTGTTGAGGATTCTTGAGGTTGGAGTTTGATGCTGAAGCCTTAGGTGGTATCTGGGGAAGTATGCTGACAGAGGAAAGAAAAACAAACCCCAGGAAGACAGGACCTGAACCAGGGGAAGAACACAGAGGAATAGAAACAGCTGCTGAGACATGGCAGAAAGCCCGGGGTGAGTGAGAGACAGAACCTATCACCTGATTGTCTCCAGCTGACCTCGTGCAGAGAGGCAGAGCCTAGAGAGCCTCCTAGTCTACAGCTGCCCTTGTGGAGCAAACAGAGGAGCTTAGCAATGAGAGAAACAAGACTTGAGAAAAGAGGAACCAGGAAGCCTCACCCAGGCAGATATTGCCAGTCATCTTGCTCCAATAAGTGCAAATAGATTTTTTGAGGGAAGGAACTTCGGCATTCAGGCCTGGTGTCTGTAAGCTCCTACCTGAAATAAATAACTTTTGGGAAAACTAGCAGACTTGTGGAATTGTCCATTTGCACCCTATGGCTGACTAATAGAGCACACGAATCTGTCATGTTATTAACATCCACAATGCTGTGCTGTTCTCACTTTCCACCATTACTAAACATGTCTCATCATGCAAACCTGATATCGTTTACTGCCTGTCAACTGCCCCAAGTCCATATGGTGATCTACTTTTTGTCTGTATGGAGTTCATTACTTACCCAGCTGATTTATGTGCAGTTCTGTGGTACTTTTCTTTGTGCTTCCTTCAATAAGCACCGTGTTTTCAAGGTTCATCCATATTTCAGCTCTTTCATGAACTGCATTCCTTTTTTATAGTTATACAGTTCTCTGTTGCATATATATACCATTTAGTGGATTGATTAGTTGATGGACATTCGAATTGCATCCACATTTGGCTATTGGAAATAAAGACGCTAAAACACTCCTGGATAAAGTTTTCACTGAATACCTAATTTTACATTTCAATGTAGAAGTGTGAGTGCAATTGCTAAGTCATATTTAAATTTTATGGTGAATTAATTGACGCATCACCAAAATGGAATCCACAGTGGTTCCACCATTTTGACTATCTCTCTGCAATGTGTGGGGGGTTTGGATTATGCTACCTCTACTTCAATAGTTACCATACATTTTGAAAGAGTGGTAGCTCTTTCATTCTTATTTGCATTTCCGTAGTGTTTCGAGATGTTTATCAGCTTTTCATGTGCTTATTTCTCATTGGTATATCTCATTTGGAAAATGTCCAATCCCCTGCCCATATTTTCATTGCTGTATTTGCCTTTTGTTCTTGACTTTCAGTAGTACTTTATAGCCTTGACATACTAAACTGTTGTCATGCATACATGGTTTTGAAATATTCTGTCTGTATTAAAGTAACTTCTTTTTACTTTCTTCATAATGGAATTTCATGCAGAAGAGCTTTTAGTTCTTATGAGTCTGTTCTTGTGATCTTAGGGAAAAATCTTTCATCCTTTAGCAGTTATTTTAATTTTAACTGCTCTCTTTCATCAATATTTCTTATCATATGGATGAAGTTGCCTTCTCTTCCTGCTCTTCTGAATGATTCTTTATCATGGACTGTGTTGGAATTTTTCAAAAGCATCAATTGAGGGGATCATGTGGCTTGTAACTTTAATTGTCTTAATGTGGTCATTACCTTACTTGATTTTTTCCTTTTAAGTGTGGAAAACATACATAGCATGAAAATCATTTTAATCATTGTAAGGGGGACATACTGTGACATTGAAGTCATTGATAATATTGTGTAAATTTAACCACTATTTTCACACTCTTTCCATCAACCTAACCAGACCTCATGCCCCTTTAGCAATGACTCCCAATTCCCTCCCTTCACAACCCCTCTTCTGAATGATTTTGTCTTGAGTAGCAGCATACCTACATCTGGTTGAGAGCCTGCTTTCTGTTCTTGGGTGTGTACACCTTGGAGTGAAATTGCCAGCTCCTATGATAATTCTGAGTTTAAGTTTCTGACTGCACCATCTTAATTCCCCACCCATTATGTACAACGGGTCCACTTTTCCCATTCCTCAAAACCATATTTGTTTCTAGTAACAGCTTTGAAGTGTGTGTGTGTAGTAGCACGTCATTTTTATTTTTGGTATCTTATTGGCATTTCTCTAATGGCTAATGATGTTGAGCATGTGGTTATGTGCTTGTTGGTCATTTGTGTGTATTCTTGGCAGTTATGTGTATTCAAACTCCTCTCCCATTTATTAATGGGGCTGTTTGTTCTTTTGTTCAATGATAGTAATTCCCTTTGTGTTCTGTATACTACGCTATTAGCAGAAACAGGGTTTCCAAATATTTTCTTCCACTTTTTAGATGTTCCTTTTACTTTATTGGAATAGTAGTGTAGTAGCAAAGTTGTTACGTAGAGGTCAGTGCTCAAGAATCTGGATTTGTTCCTTTTTCTTGGCTAGGGCTTAAGTTTAAATTTCGAGCCACCTTCTTGCTCTGTGGTCCCCATGAGCTTGCCTGAGAGGGTCAAGGGTGTGAGAGGAGCAGAAAATGAACGTGCGGCTGGGATGTTGGGGACCAGCAGGGTTACGGACTTCTGCATATCTTGTTGTTGTGGACAGTGTGGATGCCTGGCTCACAGGGGAATACTCCCACACATTGCTTTTAGTCAGAAAGGTGTTCCCCTCCTGGGAATACTGGCCCCTTTCCATGGAATGTCTGACCTTTTGGGAAGTTCTATATGACTTATATCACTTCAGCTGACAATCTGCAGATGAGGCTCCAGGAAACTTCTGTCACACTTTTAAAGCCATTACCTTCCTGTCAGGTGGAATTTCCTATTGGAGTGTAATCCAGTCCCCTTTTCTGTTCCCCACACCTGAGGGCATATGATGCCTCCTAACACTTTGTAATGTTCCTGTTGGCTGATGGAAAATGCTCAAGTCTGGCTTTTTTCCCACCAGGATGGATAGCAGGTTTTGTATGTATACTGGTTGGTGCTCCTTGGTTGTGTGAACATCCAGGAAAATTTCAAATCCTCTCAGTGCACCATGCCCCTTCCAACATAGCTGGAGGCCTGGGCAGGGCCTACAGGTTTGCTTATGGACAATTCCTGGGATTGATTGGTGGATGACCTTTTGAAAGTGGTTAAAGTCCGGATCCTGTCACCTGGAGGTAAGAGGAGAGGCAGGTGGAGGACTTTTCTAGCACTAGCCACAGTAAGATTTCAGTGAGTCCTTTGGAACTGGCACCAGACCATGGTAGGCAGGGAGGATTAGCTAGGAGGTTCTCCTGATTCTTAGCTGCTCCTGACAGAAAATGTTGGTCTCAGGGCCTACTGCAAGTATATGAAATGGTTCACTTCAGCTCCTGGGCTCTCGATGAAACTGCTGTGAAAGGGAATGGGCCGAATACACATAAACTCTGCACATAGGAGGTTATCAGCATGGTCACAATGCTCAGTGGGCCTTTTTCATGTCTCTCAGGTGCAGTAGACCCTGCAGAACCTGGTGAGGAGGCCGAACCCCATGGCTGTCCAGGCTTGAAGAGATTCCTCCTCTCCAGCACACACCTGGATGGGTAAATCTAGGTCAGGTGGTCCTGCTGCATGCTGAGATTGCCCT
Source organism: Dasypus novemcinctus (assembly GCF_030445035.2). Lineage (NCBI taxonomy): Eukaryota > Metazoa > Chordata > Mammalia > Cingulata > Dasypodidae > Dasypus > Dasypus novemcinctus. The sequence goes on from NC_080691.1 coordinate 69,720,006, forward strand.
TTTTGGGTTGTGTCCATCATGTTGGAGGCATGGATTCTTCTTCAACCTCTTCTCACTAGCTCCTCTTCATCTGCCATGGCCTCCCTTGTTCTAGGGCTGTTGGGAAGGATAGCCAGCCTGAAGTAATCACAGCATGTATTGGAATGGATGGAGCCCAGTGGAAGGCTTGAGTCTTGTGGCAGATGGGCAGAGCAGTGAGGAGCACAGGTCAACCTGCCACTGACTGGCTAGGAGTTTTTAACCAAGGTGTCTATCGGTGGGCTGAGGGGTGGGTATTCCTGCTGTGCCAATGTGAGAGAGGCTCACCTCCCAGTGGCCAAATGTGCTGATGGGACTTGTGCCCACAGGGTACGATGGGAAGCCACTGTCATGCTACCCTACTGCCCTTTGAGGTTAAGGGCTGATTGGGACAGAGCTGCCCCCATTTCTCCTGCAGTATCTGCCCTGAGGCACTGGGCAACAGAAGGTGTGTCCCAGACCTGAGGACTCAAAGGGTGGATTCTCCCCACCCCCTTCTTGTGCTTTTGTACTCCTTAGCCCCAGGCTACTCCCTGACCTCCCCCTCCTCAGGGCTGGCTTGGGCATCAGGCCCCTCAGACAAAGGCTGTCTCAGGGAAAGTATTGGAGGTTTAGTGCACTGAGGGACTTGGAGGCAGGTGTGCAGTGGTGCCAAGAGAATGAGGTGGTTGGTGGGAAGGTGTGGCTGCAGGGCCTTCCAGGCAGCCACCACCATGGGGCTCTTCCTCCAAGGCTGAGGGACTCAGGTGGTGGGAAGAGACAGAGCTCCTCTTGTGTCACCAGCAATTGCCAAGTAAGCATGCATAACTTAGTGGAAGGGGTGTCTCTCAGGCCTCTTGCTTATCAGGCAGATCTCCATCCTCAACAACTCAGAGTCAGCAGCTCTGTGCTTTTTCTTTGACAACTATTTTCTACCATCCAATATACTCTGGACCCAGACTCGTCTAATGGGCTTCAAGCCTCCGCTTTTTATGTTATCACGTCACTTGAGTAGATGGTACATGGTGCCGAGCATACAAATTTCTGCATTTTTAAAAAATATTATTTTGCTCACATATGTACTACATAAAATTAAAGCATGAAACACAAGTTTTCATTGATAATACCTTACATCCAATAATACCAGCTGAGTATAATGTTTGGTAATACAGGTCCTATAATGAGAAGAATGAATACCCCCATTTTGCTTAATTGAGCTTCTGAGTCAGGGTTCTTCATCTTCAGATTGCTTGCAAATGTGTATCTCCTAATGCTGGCTGTATGCATCAGAGCAGAGGAAGGTTCATAGGACCCTATCCTTCTTTAATACGGGAGAGGTTTCAAGATTTCCCTCAAATACCAGTTGGTGAACAATACAATATAAAAAGCTGTAGGGAGTAAATGACTTACATATCCCCCAGCCACCTGGATTAATCTGAATATCCCGATCTTGCCTGTCACATACTTTTCCACCAACAGTGGGGTCTCATGTTAGCAGATTCCTCTTCAGGTTATCCCAAGTTAGTGTTTTATCCCTATCTTTGAATATATTCTTACCTGTATGGAAGTAATTCTGTGGAGAAGTAGGAGCCTGTGACCACCCCACCTGAGAGGAATATTCCAAAGCCCCCTAACCACATATATCTTGCTCCTGTAACAAGCTTGTTTGACTGTAAAACCTTATCTCAAAGCCTCCTCCTGTAGAAAGTCTCATCAGCCCCTGCCAGAAGACCAACCTGACCCAGACCTTGTAAATAACAAAAACTTCCCAATTGCTAGTCTCCCCTGATAGAATCCCCAGCACTTAATTTACCGCAAACATCTGCTTCTGTATGTGCCTGCTTGCTGAGCTATTGCCCCCCTCCCCCCACCCTGAACCTAAAGGCCTATATAAGCAAACTTCCGCCATGACCCAGGGCTGCTCTCTCCTCTGCCTAGGATGGGGCAGTTGCTGCACAGCTAATAAAGCTCTCAATTGGAATTTTATTCAAAGTCTGAGTCTGGTCGATATCGCTGGTCTATAACATTTGGAGGCCCCAGCAAGATTGATTGATGAGATCCCCCACTCCAGTGGGTTGATCTCCTCAGACTCAGGGAGACTGGTGTGTTCTGGGGATGGACCAGCAGTCTAGGGGAAGGCCTCCGAGAGACGTTCCTCCTCCCCAGATGCTGCCCGGCCCTGGAACTTGTCTCTACCTAAATTCTATCCAGAGAGCGTCAGGAGTTCCTGGGCCCAGGATCAGCAAACAGGATGTCCCTAAGTGAGTCTGTTCTTCTGGGAAAACTCTGCAGAGTAATTTGGGGAGGAGGATCTGCTGGATGCAGCATATAGATCCCACCCCTGGGCCAGAGCGAGACGTCGCTCTTGACCTCCCTCGGTTCAGGTTGTCTGGTTTGTCTCTTCATCTGTCTTAGTCGTTTGTCTTTTTGTATTTCTGTTCTGTGTAATTTGTGTCCTCGGAAAATGGGCCAAGGATCCCCAAGACCCAAAACCCCTCTTCAATGTCTCCTTGATAACTTCTCAGATTTCTCTGAGCACGCCTCAGTTTACAGCAGCACGGTGGATTCTGGATTCCTGTGCACTCTGTGCGAGCTTGAGTGGCCAACTTTCCGGGTCGATTACCCCTCCCAGGGTACATTCGATCTGGGTCATTTGTTTGCAGTACGGGCAGTTGTCCACGGGAGCCCTGGACACCCAGACCAAATTCCCTATATTGATGTTTGGATTAACGTAGCAATTAACAGACCAAAATATATTTTAAAATGTTCATGCCCTAACAGGAAGAAGATGTTACTTGCCCAGCCCGCACGGGAGCCTCAGAAACCCCCGACCCCCAAACCCCTCTGAAGGCTCTACCCTGTTCTTTCAGATCCTCCAGGAGACCCCCTAACTGCGCCTCTGGGAACACTCCTTTATCAACCTCAAGAAAGGAGGCTATCACTTGAAACAATAGACCTCTAATCACTTGATAGCCTTTTCAGTGTCTGGCTGGGAACTTCCGGGTTGTGAAACTATAGAGGAAAAAGAAAAAAAGAATGAAATGCCACTTTGAAATCTATGTTTGGCTTTTATCAGTTGCTGGCGCTGAAGAATTCACGGTAAAAAGTTAAAAACATAGTTTAAAATGAATCTTTAAATGCCAATACTCTCTTGCTGGTGAATTAAATGCATAACTTACAGATGAGAATTTGTTCCATTACTAAGAAAAGGCAGGACTTCACAGAATTGTTACTAATAAAATTCCTATAGCTTAATTAATAAAGATATCCAATTCACCTTAAGGTTAAAAATAATAATAAAAACTGGAACTAAGAGTTAAGATCATTTATAGATGCATTTATATTACAAAACAGCGGAAAGATACTAACTGAAATAACTGGGTAAGTTTAGCCTGAAACTATTATTGTAAGTGCAAATTCTCAACTAACCTTTCCTTCATTTATGGTTACTTCAAGCCTAGCCTCACCCCTTGTCTTTGCCTATGGTTATTTCATAATAGCTTCTGCCCCTTCATCCAGAGAAGAGCTGGGACATCCCTGTCTCCTGTCCTGGTATTACTAACCCTTCTTTCTCTCATGAATCCAAATGTAAACTAAATTGCTGCTTGGTGGAATTTTAGCCCTTAGGGTTAAATGACCACTGGAGTTTTATTATCTCCAAGGACTGGGGGGAATAAAGGAAGTCTCCTGCCTTACCTGTCATTGTTCTTAAGAGTGGCAATTCATGAGAGAAACCAGTCTGTCTCCCTGAGGCTTTGAATAGCCTCAGTAAGTATACATAAAATTAATCTTGCTGCTTATCCAAAATTCTGCTAAATTCACAGTAAAATATAAAGGTCTGAAACAAAGGAAAATGGTGCTAAAGCATTGGGAACATTTTGGTTACAAGCCATTAGTAAAAAAACAAAATTCTTGTGCAAAACTGCACAGTCATAGTGCAAATTAAGAAAAGTTTCAGAACTCTTTGAAATGTTTTACAGTCACACTTATTTTGTAAAAAATGGAAGTTTTAAGTAACTAAAGTTATGTTTTTGTGTCAAACTATGCATGTCCACCTATTTGCTCAAATTGTTAAGATTAAATATGCAGTTATATATGTGAATAAATATTCTTAGAGCCCAAATTAAACTAAGCAGGATGAAAAAGTCATATAAAAATCTGATTATAGGAACCATTGGGAAAGGGCCTCCTCTTTGCAAGAGCTTTGAAGGCAAGAGTAGGTGTGGCAGATTAAACCTATCTACTAGGCTGGGGAATTAAGAATCAGTTTGCCCTGTAATTTCCCAGTTTAAACCTTTTAACAGCCATAAAATAAGTTGTTCTGTTAACAAATTTTAGTAAGTAAGGAAAAGTCCATAAAAGTCCATAAAAACTATGGAAAGACCTTTCCAGGATTATGATTAAACAAATTAAGTAATTGTGTAATGTGTTTTAAAACCTGGCAGTCAATGTGCTTTTAAAAATTATTCATTTTCATAACTTAAACAAAAAGAAAGTTTTAGCTCCTGTAAGGAAAAAGAGAACATTCCTTGCATAAACTAAAATGGTTTCAATTTTATTTAGCTTGAGTGAAATCTCCCATAGTTTCTAAATTACCCATTAACTAAATTAACATTATATGCACAAAATCTTTAGAGCAATAAAAATTGTAAGTTCGCATTAACAAAATTAAGTTAAAGAAGAAAGATTGTAAATATGCTCTCTTAAAGAAATAAAGTAAATTTCTTTGGTTAGTAATTGTAATTTACTGTTTATTTAAACATAAAGTAATTAGTCAATGTGGTTGTAGTCAATTATAAAGAGTTTGTAAAACTGTTGTAGAAATTGAGAGAGGTTCAATTATTTGGTATAGAAAGGCCAGGACTCATGAATGATTTTGAGAAGGAAAAATGGTTTACTGATGGCTGGCCAGACTTGGGAGCTTTCTGTTTCAAACTCGAACCCTGAACAAGATTTTTGAGTCCCTTTTATACAGAGAGGAAAGGCCAAATGGTCCTTTTGTTTCTGTTCTCAATAGGCTTTAATTAGCATATATCTTCTACATCCTAGGTAAGCTTCATACATTCTAGATAAGTATTTAACACATTTGGTTTGCATTTCCCCTGAATACTTGAAGTTCATAGACTTGGCATTGTTAAACTCTTTGCTGGGACTGGAGTCATTGCCATGGTCACAAAGGGCAGGACTGCAGCCTCTTACCATCTCACATCCACAAGCCAGGACAGACAGTTTAGGTTAAGGTTATCTCTGAAGAGACAAAGATTCTCCCACCCATAGCCCACATCAAGACATCTCCCAAACTGAAAATGTTTAAATAGTTCTAGTTCTAGAAGCCATTGTTAACTAAAAACTTATTAGTATTGGTTGCAAAAATAACTTTGCGGTAATAAAACCTGTATGAAAGCCAATGGTAATAAAAATTTATCTTGATTCTATTCAGAATCTTCTGTTTTCATTTTAACAATGAAAAATAGTTTTTTCCCCCTCTATTACTAAAGTAAAATACCTACTATTATCTTAATGGTAAAATTGTATAAGTAAACAGTAATTTAATATATGAAGCATTGCATTAAGTTGTTTAAAATATATAAAAACAAGGAATAAACTTTAACATTGTCAAACTCTCTTGTGCATTCAAACCAGGCCTTGAATACATTACAGGTTGCCTCTCCATGGGAGTTATTGGCTAGGCTGGTCACTGACCCCTCAATTAGAAATATTTGCTATATCAACCTCTGGTTCTGTTCCTGAAATCAATGGAAACTGTGTTGCAGTTTCAAGCTCCTGCAGCAGCCAATGATGACTCAGTACAGCCAAGTGTACAATGCATAATGCCTCCAGACTGGCACTGTTCCATAGTGCCAGAGAGCACTATGCACCAGGCTGGTAGAATACTGGACATTCTCTCTAGGATCAACGATGCTGCGAATTGCTCACTGTGTGAAAAACATGCTAAGTGAAGCCATGATACCAGAATACTATAAGTAAAACTTAAACACAATTGGCATTATGGCCTGCTCCCATGCAGAGATAACATGTAAAGTATTACAAACCTGAAACTTAAACTATTAATTGCAACTCAGGATCCTTATGTGTTAAGTAATACATTAATTAATATTAAAGTGCTGTACTTTTATCCTGTACTAAATACATGCCTAATAATTATAATCTTATCTTTTCTATTCTAGATCAGGTACAAAAGTATATTAGACATGTTAAATTCCTGGTAACTTTATTTTCTAAATAATTAATAAAAATGTCTATAAAATAAGGCAATGGTCTTAACCAGGCTCAGCCAACTTACTATTCTAGTGTACTCTCCTGTGTAGCAAAAATGAGGCTTGCTTGCTAATAATGGGTCACCTATTAAACAGTCAAAATTACCAGAAATTGTACTATTAAAACCAAAATGTAAAAACCTTTATTCTGTAGTTCTGATCCACTTCCACAGCTAAAAACTAAGAAAATTTACAACGTGGTGCACTAATCCTGAATGAAACCAACTGCCCAAAGGGTGCCAGTTCGCTAAAAGCATCTAACAGAGCATATGAGTGCCAATCATTAAACAGCCTGAAATGTGTCTTCAAAACAAAGCTAAGTATCTACCACAATTTCTCTCTGAAAATAAATAATGTAAAAATGTATATATACACTGTTCCCACCAGCTTTTAAAAAGGGGTGCCATCTTCATAAGCACCAAACCTTGTCTACCTCTGTAATCCAATGTCCTCTTTTAAAAACGGGTATTCCAAAATTTTAATTGTTTGTTTCAGAATGAACATCTTATTAACCATATGAAAACTTCATCCAGCTTTGTACAGAATGCCAGATCCAACTTCCTCCAGTTAAAATAAGAGTTTTACACCTTGTTAGGCAATAACTACAGCCCATGGCCAGCAGGAAGCAGTTACAGAAAAAAAAATCATCTCCCTTCAGCACCCCTTTAAGATGAAAGGTGTAAACTCTTTAAAGGTAAAACAAAACTAATAGATGGATCTGGAGCGTAACTGGAAATCCATGTGAGCACCGGTGGCCCCAGGATGACTGCAGGGGGGGCCCTGCCCCCAGGATTCTGCTGTCCAGAATGAAAACTTCTAAACTTCTAAAAACAAAGTCCTGGATGCTACACTAAAAATCGATAAAGTAATCAATCAAAACAACAAACAGCCACCCACCTCATAGCTCCAACAATAATTATGCCAAAACTTAGCAAGTTAAGCTTCAGCATAAGGGGAGAAAATAATGTGGGCTATGGGTGGAAGGCTCTTCATCTCTTTGTAAATAACCTAAGCATTCTGTGACTTGTGAGTGTGGGATGGTGAGAGGCTGCGGTCCTGCCCTTGGTGGCCATGGCAGCAGCTCCAGTCCCAGGAAGCAATTTGGCAGTGTAAACTCTATAAACTTTAAATGTTCAAAAAAATGCAAACCAAATATGCTGAAAGCTTATCTAGAATGTATAAAGTCCATGCTAAAAGCTTACCTATGCAGGACAATGGAGAGTACTCAAATTCAAGGGTTTGAATCTCCCCAAAAAGAAGCAGGGAATGTGGAGAAGTAGCAGCCTGTGACCACCCACACCCAAGAGGAAAATTCTATATACCTCACTTCTGTAACAAGCTTGCTTGACTGTAAAACCTTATCTCAAAACCTCCTCCTGTAGAAAGTCTCATCAGCCCCTGCCAAAAGACCAACCTGACCCAGACCCTTGTAAATAACAAAAACTCCCCAACTGCTTGTCTCCCCTGATAGAATCCCCAGCACTTAATTAACCACAAACATCTGCTTCTGTACATGCTTGCTTGCTGAGCTATTGCACCCCCCCCCCCCCCCCCCCGCCATGAACCTAAAGGCCTATATAAGCAAACTTGCCCTGTGACCCAGGGCTTCTCTCTCCTCTGCATAGGATGGGGCAGTCACCACGTGGTTAATCAAGCTCTCAATTGGAACTTTCTTCAAAGTCTGAGTCTGGTTGGTATCACTGCTGTATAACAATTCTATGCTTCTATGCAATCTATACATAGAGGGTGATTTTCCACTGCTTTGACCTGGGCAAGAAACACTGAGCTCTTGATCAACTCAGCAGTCTGTTCTCAACAGGAGCAAGCCCCTCATAATCCTTTGCCTTCATTTTCCTCTATTATATCCATTTTTCAGTATATGTAGCAGTTTGATAAGGTTAGGAATTCCAAAAATAGATATTGGTTTATGTTTGTCATCTGGCCTGTACCTGGGAATGATTAAGCTATGATGTGGGCTTTGATTGGGCATGTCATTAGGCCCTCGATTCCCCATCGCATGCAGAGTGGTGACTCACAGAGAAAAGGCCTGGCAAAGGACAGAGTGGAGGGTTTTTGAATTTGGAGTCTGATGGCTGAAGCCACAGCAGAATCCTGAGAAATAAGCTCACAGAGGAAAGAGAAGCAAGCCCCAAGCTAAACAGGACCTGAGCCAGGGGAAGAACACAGAGGAATAGAAACCACTCCTTAGATAAGGCAGAAAGCCCTGGGTGAGTGAGAGACAGAGCCCTTCATCTGATTGTCTACAGCTGACCTTGTGGAGAGAGGCAAAGCCTAGAGAGCCTCCTTGTCTACAGCTTACCTTGTGGAGCAAACAGAGCACACTAGCACAGAGAGCAGCCCGACTTGGGAAGAGAGGAACCCGACAAGCCTGCACCTTGGCAGATGTTGCCAGTCATCTTGCTCCAACACGTGGAAATACACATTGTTGAGAAAAGTAACTTACACATTATGGTCTGGTATCTGTAAGCTCCTTCTAGAAATAAAACCCGTAGGTGAAAATTAGCAGGCGTGTGGTATTGTGCTTCAGCACCCCTTGGGCCAATGAATACAGTACACAGCTCTGTTATATTGTTAACCTTCATAATGCTGTGCTGTTTTCACCTTCCTCTGTTACCAAACATTTTTCATCAAGCAAACCTGATATCCTTTACTGCCTATCACCTGCCCCAAGTCCATGCGGTAATCTATTTTCTGTCTCTGTGAAGTTCATTACTTACCCAGCATATTTAAGTGCAGTTCTGAAGTACTTTTCATTGTGCTTACTTCAATTGGCACAGTGTTTTCGTGGTTTATCCATAATTCAGCTCTTTGAAGAACTGCGTTTCTTTTATAGGTGTACAGTTCTCTGTTGCCTATAGATAGCCTTCAGGTGATTGATTAGTTGATGGACATTTGAATTGCTTCCACATTTGGCCATTTGCAAATTAAGACACTAACACATTCCCGGATAATGTTTTTGCTGAACACCTAATTTTACGTTTCAGTGTAGAAGTGTGCGTGCAACTGCTAAGTCATATTTAAATTTTCTGTTGAACTAATTGAGGCATCATCGAAATGGAATCCACAGTGGCTCCACCGTTTTGACTATCTCCCAGCAATTGTTACCCTACAATTTTAAAGAGTTGTAGCTCTTCCATAGTTCCTTGTATTTCCTGAAAGTCTCGGGAAGTTTCGCAACTTTTCATTTGCTTATTTCTCATTAGTATCTCTTGTTTAGAAAATGTCCAGTGACCTGCCCATATTTTAATTGCAGCATTCCCCCTTTCATTCTTGACTCTCGGTAGTACTTCATAGGCTCGGCATATACAACTGTCATCATACATACATGATTTTCAAATATTTTGTCCCTATTTCAGTAAATGTGCTTTTACTTTTCTTGATAAAGCACTCTCATGCAGAAAAGTTTTTAATTCTGATGAGTCTGTTCTTGTCATCCTAGGGAAAATTCTTTCCTTCTCCAGCATTTATTTTAAATTCAATTGCTGCTTTTTCACCAATATTCTTTATCTTATGGATGAAATTGCCTCCTCTTCCTACCTTTCTGAATGATTCTTTCTCATGAATGGTAGCTGGAATGTTTCAAAGCATTTTTTGTGTCAACTGAGGGGATCATGTGGCTTGTATCATTCGTTACATAAATGGGGTCATTACCATACTTGAATTTTTCCTTTTAAGTGAGGAAAAACATTCAGAGCATAAAAATCATTTCCATCATTGTAAGTGGGAAACATTGAGATTTTGAGTTGATTGATCATATTGTGTAAATTTGACCACTATTTGCAGACTCTTTCCATCATGCCAAGGAGATATCATGCCCTTTGGCAGTAACTCTCAATTCCCCCCCTTCACAACCCCTCTTCTCAATGATGCTGTCATGAATTTTGGCATACCAGTATCTGGTTCAGGCCCTGCTTTCAGTCCTTTGGTGTATATACCTAGGAGTGGAAATGCCAGCCCCTATGATGTTTAACTTTCTGGCCACACCAGTTTAATTTCCCACCCATAGGCTACAAGGGGTCCACATTTCCACATCCTCAAAACCACTTTTTTTTTTCTAATAACAGCTTTGAAGTGCATGTGTAGAAGCACCTCAATTTTATTTTTGGGACCTTATTGGCATTTCTCTAATGGCTAATGATGTTGAGCCATTGTTAATGTGCTTTTTGGTCATTTATATACATTCTTGGTAGATATGTCTATTCAAGCCCCTTTCCCATTTATTAATGGGGCTGCTTGTCCTTTGTTGAGTTATAGTCATTCTCTTTATGTTCTTTACTTTACGTTATTAGCAGAAATAGGGTTTCCAAATATTTTCTTTCACTTTTTAGGTTTATTTTTTCCCTGTATTGAAAAAGTAGTAGAGTAGTAAAGTAGTTAAGTAGAGATCAGGTTTCAAGATTTGGGATTCTGTCCTTCTTCTGGGCTAAGGTTTAAGTTTCAGCTTAAAGCCACCTTCTTGTTCTGTGATCCCCATGAGCTTGCCTACGAGGGTCAAGGGTGCAAGAGGAGCAGAAAATGCCCATGTGGTGGGGCTGTTTGGGAAGAGCAGGGTTGCAGTCTTCTCCATGTCCTGTTGCTGGGATGAGCTTGAATGCCTTGCTGAGGATGGAGTGCTCCCACACAGTGCTTTTAATCAGAGAACTCTTCCACTCGTGGGAACCTGGGACTCTTTTGATGGAAGGACTGGCCTTTGGGGAAGTTCTCTATGTCTTATAGCACTTCAGATGTCAATCTACAGATGAGGCTCCAGGAAACTTCTGTCACACTTTAAAGCCACGACCTTCCAGTCAGGTGGAATTTCCTGTGAGAGTGTAACCCAAACCCTTTGCCCCTCACCTAAGGACATATGATGCCTCCTAACATTTTCTAATGTTCATGTGGCCTGATAGAACATGCTCAAGTCTGGATTTCTCTTTCCCGAGATGGAACACAGGTCTTGTACCAGTACTCATTGTTGTTCCTTGGTTTATGAAAACCTGGGAAAAATTTCAAATCCTCTCCGTGCGTCATGCTCATGGCAACACACCCAGAGGTCTCGGCAAGGCATCCAGGTTTACTTATGAGGAGTTCCTGGGAATTCTAGGTAGATTAAGTTTGGAAAGCTCTTAGGGTCCTGGTCCCATCTGCCGAGTGAGGCACGAGAAATGCTAGAAGCATTTGAGGCCTTTCCTGGCACTAGCCTGTGCTAGATTTTCAATGTGCCTGTGGCCAAAGGCACGAGGCCTTGGCAGGCAGGGAGGCTTGAAATGGAGGTTCTCCTGATCATTAGTTGTTCCTGACAAAATACTGTGTTCTCGCAATTTCATTCTGGAAGGACAGGAAATCCCTCACTTCAGCTCCTGCGATCTCAGTGAGCCTGCTGTTAACAGGGGAATGGGCCACGTGCCCATAAACCCCACAAGTAAGAGGTTGTCAGCATGATGACAATGCTCAATAGTCCTTTTCCAGGTCTCTGGGCTGCCATAGACCTTGCAGAAAGTGTTGAGGAGGCCATGTCACTGTAGCTGGGCAGGCTTCAGAGATTCCTTCTCACCAACACACACCTGGATTAGTCAATCTAGTGTAGGTGGTACTGCACTGTGTTGGCAAGGCCCTCCTGGGCTACATGACCACTTTATTTATTTATTTATTTTTTGCCAGCTAATTCTTTTTTATTGTCTTTTTTAAAAGGATAAATAGATTACACAAAATATTCTGTTACAAAACATGAGATTCCCATATACTCCAACCCCCACACCCCTACTGCTCCAAAATCAACATCCCCTTTCTCTGTAAGGCACATTCATTGCAGTTGGTGACTATACCCTGGAGCACTGCCACACCACATGGACCATAGTTAACATTGTAGTTTACACTCTCCCGCAGTCAATTCAGTGGGCTATGGCAGGATATATAATGTCCTGACTCTATCCCTGCAATATCATTCAGGACTACTAAAAATCCTCAAAATGCCACATATCACACCTCTTCCTCCCTCTCCGTGCCCTTAGCAACTCCCGTGATCACCATCTTTACATCAATAATATAATTACTTCCATTGCTAGAGTCACAACAGTTCTATAGTAGAATATCAGGAAGTCCACTCCACTCCATATTATATTCCTCCATCTTGTGGACACTGGGATAGTGATATCTAAATCAAGAGGGAGTTTAGAAGCCACATGGCTGATGGATGCGATTCTCCTGCTTGAAGTTGTAGACACTCTTGGTTACCTGCTGTGGTGGCTGACCATTCTCCTCTCCCCATCAGATGATCTGGGTAAGTCCAATGAATGAGATAGTAGGTTTTGCAACTCTGCTGAGGCTCAGGGACCAGCTGATGCATGGAAAATCCAGAGAAAGAAGACTTCTGAGCATACACAAACCCCAGAGCCACAGTAAAAGTGACAGAAGAGGCATGTGTAGAGAGGTCACATCTGAGTCCAACTCCATCACATTCAGTAGTATGAGTTCCAAAATAGGAACCACTGGCAAGGCCGTGAACTCCACTACCATCTGCCATGACTGTAGAACTTATGTGTCTCCATAGCCCTCAGGAGCACCAGTACCTGGGATTGTATCTACTTTGTTCAACTGATTCTTTATGGCTCTATACCAGCTTGTTAGGGGGCACTAAATAGGATTTTTTTTAATTGACTTTGTAATAATATTACATTAAAAATATATATGTGAGGTCCCATTCAACCCCACCCCCCCCCCCAGCAACACTCCCTCCCATCATCATGACACATCCATTGGATTTGGTAAGTACATCTTTGGGCACCTCTGCACCTCATAGTCAATGGTCCACATCATGGCCCATACTCTCCTCCATTCCATCCAGTGGGCCCTGTGAGGATATACAATGTCTGGTGATTGCCTCTGAAGCACCATCCAGGGCAGCTCCATGTCCCAAAGACGCCTCCACCTCTCATCTCTTCCTGCCTTTCCCCATACCCATCAGCCACCATGTCCACTTTTCCCAATCCAATGCCACCTCTTCTATGTGGACATTGGATTGGTTGTGTCCATTGCACCTCTATGTCAAGAGGAGGCTCAGATTCCACATGGATGCTGGATGCAATCCTCCCACTTTCAGTTGTAATCACTCTAGGCTCCATGGTGTGGTGGTTGTCCTTCTTCAACTCCATCTTAGCTGAGTGTGGTAAGTCCAATAAAACAGATTGTAGGTGCTGGAGTCTGTTGAGGCTCAGGACCTGGCTATCACATTGTCAGTCCAGAGATTCAAATCCCCTAAATATATCTTAAACCCCAACATTAACTGCACCTCCAGCACATTAGCATGAAAGTCTTATGAAGGGAGATCCCATCTGAGTCCAGATTCATCACACATAAACACCATTTCCAAAGAGGGGCCATCTGACCTGGTAGATAACCCCATCGGCCATGACCATATCTCCCATGGGTCTCTTTAGCCCTCAAAGGAACCAATATCTGGGGGTTGTATCTGCTTTATCTGTCTCTCTGACTCTGCTCAGTTGTGCATAAGGGCAATCCTTCTGCCAGCCTCCAGACTCTTTTTTAGAAACTCGTAGCCATATAAACTCATTTCTCCTTTCCATTTCCCCCTTACTTTAGGTCAAACAGCATTTTAAAGTCATGTTATTTTATGTAGACAGAGATATTCTGCTGATCCGCATTGAACCTTCCATATAAGGTCATTTTCCAGTTGCATCATCAGTTGGTAGTTGATAGTGGTCCCTCGGTGCCAGGGAGGCTCATCCCTGGGTGTCATGTCCCATGCTGGGGGGAAGGCATTGCATTTACATGCTGAGTTTGGCTTCGAGACTGACCACATTTGAGTAACATGAAGGCTGACAGGAGGAAATCCCCAGGCACAATGTTGCTCTAGGCCTTGTTCTTATTTTAGGCTTATCAGCTCACAAGCATAGTCATTAGCATCAGGGGCTCACTGTTGAACCCTCACTCCCTCCCAGTCCCCGCCGCTGCACCTGGGAGACTGTCGCTGCTCCCCTAGGGACCACGACAGAGCACCACTGGCCAGGAACCCAGTACCCCCCCTGCTGTGGTTTTTAATTGTTACCACTATGAGTATATCCAAACATTACCATGCACCCTGGACATATGTTCTGTACAGCTCCCTGTCAGCCATATATCACCTGTCAATGGCATCCCATACCAGTATCCCTCCATTGCCATTGTTGAAACACTCTGTGATCCAGAACTCCCCGAAATTTGAAGCCCAATATAATGTCAGGGTCCCTTACTAGGGAATGGCATATAGCGATGGGTTTAAAGGTTAGATAAAGAACACGTGTTTACTTGGAAAAAATTCTACATCCTATCTTTTTCTTCCCCCCCCCCCTAATTATTCAGCTTCTCTTCACAGGAGCCCTACACCACAGCAATGCATATATATAATGTACAGCACTCCCATACATCCACCACAAACCTTTTCCCTTCCACAGTGCTACTCTTACACCCTATTCACATCATATTTACTTAACGTGATGTATAGAGTCTGAGACACTAGCTTTCTAACAAGGTGACATCTGTGCTTACATTATGGTGCATACTTTAGGATACACAGTTTTTTACATTCTTAGTTATCCTATGTTTTACATTATGGTTTACATTATCAGTCTGTTATCTCCTATATGTTATGGTGTAATATTACATGTTTCATATCCATCCTTGTGTACTCTCAAGAAACTCCTCTCTTACCCCCCATTTACCTTGGTTCCACACATTTAACGTCCATTTTCCCTTCCACCTTGGTGCCCACAGTGACAGCCAACCTCCGTTTCCTGAGGAGCCACTTCCAGATATAGATGGAATAGTGTTCAGGGCCTAACTTGCTCAACTGCCCCAATGCCCTGGGAGCCACCCTTTCTCTTGAGGGATACAGTTCCCTCTATTTGATGGCATTAGTCCTCCCCAGGATGTGGGTCCACCCTCACTCTCACTACTTGGATTTCTACCCCATGGTGTCACCCACTCTGGCAGAATGAGCATTTAGACATTCCCCAGGAGCCCGTCCTGCATCAGACCCTCCCCTCCGAGCATTCTAAACAGGTAACCCTCTTTATTATATTTTGATATGATTTTCTCGGCATTTTACTCTCCACCAACACCTGACCCTCTCCTGTGCTTGTATGCTACCCCTCCCTCCCCCCACTTTTGGGCAATGTTACCCATCCGTCCCTCCCCAGCCACCCTCAAACCCGCAAAGCCCCAACCAAAGGCAACCCCTTGCCCCCCTTTTATCTCTTCTTTGTGTTCATACTTACCACCATCTGGTCTTAAATTCCACCCCTGCAGACATCGGCTCACATCCTTCCTCCACCCTCCGATTTCCTGTAAGCCTATCGTTCAGTACATGACCACTTTAGAGCAGTGACTCTTCTTCAACGTCTTCTCACTACATCCCCTCCATCAGCCTAGACTTTCCTTTTGCTAGGGCTGTTGGGAATGATAGCCAGCCTGAAGTCATCACAGCATGTATGGGTGTAGACAGAGCCCATCAGAAAGCATGGGAAATGGTGCAGAAGAGCTGAAGGGTGAGGAGCACAGGACATCCTCCTGCTGACCTGCAGAGAGTTCATAACCATGGTATCTACTGGGCGGCTGGGGGACGCGAACCACTGCTGTGCCAATGTGAGAGAAATGTTAAGTGCCCAGTGCTGCTGGTGCTGAGGCATCTTGTGGTCACTGGGAATTATGGGAAGCCACACTCATGTTACCCCACTGCCCTCAGTGCTTAATGGCTGATTGGGACAGAGCTGTGCCCATTTCTCCTGCAGTATTTGCTCTGAAACACATACCAGAGAAAGGTGTGTCCCCATGACTCCTGCCTCACAGGGTGAATCCTCCACACCTCTCCCTGTCCTTATTGTTCTCCTTAGCCCCAGGCTGCTCCTTGATCTCCCTCTGGTAAGAGCTGACTAACACAACAGGCCCCTGTTGCAGACCTCTCTGAGGGAGTGAATTGGATGTTTTGTGCACTGAGGAGGTGGTTTCCAGGAACAGTGGGACTTGGAGTCAGGTGGGCAATGGTGCCAAGTGCACCTGGTGGCTGGAGGGAAGGTGGGGCTGCAGCACCACCCTGCCAGGCACCACCATGTGGCTCATGCACCAAGGCTGAATTTCTCTGCTGATGGGGAGAGACTTAGCTCCTCTTGCCCCCCAGGCAATTGCCACCTAAGCATGCATAACTTAACTCAACTTGGGCCGCTCTGGCTTCCCTGCTTTATCAGTCACAGCTCCGTCCCTGACACCTCAGACTCAACATCTCTCTGCTTTTTCTCTGACTGCTTTCCTACCTTCAAATATATTCAGGATCCTGAAGCAACTAACTGGGTTCAAGCCTCAGCTTTTGTAAGCTATCACATCACTTGAGTAGATGGTCCATTTTTAAGAAATATTATTTTGCTAGCATATATACTACATGAAATTAAAACATGAAACACAAGTTTTTATTAACAAAACCTGAAATCTAATACTAATAGCTGAGTGTTATCTTTCGTAATACAAGTCTTATAATGAGAAGAGTGGTTCCCTGCACTTCACCTAAGGGAGCGTCTTAGTCAGTGTTCTTCATATTCCAATTGCTTGTAAATGTACATCTCCTAATCCTGTCTGTGTGCGTCAGAGGATAGGAATGTTCTCAGGACCCTATCTCTCTTAAATACATCAGCGTATAAGGGTAAGGCCACATTAGGAAAATAGGAATAGAACTACATTAGGAAATAGGAATTGCAAGTGCCCTCAGATAAATAAATAACTTAGGGCTTAGGGCTGCACTCAAGAGGAGTGCCAATAAATAACTTAGGGCTTAGTGCAGCTCCCAAGAAGAGTACCAATAAATGACATGGGGCTGCTCACCAAAAAGGGCTTTTAAAAAGAAAAAAATAGATACGCTACCTTCAGCTAACCGCAGTGTTCCGCTTCTGTGTCTGCTTGCTCGCTCGCTTACTAGTAAACCCCCTCCCCCTCCTCAAAGGCTATAAAAACACCTCTTCCCTGAAACTCGGGGCTGCTCTCCCCTCTGCGTAGGATGAGACAGTCACCGTGTGGCTAATAAAGCTCTCAATTGGAACTTTATTCAAAGCCTGGGTCTGGTCAATATCACTAATCTATAACATTGGGAGGTCCCACCGAGATTGATCAACAACATCCCCACTCCAGTGGGGTTGATCTCCTCAGACTCAGGGAGACGGGTACATTCTGGGGATGGACCAGCAGTCTAGGGGAAGGCCTCAGAGAGACATTCCTCCACCCCAGACAGCTGCCCAGCCCTGGAACTTATCTCCACCTAAATTCTATCTGGAGAGCGTCAGGAGTTCCTGGGCCCAGGATCAACAAACGGCATGACCCTAGGTGAGTCTGTTTTCTGGAAAACCTCTACAGAGTCTGTGGAATGTGGGGAAATGGATCTGCTGGACACAGCAAATAGATCCCACCCACCAGTCAGGGCGAGACGTCACTCTTGACCTCGGTTCAGGTTGTCTGGTTTGTCTTTTCCTCTGTCTTAATTGTTTGTCTTTTTGTATTTCTGTTCTGGGTAATTTGTGAAAAATTATGAGTCAATTGTGAACTGTATGTTTCTGCTAATGTGTTATAATTGTTTTGTGTTTGTCTGTTTGTTCAATGTCAGTGTATATTTTGATACCTCTGGATGGTAATATAAATTAATAAATAAAATTTTAAAAAAAGAGTTCTATTCAAGTGGCCAAATATAAAATAAGTGCTTATATTAATACATAAGTTTGAATGTTAATGGGATTTCTACAATAACAGAAAATTATGTCTTAACAAAATGATTGTCTTTTCATTAAAAATTGTTTCTTGCCTAAATTGAAATGAATATTTTCCCTCACGGAATAAAATGAAGGATGTAAGACTTAAATGAATATTTAAAAAGGTTAAAAGTTTGTGGGAATGCTGACTGAAATTTAATGAGTCTGGAAGGATGTGTTTTGTCCTAAAATAGGATGGCTGATTTTCATGAACTCTTGGAACCAGATGCATGTGGCAAGTGTGGCAGGTATTGTGGTAACTTTAAGTAAGGGAATGTGTTTGTGAAGGTAAAATTTGTCTTAAAATTATAAATAATTATAAAATGTTTAATGAAGCATTGTTTAAATTAAGGTATTTAAATGGCTAATTCCAAAAAGTCTTTATTAAACAAAACCTGAATTGATAATACTACTATTAAAAGGTAATTTTATAACAGGCAAACTTGTTGGTGGCCAGCCTCCCCTGCCAACTTGCTTCTAAAAGACTGTTTCTAGTATTACATGCTACTACATATTTAAAGTGAAGAAAAGTTCATTATTTTAACAAGCTTGTTTAGTGTTGATGGCAATTATATGTTGTAAAAAGTTTGCCTGGTAACTTAGTATGTGGGATATATGAAATGTGTTTTTATTGTTAAGGAAATGGGAGATGATATTGTCCTAAGATAAAATGATTGATTATTGGAAAAAGTAGAGTGTGGGACAAAACCTGAATGAATACTGAAAGCATAGAAGGTTTGTGGAAGGGAAATTCTTATGATTAAAATTGAGTAAGATTTGATGGGTCTGTCTATAAAGTTTTAAAAAGTTTAGTATCAAATAGTGTACTGATGCAAAGTTAAAACTGTTGTTCTTTCTCAAAGTCTCTCAAGTCATTAGTCTCTTTTAGTAAAAGTTTCCTGAATAATCAACATACAAAGAAGGTCTGTTTTATCAAAATAGCTTCTTGTGCTTTAACCTCATCATTTCCTCAGTGTTTAAAGAAGAAAGGGTCTTATCTCCTTTAAAAGAACAATGTTCTAGAAATAAAATCCTAAAAAGTAGCTTTTTATTTCAAACTAACTGCAAGAAACTTGTTCTTTTACCCTAAAAGAAAAATTAAAATGATTGAGTTCATTTAATATGTTATAAGTCGAATGGAAGGTGTTTAAAAGTGTTATAAAATTAACAGGTTTTTTTCTTTAACCCTCTGTTAGTTAAAGTTGTATGAGTAAAAGGTTCAAATGAATACTTAAGAGTGTATAAATTTACCAATATTTCAACATAATATTAAACAGAAGTACAATGTAGTTAATCATGGTTTTAATTATTATAAAAAGTATGTGTTACAGAATCAACCTCTTATCATAAATTAAAATAACAACACTGTAGTATGCGGCAGCCCAATTATTGCTAGTTAGTTGCAAAAATTAATCTCCAGCTGTGTCGCTATCACTTTGTTTTAAAACTTACTAAAAACTTTCTTTAGTGTCTTCTTAGGTCAAGCCAGCCTGCATTCCTCTATGTGGAAAAACCAATGGACTTTTGCAGTGCTTTTTGGGGCTATGTGTACAGCCCAACCATCTCTCCTGGCATAATAATAATAATCTACCTGCATAGAAAAAAATTGGTGACTAAAACTCTATTGACAACACTCTGTTAACCAGGAATCCTTTTTTAGAATGAAAAGAAACATCAGAAACACTATCATATCTTAAAAGCCTGAACTAAGCAAACGATTGGGACAGGCTGCAAAGTCCCTGCTACTCTATCAAATTCCTAAATGTGGTTTGGTTGAGTGAGATAAACCTATGGCTTCTGTTATAACTGATGGAATGCAAAGTTTTCTCATGTTAATAGTTTGTAATAATGTTAAAGTGCTAAAAATCTTTCATCCCTCATTTAGCTCAAATGTTAAAAGCATAGCCATAACAACAGCACGTCTCCCTTTGGGAGACCACCATGCCTCAGTTTCCAACAAGTAAAAAAGTCCATAAAAGCTATGGAAAAATCTTTCTGGAATTATGATTAAACAAATTAAGTAATTGTATAATGTGTTTTAAAACCTGGTAGTCTGTATGCTTTTGAAAATTGTTCATTTTCATAACTTAAACAAAGAAAAGAAGTTTTAGCTTCCTGTAAAGGAAAAAAAAAACATTCCTTGCATAAGCTATAGTAATTTTGATTTTGTTTAGCTTGAGTGTAATCTCCCTCGGTTTATGAAGTGCCCATTAAGTAAATTAACATTGTGTGTACAGGGTCTTTTGAGTAATAGAAATTATAAGTTTACATTAATAAAATTAAGCTAAAGAAAAAAGATTGTGGATGTGCTCTCTTACATAAATAAAGTCAATTTCTTTGGTTAGTAATTGTAATTTAATAAGTTTATTAAAATGTAAAGTAACTGGTCAGTGTGGTTATAGTCAATTATAAAAAGTTTGTAGAGCATCTTCTGGGCTAAAAACGTTTAAATAGTTCTAGTTCTAAAAGTCATTATTCGCTAAAAACTTGAATTAATATTAGTTGCAAAAAATAACTTCGTAGTAATAAAACCTGTCTGAAGGCCACTGCAAGGTTCATATTTAAATAAATGGTAATAAAAAGTTATCTTGATTCTATTGGGAATCTTGTTTTCATTTTAACAATGAAAACTATAGCTTTTTCCCCTCTATTAGTAAAGTAAAATACCTACTATTATCTTAATGGTAAAATTGTATAAGTAAACAATTGATATGTGATGTGTTGCATTAAATTGTTTAGAACACATATAAAAACAAATAATAAACTTTAACATTGTCAAACTCTTTTGTGTATTCAAACCAGGCCTTGAATACATTACAGGTTGCCTCTCCATGGGAGTTATTGGCTAAGCTGGTCACTGACCCCTCAATTAGAAATATTTGCTATATCAGCCTCTGGTTCTGCTCCTGAAGTCGATGGAAACTGTGTTGCAGTTTCAAGTTCCTGCAGCAGCCACGATGACTCAGCACAGCCAAGTGTACAATGAATATTGCCTCCAGACTGACACTGTTCCATAGTGCCAGAGAGCACTATGCACCAGGCTAGTAGAATAACTGGAAACTCTCTAGGATCAGCGATGCTGTGAATTGCTCACTGTGTGAAGAACATGCAAAGTGGAGCCATGATACCAGAATAATGTAAATAAAACTTAAATGCAATTGGCATTACAGCCTGCTCCCATGCAGAGATAACATGTAAAGTATTACAAACCTGAAACTTAAAACTATTAATTGCAACTCTGAATCCTTATGCATTAAATAATACATTAGTTAATATTAAGTGCTGTACTTTTATCCTGTACTAAATATATGCCTAATAATAATATAATGTTATCTTTTCTATTTTAAATCAAGTGCAAAAGTATATTAGACATGTTAAATTCCTAATAAATTCATTTTCTAAACAGTTAATAAACATGTCTATAAAATAAATAGCAGTCTCAGCCAGGTTCAGTCAACTTACTATTCTACTGTACTGTGTAGCAAAAATGAAGCTTGCTTGCTGATAATGAGTCACCTATTGAATAAGTCAAAATTACCAGAAATTGTACAATTAAAATGAAAATGTAAAAAACCTTTATTCTGTAGTTCTGATCACTCCCACAGCTGAAAACTAAAAAAATTTTCAACTTAGTGTACTGATCCTGAATAAAACCAATTGACCAAAGGGTGCCAGTTCTCCAGGAGCATCTAAAAGAGCATATGAGTGCCAATCATTAAACAGCTTAAAATGTGTCTTCAAACAAAGCTAAGTATCTGTTGCAATTTCTCTCTGAAAATAACTTAGAAAAAAAATATATATATATACTGTTCCCACCAGATTTTAAAAAGGGGTGCCATCTTTATAAGCACCTAACCTTGTCTACCCCTATAATCCAATGTCCTCTTTTAAAAACAGGTATTCCAAAATTTTAATTTTCTTTCTTTCAGAATGAGCATCTTATTAACCATATAAAAACTTCATCCAGCTTCGTACAGAATGCCAGATCCAACTTCCTCCAGTCAAAATAAGAGTTTTACACTTTATTAGGCAATAACTATGGCCCATGGCCAGCAGGAAGCAGTTACAGAAAAGAGATCATCACCCTTCAGCACCCCTTTAAAATTAAAGGTGTTGATGTGGGCTATGGGTGGCAGGCTCTTTGTCTCTTCAGAGATAACCTAAACTGTAACTTGTAGGTGTGGGATGATGAAAGGTTGCAGTCCTGCCCTTGGTGAGCATGAAACAGTTTAACAATGCAAGATCTATAAACCTTAAGTATTCAGGGGAAATGCAAAGCAACTATGCTAAAAGCTTATCGAATGCCTGAGGTCCATGCTAAAAGCTTACTAAGATGTGGAAATATATGCTAATTCAAGCCTATTGAAAACTGAAACAAAAGGACCATTTGGCCTTTCCTCTCTGTATAAAATGGACTGAAAAATCTTGTTCAGGGCTCAGGATTCAAACAGAAAGTTCCCGAGTCTGGCCAGCCCATCAATAAACCATTTTTCCTTCTCAAAATCATTCCTGAGTCCTGGCCTCTCTATACTCAAGTATTTGAACTTCTCTCAAATTCTACAACATTTTTGGCGACCACGGCAGGACAACAAACGAAGGCCAGAAATGGTAGCATTTTGCTGTCCCTTCCAAATCCCCGAGGAAGCCGAGAGGACTCGGGTGAACCCCAAATCTGGGCGCTCCCGGATTAAATTTAATCCAGAAAAGATGTGGGCTCCACCAGAATCTTCCCAACAAAAATCGAAGGCAATGGAAGGTCTAAAGAGAAAGATTCTGGGAACAAAAAAGAACTCCAAACATGGAAGAAGGTAAGACTCCCTGGGGGAGCACAGTCTGGAAGGCCTTAGCTTTAATTGCTAGGAAGGGGAGGCTGATCACCTCCTGAGAGAACCCTAGTAGCCCCCAAAAATTGGGGAGAAGCCATTCTCTCTAGGCTTGGGAAAAGGAGAAAAACCGGGAAAAGCCCCAGTGTTTTGGGTTTGTCTAACTGCATGTTAAAATCTGGTACTAGTGCTATATCCACTAAAGGAGTGGAGTCTTGATTTTAATAGGAAGGGCTGTTTATAGATTCGAGTCCTAATGTCCTGGAGAAAAATGGGGAAAAAGCCCTGGTGTTTTGGGTTTGTCTAACTGCATGTTAGAATCTGGTACTAGTCTTATATCCACTAAAGGAGTGGAGTCTTGATTTTAGTAAAAAGGGATCTTTATAGGTTCAAGTGCTAATGTCCTGGAAATTGGTCTAGATTAAAAAAAAAAACTTGGTTACAGGAAAATGAATCGGCTTTTCTGGTGGAGCTTGGTCTGGGTGTAAAGTTTAAACAGTGGAAAAGGTCTAGCTGAAATCTTTTGATATGGTGCTAAATTGTGAATGAATTAGCTTTATACCAAATGTTAAGTGTTCTGAAGTTTGTGATGGCTGTGGGGGCAGCCATGGTGAAAATAAATATATAAACTTGTGGGTCAAATTAGTGACCTTTGTTCTTCTGTCTGTGTCAGCTCAATGCTAGTGTTGGAGTTGTGTCCTTATGTAAAGTAGAATTACAGCTGAGCTGGAGCCCTCCCTTGCCATTGGCAAGGGGGTGAAATGATTCTGGAGCAAAAGCTGAGGAGTCTGGATGTTTGCGGAGTCTAGATGTTTGTGCATGCTCTGCTGTCTTGTCTCTGGTCTGGCCCTTTGCCGGGGCTTGGAGGCCATCTGTGTCTGCACCACACACCCAAGTTTGTTGGGAATGCCCCAGTCAGGGTGGCTGGGTCCCCGGGAGAGTTGCCAAATTTGAGTAGGTTCTGTCTGCCCATTTTGGCTGAAAGCTGGAAAGGGGAGAGCAGCTTGCCCCTTTCCAGTGAGTCCACCCTTCTATTCATAAGCCGCATTTCTGTTTGTTGTGCACCCGACTGCCTGGAAGGGGGGGAAGTGAAGGGGGTGAAAAGCAGGATCAGAATAAATGCAGTAAAGTTCCCTCCTTAGGGTGTCAAAGCCAAACTATATTTGCATTCTGCCCAGGTTCTTAGAAAATATTGTAGTAACTTTAAGTAAGAGAATGTGTTCTGTGAAGGTAAAATTTGTCTTAAAGGTATAAATAATTATAAAGGTTTTACAAAGCATTGTTTAAATTAAGGTATTTTTTTTCTTTTTTTTTATTGACTTTGTAATAATATTACATTAAAAATATATATGTGAGGTCCCATTCAACCCCACCCCCCCACCCCACCTCTCCCCCCCCAGCAACACTCCCTCCCATCATCATGACACATCCATTGGATTTGGTAAGTACATCTTTGGGCACCTCTGCACCTCATAGTCAATGGTCCACATCATGGCCCATACTCTCCTCCATTCCATCCAGTGGACCCTGTGAGGATTTACAATGTCCGGTGATTGCCTCTGAAGCGCCATCCAGGGCAGCTCCATGTCCCAAAGATGCCTCCACCTCTCATCTCTTCCTGCCTTTCCCCATACCCATCAATTAAGGTATTTAAATGGCAAATTGCAGAAAGTCATTATGAAACAAAAACTGAATTGATAATAATAATAATAAAAAGTAATTTTATAACAAATTTATTTGGCAGCCAGCCTCCCCTGCCAACTTGTTTCCAAAGAAACTGTTTCTGGTATTACATGCTAAGTATTTAAAGTGAAGAAAAGTTCATTATTTTAACAAGCTTTTTAGTATTAATGGCAATTATATGTTGTAAGAAGTTTGCCTGGTAACTTAGTATGTGGAATATATGGAATGTGTTTTTATTGTTAAGAAAACAGAAGATGACTTTGTCGTTAAAATCATTTATAAATGCATTTATATTATAAAACAGTGGAACGGTAATAACTGAAATTATAGCTGGGTGAATTTAGCCTGAAATTATTATTTAAGTGTAAACTCTAAACTTTACCTTTCCTTAGTTTATAGTTACTTCAAGGCTAACCTCACCCCTTGCCTTTTCCTATGGTTATTTCATAATAGCTTCTGCCCCTATAGGCCAGAGAAGAGCTGGGACATCACTGTCTCCTGTCCTGGTATTAGTAACCCTTTCTCTCATGAATTCAAGTGTAAACTAAATAAATTGCTGCCTGATGGAATAAGGTTAAATGACCACTGGAATTTTATTATCTCCAAAATCAAAAGGGGGGGGAGGGGGAGAAATCTCCTGCCTGGACAGTCAGTGTCCCTAAGAGTGGCAATTCATGAGAGAAACGTCTGTCTCCTGGAGTCTTCAAATAGCCTCAGTAAATATATAAGATTAATCTTGTTGTTTATCCAAAATTCTGCTAATTTCAAAGTAAAATATAAAGTTCTAAAACAAAATGGTGCTAAAGCATTGAGAACATTTTGGTTATTACAATCCATTAAGTAAGAAGGAAAATTCTTATAGTAAACTGCATTGTCATAGTGCAAATTAAGGAAAGTTTCAGGAGTCTTTGAAATGTTTGCAGTCACACTTGTTTTGTAAAGATTAGAAGTTTAAAGTAATTAAAGTTATGTTTTTTCTCAAACTATTTATATCTGCCTATTTGCTCAAATTGTTGAGGTTAAATATGCAGTTATATAAGTAATATGTATTTCTGGACCCCTAATTAATTAAGCTAAACAGTATATAAAATAATGCAAATTATAAGTAATATCATTGAGTTGTGTTTGTGTCTAACTCTTTGTGTCTGCCCATTTAAAAAAAAATGCTCAGTGTATGTCTTCATACATCAGGATAATATCAATTTAACAAATAAAAATTCTTAAAAGAGCTCTATTCAGATTGTTAAAAATTAAATATGCAGTTATATTTGTAAATATTCTTAAAGCCCAAATTAAAATAAGCAGGATAAAAAAGTCATAGAAATCTAATTATAGAAACAATTGGGAAAGGGCCTCCTCTTTGCAAGAGCTTTAAAGGCAAGACTAGGTGTGGCAGATTAAACCTATCTACTAGGCTAGGGAATTAAGAATCAGTTTGGTTCCGGCAAGATGGTGGCTGAGTGAGCTTGCCTTGCCGTCGCTCCTGGGAAGAGGCAGCTGCGCACCGCTGGAGGTTCTCCTGGACCAGGCTTTTTCAGGATTTTTTCAGGGCAGGAAGTGTCTGGACATCGATTTGGTGGGAAGGTAACGGAAAGGACTGGTCTATGAGATATAATTTGGGACTTTTCAGGAGGGGGAGGCAAGATGGCGGCTGAGTGAACTTCCCGGTTACGAGCTCCTGGGGGGAATCGGCTGGGAGGCGTCGGAGACTC
Organism: Dasypus novemcinctus; assembly: GCF_030445035.2. Lineage (NCBI taxonomy): Eukaryota > Metazoa > Chordata > Mammalia > Cingulata > Dasypodidae > Dasypus > Dasypus novemcinctus. Next base: position 69,746,279 of record NC_080691.1, read on the forward strand.
TTTGGGACCAGCTGTTTCGGGATTTTTCCTGGTCCGGAGGTGTCTGGACATCGATTTGGAGGGAAGGTAACAGAGAGGATCCATCTGTGAAATATACACGGAGATCCCAGCTACGTGTGGAGGACTCCCTCCTTGGGTAGGCGGAGCCGAGGCAGCTAGCACTGCGGCGGGTGGCGGGTGGGAGAGCTGAGCCGCGCTGTGCCGCGGCGGGCGGCGGGTGAAGGAGACAAGCCCAGCCGAGCCTAGCCGTGCCGCGGCGGGCGGCAGGCGGGAGAGCCGAGTCCGGCCGAGCCCGGCTGAGCCGCAGCGGGGCGGGGGGACCGAGCCCAGCCACGCCGCGCCGGGCGGCGGGCAGGAAAGCCGAGCTCAGCCGAGCCCAGCTGAGCCGCGGCGGGCGGCGGGCGGGGGGCCGGAGCCCTGCTGAGCCCAGCCGAGCCTGGCGGCGGGGTTTCAGTTCTTTGGTTTTTTTATTTTTTTTATTTTTTTTTTTAATTTTTATTTTTTGTTGTTGTTGTTCTTGTTGTTCTTTTTTTTTTTTTTCAATCCTCTCTTTCTTGTCCCCAATATTCTTCTTATACTATTTTACCTTAACAATACAATAGGTCATACAGGAAATACCTCACATTTGATGGGTTTCCTCACCCTCCACTGCCTCATTTCTCTGTGAATAGATTTAGCCTATCTACACTATCCCCTTGCCCCTACAACTTGATATCCTCCACCATCTGCTATCTCTCCTATATTCCATCTCCCTTTCTTTGATCCACAGAGTGTCTAACTCTTAATTTCTAATACCTTTGTTTAGTTTTCCATTTGGTATTCGTCCCTGAAACTATTACCTTTCTTTTCTCTTTCCCTCTCTCACGAAAACAATAGCCTCTTAGTACGCACCTCATTCATCCCATATTCAGTCGTCTACCTCATTATAGGTACTTTCCTACTACTATAACTCTACACAATTTACATGATCTAACCTCCATCCTCCCAGAACTCATATTGTTGCTTTGTAAACATATATCACCAATACTACTTCACACTTTTTCCTTCCTTACACAATTGACTTTCCCCAGCACTAACACTTTCCTTTAAAGTGAGCTTAACTAGCAATAAGAAATTGGAATAAGAAGAACAAAGTGACAAAGAGAAGATATAACACTTACGCAAAAACAACAGCTAATTAATCTCCAAGACTAGACAAAGAAGCTAAGGAACTGATTAAACCCGTCAAGAAAAAATGTTGACAAGACAGCAACAAAAATCTACAAACCAAACCAGTAATCAGGAAAACATGGCTGAATCCAATCAGGAAGGGGGGCAGGACTTCGCACAAGCAATGAAAGATCTCAGATCATTTATCACCGACAAATTTGATGAAGTAATGAAAGAGGTTAACAGCATGAAGACAACACTTGGAGGGGAGACAACAGGAAGAAGAAGGAAGGAAATAACAAAGATAAGAGCAGAACTAAATTAAATAGAAAATAAGACAGCACTTGAAAAAATAAACAAGACCAAGAGCTGGTTTTTTGAGAAGATCAACAAAATTGACAAACCTTTAGCGAGACTAACAAAGAAAAAAAGAGAAAAGATGCAAATACACAAAATAAGAAATGAGAAAGGTGATATCACCACTGACCCCACAGAAATAAAGACTATCATAAGAGGATACTTTGAAAAACTATATTCCAACAAAAATGACAATTTAGAGGAAATGGACAAATTCCTAGAAATACATAAGCAGCCCATACTGACGAAAGAAGAAATTGATGATCTTAACAAACCAATCACAAGCAAAGAGATAGAATCAGTCATTAAAAATCTCCCAACTAAGAAGAGCCCAGGGCCAGACGGCTTCACAGGTGAATTCTACAAAACATTCCGGAAAGAACTAACACCAATCCTGTTGAAACTATTCCAAAAAATCGAAACAGGAGGAACACTGCCTAATTCCTTCTATGATGCCAACATTACCCTAGTACCAAAGCCAAACAAAGACACCACAAGAAAGGAAAATTACAGACCAATTTCTCTAATGAACCTAGACGCAAAAATACTTAACAAAATACTTGCTAATCGTATTCAACAACACATTAAATGAATTATACACCATGACCAAGTGGGATTTATCCCAGGTATGCAAGGATGGTTCAACATAAGAAAATCAATCAATGTAATACACCATATAAACAGATTGAGAGAAAAAAACCACATGATTATATCTATAGATGCAGAAAAGGCATTTGACAAAATACAGCACCCCTTCCTGATAAAAACACTCCAAAAGATCGGAATACAAGGAAACTTTTTGAACATGATAAAGAGTATATATGAAAAACCTAAAGCCAACATTGTTTACAATGGCGAAGTCCTGAAATCCTTCCCTCTAAAATCAGGAACAAGACAAGGATGCCCATTGTCTCCGCTCCTATTTAACATTGTCTTGGAAGTACTGGCTCGAGCACTGAGACAAGAACCAGATATAAAAGGCATTCAAATTGGAAGGGAAGAAGTCAAAATTTCATTATTTGCAGATGACATGATCCTATATATAGAAAACCCTGAGAGATCTTCAACAAAGCTCCTAGAACTCATAAATGAGTTTAGCAAAGTCGCAGGTTATAAGATCAATGCGCAAAAATCAGTAGCATTTCTATACACCAATAATGAGCAAGATCAGGAGGAAATCAAGAAACAAATACCATTCACAATAGTAAATAAAAAAATCAAATACTTAGGAATAAATTTAACTAAAGAGGAAAAAACTTATACATCGAGAACTATACAAGATTGTTCAAGGAAATCAAAGAAGACCTAAATAAATGGAAGAATATTCCCTGTTCATGGATAGGAAGACTGAATATTATTAAGATGTCTATCCTACCAAAACTGATCTACACATTCAATGCAATCCCAGTAAAAATCAACACAGCCTTCTTTAAGGAACTAGAAAAACTAACTATGAAATTTATTTGGAATAAAAAGAGGCCCCGAATAGCCAAAGACATATTGAAAAAGAAAAACAAAATAGGAGGAATCACACTTCCTGACTTCAAAACATACTACAAAACTACAGTAGTGAAAACAGCATGGTACTGGCATAAGGAGAGACACACAGACCAATGGAATCGAATTGAAAGTTCAGATATAGAACCTCATGTATATAGCCATATAATATTCGATAAAGCCACCAAACCCTCTCAACTGGGAGAGAATGGCCTATTCAACAAATGGTGCCTGGAGAACTGGATAGCCATATGTAGAAGAATGAAAGAGGATTACCATCTCACACCTTATACAAAGATCAACTCTAGATGGATCAAAGACTTAAATATAAGAGCCAAGACCATAAAGACCTTAGAAAGCAGTGTAGGGAAACATCTACAGGACCTTGTAATAGGAAATGGCTTCGTGAATATCACACCAAAAGCACGAGCAGCAAAAGAACAAATAGATAAATGGGACTACCTCAAACTTAAAGCCTTCTGCACCTCAAAGGAGTTTGTCAAGAAAGTAAAAAGGGAACCCACACAATGGGAGAAAATATTTGGCAACCATATATCTGATAAGAGACTTATAACTTGCATATATAAAGAACTCATATATCTCGAAAACAAAAAGATAAACAACCCATTTAAAAAATGGGAAAAAGATTTAAACAGACACTTCTCCAAAGAAGAAATACAAATGGCTAAAAAGCACATGAAAAAATGCTCCAAATCCCTAGCTATCAGGGAAATGCAAATCAAAACTACAATGAGATACCATCTTACTCCCATAAGATTGGCAGCCATGAAAAAAACAGTAGAATACAAATGCTGGAGAGGATGTGAAGAAAGGGGAACACTCATCCATTGCTGGTGGGAATGCAGAAGGATCCAACCATTCTGGAGGACAGTTTGGCAGTTTCTCAAAAAATTATCCATAGATTTGCCATATGACCCAGCAATACCACTGCTGGGTATATACCCATCAGATCTGAAAACAAGGACACAAACCGATATATGTACACCAATGTTCATAGCAGCATTGTTCACCATCGCCAAAAGTTGGAATCAATCCAAAAGTCCATCAGCAGATGAGTGGATCAATAAAATGTGGTATATACACACAGTGGAATACTACTCAGCTGTAAGAACCAATACACTACAATCGCATGTGATAACATGGATGAACCTTGAGAATCTTATGTTAAGTGAAGCAACCCAGGCATTGAAGGACAAATACTATATGACCTCAATGATATGAAATAAGTTAACTGCCTCAGAGAGCTAGAGTCTGGAAAAGTGGCTTACTAGAAATCAGGGGGTGGAGGAAGGATGTGAGTTAATGTCTGTAGGGGTGGAATCTGTGATGAGCTGGGGGTAAGTATGATCACAAAGAAGGGACAAAATGGGGTTAGGGGTTACCTTCGGGTGGGGTTTTCTGGGTTTGAGGGGGGCTGGGGATGGGAAGAGGGGTAATATGGTCCAAGAAATAGGTGGGAGGGAGGGGCAACATACAAACATGGGAGAGTGCCAGAAGTTCGTTGAGAACTAAATGTTGAGTAAAACGTATCAAAGTATAAATAGGAGGGTCACCTGGTTAGGACGCTCAGGGGGTATGGTCTGATGCGGGACGGACTCCAGAGGGAATAGCTGAAGGCTCATTTTGCCAAGGTGGGTTCTACCATTGGGTGGGGTGGACCCATATCCTGGGGAAGACTAATGCCGTCGAATAGAGAGAACTGTATCTCTCGTGAGAAAGGACGGCTCCCAGGGCATTAGATTGGCAGGCGTTGTGGGCCCTAAGGGGAGGGGAAAATGGACGTGCAATGGATAGAACAAAGGTAAATAAGGGGGCAAAAGAGGAGTTATGTGAGAGTACACGAGGATGAATATAAAACAGCTAATATTACACCAAAAACATATAGGGGACGACAGACTAATAATGAAAACCATAAGACAAAACATAGGATAACTAAAAAATTTAGAAAACTGTACAACCTAAAGTATGGACCACATAGTAAGCACAAATGTTACCTTGTTTGAAAACTATAGTTTCGGAATCTGTACATCAGTTTCAGGAAATATGATATGAATAAGTTAAGATTATTGCTGTGGAAGGGAAAAGGTTTTATGGTGGATCTGGGGAAATACTGTATATTGTATATATGACTTTTGGTGATCTAAGACTCTTCTGAAGCTAACATTATGTTGGGATTCACTTTACGGGAAGTTTTGGATCACAGAGTGGTTCAACAATGGCAGCGGAGGAATACTGATATGGGATGTTATTGACAGGATATATATGGTTGACAGGGAGTTATACAGGGCATATGCCCAGGGTATATGGTAATGTCTATATATACTCATAGTGAAAACAATTAAAAACAACAGCTGGGGGGGTACTGGGCTCCTGGCCGGGGGGTCACTGTTGTGGGCCCTGGGAGAGCAGCGGCAATCCTCCAGGTGCAACGGCAAGAACCAGGAAGGAAGGAGGGCCCAACAGTGGGCTCTTGATACTAATGGCTACACTTTTGAGCCTATGCACCTGCAATAAGAACAAGGCCTAGAGTAGCATTGTGCCTGGGGGTTTCCTCCTGACAGCCTTCATGTTACTCAAATGTGGCCACTCTCACAGCCAAACTCATCGTGTAGATGTGATGCATTCCCCCCAGCGTGGGACACGACACCCGGGGATGAGCCTCCCTGGCACCGAGGGATCACTACCACATACCAGCTGAAGAAGCAACTAGAAAATGACCTTGAATTAAAGATTCAATGCGGAACAGCAGAATATACCTGTCTACATATAATAACATGACTTCGGGAAGCGGTTTGACCTAATGTAAGGGGGAAATGGAAAGGAGAAATGAGATTATAAGGCTGTGAGTCTCTAAAAAAGAGTCCGGAGGTTGTCAAAAGGAATACCCCTATGTACAACTGAACAGAGTCTAAGAGACAGATAAGGTAGATACAACCCCAGGTATTGGTTCTTTTGAGGGATAAAGAGACCCACGGGTTCTATGGTCATGGCAGAAGGGGTTCACTGCCATGACAGATGGCCCTTCTTTGGAGCTGGTGTTTCTGCGTGATGGAAATGGACTCAGAGGGGATCTCTTTTCACAAGACTTGCATGCTACTTTATTGGAATTGTAGTTGGTGCTGAGTTTAAGATATATGTAGGGGATTTGAATCTCTGGACTGATAATATGACACCCAGGCCCAGAGCCTCAACAGACTTCAGCTCCTACACTTTGACTTATTGGACTTACTCCACTCAGCTAACATGGAGTTGAAGAAGGTCAACCACCACAACATGGAGCCTAGAGTGTCTACAACTAGAAGCGGGAAGAGTGCATCCAGTACCCATGTGGAATCTAAGCCCTCACTTGACATAGGTGTGCAATGGACACAACCAATCCAATGTCCACAGAGGAAATGTGAAATGGGTGTGGGAACGGTAGCCATGGGGGCTGCTGGGTATGGGGAACGGGAGGAAGAGATGAGATGTGGAGGCGTTTTCGGGACGTGGAGTTGTCCTGGATAGTGCTTCACGGACAATTACGGGACACTGTAGATCCCCCCAGGGCCCACTGGATGGAACGTGAGAGAGTCTGGGCTATGATGTGGACCATTGACTATGGGGTGCAGTGATGATCAGAGATGAACTTACCAGGTGCAATGGATGTATCACGATGATGGGAGAGAGTGTTGCTGTGGGGGGAGTGGGGGGCGGGGGCGGTGGGGTTGAATGGGACCTCATATATATTTTTTTAATGTAATTAAAAAATAATAATAATAAATAAATATTAAAAAAAAAAAGAATCAGTTTGCCCTGTAATTTCCCAGTTTAAACCTTTTGTCAGCCATAAAAAAACAAAAAAAAACAAACAAACAAAAACAAAAAAAAGATTAGGTTAATTTTCACGTAAGGAAAAAATTGTTGTTTGGTGTAACCTGGTGGCCTGCTGCCTCAGTCTCCCACTCCCGGGTTGAACAGCAGTGGAGGAAACCAGTTTAGGCCAGTCCTATGGACAGTGGAATGATGCTCAAGAAGGACTAAGTCAATGCCATTTCAGCACTAAATTCTATTCCTTATTTGACAAAGGGGTGCAGGTAAAAACTAAAATGGTTAGAATGTGATAGAGGAAGCAGTTAAATCACAAACTTTTGCGTGGAAAGGTTAAATCTCAGATAAGCTGTAACTTCTAAAGTATCCAATCTATGGAAAAACAGAGGAAGAGCTTGCACGCTAGGCTTAAGAGTATAAATTGTGTCATTTTTCTTTGTTCGGGGCACCAGCCATATCTGGCTCTGCGCACCTTCTTGCAAGATTGAGAATAAATTCTTCTCCACAATCTGGTGAGCCTTATTTTCTTTCAGAAGATTTCTTTCCAACAAAATAAAGGTAATTAGTGGCTCTATTAACAAATTTCAGTAAGTAAAGTCCATAAAAACTATGGAAAGATCTTTCCTGGGTTATGATTTTTTAAAAAATTAAATAATTGTGTAATGTGTTTTAAAACCTGGTAGTCAGTATGCTTTTAAATTATTAATTTTCATAACTTAAACAAAGAAAAGAAGTTTTTAGCTTCCTGTAAAGAAAAAAGAGAACATTCCTTGCATAAACTATTATGGTTTCAATTTTATTTAACTTGAGTGTAATCTCCCATAATTAATTTATAAACTAAATTAACATTATATGTACAAAATCTTTACAGTAATAAAAATTGTAAGTTCACATTAGTAAAATTAAACTAAAGAAAAAAGATTGTAGATATGCTCTCTTAAATAAAGAGTAAATTTCTTTCATTAGTAATTGTAATTTAGTAAGTTTATTTAAACATGAGGTGGCTCGTCAATGTAGTTATAGTCAATTATAAAGAGTTTGTAAAACATCTTCCAAACTAAAAACGTTTAAATAGTTCTAGTTCTAAAAGTCATTGTTAACTAAAACTTAGATTGGTATTGGTTGCAAAAAATAACTTCGTAATAATAAAACCTGTCTGAAGGCCACCACAAGGTACGTATTTAAGTAAAGAGTAATAAAAAGTTATCTTGATTCTATTGGAAATATTCTGTTTTCACTTTAACAATGAAAAATATTTTTTTCCTCTATTACTAAAGTAAAGTACCTACTGGTATCTTCATGGTAAAATTGTGTAAGTAAAGAGTCATTTGATATATGATGTGTTGCATTAAATTGTTTAAAAAATATATATAAAAACAAGGAATAAATGTTAACATTATCAAACTCTTGTGCATTCAAACCAGGCCTTGTATGCATTGCATTTTGCCTCTCCATGTGAGTTATTGGCTAGGCTGGTCACTAACCCCTCAATTAAAAATATTTGCTATATCAGCCTCTGGTTCTGCTCCTGAAGTTGATGGAAACTACATTGCAGTTTCAAGCTCCTGCAGCAGCCAATAATGACTCGGTACAGCCAAGTGTACAATGGATATTGCCTCCAGACTGGCACTGTTCCATGGTGCCAGAGAGCACTATGCACCAGGCTAGTAGAATACTGGAAAATCTCTCTAAAATCAAGGATGCTGCAACTTGCACACTGCGTTGAAGAACATGCTAAGTGGAGCCATGATACCAGGATACTGTAAGTGAAACTTAAACACAATTGGCATTATGGCCTGCTCTCATGGAGAGATAACATGTAAGGTATTACAAACCTGAAACTCAAAACTAATAATTGCAACTCTGAATCCTTATGCATTAAGTAATACATTAGTTAATATTAAGTGCTGTACTTTTATCCTGTACTAAATATATGCCTAATAATTATAACGTTATCTTTTCTATTTTGGATCAAGTGCAGAAGTATATTAGACATGTTAAATTCCTGGTAAAATCATTTTCTAAACAGTTAATAAACATGTCTATAAAATAAAGTGGCAGTCTCAGCCAGTCTCAGTCAACTTCTATATTCTACTGTACTCTGCTGTGTAGGAAAGGTGAGGCTTGCTTGCTGATGGTGAGTCACCTATTGAACAAGTCAAAATTGCTAGAAATTGTACAATTAAAACCAAGGTTAAAAAAACCTTTATTCTGTAGTTCTGATCACTCCCACAAGTGAAAACAAAGAGAATTTCCAACTTAGTGTTCTAATCCTGAGTGAAGCCAGTTGCCCAAGGAGTGCCAGTTAACCAGGAGCATCTAACAGAGCAAATAAGTGCCAATCATTGAACAGCTTGGAATGTGTCTTCAGAAAAAGTTAAGTGTCTATTGCAATTTCTCTCTAAAGATGAATAACTTTAAAAAGAATATATATGTTGTTCCCACCAGCTTTTAAGGAGTGCCATCTTTATAGGCTACCTCTGTAATCTTTATTGTCTACCTCTGTAATCCAATGTGTCCTCTTTTAAAAATGAGTATTCCAAATTTTTAATTAAGTTTATTTCTTTCAGAGTGAACATCTTATTAACCATACGAAAACTTCATCCAACTTCGTACAGAATGCCAGATCCATCTTCCTCCAGTTAGAATAAATTAAGAGTTTTACACCTTATTAGGCAATGACTACAGCCCATGGCCAGCAGGAAGCAGTTACAGAAAAGAAATCCGTCTCCCTTCAGCACCCCTTTTAAATTAACAGTGTAAACTCTTCAAGGGTAAAATAAAATTAACAGATGGATCTGGAACCTGACTGGAAATCCATGTGAACGCCGGTGGCTGCAGAATGACTGCAGGAGGCCCCCGCCCCAGGATTCTGCTGTCCAGAATAAAAACTTCTAAACTCTTAAAAACAGTCCTGGATGCTACACTAAAGATTGATAAATAATCAATCAAAACAACAAACAGCCATCCTCCTCATAGCTCCAACAATAATTATGCCAAAGCTTAGCAAGTTAAACTTTGGTAAAGGGGGGAAATGATGTGGGCTATGGGTGGAAGGCTCTTTGTCTCTTCAGAGATAACCTAAACTGTAACTTGTAGGTGTAGGATGATGAAAGGTTGCAGTCCTGCCCTTGGTGAGCAGGAAACAGTTTAACAATGCAAAGTCTATAAACCTTAAGTATTCAGGGGAAATGCAAAGCAACTATGCTAAAAGCTTATCTAATGCCTGAGGTCCATGCTAAAAGCTTACTAAGATGTGGAAATATATGCTAATTCAAGCCTATTGAAAACTGAAACAAAAGGACCATTTGGCCTTTCCTCTCTGTATAAAAGGAACTAAAAAATCTTGTTCAGGCCTCGGGATTCAAACAGAAAGTTCCTGAGTCTGGCGGGCCATCAATAAACCATTTTTCCTTCTCAAAATCATTCCTGAGTCCTGGCCTCTCTATACTCAAGTAATTAAACATCTCTCAAGTTCTACAACAGTGTAAATTCTTTAAAGGTAAAACAAAATTAATGGATGGATCTGGAGCCTGACTGGAAATCCACATGAGTGCTGGTGGCCCCAGGATGACTGCAGAAGGCCCCCCCCCCCCCGGGATTCTGCTGTCCAGAATAAAAACTTCTAAACTTTTGCTAACTCCTATAAACACCATGCAACTATTAGCTGGACAAATCTGGACAAATTCTGGGTGTTGGTTGCCCCTCCGGGAACTTAGTTTGCCTGCATCTCAAGTCGAACCCCTTATATTCTCCCCAACTCCAACAACTTCTGTGTCCTAATAAATATAATCCCCCAGGTTTATTACTATCCAGGGCTTAAGGGCAGGGAGCTCTTCAACTTACTAGAAGTACCAAAACCAGGTCACCAAATATATAAGAGGACCCCCTTTCTTGTTCCACTGCTAGTAAGTCTAAGGGTAACAAGCTCTGTCACAATAAAATCAGCAGCCCTAGTGAAAAGAAACAATAACTTAAATACCCGGTCCTCCTTAGTTACCCAAAACATTAAAAACCTTGAATATCAAATAAGCCATCTGAGAACAAGCCTTAGACTCCCTTGCTGAAGCAGTTCTCCAGAATAAGCAAAGATTAGATTTACTGTTCCTCAGCAAAAAAAGCCTATGTATAACCCTAAGAAAAACCCGCTGTTTTTATACTAACCATTCGGGAATTAGTAAAAAAAAAAAAAAAAAAAGCCTAGCTTTAGTTCGCAGGCATTTGAATGAGCATAACAAAACCTGGGAAATGCCTGCCAACTGGTATCACAGCCTTTTTAACTGGTCCCTTAGCTCACAACCCTCATCACTGCTTTAACAAAGCCCCTGTCTATCCTTTTTGTACTGCTTACCTGCGGCCCGTATATAATTAGTAATTTTAAAAATTAGTACAAAAAATTCCAAACTGTTAAACTTATAGTTTTGAATGCCCCCTACCAGTTAGTACCTATGCATGAAGAAATTCAAAGATTTGAATTACCATAAAGGAAAATGAGAAACATAAGGGTAAGGCCACATTGGGAAAATAGGAATAGAACTACATTAGGAAATAGGAATTGCAAGTGCCCTCAGATAAATAAATAACTTAGGGCTTAGGGCTGCACTCAAGAAGAGTGCCAATAAATAACTTAGGGCTTAGGGCTGCTCCCAAGAAAAGTGCCAATAAATGACATGGGGCTGCTCACCAAAAAGGGCTTTTAAAAAGAAAAAAATAGATACGCTACCTTCAGCTAACCACAGTGTTCCACTTCTGTGTCTGCTTGCTCGCTCAGACAGTCACCGTGTGGCTAATAAAGCTCTCAATTGGAACTTTATTCAAAGTCTGAGTCTGGTCAATATCGCTAACCTATAACAAGAGGTTTAAAGAGTTCCCTCAAATAGCAGCTGGTTATAAATGACTTATAATTCCAGCCACCACCAGGATTGGTCTGACTATCCTGTTGTTCCCTGAAACACACATTTCACCCTCTCTGGTGTCCCCTGTTACCAGATTCCACTTCAGGGTTTCCCAAGTGAGTGTTTTATCCCTATCTTTGAATATATTCTTACCTGGGTTGAAGTAATTATATGCATTCTTTGCAATGTATGCTTAGAGGGTGATTTTCCACCACTTTCACCTTAGTGAAGAGCACTGAGCTCTTGTTTTATGAGCTCAACTGAGCAGTCTGTTCTCTTGAGGCGCAAGCCCCTTATAATCCTTTGACTTCATTTTCCTCCATTTGAACCATTTTTCAGTATATGTAGCAGTTTGATATGCTTATGAATTCCAAAAATTGATACTGAATTATGTTTGTCATCTGGTCTGCACCTGGGAACGATTAAGTCATGATGAAGACTTTGATTCAGTCATGTCATTAGGACATTGATTCCCCATGCTGTAGGCATTGGGGGCTAACAAAGGCATGGCCAAGGAGAGTGTTGAGGATTCTTGAAGTTGGAGTTTGATGCTGAAGCCTTAGGTGGTATCTGGGGAAGTATGTTGACAGAGGAAAGAAAAACAAGGCCCAGGAAGACAGGACCTGAGCCAGGGGAAGAATACAGAGGAATAGAAACAGCTGCTGAGACATGGCAGAAAGCCCGGGGTGAGTGAGAGACAGAACCAATCTCCAGCTGACCTTGTGGAGAGAGGCAGAGCGAAGAGAGCCTTCTAGTCTACAGCTGCCCTTGTGGAGCAAACAGAGGAGGTTAGCAATGAGAGAAGCAAGACTTGGGAAAAGCAGAACCCAGAAAGCCTCACGCAGGCAGATATTGCCAGTCATCTTGATCCAATAAGCAGAAATAGATTTGTTGAGGGAAGGAACTTTGGCATTAGTGTCTGGTGACTTTAAGCTCCTACCAAAATAAATAACTTTTGGGAAAACTAGCGGGCTTGTGGAATTCTCCATCAGCACCCTTCGGCTGACTAATAGAGCAGACGATTCTGTCATGTTATTAACACTCACAATGCTGTGCTATTCTCACTTTCCACCGTTACCAAACATTTCTCATTATGCAAACCTGATCTCTTTTACAGCCTGTCAACTGCCCCAAGTCCATGTGGTGACCTACTTTTTGTCTCTATGAAGTTCATTACTTACCCAGCTGATTTATGTGCAGTTCTGCAGTACTTTTCTTTGCGCTTACATCAGTTAGCACCGTGTTTTTCAGGTTCATCCATATTTCAGCATTTCAAGAACTGCATTCCTTTTTATAGTTGTACCATTTTCTGTTGTGTATATATACCATTTATGTGATTGATTAGTTGATGGGCTTTTGAGTTGCTTCCACATTTGGCTATTGCAAATAAAGACACTAAAACATTCCTGGATAAGGTTTTCACTGAATACCTATCTTTACATTTCAATACAGAAGTGTGAGTGCAATTGCTAAGTCTTACTTAAATTTTATGGTGAATTAATTGAGACATCACCAAAACAGAATCCACACTGGCTCCACCGTTTTGACTATATCCCTACAATATGTGAGGGTTTGGATTATGCTACATCTACTTCAGTAGTTACCATACATTTTTTTGTCTTTATTTTTTAATATTACGTTCAAAAAATATGAGGTCCCCATATACCCCCACCCCACTCGCCCCACTCCTCCCCCCATGACAACAATCTCCTCCATCATCATGAGACATCTATCACATTTGGTGAATACATCTCTGAGCACCACTGCACCTCATGGTCAGTGGTCCACACCATAGCCCACACTCTCCCACAGTCCACCCAGTGGGCCATGGAAGGACATACAATATCTGGTAACTGTCCCTGCAGCACCACCCAGGACAACTCTAAGTCCCAAAAATGCCCCCACATCACATTCCTTCCTCCCACTCCCTACCTCCAGCCACCACCATGGCCATTTTCTCCACACCAATGCCACATTTTCTTCAATTACTAATCACAATAGTTCATGAATAGAGTATCAGTAAGTCCACTCTAAGCCATACTCTATTCCTCCATCCTGCGGACCTTAGAATGGTTGTGTCCACTTCACATCTATATGAAGAGTTGGGAGGTTTTTAATGAATGATTTTATCTCTTTACTTGTGATTGGCTGGTTGAGGTCATCAATTTCTTCTTTCAAAAACAGAGGCTGCTTATGTGTTTCTAGGAATTTGTCCATTTGCTCTAAATTGTCATTCTTGTTGGAATATAGTTTTTCAAGGTATCCTCTTATAATAGCTTTATTTCTGTGGGGTCAGTGGTGATATCTTCTTTCTCATTTCTTATTTTGTGTATTTGCATCTTTTTTTTTTTCTTTGTTAGTCAATTTTATTAATCTTCTCAAAGAACCAAATTTTGGATTTATCTTTTCAAGTGCTTTCTTATTTTCTATTCCATTCAGTTCTGCTCTTTTCTTCGTTATTTCTTTCTTTCTCCTTCCGTTGGGGTTACTTTGTTGTTTTTTCACCAATTCCTCTAAGTGTGCAGTTAGTTCTTCAATTTTTGCTCTTTCTTGTTTTTTGATGTATCAATTTATGGCTATAAATTTCCCTCAGAACTGCTTTTGCTGCATCCTGTAAGTTTTGGCATGTTGTGATTTCATTTTCATTAGTTTTAAGGTAGTTATTAATTTCTTTTGAGATTTCCTCCTTGACCCACTGTTTTCTAAGAGTATACTGTTTAATTTCCATATCTTGTGAAATCTGGGCCTCTGGCTCTTGGAAAATTTTCAGCTTCACTCCACTGTGGTCAGAGAAATTATTTTGTATGATTTTGATCTTTCTGAATTTGTTGAGACTTTCTTTGTGGCCTAGTATATGGTCTATCTTGGAGAATGATCCATGTGCACTTGAGAAAAATGTATATCCTGCTATATTTTGGTCTAATGTTCTGTAGATGTCTATTAGGCCCAGCCTCTCTAATATACTGCTCAAAGTTTTTGTTTCTTTATTGATTCTCTTTTGAGATGTTCTGTCCAAAGTTGATAGTGGTGTAGTAAAGACCCCCACTATAATTGTAGAGGCATCTATTCTTTCACTTAGTTTTTCCAGTGCTCACCTCATGTATTTGGAGGAGCCCTTGTTAGGAGCGTAAATGCTTATGATTGGGCATTCTTTTTGAAAGATTATCCCTTTCACTAATATGTAGTGTCCATCTTTGTCTCTCACAATCATTTGCATTTTAAGTCTATTTTGTCTGATATTAATATAGCTACTCCTGCTCTTTTTTGGTTATTTTTTGCTTATAAGATTGTTTTCCAGCCATTCACTTTCAATCTCCTTGAATCCCTGGATCTAAGATGAGTTTCCTGTAGACAACATATAGATGGGTCATATTTCCTTATCCAATGTTCCAATTTGTGTCTCTTAACAGGTGAGATTAATCCATTGACATTTAGTGTTATTACTTTCAAGGAATTACTTTTATTAGCCGTCTTTTCTTTGGATTTGTGTTTGTCATATTCTGTTTGAATTTTTTCCTCTTTTTGCAGTTTTAGTTGTTCTTACACTCTCCTCCAACTCTGCCTCTCCTGTTTTATTCTTCCCTCCTGCAGAACTCCCTTTAGTATTTCGTGAAGGGCAGGTTTCTTGTTGGCATATTCTCTTAATTTATGTTTATCTGTGAATATTTTGAACTCTCCATCATTTTTGAATGCTAGATTTGCTGAATAGAGTGTTCTTGGTTGGAAATTCTTTTCTTTCAGTACCTTGACTATATCACACCACTGCCTTCTTGCCTCCATGGTTTCAGATGAGAGATCAGCACTTAATCTTATGGAGCCTCCCTTGTATGTGATGGTTCTCTTTTCTCTTGCTGCTTTTAGGATTTTCTCTTTGACTTGTGCATTGGATAATTTGACAAGTATATGTCTTGGGGTAGGCCTGTTTAGATTCATGCTGTTTGGGGTGCATTGTACTTCCTGGACATGTACAGCCATCTCCCTCAATAGGTTTGGAAAGTTTTCAGCCATTATTTCCTCCCACACCCCTTCTGTCCCCTTTCCCTTCTCTTATCCTTCTGGGATGCCTATAATGTGTATGTGCATTTTGCGTTGTCATTCAGGTCCCTAAGTCCCTGCTGGATTTTTTCTATCTTTTTATCAATTAATTCTGCTATCTATTTGATTTCAGATGTACTGTCTTCCACATCACTAATTCTTTCCTCTGCCTCTTCAAATCTCCTGTTATTTTCTGTGAGTGTATTTGTGATTTCTTGGATTGTGCTATTGATCCCCATCATCTCTGTGATCTTTTTGTGCATGATCACAATTTCTTCTGTATGCTCTTCAAGTGTTTTCTTAATATGCTTAATCTCTTCCTTCACCTCATTGAATTGGTCCATGATACATGTTTTGAGAGCTTTAATTACTTGTTCGATGTTCCACTTCTCTTCCTGGTTTTAGTTTGTTCATTGTATTGGGCCATGTTTTCCTGATTTTTGGTATGGTCTGTAGTTTTTTGTTGCTGTCTAGTCACCATTGTATCTTGTTGGGTTTATTCTGTTGATTGTCTTCTTATTCTAGCCTTGGGGTTTAATTAGTTGTTGTTTTTGTGTGCATGTTAAGTCTTCTCTTTGTCACTTTTTTCTTTTTATTCTATTTCCTTGTTGTTGGCTATGTTCCCTCGAAGGAAAATATTAGGTCCAGAGAAAGAAAAGGGCTATGTTCCCTTGAAGGAAAATATTAGGTCCAGAGAAAGAAAAGGGGTAAGAAAAGAAAAATACAATAGTAGTATTGATAGTGAGTGTTAGCAGGAGAACCATGTGAGATCTCGGAGAATGGATATAGAACTCATGGCAGCTGTGTATAGGTAGAACCATAAAAAGTGGAGTACCTATAATGAGATATTAAACTGAATATGGGGAAGAATATACTATGAATTAAAAGGTCAGTGTGATCAGGAGAGAGGGGAAAAGAGGGGACAATAACATAGAGAGTGAATAAATGATAGGAAACAGAGGTATTGGAGATAAAAATTCAGAAATATTGGGGGCTAAGCAGAGAGATGTGGAATGTAAGAGAAACAATAAATGATGGAGGAGAGAAAGATGTAAAGGAAAGGGGATAACATTGGTAGACAAAATTAGCACACACAGAAAAGAGAAAATCGAAGATGAGGAAGCACAGTAAATAAAAAATGTTGCCTGTAGCACTAACATAGGAAAAGAAAAAGGGGGAGGGAGGAGAAAGAAAAAGATAAGGGGAAAAAAGCAGAGAGAGGGGAGAAAAAAGAAAAAGAAGAAAAAGGGTGGTGGGGTGATAAAGAGGAAGAAAAAATAAGAAAACAGACCAACAAAAAAGACCAGACAAGTCCTCAGGCAGAGAATCCTCTTTGCAATTGAATAAACTGCTTAGGAGTCTGACCTGCCTCTTTCTCCCTTCCTCATTTCCCTCTCTGCCAAGGCAGCAAGAAGGCTGTGTGAGTCCTCCTGTAGGAAATTCAAATGATTCCCTGGTGAAACAACTCACCTGAGAAAATAATGACTCTTAATTTCTTGAGAGAGCACCCACCCCTTGCTAGGAACCCTAAATATGCTATTGGAAGCCTGTAAAGCACGTCCTACTGTCCCTCTCCCTTAGGTGTGCTACAAGGGACCAGGTTAATTTTCTGACTCCACCTTCTCCCAGACCAAGTTTCCTATCCCAGGGCATTTAGGTAAATTGGGCTCTCTCGCCAGATTTGCCTCTTCTCTATTCCTAGGTTCTCCCCAAGCCAGCTAATATCTCCTGCAAACTCAATAAAAAGTGGGGGACTAGAAATTGAACCTATACTCCTTGGGCCCTCTGCACCTCCCACCTAAACTCTCCCACTTCCAGAGATTGTCCATGTCCAGAGGTGTAGGGCAATGCTGGATTTCCTGGAGTGCTGGGCTCAGGAAACAGAGGCCCAGGAGAATGTGGACTCAGGGTATTTAGCATGGGCCATGGGGATTCAGGAGACACAGGCTTGGGGTTCACACTTTTGGGGGACAAAGGGCTTGGAAACTCGGCCCCATGACCTGCAGTTCTCAGTGAATGCCGTGGCTCTTAGCACTAGGGGTAGGAATTTACCTTCCCATGGCTTCTCCGTTCAGTGTTAGAAACCCACAGTTCTACCTTGAGCAAACACCAATTCTGCTGCAGTCTCTCCAGATCGATGTCCAGACACCTGCCACCCTGCAGGTTCCCAAAACAGCCTGTTCTGGTAGGACTCCATCACCACACAGCCGGTCTTTTGTAAGAGACATGACAACGGTGTACTTACTCAGACACCATCTTGCCCCATTTCATTTCTTTTAGAAACTTATATTTATTACTCAGGTCAAAGCAAAACAAAACAACTACTTTTATTTTATTTTATTTTTTGACCTTCAACAACTTTTTTTGTCTTTATTTTTTAATGTTACGTTTAAAAAAATGAGGTCCCCATATGCCCCCCATTCCCCTCACCCCACTCATCCCCCCATAACAACAACCTCCTCCATCATCATGAGACATTCATTGCACTTGGTGAATACATCTCTGGGCACTGCTGCACCTCATGGTCAAGGGTCCACACCATAGCCCACACTCTCTCACATTCCACCCAGTGGACCATGGGAGGACATACAATGTCTGGTAACTGTCCCTGCAGCACCACCCAAGACAACTCCAAGTCCCAAAAATGCCCCCACATCATATCTCTTCCTCTCACTCCCTATCCCCAGAAGCCACCATGGCCACTTTCTCCACACCAATGCCACATTTTCTTTGATTACTAATCACAATAGTTCATGAATAGAATATCAGTAAGTCCGCTCTAATCCATACTCTATTCCTCCATCCTGTGGACCTTGGAATGATTGTGTCTGCTCCACATCTATATCAAGAGGGGCTTAGATTCCACATGGATGCTGGATGCAATCCTCCTGCTTTCAGTTGTAGGCACTCTTGGCTCCCTGGTGTGGTGGTTGACCTTCTTCACCTCCACGTTAGCTGAGTGGGGTAAGTCCAATAAACCAGAGTGTAGGAGTTGCAAGTCTGTTGAGGCTCAGGGCCTGGCTATCACATGGTCAGTCCAGAGATTCATGTCCCCTGGGTATACACTAAACCCCAGCACCAACTACAGATCTGGTAAAAGTAACAGGAGAGACTTGTGGACAGAGATAACATCTGAGTCCAGCTCCATCACACTCAGGGACACAAACTCCAAAGTAGGGCCAACTGACGTGGCACTGCACTCCATCTGCAATGACCATAGAACCTGTGGGTCTCTGGAGCCCTCTGAAGAACCAATACCTGATGTTATATCTACTTTATCTGTCTCTGGGACTCTGCTGAGGTGTGCTAAGTGTGACCCCTCTGATAACCTCCCGGCTCTTTTGGAGACTCATAGCCATATAAACTCATTTGTCTTTTCCATTTCCCCCTTTTATTTAAGGTCAAAAAGCATTTTTACATCCTGGTATTATATGTCGACTGAGATATTCTGCTGGTCTGAGTTGACCCTTTTATTCAAGGTCATTTTCTAGTTACATCATCAGCTGGTACTTGGTAAAAACAGATAATGACAGCTACTTATAATGTAAATCATACACATAACACATGATTGTGTGACCTCACTTATACATATTTACTCCAGTGAATAGAAATTATTTCCACAAAAAAATCTTGCAACCAAATATTTATGCCACTTTCTTTTTGGTCACAAAAAACTAGAAAAATAAAAATGGTCATTAATAGAGTAAAAAACAGGTGTGGGAGAGGAGAAAGGGCAGACTCATTTCTAAGAGTAATGTGGGGTCTCAGTGGCCCCTCTCATCCCAGAAAATAAGGACAGAGAAAAAGAGGTAATTAACAAGTAACAGGAAAGTCTCTGATCCTCTCCTATCTTTACCTAGCAGAGGAGGGAGACAGGCCTCTCCAGAGCTGGCAGATAGCCAAGTTGGAAGCCCTCAGGCAACCAATTGAAAAGGGCAGGTTTTTACTTAAAAAGATGGAGATGGAGCAATGGAAAGAACATTTTTTGACCATTGCCATAGAAGAGACCTGGAGGGCATCTCTGACCCTAGGTAGGCTCCTTTGACACAGTCGTGGAACTTTTTTTTTAAAGATTCATTCATTCATTTATTCATTCATTCCCCGGTTGTGTGTTCTCTGTGTCTATTTGCTGCGTCTTCTTCTTTGTCCACTTCTGTTGTTGTCAGCAGCACGGGAATCTGTGTGTCTTTTTGTTGTGTCATCTTGTTGTGTCAGCTCTCTTTGTGGATGGTGCCATTCTTAGGCAGGCTGCACTTTCTTTTGCACTGGGTGGCTCTCCTTATGGGGTGCACTCCTTGTGCGGGGGACACCCCTGTGTGGCATGGCACTCATTGCATGCATCAGCACTGCACATGGGCCAGCTTCGCATGGGTCAAGGAGGCCTGGGGTTTGAACCGTGGACCTCCCATGTGGTAGACGGATGCCCTAAACACTGGGCCAAGTGCACTTCCCCATGGGACTTTTTTTTACCACATATCCCCTCATAACAGTTACCTCGCACCCTGACCCAAGCTAGACTCTTACTATCAGCAAGTTTTGGGCCAGGTGAGCCATCAGCTGGAGAGAGGATCTCGCATCAGTCACAGATTTGGCTCAGGCAGCCTTTCCACAGGGATCCACACAGACCCTATCCTTAAAGGTCCCTGCTCCCTTCTCCTGCATTAAGATCCACCCCCTGAGACCTGTCCATTTTTTCCCTCTTTTTCTCCTTTTTCATTTTTTATTGTCTTTACTTTAAATGATAAATAGATCACACAAAACTTTAAAAATCATATGAGATTCCCATATACCCCAATTCCTACCCCTCTACCCACCTCACACCTGCTCCTCCCACATCAATAGCTCCTTTCTTCCATGAAGCACATTCATTGCATTTGGGGACTATGTCCTGGAGCACTGACAGACTGCATGGGCCATAGTTCATATGGCAGGATAAACAATGCCCTGCATCTGCCCCTGCAGTGTCATTCAGGACAACCCCAAGTCCTGAAAATGCCCCATATCACACCTCTTCTTCCCTCTCCTGGCCCTCAGCAATTCCCAATCCCACTGTCCTTCAGGAATTGTTAGGATGGAACAATCCTTATCCAAGAGTGGCACCTAGTAGTGACTTTTTCCTCTTACTTTACACACTATTTTCTATTTTTCTTCAATTGTCTTTTTTTTAAAGATACATAGATCACAAAAAATATTATATTAAAAAATATACGAGTGCCATATACCCCACACCCCAACTGCTCACTCTCCCACATCAAAAACCTCTTTCATCATTGTGGCACATTCATTGCTTTTGGTGAACACAATTTGGAGCTCTGTTACATTAAGAGGTGGAGTGGACATCGCCAACCCAAGATGGTGATGGGCCACAAGATGAGGCCTGTTCTTGCCTCACCACAGGTGGCCAACACATATAGGGCTCCAGCAGTAATCCACAAGGCCATGGTAGAGTGTAACCTATGTGGGGACAAGCTCAAGGACTACCAGCTGGTGCAAATCATCTCAGAGGATCAGTGTTAGTCAGGGACTGGTGGGAGATGGTGTGGGTGTAGGTGTAGGTGTGGGCACCATGTCCTCAGCCTAAAGAACTGAGGCCTGTGGCCCCTGTCAACCTGATACCCTGCCAACCAGTCATATTTCCCAGGGCAGCCCTCCATGCCCACAGCACATTCTTCATGACTGCTCCATCCTCCTGTGTACCTTTCCCTGTGTGTGACCCAGAAATTGTTGAGAAACCAAGTTCAGAGCTAACAGCATTGAGGTAACAGAGAAAGGGCTTTTCAATTTAGTCCATGGGCATGAAGTACAAGAGTGGGGCTCACCATGAAGGGCATCCTTTCAACATTAGCGGGTGACAAAATAAGAAATGAGAAAGGAGATATCACCACTGACCCCACAGAAATAAAGACTATTATGAGAGGATACTTTGAAAAACTATATTCCAACAAAAATGGCAATTCAGAGGAAATGGACAAATTCCTAGAAACACATAAAGAGCCTGTATTGATGAAAGAAGAAATTGATGATCTCAACAAACCAATTACAAGTAAAGAGATAGAATCAGTCATTAAAAACCTCCCAACTAAGAAGAGCCCAGGGCCAGACGGTTTCACAGGTGAATTCTACAGAACATTCTGGAAAGAATTAACACCAATCCTGCTGAAATGCTTCCAAAAATTCAAAACAGAAGGAACATTGCCTAACTCCTTCTATGATGCCAACATTACCCTAGTACCAAAGCCAAACAAAGACAACACAAGAAAGGAAAATTACAGACCCATTTCTCTAGTGAACCTAGATGCAAAAATCCTCAACAAAATACTTGCTAACCATATTCAACAACACATTAAGTGAATTATACACCATGACCAAGTGGGATTCATTCTGGGTATGCAAGGATGGTTCAACATAAGAAAATCAATTAATGTAATACATCATATAAACAGACTAAAGGAAAAAAAACACATGATCATATCTATAGATGCAGAAAAAGCATTTGACAAAATACAGCACCATTTCTTGATAAAAAGACTGCAAAAGATCAGAATACAAGGAAAATCTCTGAACATCATGAAGAGTATATATGAAAAACCCACAGCCAACATCCTTTACAATGGTGGAATCCTAAAATCCTTCCCTCTAAGATCAGGAACAAGACAAGGATATCCACTCTCACCTCTTCTATTTAACATTGTCTTAGAAGTACTTGCTCGAGCACTGAAGCAAGATCCATATATAAAAGGCATTCAAATTGGAAAGGAAGAAGTCAAAATTTCATTATTTGCAGATGACATGATCCTATACATAGAAAACCCTGAGAGGTCTACAACAAAGCTTCTAGAACTCATAAATGAGTTTAGTAAAGTCGCAGGTTATAAGATCAGTGCCCAAAAATCAGTAGCATTTCTGTACACCATTAATGAACAAGCTCAGGAGGAAATCAAGAAACAAATACCATTTATAATAGTCAATAAAAAAACAAATACCTAGGAATAAATTTAACTGAAGATGTAAAAACTTTATACACAGAGAACCACACAACACTGTTCAAGGAAATCAAAGAAGACCTAAATAAATGGAAGGATATTCCCTGTTCATGGATAGGAAGACTAAATATTATGAAGATGTCGATCCTTCCAAATCTGATCTGCACATTCAATGCAATCCCCCAAAAAATCAACACAGCATTCTTTAAGGAATTAGAAAAACTAGCTATGAAATTTATTTGGAAAGGAAAGAGGCCCCGAATAGCCAAAGACATATTGAAACAGAAAAACGAAATTGGCAGAACCACACTACCTGACTTCAAAACATACTACACAGCTACAGTAGTGAAAACAGCATGGTATTGGCACAGGGAGAGACACACAGACCAATGGAACTGAATTGAGAGTTCTGATATAGATTCTCATATATATAGTTATATAATATTCAATAAATCCACCAAACCCTCTCAACTGGGAGAGAATGGCCTATTCAACAAATGGTGCCTGGAGAACTGGATATCCATATGTAAAAGAATGAAAGAGAGGAAGAGAAGATGGCGGCCGAGTGAATTTCCCGGTTACTAGCTCCCGCGGGGAATCAGCGGGGCAGCGTTGGAGATTCTTTGGAACCGGGCTGTTTTGGGATTTTTGCTGGTCCGGAGGTGTCTGGACATCGATTTGGAGGGAAGATAACAGAGAGGATCTGTCTGTGAATTATATATGGACATTCCAGCTACGTGTGGAGGATTCCCTTCTTGGGTAGGCAGAGCCGAGGCGTCTTACTCCGTGGTGGCGAGGGGAGCCGGGCCGAGCGCCGAGGGGCAGCGGCCAGGGGGGCGGGGCCGAGACGGGCCGAGCAGAGCTGAGCCGAGCGCCAAGCGGGGCGGCCGGGGGGGGGGTGGGCCAAGCCGTGCCGTGCGCCGAGTGGCGGCAGCTGGGCGAGCGGGGCCGAGCTGGGCCGAGCCGAGCGCTGAGCGGCGGTGGCCAGGGGGGTGGGGCCAAGCCGGGCCAAGCCGAGCCGAGCCGAGCGCCAAGCGGCGGCAGCCGGGGGGGCGGGGCCAAGCCGGGCAGAGCCGAGCCAGGCCGAGGACTGAGTGGTGGCGGCCGGGGGGCAGGGCTGAGCCGGGCCAAGCCCGGCGGGGGGGTTTCTGTCCTTTGTGTGTGTGTGTTGTTGGTGCTGGTGGTTTTTTTTTATCTTCTCTTTCTTGTCCCTGATCTTCTTCTTATCCTATTTTATCTTAATAATACAATAGGTCCTGTAGGAAACACCTCACATTTGATGGGTTTCCTCATCCTCCACTGCCTCATTTCTCTGTGAATAGATTTAGGCTATCTACACTATCCCCTTTCCCCTACAACTTGATATCCTCCACCATCTGCTATCTCTCCTATATTCCACCTCCCTTTCTTTGACCCACAAAGTGTCTAACTCTTAAATTCTAATACCTTTGTTTAGTTTTCCATCGGGTATCCGCCCTTGAAACTATTACCTCTCTTTTCTCTTTCCCTCTCTTACTAAAACAATAGCTTCTTAGTACGTACCATATTCCTCCGATATTCAGTCATCTACCTCATTATAGGTACTTTCCTACTACTAAACCCTCTACACAATTTACACGATCTAACCTCCATCCTCCCAGAACTCATATTGCTGCTTTGTTAACATATATCACCAATACTACTTTACACTTTTTCCTTCCTTACACAATTGCCTTTCCCCAGCACTAATACTTTCCTTTAAAGTGAACATAACCAGCAATAAGAAATCGGAATAGGAAGAACAAAAAGACAAAGAGAAGATATATCACTAACGCAAAACCAACAGCTAATTAATCTCCAAGACTAGACAAAGAAGCTAAGGAACTGATTAAACCCATCAAGATTAAATAATGACCAGAAAGCAACAAAAATCTACAAACCAAACCAGTAATCAGGAAAACATGGCTGAATCCAATCAACAAACTAAAAATCAGGAAGGGGAGCAGATCTTTGCACAAGCAATGAAAGATCTCAGAACATTTATCACCGACAAATTTGATGAAGTAATGAAAGAGGTTAACAACATGAAGACAACACTTGGAGGGGAAATTGCAGACATGCGCAAAAAAATAACAGATATGATGGAAATGAACACCACAATTCAAGAAATCAAAAATACACTTGAAGAAAATATAAGCAGACTAGAAGAGGCAGAGCAGAGAATTAGTGATGTGGAAGACAGTACATTGGAAATCAAACAGATAGTAAAAGTAGTCAATAAAAAGGTAGAAAAAATCCAGATAGGACTTAGGGACCTGAATGATAATGCAAAACGCTCAAACATACGTATTATAGGCATTCCAGAAGGAGAAGAGAAGGGAAAGGGGTCAGAAGGAGTGTTGCAGGAAATAATGACGGAAAACTTCCCAAATCTACTGAAAGAGACAGATGTACATATCCAAGAAGCACAGCGCACCCCACTGGTCATAAACCCCAACAGGCCCACCCCGAGACATATACTTATCAAATTATCCAATGCTCAAGACAAAGAGAAAATTCTAAAAGCAGCAAGAGAAAAGAAAACCATCACATACAAGGGAAGCTCCATAAGATTAAGTGCTGATTTCTCATCTGAAACCATGGAGGCAAGAAGGCAGTGGTATGATATAGTCAAGGTACTAAAGGAAAAAAATTTCCAAACAAGAATACTCTATCCAGCTAAACTAGCATTCAAAAATGATGGAGAGTTCAAAATATTCACAGATAAACAGAAACTGAAAGAGTATATCAACAAGAAACCTCCCCTTCAAGAAATTCTTAAGGGAGTTCTGCAGGAAGAAAGGAAAAAACAGGACAGTCAGAGATGGAGGAGAGTGTAAGAGCAACAAAAAAGACAAACATAGAAGGGGAAAATAAAATATTAAAACAAAATATAACAAACACAAATCCAACCAAAATCTGGCTACCACAAATAATTCTCTGAATGTAATAACACTGAATGACAACGGACTAAACTCACCTATCCAAAGATTCAAACTGGGACACTGGATAAGGAAATATGACCCATCTATATGCTGTCTACAAGAGACACATCTTAGACCCAGAGACTCATGGAGGTTGAAAGTGAATGGCTGGAAAACAATCATACAAGCAAACAACAACCAGAAAAAGGCAGGAGTACCTATATTAATATCAGACAAAATAGACTTTAAATGCGAAACAATTGTGAGAGACAAAGAAGGATACTACATTTTAGTGAAAGGGACAATCTGTCAAGAAGATCAAACGATCATAAATAGTTATGCTCCTAACAAGGGTGCCTCCAAATATGTGAGACAAACGCTGGAAAAACTAAGTGAAAAAATAGATGCATCTACAATTATAGTGGGGGATTTTAATATACCACTATCAACTCTGGACAGAACATCTCAAAAGAGAATCACTAAAGAAAGAAAACATTTGAACAGTATACTAGAAGAACTGGATCTAATAGACATATATAGATCACTACACCCAAACACAGCAGGATATACATTTTTCTCAAGCGCACATGGAACATTCTCCAAGATAGACCATATGCTAGGCCACAAAGAAAGGCTGAATGAATTCAGAAAGATCGAAATCATACAAAACAATATCTCTGATTACAATGGAGTGAAGCTGGAAATTTGCAAGGGACGGAGGCCCAGACTTCACACCACAATTTGGAAATTAAACAGCACACTCTTAGAAAACCAGTGGGTCAAAGAGGAAATCTCAAAAGAAATTAATGACTACCTTGAATCAAATGATGATGATAACACAACATACCAAAATTTATGGGATGCAGCAAAAGCAGTACTGAGAGGGAAATTTATAGCCATAAATTCACATATCAAAAAAGAAGAAAGAGCAAAAATTGAAGAACTAACTGCACTTTTGACGGAATAAGAAAAACAACAAGAAAGTAACCCAACAGGAAGAAGAAGGAAGGAAATAACAAAGATAAGAGCAGAACTAAATGAAATAGAAAATAAGAAAGCACTTGAAAAAATAAACAAGAAGAAGAGCTGGTTTTTTGAGAAGATCAACAAAATTGACAAACCTTTAGCGAGACTAACAAAGAAAAAAAGAGAAAACATGCAAATACACAAAATAAGAAATGAGAAAGGTGATATCACTACTGACCCCACAGAAAGAAAGACTATCATAAGAAGATACTTTGAAAAACTATATTCCAACAAAAATGACAATTTAGAGGAAATGGACAAATTTCTAGAAACACATAAGCAGCCCATACTGACGAAAGAAGAAATTGATGATCTCAACAAACCAATCACAAGCAAAGAGATAGAATCTGTCATTAAAAATCTCCTAACTAAGAAGAGCCCAGGGCCAGACGGCTTCACAGGTGAATTCTACAAAACATTCCGGAAAGAACTAACACCAATCCTGTTGAAACTATTCCAAAAAATCAAAACAGAAGGAACATTGCCAAACTCCTTCTATGAGGCCAACATTATCCTAGTACGAAAGCCAAACAAAGACACCACAAGAAAGGAAAATTATAGACCAATTTCTCTAATGAACCTAGACGCAAAAATACTTAACAAAATACTTGCTAATCGTATTCAACAACACATTAAACGAATTATACACCATGACCAAGTGGGATTTATTTCAGGTATGCAAGGATGGTTCAACATAAGAAAATCAATTAATGTGATACACCATATAAACAGATTGAAGGAAAAAAATCACATGTTTATATCTATAGATGCAGAATACAGCACCCCTTCTTGATAAAAACACTCCAAAAGATCAGAATACAAGGAAACTTTTTGAACAAGATAAAGAGTATATATGAAAAACCTAGAGCCAACATTGTTTACAATGGAGAAATCCTGAAATCCTTTCCTCTAAACTCAGGAACAAAACAAGGATGCCCATTGTCTCTGCTCCTATTTAACATTGTCTTGGAAGTACTTGCACGAGCACTGAGGCAAGAACCAGATATAAAAGGCATTCAATTTGGAAGGGAAAAAGTCAAAATTTCATTATTTGCAGATGACATGATCCTATACATAGAAAACCCTGAGAGATCTACAACAAAGCTTCTAGAACTCATACATGAGTTCAGCAAAGTCGCAGGTTATAAGATCAATGCGCAAAAATCAGTAGCATTTCTGTACACCAATAATGAGCAAGATCAGGAGGAAATCAAGAAACAAATACCATTCACAATAGTAAATAAAAATATCAAATACCTAGGAATAAATTTAACTAAAGAGGTAAAAAATTTATACACCGAGAATTATACAAGACTGTTCAAGGAAATCAAAGAAGACCTAAATAAATGGAAGAATATTCCTTGTTCATGGATAGGAAGACTGAATATTATTAAGATGTCTATCCTACCAAAACTGATCTACACATTCAATGCAATCCTAATAAAAATCAACACAGCCTTCTTTAAAGAACTAGAAAAACTAACTATGAAATTTATTTGGAAAGGAAAGAGGCCCCAAATAGCCAAAGACATATTGAAAAAGAAAAACAAAATGGGAGGAATCACAATTCCTGACTTCAAAACATACTACAAAGCTTCAGTAGTGAAAACAGCATGGTATTGGCATAAGGAGAGACACACAGACCAATGGAATCGAATTGAAAGTTCAGATATAGAACCTCATGAATATAGTCATATAATATTCGATAAAGCCACCAAACCCTCTCAACTGGGAGAGAATGGCCTATTCAACAAATGGTGCCTGGAGAACTGGATAGCCATATGTAGAAGAATGAAAGAGGATTACCATCTCACACCTTATACAAAGATCAACTCAAGATGGACCAAAGACCTAAATATAAGAGCCAAGACCATAAAGATCTTGGAAAGCAGTGTAGAGAAACATCTACAGGACCTTGTAATAGGAAATGGCTTCATGAATTTCACACCAAAAGCACGAGCAGCAAAAGAACAAATAGATAAATGGGACTTCCTCAAAATTAAAGCCTTCTGCACCTCAAAGGAGTTTGTCAAGAAAGTAAAAAGGGAACCCACACAATGGGAGAAAATATTTGGCAACCATATATCTCATAAGAGGCTTATAACTTGCATATATAAAGAACTCATAAATCTTGAAAACAGAAAGATAAACAACCCATTTAAAAAATGAGAAAAAGATTTAAACAGACACTTCTCCAAAGAAGAAATACAAATGGCTAAAAAGCACATGAAAAAATACTCCAAATCTCTAGCTATCAGGGAAATGCAAATCAAAACTACAATGAGATACCATCTCACTCCCATAATATTGGCAGCTATGAAAAAAACAGAAGAATACAAATGCTGGAGAGGATGTGAAGAAAGGGGAACACTCATCCACTGCTCGTGGGAATGCAGAAGGATCCAACCATTCTGGAGAACAGTTTGGCGGTTTCTCAAAAAACTAACCATAGATTTGCCATATGACCCAGCAATACCACTGCTGGGTATATACCCATCAGAACTGAAAACAAGGACACAAACAGATATATGTACACCAATGTTCATAGCAGCATTGTTTACTATCACCAAAAGTTGGTATCAATCCAAATGTCCATCAACAGACGAGTGGATCAATAAAATGTGGTATATACACACAATGGAATACTACTCGGCTGTTAGAACAAATACACTACAATCACACATGATAACATGTATGAACCTTGAGAATCTTATGTTGAGTGAAGCAACCCAGGCATTGAAGGACAAAAACTGCATGACCTCAATGATATGAAATAAGCAAACTGCCTCAGAGAGCTAGACACCGGAAAAGAGGTTTACAGGAAATCGGGGGGTGGAGGAAGGATGTGAGTTAACGTCTCGAGGGGTGGAATCTGTGATGAGCTGGCGGTAAGTATGAGCACAAAGAAGGGACAAAATGGGGGCAAGGGGTTACCTTCGGGTGGGGCTTTGTGGGTCTGAGGGGGGCTGGGGATGGGCAGAGGGGTAATATTGTCCAAAAATCGGGGGGAGGGAGGGGCAACATACAAACATGGGAGAGTGTCAGGTGTTAGTTGAGAACAAAATGTTGAGAAAATCGTATCAAAGTATAAGTAGGAGGGTTACCTGTTTACGATGCTCAGGGGGTATGGGCTGATGCGGGACGGACTCTGGGCGAATAGCTGAAGGCTCATTTTGCCAAGGTGGGTTGTACCATTGGGAAGAGACCCAAGAAGTGAGAGGTGGGGTGGACCCACATCCTGGGGAGGACTAATGCCGTCAAATAGAGAGAACTGTATCTCTAGTGAGAAAGGATGGCTCCCAGGGCATTAGGGCAGTTGAGAAAGTCAGGCCCTGAATACTGCTGCAAGTATCTCTGGACATGGCTTCTTGGGAAATGGAGATTGGCTGGCGTTGTGGGCCCCAAGGGGAGGGGAAAATGGATGTGGAATGGATGGAAACAAGGTAAATATGGGGGCAAGAGAGGAGTTTTGTGAGAGTACACGAAGATGAATATAAAACATGTAATATTACTCCAAAAACATATAGGGGATGGTAGACTAATAATGTAAACCATAAGGCAAAACATAGGATAACTAAAAAATTTAGAAAACTGTACAACCTAAAGTATCGACAACATAGTAAGCTCAGATGTCATCTTGTTTGAAAGCTATTGTCTCGGAATCTGTACATTAGTTTCAGGAAATATGATATGAACAAGTTAAGAGATTATCACTGTGGAAGGGAAAAGGCTTTATGGTGAATCTGGGGAAGTACTGTATATTGTATATATGAATTTCGGTGATCTAAGACTCTTGTGAAGCTGACATTATGCTGGGATTGACTTTACAGGAAGTTTTGGATCACAGAGTGGTTCAACAATGGCAGCAGAGGAATACGGATATAGGATGTTATTGACAGGATATATATGGTTGACAGGGAGTTATACAGGGCATATGCCCAGGGTATATAGTAATGTCTAGATATACTCATAGTGGAAACAATTAAAAACAATAGCTGGGGGGCGGGTACTGGGCCCCTGACCGGGGGATCACTGTCATGGGCCCTGGGGGAGTAGCAGCAGTCCCCCAGGTGCAATGGCAAGAACCAGGAAGGAAGGAGGGCCCAACAGTGGGCTCCTGATACTTATGGCTATGCTTTTGAGCCTATACACCTCCAATAAGAATAAGGCCTAGAGTAGCAATGTGCCTGGGAGTTTCCTCCTGACAGCCTTCATGTTACTCAAATGTGGCCACTCTCACAGCCAAACTCAGCATGTAAATGCAATGCAGTCCCCCCAGCGTGGGACATGACACCCAGGGATGAGCCTCCCTGGCACCGAGGGATCACTACCACATAAACAGCTGAAGAGGCAACTAGAAAAGGACCTTGAATTAAAGGTTCAACACGGATCAGCAGAATATCCCGGTCTACATATAATAACATGATTTCAAAATGCTGTTTGACCTAATGTAAGGGGGAAATGGAAAGGAGAAATGAGAATATAAGGCTATGAGTCTCTGAAAAAGAGTCTGGAGGTTGTCAGAAGGAATGCCCTTATGCACAAATGAGCAGAGTCTGAGAGATAGATAAA
The DNA here is from genome assembly GCF_030445035.2 of Dasypus novemcinctus. Classification (NCBI taxonomy): domain Eukaryota; kingdom Metazoa; phylum Chordata; class Mammalia; order Cingulata; family Dasypodidae; genus Dasypus; species Dasypus novemcinctus. The sequence goes on from NC_080691.1 coordinate 69,777,563, forward strand.
GTAGATACAACCCCAGGTATTGGTTCTTTTGAGGAATCAAGAGACCCACGGGTTCTATGATCATGGCAGATGGGGTTCACTACCATGGCAGATGGCCCTTCTTTGGAGCTGGTGTTTCTGCATGATGGAATTGGACTCAGAGGGGATCTCTTTTACACAAGACTTGCATGCTACTTTAATGGAATTGTAGTTGGTGCTTGGGTTTTAGATATATTTAGGGGATTTGAATCTCTGGACTGATAATATGACACCCAGGCCCAGAGCCTCAACAGACTTCAGCTCCTACACTTTGATATATTGGACTGACCCCACTCAGCTAACATGGAGTTGAAGAAGGTCAACCACCACACCATGGAGCCTAGAGTGTCTACAACTGAAAGCAGGAGGAGTGCATCCAGTATCCATGTGGAATCTAAGCCCCACTTGACATAGATGTGCAATGGACACAACCAACCCAATGTCCACAGAGAAAATGTGGAATGGGTGTGGGAAGGGTAGCCATGGTGGCTGCTGGGTTTGGGGAATGGGAGGAAGAGATGAGATGTGGAGGCGTTTTCGGGACGAGGAGATGTCCTGGGCGGTGCTTCATGGACAATTACGGGACATTGTAGATCCCCCCAGGGCCCACTGGATGGAGCGTGGGAGAGTGTGGGCTATGATGTGGACCACTGACTAGGGGTGCAGTGATACTCAGAGATGTACTTACCAGGTGCAATGGATGAGTCACGAAGATGGGAGAGAGTGTTGCTGTGGGGGGAGTGGGGGGTGGGGGCGGTGGGGTTGAATGGGACTTCATATTTTTTTAATGTAATTTTTAAAAATAAATAAATAATCTATTAAAAAAAAGAAGAAAGAAAGAGGATTACCATCTCACACCTTATACAAACATCAACTCAAGATGGATCAAGGACCTAAATATAAGAGCCAAGACCATAAAGACTTTGGAAAGCCATGTAGGGAAGCATATACAAGAGCTTGTAATAGAAAATGGCTTCATGAACTTCACACCCAAAGCATGAGCAGCAAAAGAACAAACAGATAAATGGAACTTCTTCAAAATTAAAACCTTCTGTACCTCAAAGCATTTTGTCAAGAAAGGGAAAAGAGAGCCTACACAATGGGAGAAAATATTTGGTAACCATATATCGGATAGGAGACTTATAACCTGTATATATAAAGAACTCCTATATCTTGAAAATAAAAAGGTAAACAACCCATTTTAAAAATGGGAAAAAGATTTAAACAGACACTTCTCCAAAGAAGAAATACAAATGGCTAAAAACACATGAAAAAATGCTCCAAATCTCTAGCTATCAGGGAAATGCAAATCAAAACTACAATGAGATACCATCTTCTCCCATAAGATTGGCAGCTATGAAAAAAACAGAAGACTACAAATGCTGGAGAGGATGTGGAGGAATGAGAACACTCATCCACTGCTTGTGGGAATGCAGAAGGATCCAGCCATTCTGGAGGACAGTTTGGCAGTTTCTCAAAAAACTAGCCATAGATTTGCCACATGACACAGCAATTCCATTGCTGTGTATATACCCAGTAGAACTGAAAACAAGGACACAAACCGATATATGCACACCAATGTTCAAAGCAGCATTGTTCACTATTGGCAAAGGTTGGAGTCAACCCAACTGCCCATCAACAGATGAATGGGTAAATAAAATGTGGTATATACATACAATGGAATACTACTCAGCTTTAAAAACAAATACTCTACAAACACACGTGATAACATGGATGAATCTTGAGAACCTTATGTTGAGTGAAGCAACCCAGGCGTTGAAGGACAAATACTACATGACCTCAGTGATATCTAATAAGTAAACCAAGCTGCCTCAGAGAGCTCGAGACTGGATGATAGACTTACAGGAAATTGGGGCCTAGAGGAAGGATGTAAGCTGACACCTCCATGGGTGAAATCTATGATAAGCTGGAGGTAAGTATTTGTACAAGGAAGGAATAAAATGGGGGAACAGGGTTACCTTTGGATGGGCCTTTGTGGGCTTGAGGGAGGCTAGGGATGGGAGGATAGGTAATATTGCCCAAGAAATTGGGGGGAGTTTGGGGCAACATATGAACATAGGAGATTGTCAGGTATTTGGTTGAGAGTATAATGCTGAGGAAAATTTTTTTAAAAAATAATAAGGAAGGTTACCTGTTTAAGATGCTTTAAGGGGACAGGCTCCTAGGGAATATGTGAATTGTCATTTTGCCAAAGTGGGTTATATCATTGGATAGAGACCCATGTAATGAGAGTGAAGGTATACCCACATCCTGGGGAGGACTGATGCCCTCAAATAGAGGGAATTGTATCTCTCAGGAGAAATGGTGGCTCCCAGTGCATTAGGGCAGTTGAGCATGTCAAGCCCTCAACACTGTTGCAAGTATCTCTGAACATCGTCCTTCAAGCAATGATGATTGACAGTCACTGCTGGCCCTAATGGGAGGGGGAAAGAGGTATTGAATAGATGGAGCCAATGTAACTGTGTGGGCAATAGAAGTGTTCCACAAGAGTAGGCAAGGATGGATATAAGACATGTAAAATTACACCAAAAATATATCAGGGCTGATAGGCTAGATGTAAATCATAATGTAAAACATAAGATAACTAAAAATTTAGAAAATCACATAGTCTAAAATATAAACCACAATGTAAATGCAAATGTTACCTTGTTTGAAAGCTATTGTCTCAATATCCATACATCAGTTTCAGTAAATATAGTATGAACATATAAAAAGATGATTGCTGTGGAAGGGAAAAGGTTTTATGTTGGATATGTGGGAGTACTGTATATTGTATATATGAACTATTGTGATCTAAAACTCTTGTGAAGACAAGCCTAATAATTAGAAAAAAGAAAAGGAAAAGATAGGATGTAGACACTGAGGAAAAGACGTAAGTAGTTGCCTTGCCAATTTGCATACAGGGCAACACTCATTGCAGTGGTGGAAGGCAAAACATCAAAAACAAAGTGTATACATTTTTACATTTTTTGATACCCCAAATTATTTATACCTTAATTTTTCCAAATTAATATGTATTCTATATCTAACCTTTAAACTCATCACTGTATACCATTTTACTATTAATGGAACCTAGCAATATATGGGCTTCACTTTTCAGGAAGTTTTGGATCACAGAGAGGTTCAACAATGGCAGGGGAGGAATACTGGTGTGGAACGTTATTGACAGGAGACACATGGTTGGCAGGGAGTTCTCCAGGGCATATATCCAGGGTACATAAAAATATTTGGATATTTTCATAGTGGATACAATTAAAAACAACAACTGAGGGAGTGCTGAGTTCCTAGCCAGGAGAGGTCTATCACAGTACCTAAAGGAACAGCAACAATCCCACAAGTGCAACAGCAAAGACCAAAAAATAATGAAGGTCCAACAATGAGCCCTTGATACTAAAGACTATGCTTGTAAGCCTGTGCACCTGAAAAAAGAACAAGGCCTAGAGCTGTAGGGTGCCTAAGAGTTCCCTCCTGAGAGCCTCTGTGTTGCTCAAATGTGGCCAGTCTCAAAGCCAAACTCACATGTAAATGCATTGCCTTCCCCCCAGCATGGGACATGACTCCCAGGGATGAGCCTCCCTGGTGCTGAGGGATTACTACCAAGTACCAGCACATGATGTAACTAGAACATGACCTTGAATAAAAGGGTCAACTCGGACCAGCAGAATATGTCAATCTACATATAATACCAGGAGGTAAAAATGCTTTTTGACCTGAATCAAGGGGGAAATGGAAAGGACAAATGAGTTTATATGGCTATGAGTCTCCAAAAAGAGCCAGGAGGTTATCAGAGGGGTTGCCCTTATGCACACCTGAGCAGAGTCCCAGAGACAGATAAAGTAGATACAACCCCGGGTATAGGTTCTTCTGAGAGATCCAGAGACCCACAGGTTCTATGGTCATGTCAGTTGGCCCTACTTTGGAGTTTGTGTTTCTGTGTGATGGAGCTGGACTCAGATGTGATCTTTGTTCCCAATTCTCTCCTGTTACTTTTACCAGATATGTAGTTGGCGCTGGGGTTTAGTGTATACCCAGGGGACCTGAATCTCTGGACTGACCATGTGATAGCCAGGCCCTGAGCCTCAACAGACTTGCAACTCCTACACTCTGGTTTATTGGACTTCCCCACTCATCTAACGTGGAGGTGAAGAAGGTCAACCACCACACCAGGGAGCCAAGAGTGCCTACAACTGAAAGCAGGAGGATTGCTTCCAGCATCTATGTGGAATCTAAGCCCCCTGTTGTTACAGCTGTGGAGTGGACACAACCATTCCAAGGTCCACAGGATGGAGGAATAGAGTATGGATTAGAGTGGATTTACTGATAATCTATTCATGAACTATTGTGATTAGTAATCAAAGAAAATGTGGTGTTGGTGTGGAGAAAGTGGCCATGGTGGCTGCTGGTGGTAGGGAATGGAAGGAAGCGATGAGATGTGGAGGCGTTTTTGGGACTTGGAGTTGTCCTGGGTGATGCTGCAGGGACAGTTACCAGACTTGTATGTCCTCACATGGGCCACTGGGTGGAACATGGTAGAGTGTGGACGACGATGTGGACCATTGACCATGAGGTGCAGTGGTGCTCTGAGATGTATTAATCAAATGCAATGAATATCTCATGATGATGGAGGGGATTGTTGTTATGGGGGGAGGAGTGGGGTGAGAGTGGTGGGGGATATATGGGGACCTCATATTTTTTGAATGTAATATTAAAAAAATATATAAAGACAAAAAGAAAAAAAAAGTTTTTAACACTTGATCCAACATGTAGGCTGAGATATTCTAGTGGTCTGAGTTGACCCTTCTAGTCAAAGGTCTCTTTCTAGTTGCATCATGAGTTAGTGATTGGTAGTAGCCCCTCAGCACTAGGGAGGCTCATCCCACGGAGTCATGTTCCATGCTGAGGGGAAGGTAATGCATTTACATGCAAAGTTTGTCCTAGAGAGCGGCTATATTTGAGCAAAATGAAGGCTCTCAGGAGGTAACATTTAGGCACCCTGCATCTCTAGGCCTAGTTTGTGTTTCAGTCACACAGGCTCATAAGTATACTCATCAGTATCAAGCGCTCATTATTGGACCATCCTTCCTTGGTCATTGGTTTTGCACTTGGGGGATTATTGTTGTACCTTTGGGGAATGTGACAGAGCTCCCCTGGGTAGGAACTCAGTACTCCCTCAGTTGACGTTTGTAACTATAACTAGTATAATAAAAAAAAACAAAATATATCAGAACATTTAAGTCCTTATACGCAAAAGATCTTGGACCCAAAATGAGGAGAAACCAGAGACAGACAGAGGGAGAAAGAGAGATTGTCTTGTGTTGGAGAGAGAAATGCATCTACAAACCACAGCAAAATAGTACAGATCTGGGAGAAAATGCAGGTTGTCAGTGAGGAGCTGGAGAAGGGGCTCATCTTCCCCCTCTCTGCAGAAGATGCATGTTAATTGGGGTCCTGGCCAGGATCAGTACTGTTTCCAGGTGGGAGAATGTGCCATTGGGCTTCCCAAAGCAGCCAAGGACCGTCCCTTGGCTGTATCCCACACTGGCAAACCCCGCACTCTCTTCAGGGCTTTCACACCCGAGTGGCCCCATAGCCCACTTCCCGAGGAACCTGGGGTCCCACCAATCTCCCACCACGCTGCATTCCGTAGATAGGGAAGGTCACCTCAAATGTGGAAAGGAGTATTAGAGGGCCTTTAGCTCCAGTTTCCCTTCATGGTAGGCTGAAGGGTGGGCTCACTTCAGTCACGTGTGTGTTTTACTGCTGTATCTGTGTGCACTCCCTGGCACCCTATCCCTGGCAGTATCTTCAGGACTGTCCTGCTCCCCCTCCAAGCCATTCAGCACTCTCACTTCGGGGGGTTTTCCCATCTCCCCCCATAACCATCCCCTTGACCTTCCAAGGTCAGGAGCTGGGACCTGATTTGGCTTCCCATTGTTCCAGAAGGGCAGTGACTCAGAGCAGGTATTTGAACTTCAGGGCTGCTGGACCCAAAGATCCTTACCTGTGGCCCTGCTAGCTCTGCTGCCCTGGACACCTCCCACGGGTGCCAAGATAATCATCCTCCTGAACCCAGATGAGCATCCAGGAAAGGGATGGCTTGGCCGAGGACGTGCAGACATGTCTTTCACCACCGAGGGCCTGATGACCTCCCTGAGGGGGAGCAGTGGGGAACTAATGGCTGTCTGTGGTGGGAGCGACCCTGCACACCCTGAAACTGGCTCTTGTATTTCTCTTCATTTCCTGGTCTGCTGTTGGGGTGGTAAATGGCACCACCTTGTGCCTTTCACCCCATCAGCAGTGGAGTCCAGAAAGTCATTTCCTGACCAGGAGGGTCTGCTATTCCCAAGTGTCTGTTCAAACCCTCAGTCTGGCAGGGGTCTTTCTCCCCAAAGGACCCTCCAGGCAAACACCCTTTCAGGCCTGGTGTCTCATCTTTCAGGTACTTCCTCACCTCTAGTTCAGATTGAAGGCCGAGAACCTTTCTTCACTTAGAGGCTTGCACATCCCCTTGGCCTGAAGTTGCTCAGAACCTAGTGCAGCAGGTCTGCCCCAGCCCAGGCCACCTGGGCCCATGGTTCTGCCTCTGACCACACTGCCTCTTCTGACCAACCCCAGAGGAAGTACGAGGCAGCCCTTGTGAGGGGGAGAGCTGCACAGTGTGCATTGCCAATGCAGGGCACTAGGAGAACCTGGTGGAGCATCTGGTGCCTGTCTTCCAGAGGGCAACCTCATCTAGGTCAACACCTTCCTCAGGACATACCACACGTTCACCTCCACTGAACATGACCTGGACAAGTGCTCCACCAGTGAATGCCCACCCCATCCCATCACCTGGGCTACTCTGCCCCAATGTGCTTGAGTCTCAGAAATTCTATTGGACTCTTGGCCTCAGTTTCCTCCTTTGGAAGATGGTGCTTCGAGGACCAACCCACAAGTTTAAATATAGGACTGACTGGGGGGATCGATGGGAAGGGCTACCCCAAGCCTGGCTCATGGGCAGGGTGGCTGAAGGGGCAGGTCTGGTCCTGGGCAGGATTTTCCTCTGCACAGTGAAGAGGTTCTTGGCATTATCCCATACTGAACCAGTTTTCTCATTTCTTAAGGAGGCCTGCATGCCCTTTCCAGACCTCTGACCTTGGTGTGGTCAGAGCATGGGTCAGTGTTGCCCACCAGAGGGGTCCAGGCCCACCCCATGTCTAAGAAGGTGCCACTTAGGGCTCATCCTTCACGTGGTAGACATTTGGTACATGCACTTCCTTAGGCTCATAGCTTCATACAGTGAACAAAGCAGACAGCAGTCCCTGCCTTCTGGGTTCCTTTAGAGTGGGGGCTGCAGGCAATAGGACGAAATATCTTCAGCAGAGGGTACACTCAGGAAGAAGCTGTAATACCTTTACAGTCTCACCGAGAAATGGATGTGACCTCCATGGAAGGGGCAGGTCCTGTGGATGCCTTGAAATGAAAATGTGAGTGCACTTTGGGTGAGGGTGGAGGTCTCTTCTCTCCAAACACCAGTGTGGGAAGTTGGGTGGTGGGTGGCAGGGTACATCTGGGCATAATCTGGGACCACACATCATAGGACCCCTGAAAAGCCAAACCAGACGGCATCCCCCTCCCTTGTAGAGGAGTAAGGAAGCTGGGCACTGTCTGCAGAGGACATCCGGGGGCTCAGTCCATGAGAGAACTCTCCCCTCCTTTGGCTCCTCAAAGACCCCAGGCCACCAACACCACCTCATGCAGACCCCCAACAGGAGGTGGTGAGGAGCCTGCTTCAAATCTGCTGTAGACCTCAGTCCTGTCTGCCTCTTGTAGGGTTGGCAGGGATGGATGTGCCCCTGTCATGGGAAGGCTAGTGCCAGTGGAAAAGGGAGACACACAACACATGGCAGAAGATGAGGCAGCTCCTCGGGTGAAGGGTACTGGATGGGGGCAATGAGGGCCTGGGGCAGGAGGATGGGCTCTGACCCCTCATTACTCACACAGTGATGAAGCTTCTACTGTGTGTCAATGCCAGGCAATGAACAGAGCAGTCTGAACTGTTGCCAGTCCTTATGGACTTTATGTTCAGTGGGAGGATCCCTGGGTGTGTTGTGGAGGGAAAGGCCAGTGTGTGACTGTGAAGCCCCCACCTGCCCTCAGCATCATCTGCACCCAGTTGGGCACCTGGGTGGACCAGTACTCTGAAGATTTCCTGCAGTCTCCAGACTTTCGTGCCTCAAGCTGCTGGTGGCCCATGCCCACGTAACTAACCAACTCTGCTCTGGAGCACTGTGCCATGGTTCTTCTTTCACAGATGAGCCACCCAGAGTCCACTGAGACAGACCCAGAGGGTGAGAAGGCCTTGGGGTAGGGCACATGAGCTTGCAGGGTGGGGGCTGGGGCTGCACCACAGAGGCTGGAACTAGCAGAGGTTGCCCTTGGGTTGGGATCAGAGAAGAACCCAGACATGACCTAGGTGCCTGTAGGCTGGGAACACTAATGGGCTAGATCTTCTGCTAGAGGTAGTGGGATCTTCTCTGTATTGGAAAGACACTTGGAGCCATTCATGGTGGAGGAACTGTCTCTTGGCCAGCTCCTTTGTCAGCAGCAAATGCCTCCAGTGCAACCTATAATACAACTTCCACCATGTGTGGAAGACATGGGGGCAGTGCCAAGACCTGAGTCAACTCCATCACCGCCTTTACTGCCAGTTACCATGTTGCACCAGTGCCTGCTCTGGAAATAGAGTCTGACACACTGTGTGCTCTGGAGCCAGCTCCTGAGCTGAAGGTGGCTCTAGCACCACCACAACAGCCACCCACAGAGATAGGGCCCATGCCCTCCCTGGAGCTAGTCCATCCTACCTCATCAGCTGGAGCACATGTTCAGGAGCTGGAGGCAGCTACATCACAATCAGGAGCACGAGGTCCAGAGCTGGAGGCAAGTCCACCTTCATCTACCTTGATGCCTCTACACTTAATAGCACTGCCCTCTCTAGAGGTAAAGCCAGCTCCTTCAGCAACAGAAACACTGGTTTTAGAACTTGAAGATGGCTTGGTACCACCTCCCTTGCCACCTATGGAGGTAACACCAGTGCCCTTCTGGAGGTAGATCCAGCTCCATCCTCTGGTGTAACACCTGATACCAGCCTGGAGGCAACCACATCACCATCACTGCTACCACTTCCTACATGGGAGGTGATCCCACCACTACCGTCACTGCCATCTCTACAGGTCACTGCAGTGCTCATTCTGGAGCTACAGCCAGTTAAGTCAACTTCAGAACAATGGCTCTGGAGAGGGAGGCAAGTGTGGCACCAGCACCATAGCCATGGAAAGAGCTCAGATCAGCACCAGGGTGGGCTGCCCCACCAGATCCTTAATGCCCTTGGTTTGAGACATCTGGGAATAGTCTGTGTGAGGAAAGGTTGCCCTCCTGGCTTTCCCTCCTGAGATGATGGCAGAGCAGTTGACAAGGATGGATGTGGTGAGCAGCTAGGCTCAGCAGCATGGAGCTGGGGGTATCTTCCTCCCAGGACCTCCCACCCCAGCCTTTCCATCCCTGATCCAGAATCCTATGATCTGGGTCAAGACCCTGCTCCACTGCCAGCATTGTAATCGGGTGAGTTCCCCTCTCTAGTGAGTAGATCTAGGTCAGTAGCTGTACCTGCCCCATGCACCATTGTGACAATGACCCTGGTCAGCAACTTGAGGGACTGCAGGATCTGAGATAGGTGGCTGTGGCCAGCTGCATTCTCCTCCATCCCAGGAGCTGTTCAAGAAGGTGGTGCTCTATCACTCTCTGGGCTCCATATGGTCCCAGTGAGACAAGGGCAAGGAAAACATGGCGCCCACCATCTATGCCATCATCACCTAGTTCAAACTTGTGACCAAATGCATCATTGTCAGCTATCTCAGGGACCACAGCATGAAGGTCATGGCCAGGGCCAGGGTGGTGGTACATTGGATTGACCTGCCTAGGGTGCACTCAGGGGTCCTCTCTGGAGTCCTGGGGACTCTCTGATCTCTTGTCTTCTCAGTCTCCAGGCCCTGCCCTGGCCTGTAGCACAGCCCTCCATCTCCTCACATCCCAGCCAGGCTTCTCTTTCAGGTTGCGTGTGGGGTACCTCTCTTGGTGCAAATCATGACCTCAGGGACTCCCTGGAGGTCTCTCATCCAAGGAGGGAGATGCCAGCTGAGGGGGCTGAAGCTGGAGCAGGGGCACTCAGACCACACCTTATTTCTCATTCTTTCTTCCTCTACAGGAGGGCATAATCTTAGAAAACTTCTCATTCTATGACATCCTCTTTGCTCTTGAAAGCCACATAATTGGCCATCTGTAGATGTGGGAGGAAGTTTCCAGGTTGGCAGATCTCCCTTCCATGGGATGCCAGACAGAACCAAGGGCCCTTTGGGAGGCTGGGCATCAACCCACAGGGAGCCTGGAAGGCAGGGGCTCCTGGGAAGGGGCCGGGTAGGCTGGGGCTCCACAAGTCCTCAGGTCAGCTCTTCTGCCTCCACACTGGTCGCTGCTCATTCAGTCACCGAGCTGAGCCAAATGGGAGCATGTCTACTGTGTGCTTTTCAGCAATACACTCTGTCCAGTTGAAATCTACATGTATTAACACCAGCAGCTCATGAAATAGGAGTGGGGGTCTCTGCTGTGCTGAGCTGAGAGCTCAGCTCCCAAGCCCACGATGTCTGGCAGTGCTCAGAGCTACCCAGTTTCACCCCCACCCACCCACGCAATCCTGGCCCCAAGCTACAAAAGGAAAGTGGATGGGCTCCTAGTCATTTCCACACTCTCCCACCTTTCCCCTTCCTTCTTGCCCTCCCCCAGGGACAACTTCCACCTCTTTCAGATGCCATCTGAGATTTCCTCAAAAGAGAACAACTCCTCACAGGGCAGCTAACTGGTGCATCCAGTTAAAGGGCAGGCTGTGGGTGCTCAGGGTTCAGGAGGTGGGCTTCTTTCTTTTTATTTGGAGGTTTCTTTGCAAACATGCTGTCTGGCCTACTCTTTTTTTTTTTTTTAGTTGCTAATTTTTATTTTAAAGTGTACACACATATACTTAAGAAATAATGACTTATACTCTTAAATTTTTTTTCCATTAGAGAAGTTGTGGGTTTATAGAACAATCATGCATAAATTACATACGTAAAATACAGGCTTCCCATATACCAACCCACTATGAACACCTTGCATTGGTGTGCAAAATTTGTTACAGTTAAGAATAGCATTTTTATATAATTGTACTTGGTTTTTTTTAATTTGATTTTGTAAAAATATTACATTAAAAAAAATATGAGGTCCCATTCAACCCTAGCACCCCCACCCCACCACTCCCACCCCAGCAACATGCACTCCCATAATCATGACACATCCATTGCATTTGGTAAGTACATCTCTGGGCATCTCTGCACCTCATGGTCACTGGTCCACATCATGGCCCATATTCTCCCCCATTCCATCCAGCGGGCCCTGGGAGGATTTACAATGTCCGGTGATTGCCCCTGAAGCACCATCCAGGGCAACTCCAAGTCCCAAAGGTGCCTCCACATCTCATCTCTTCCTGCCATTCCCCATACCTATCAGCCACCATGTCCACTTTTCCCACTCCAATGCCACCTTTTCTCTGTGGACCTTGGATTGGTTGTGTCCGTTGCACCTCTATGTCAAGAGGAGGCTCAGATTCCACATGGATACTGCATGCAATCCTCCGGCTTTCAGTTGTAGGCACTCTAGGCTCCATGGTGTGGTGATTGTCCTTCTTCAACTCCATCTTAGCTGAGTGAAGTGAGTCCAATAAACCAGATTGTAGAAGCTGGAGTCTGTTGAGACTCAGGGCCTGGCTATCACATTGTCAGTCCAGAGACTCAAATCCCCTAAATATATCTTAAACCCCAACACCATCTACAATTCCAGTAAAGTAGCATGAAAGTCTTATGAAAAGAGATCCCATCTGAGTCCAGTTTCATCATGCAGAAACACCAGGTCCAAAGAAGGGCCATCTGACATGGCAGTGAACCCCATCTGCCATGACCATAGAACCCGTGGGTCTCTTTAGCCCTCCAAGGAACCAACCTGGGGATTGTACCTACTTTATCTGTCTCTTAGACTCTGCTCAGTTGTGCATAAGGGCAATCCTTCTGACAGCCTCTAGACTATTTTTTAGAGACTCGAAGCCATATAAACTCATTTCTCCTTTCCTTTTCCCCCTTACATTAGGTCAAACAGCATTTTAAAGTCATGTTATTATATGTAGACAGGGATATTCTGCTGATCTGCATCAAACCTTCAGTTCAAGGTCATTTTCCAGTTGCATCATCACTTGGTAGTTGATAGTGATCCCTCGGTGCCAGGAGGCTCATCCCCGGGTGTCATGTCCCACCCTGGGGGGAAGGCATTGCATTTACATGTTGAGTTTGGCTTCGAGACTGGCCACATTTGAGAAACATGAAGGCTGTCAGGAAGAAATTCCCGGGCACAGTGCTGCTCAAGACCTTATTCTTATTTCAGGCATATAGGCTCACAAGCATAGTCATTAGTATCAGGGGCTCACTGTTGGACCCTCATTCCTTCCTGGTTCTTGCGGCTGCACCTGGAGGGCTGCCGCTGCTCCCCTAGGGACCACAACAGAGCACCCCCAGCCAGGAACCCAGTCCCCCCCCAGCTGTAGTTTTTAATTGTTGCCCCTATGAGTATATCCAAACATTACCATGCACCCTGGACATATGCCCTGTATAGCTCCCTGTCAACCATATATCACCTGTCAATAGTATCCTATATCAGTATTCCTCCACTGCCATTCTTGAACCACTCTGTGATCCAGAACTTCCTGAAAATTGAAGCCCAATATAATGTCAGGATCCCTTTCTAGTAAAATGGCATATAGCGATGGGTTTAAAGGTTAGATATAGAATATGTGTTGACTTGGAAAAATTCTACATCCTATCTTTTTTTTTCTTTTTTCCGTAATTATTGAACTTCTCTTCACACGAGGCCTAGGCCACAGTAATTCATATATACAATATACAGCACTCCCACACATCCACCACAAAACCTTTTCCCTTCCACAGAGATACTCTTACAACCTATTCACATCATATTTACTTACAGTGATGTACAGAGTCTGAGACAATAACTTTCAAACAAGGTGACATCTGTGCTTACATTGTGGTGCATACTTTAGGACACATAGTTTTCTAAATTTTTAGTTATCCTATGTTTTACATTATGGTTTACATTCTCAGTCTGTCGTCCCTTATATGTTTAAGGTGTAATATTACATGTTTTATATCCATCCTTGTGTACTCTCATGAAACTCCTCTCTTACCCACATTTACCTTGGTTCCACACATTTAACATCCATTTTCCCATCCCCTTGGTGCCCACAGTGACATCCAACCTGTTTCCTGAGGAAGCACATCCAGAGATACTTGCAACAGTGTTCAGGGCCTAACTTGCTCAACTGGCCCAATGCCCTGGGAGCCACCCTTTCTCTCGAGAGATACAGTTCCCTCTATTTGATGGCATTCATCCTCCCCAGGATGTGGGTCCACCCCCACTCTCACTACTTGGGTCTCTACCCAATGGTACCACCCACTCTGGAACAATGAGCATTCAGATATTCCCCAGGAGCCCGTCCCACATCAGACCATCCCCTCCGAGCATCCTAAACAGGTAACCCTCTTAATTATATTTTGATACAATTTTCTCAGCATTTTGCTCTCAACCAACACCTATCGCTCTCCTATGTTCGTATGCTACCTCTCCTTTCCCCCACTTTTTGGGCAATATTACCCATCCGCCTGTCCCCAGCCCCCCTCAAACCCGCAAAGCCCCACCCAAAGGCAACACCTTGCCCCCATTTTATCTCTTCTTTGTGTTCATACTTACCGCCGGCTCATCATAAATTCCATAGTCTTTGGCTATTCGGGGTCGCTTTCCTTTCCAAATAAATTTCATAGTTTTTCTAGTTACTTAAAGAAGGCTGTGTTGATTTTTATTGGGATTGCATTGAATGTGTAGATCAGTTTTGGTAGGATAGACATCTTAATAATATTCAGTCTTCCTATCCATGAACAAGGAATATTCTTCAATTTATTTAAGTCTTCTTTGATTTCCTTGAACAGTCTTGTATAGTTCTCGGTGTATAAGTTTTTTACCTCTTTAGTTAAATTTATTCCTAAGTATTTGATTTTTTTATTTACTATTGTGAATGGTATTTGTTTCTTGATTTCCTCCTGATCTAGCTTATTATTGGTGTACAGAAATGCTACTGATTTTTGCGCATTGATCTTAAAACCTGCGACTTTACTAAACTCATTTATGAGTTCTATAAGGTTTGTTGTAGATCTCTCAGGGTTTTCTATGTATAGGATCATGTCATCTGCAAATAATGAAATTTTGAATTCTTCCTTTTCAATTTGAATGCCTTTTATATCTGGTTCTTGCCTCGTGCTCGAGCAAGTATTTCTAAGACAATGTTAAATAGGAGCGGAGACAGTGGGCATCCTTGTCTTGTTCCTGAGTTTAGAGGGAAGGATTTTAGGATTTCTCCATTGTAAACAATGTTGGCTTTAGGTTTTTTGTATATACTCTTTAACATGTTCAAAAAATTTCCTTATATTCCAATCTTTTGGAGTGTTTTTATCAAGAAAGGGTGCTGTATTTTGTCAAGTGCTTTTTCTGCATCTATAGATATAATGTGATTTTTTCCTTCAATCTGTTTATATGGTGTATTACATTGATTGATTTTCTTATGTTGAACCATCCTTGCATACCTGGAATAAATCCCACTTGGTCGTGGTGTATAATTCATTTAATGTGTTGTTGAATACGATTAGCAACTATTTGGTTAAGTATTTTTGTGTCTAGTTTCATTAGAGAAATTGGTCTGTAATTTTCCTTTCTTGTGGTGTCTTTGTTTGGCTTTGGTACTAGGGTAATGTTGGCATCACAGAAGGAGTTAGGCAGTGTTCCTTCTGTTTCGATTTTTTGGAATAGTTTCAGCAGGATTGGTGTTAGTTCTTTCCGGTATGTTTTTTAGAATTCACCTGTGAAACCGTATGGCCCTGGGCTCTTCTTAGTTGGGAGATTTTTAATGATTGATTCTATCTCTCTGCTTGTGATTGGTTTGTTAAGATCATCAATTTCTTCTTTCATCAATATGGGTTGCTTATGTGTTTCTAGGAATTTGTCCATTTCCTCTAAATTGGCATTTTTGTTGGAATATAGTTTTTCAAAGTATCCTCTTATGATAGTCTTTATTTCTGTGGGGTCAGTGGTGATATTGCCTTTCTCATTTCTTATTTTGTGTATTTGCATCTTCTCTCTTTTTTTCTTTGTTAGTCTCGCTAAAGGTTTGTCAATTTTGTTGATCTCAAAAAATCAGCTCTTGGTCTTGTTTATCTTTTCAAGTGCTTTCTTATTTTCTATTTCATTTAGTTCTGCTCTTATCTTTGTTATTTCCTTCCTTCTTCTTCCTGTTGGGTTACTTTGTTGTTGTTTTTCTAATTCCTTCAAATGTGCAGTTAGTTCTTCAATTTTTGCTCTTTCTTCTTTTTTGATATATGAATTTATGGCTATAAATTTCGCTCTCAGTACTGCGTTTGCTGCATCCCATAAATTTTGATATGTTGTGTTATCATTATCATTTGTTTCAAGGTAGTCATTGATTTCTTTTGAGATTTCCTCTTTGTCCCACTGTTTTTCTAAGAGTGTGCTGTTTAATTTCCAAATCGTGGTGTGAAACCTGGGCCTCTGTCCCTTGCAAATTTCCAGCTTGACTCCACTGTGGTCAGAGATATTGTTTTGTATGATTTCAATCTTTCTGAATTCATTCAGCCTTTCTTTGTGGCCTAGCATATGGTCTATCTTGGAGAATGTTCCATGTGCGCTTGAGAAAAATGCATATCCTGCTGTGTTTGGGTGTAATGATCTATATATGTCTATTAGATCCAGCTCCTCTAATTTACTGTTCAAATGTTTTGTTTCTTTAGTGATTCTCTTTTGAGATGTTTTGTCCAGAGTTGATAGTGGTGTATTAAAATCCCCCACTATAATTGTAGATGCATCTATTCTTTCACTTAGTTTTTCCAGTGTTTGCCTGACGTATTTAGAGGCACCCTTGTTAGGAACATAAATATTTATGATTGTTCGATCTTCTTGACAAATTTTCCCTTTCACTAAAATGTAGTATCCTTCTTTGTCTCTCACAATTGTTTCACATTTAAAGTCTATTTTGTCTGATATTAATATAGCTACTCCTGCCTTTTTTTGGTTATTGTTTGCTTGTATGATTGTTTTCCAGCCATTCACTTTCAATCTCCATGCGTCTCTGGGTCTAAGATGTGTCTCTTGTAGACAGCATATAGATGGGTCATATTTCCTTATCCAATGTCTCAGTCTGAATCTTTTGATAGGTGAATTTAATCCATTGACATTCAGTGTTATTACTTTCAAGGAATTATTTGTGTTAGCCATATTTTGATTGTACTTTTTTTTCATATTTTGTTTGTATTTTTTTCCTTCTATTTTTGTCTTTTTTTGTTGCTCTTATAGTCTCCTCCAACTCTTCCTGTCCTGTTTTTTCCTTTCTTCCTGCAGAACTCCCTTTAGAATTTCTTGAAGGGGAGGTTTCTTGTTGGTATACTCTTTCAGTTTCTGTTTATCTGCGAATATTTTGAACTCTCCATCATGTTTGAATGCTAGTTTAGCGGGATAGAGTATTCTTGGTTGGAATTTTTTTTCCTTTAATACCTTGACTATATCATACCACTGCCTTCTTGCCTCCATGGTTTCAGATGAGAAATCAGCACTTAATCTTTTTTTTTTAAATATTTATTTATTATTATTATTTTTTAATTACATTAAAAATATATATATGAGGTCCCATTCAACCCCACCGCCCCCGCCCCCCACTCCCCCCACAGCAACACTCTCTCCCATCATCGTGATACATCCATTGCTCCTGGTAAGTTCATCTCTGAGCACCACTGCACCCCATAGTCAATGGTCCACATCATAGCCCAGACTCTCTCACGTTCCATCCAGTGGGCCCTGGGGGGAATCTACAGTGTCCCGTAATTGTCCGTGAAGCACTATCCAGGACAACTCCACGTCCCGAAAACGCCTCCAGCACTTAATCTTATGGAGCTTCCCTTGTATGTGATGGTTTTCTTTTCTCTTGCTGCTTTTAGGATTTTCTCTTTTTCTTGAGCATTGGATAATTTGACAAGTATATGTCTTGGGGTGGGCTTGTTGGGGTTTATGACTAGTGGAGTGTGCTGTGCTTCTTGGATATGTACTTCTGTCTTTTTCAGTAGATTTGGGAAGTTTTCAGCCATTATTTCCTGCAACACTCCTTCTGACCCCTTTCCCTTCTCTTCTCCTTCTGGAATGCCTATTATACGTATGTCTGAGCGTTTTGCATTGTCATTCAGGTCCCTAATTCCTAGCTGGATTTTTTCTATCTTTTTATCGACCCCTTCTACTATCTGTTTGATTTCTGATGTACTGTCTTCCACATCACTAATTCTCTGCTCTGCCTCCTCTAGTCTGCTGATATTTGCTGCAAGTGTATTTTTGATTTCTTGAACTGTGGTGTTCATTCCCATCATATCTGTTATGTTTTTGCATATGTGTACAATTTCCCCTCCAAGTGTTGTCTTCATGTTGTTAACCTCTTTCATTACTTCATCAAATTTGTCAGTGATAAATGTTCTGAGATCTTTTATTGTTTGTGCAATGTTCTGCTCCCCTTCCTGATTTTTAGTTTGTTGATTGGATTCAGGCATGTTTTCCTGATTACTGGTGTGGTTTGTAGATTTTTGTTGCTGTCTGGTCAGCATTTTATCTTGACGGGTTTAATCAGTTCCTTAGCTTCTTTGTCTAGTCTTGGAGATTAATTAGCTGTTGTTTTTGCATAAGTGTTATATCTTCTCTTTGTCATTTTGTTCTTCTTACTGTAATTTCTTGTTGCTGGTCAAGTTCTCTTTAAAGGAAAGTATTAGTGCCGAGGAAAGGCAATTGTGTAAGCAAGGAAAAAGTGTAAAGTAGTATTGGTGATATATGTTAACAAAGCAAGAATATGAGATCTGGGAGGATGGAGGTTAGATTCATGTAAATTGTGTAGAAGTATAACAGTAGGTAGAGTACCTATTATGAGGTAGATGACTGAATATGGGAGGTATATGGTATGAGCTAAAAAGCTATTGTTTACATGAGAGAGGAAAAGAGAAAAGAAAGGAAATAGTTTCAAGAGTGGATAACAGACAGCAAACAAAACAAAGGTATTAGAAATTAAGATTTAGACACTTTGTGGATCAAAGAAATGGAGGTGGGAGGTGGAATATAAGAGAGATAGTAGATGATGGTTGATATCAAGGTGTAGGGTTAAGGGGATAGTGTAGGTAGCCTAAATCAGTTCACACAGAAATGAGACAGTGGAGGATGAGAAAACCCAGCAAATGTGAGGTGTTCCCTGCCACACCTACTGTATAATTGAGTTAAATAAAATAAGTAGAAAATGAGGGACAAGAGGGAGAGAGAAAACAGGAAAAGAAAAGAATAAAAAAAAGAAAAAAGAGAGGAAAGGAAGAAAGAAAAAGGGGGTGGGCAAAGGGTGGGGAACAGGTAGGGGAAAGAAAAAAACAGATATACACAAACCAAAATTGCAACACCAACTACAGCAACAAGAGAAAAAAAAACAAAAACCCTAAATAGCTGAATAAAAAAAAAAGACTTTGGGGGATACGCTGGGAGGAAAGACTAGGGGATAATGCAATATTAGCAATCAGGACATTAAAAAAGGTAAAAAAAAAAGATAAAATTGAAATAAAAACAAAACAAAATGAAATGATAAAGAATAGACGCAAACGTTGTAGGCTAGGGCTTTCAAGTACCTCAGATGGACCTCAGGGCGTGATGGATTCAGGGGTGGAAAGTCTGAGATATTGAAGGCTCAAGAGGTGTGAGACTCTGGAGTGTGGGCCACCAGAGTTTAGGGGATTCAGACCCGGCAACCTCAAATCTGGTCAACAGGAAGCCTAGGAGTCCCACAGTGTAACACAGCCCTCAGGGATCCCCGCAGCTGGGTGCCAGCCCTATGGGGGAAGTCAGATCCGTAAACTCTATATTATGTCTGAACCCTGCAATTCACTTACTCAGTAGGGTTTATTTTGTGGGTATATTGTTAATTCAGCTTTTGGACAGCTCCCACCCTGTGATCCCGCAAAACAGCCACGTGAGGGCGCCTCTACACCGCAGCCAATTTAATGACGCAGATCTGAAGCCTGGCCCGTGGGCTGGGCTCCAGTTGGAAATGCCGAAAACAGATTCCAAAACTGGAATTCCCAGGCTTTGCAAAAATATTCCCCACTCGGCTTCCCGATGTGTCCCCCTTCCTCGCTGCAGCCTGTAACAGCCTCCCAATTACGTCCCTTTATTGCCAACAATCTAATTCCATTGCAGATCGGCAGCCGGGCTTGTCGGGGTGGGGCTCCAGGCAGAAGCGCTATTATTTGTGTCCACAATCAAAAATTTCCCCGCTTCACAACAAAACATTGTCTCCCCAAATTGATCCGCAAAGGTGTCCCGTCCCATCAACCCCCCAACAGCCCACCCAGGACTCACGAACTCCCCAGCACTGCAGAGCCACCAAAAAGCAGAGCCACCATGCCGATACTGTGGCTCCACCCACCCCCAAAGAGGGAGCAACCTGTGTGGAGGTCCCACCTCTGGGCAACAGAACCCAAATTATATCTTATAGACCAATCCTCTCCATTACCTTTCCACCAAATCGATGTCCAGATACTTCCTGCCCTGCAAAAATCCCCAAAAAGCCCGGCCTCAGAGAACCTCCAACGGCACCCAGCTGCCTCTTCCCAGGAGAGACCGCAAGGCAAGTTCACTCAGCCACCATCTTGATCTCTCTCCCCATCTGGCCTACTCTTAATGAAGATGAAGAGGGACCTGTTTCATTCACGGGCAGGTGAGGGGGGCAGATGTAAGGCCATAGGCCGTGGTTCTTAGATGCAGTGGAGATGGCTGAAATGTTCCAGGAGGAGATGATGAACTGACAAGATGAGAAGTCTCCATCCACATGGGGGTCTCAGAACTGCACCTCGTTACCAATGGTATGTGTCAGAGAGCTATGAGAAGTATTTGGGAGACAGGAAACCACAGTGGGGCCCTCCTGACCCAAAGTAGAAGATTCCACATAAAAGATGAAGGAAAATTCAATGTCCTGTCCTGCAGAGACATGTGGTCCGAGCCATGACACCTCAGGGTGGGGTGTATCTGCAGGCAGAATATGTTGAGTGGACCCTTGGGAGGGGACACCTTTGGTATGGCCTTGGGCAGTCTTTGGGTTGTCCACACCTATGGGCTGTGGCAGCCAGGATCTGCTCAACTAAGCCTCCATGGACATTCCATTCCTGAGCAACATTGCTGAGACCACACAAGGCCCCCCACACATACACACTCAAAGGCCGGGAGAAACACACACCAGTTAGTGATGATGGGCTGTGGGTCAGGGTCAGTGCAGATGATGCCTCCACCTGGAGGGAGCTGCATGTCTTTTGATGCCCTGGGTGAGTCCTTACTTGGGCCTGTGTGTCCTCCCACAGAATGGAAACATGAACATCCAGTGGTGCCACCTTCACAGTGAGTTGGCAGGTTTCATGTGAGGAAATGAATGTGGCTGAGCATTCCATTGACTCCCAGTAGGAAAGCAGGAGAGCCAAAGCGTCTGTGCCACTAGAGTGCATCACTGAGGACTCAGGAATTCTAATAAGGGGCCAGATCTTTGTCCTCATGTCACAGATGTACAAAGAGGTTCAGGGAGTCCAGGTCTCTTGCACAAGGCCCCCAGGACACTGCTGGCATGTTGTGGCAGCAGATTTCCACCTGCCCACTTGGTCCAGGTGTCCAAGACCCCAGGGACAATGGGAAGGGTGAATGGCCTCACTGACCTCAACCTCCACTTTGTCCATGTATCCAAGACCCCAGGGACAATGGGAGGAGTGGAGGGCCTCACAGACATCAACCTGCTCAATCCTGGCAGGAGTGGACTCTCAAATTTTCCACCTTGGACACAAACCTCAAAAGAGGCCAGAAGAAGTAGCAACAGCAGGAGAGGCTGAGTATGGCTAATGCTGCGGCCAAAGTAGGGTAGCCTCCAAGTCACAATGGGGCCCTCCTCAAACCCATTCATTCTGGGCCTCTGAAGCTTCCCTTCAAACTCCCCTCCCCTGGAAGCTTTAGGGCCTTGAGTCCTGGGAATCCTCGAGGACTAGTGGCAGCAAGAGCCTGGAAGAGATGATTCAGGGTGAATTGGGTAGGGTGGGAGGTAATCTTGTGATTGAAGAAAAGCTGGTGCTGTGCAATGACTGCAAGGGAGTTTAGGGGAATTGGAGGCTGGGAGGTTTACAGAGGGGTGACACCTGAGTGCCCAAGTGTGTCCCAGGGTGAGGCTGGGTGGTCTTAGGAGTCTGAGATGGTGGGGTATTCAGGGCAGGTTCTCGGGGACACCTGAGTACCTGTGCTCAACCCCACCCACCCAAGCTGGGGACGTTCCTCACTCAAATATTTTTTAAGATTTATTTTATTTATTTCTCTTCCCTTCCCCTCCCCCCATTGCCTGCTTTATGTGTCCATTCACTGTATGTTCTTCTGCATCCACTTGCATTATCAGGTGGCACTGAGAATCTACATCTCTTTTTTGTTACATCATCTTGCTGCATCAGCTCTCAGTGTGTTGGTGCCACTGCTGGGCAAGTTGCACTTTTTTTCATGTGGGACCACTCTCCTTGTGAGGAGCACACCTTGCATGACATGGCACTCCTTACATGCAGCAGCACTGTGCATGGGCCAGGTTACCACACAGGTCAGGAGGCCCTGGGGATCGAAACCTAGACCCTCCATATGGTAGACTGATGCTCTATCAGTTGAGTGATGTCCAGTTCCCCTCACTCAGTTTTGGAAGGTGGACTCTACCATGCAGGAGTTTCTGGATGTAAATGAGCCAGGGGCCATGACAGCATGGGAAAGGGACCCTGAGGTTTGGGAGGGGAGGCCGCCCCAAATCCTGAGCACTCAGCAGTGGGCACACTGTGTCTACCAAGAGCCTCCCAACTGCTCTGGGAACTGGGGTGTCATGGCCTTCTCACAGAAGGGTAAGTGCAGGGTGGTCCACGGGACATCTCTCCACCATTGTCAGAGGCTGGGCTGGATGGGCTATGGGGTTCCACCAGCATTCACCACTTCTTGCACCCATAAGCCTGCCTGGGTCCATCCCTGGTCTCAGCCTTCTGTGCTTGTTGAACTCTCACTCGTGTTGCATGACATGGGTTCAGGGATAATGGGCATGGCAATGGCTGTGATTGAGGCACACTCTCTGGCTTCCAGGGGATGATGATCAATTTTGACAAAAGGAAGGTGGTGAGCAGGTATGGTCAACCATTCAGGGGTAGGACTGGGAGGTGGGGGATGGAAAACAGATCCTCCTGGCAGGGAAACTGGGGCTGCACCCAGTTTCCTCTCAGACTAATGTGGAGAGTTCAAGGAGAAAAGGCAGAGTCAAACCCTTGCCTCTGGAGGATAGGTGATACTGTGGTCACCTTACTGAAGCTGTGTGAACTCAGCCCAGAGGGCAGTGGAGGTGTGGGGGGCCCAAAGGGACAAAATCATCCCCTGGCCGCAGCCCAGCCATCATGGCCACCTGGGCCTCAGCATTTCCTCTTCCTTCCTCTGATCTCATGAAGACCAGATGGTCACTGTGCTCCAGCAGCTGCTATGACTCCCTTGTGCACAATGAGTATTTTGGGGTCTGGTTTGAGGCCATGGAGCAGCTCAGTGAGAATGATAGATGAGACCCAGACTGCATCAGGCGATGGTTGGGTGGGAGCACCCTGATGGCTCCTGGGTCAACATACGCCCACCTGCCTGAAGATGCTTGAGCATCCAGATGCAAACTGCTGTTCATACACTGGGAAGGACCGTGAGCTGTGTCGACCATGTGTCATGAAGCTTCCACCTCTCTTATGAGCAGGAGCCACCATCACAAGCCTGTGACTTGTTTGGCTTCAAGGCCAAACACTGCCTGGAAGGCATTAAGCCTTGGAGAAAAAAGTTAGTTCCCCATCCAGGAAGCAAGGGCAAGCTGGCTGGGGCTCAGCGAAGCTTCAGGGCAAGCATGGGCTTGGGGAGACTGGCAGTGTAGTGCTAGGATCCCAGCTCCACTCACAACCAGCCCTATGACTAGGAGAGTTACCCCATCCTTTGACCTGTCTCCTCCTCCATGAAACTGGGTGATGCTTCCTGGACCTAAGGCAGTCAGGGCCCATTGGCTCCTATGATGGACCAAACACTTAGCAGAGTGCAGTGTTAGCAGGGCAGAGGTTTGGATGCGTCCCAGGGGAGGCCCCTAAGGTAAGCCAACCCACCATCCAGCTGCCAAGCCCCCAATGCTGTGTCCAGTGGTATCACCACCTCCCACTCCAGTGTCCTGCTCCAGTGTGGCCCTCACCTCAGCAGCTGTAATGCAGTGGAATCAGCTTACATGCATGTGGCTGGCTCCTCAAGTTTTAGCTGGAAGTCCACCAGAACCATGTCCCAGGGCCCCAAGATGGTTACGAAATGAAGCTGACTGCCCATCTCTGTTCCCTGTCGCCCCTTGCCTTCCCCAGCCACATCATGTGACTGCTAGACCCTCTCTGTGTCCAAAAAGGGTCAAGGATTTGACACTTACAGACCATCTAGAGCCAGGCAGATCTCCTGGAGCAGCCCAAGGTGCCCTGAGGCTCCAGGCCTTCACATGATCTTCTTTTTCCCACAGTTGGGGCAGTGGACCTCTGCATCATCACAGGGTTCTTCCACTGTCACATCACCATCAGGGGAAATGTCTTCTTCCTTCCCCATTAAGCCAGGGCCACTGGACCAGTCACAAGTGCTGTAAGGTGAGGCTGAACCTCAAAGGGCACTTGGAAGACTGCTGCTTCATCTGGGGCAAAGTAGCCAAGGCAGCAACCACAAGGTAAAGAGCATCCTGGTGAGCTGGGCATGCAGCCGACCTGGGAGCTCTCTGTAGTTCAGGCAGTACACACCAGAATAATGCCATGGTCCCTCCCTGCCATGCTGAAGCAGTCATCCCAGTGGGTTTGCAAGGTCAGACAACCATGGTCAGAGACAGGAAGAGCATGTGCTTGATGAGTGTCAGAGTTCAGGATGGTGGCAATAGCCAGGACTGAGGAGGCATGAGCTTGGCAGGCCAAGGGGAGGCCAGGAGGCCAGGGCTGAAGCAGCAGGGGTAAGGGGAAGAGTTGAGGTCAGAGAGATATTGGGGGCTGGGTCCCATCTATAGCTTCTGGATGGAGCTTGACTTTCTTAGGTGGAAGATGGAGCCCCTGGAGGGTCAGAGCAGAGTTAAGACAGAAGACTTTTGGCCTCAAATGGACATTGAGTCAATGTGTGGAGACACTGGCCAGTGAGGGGCTGCTGCCATGACCCAGAGGGGAGGATGGGGCCTGCCCCAGGATGCTAGCCATGAAAGGATAAGTAGGACTCAGATCCTGGGTGGATGTGCAGTTGGAGCCCTCCTGTCCCAAAGTACAGAGGCTGCAGAGCTACCAACATGCACAACTGTCTGTGCTGCAATTCTCTTGAGGCCAGGATCTGGGGTACTTGTACTAAGCTGTCACTGATTGACACTTGACTTGAGCCCTGCCCACACTTGTGCCTTCATGATCAAGGATGTTGTGGTTTAGACCTTGCTGACTACAGCTGTATCCTGAAGTCCAGGGTATCCTACAGGGCCATAGGATATCATCCAGCCTCCTCTAGGATATCTGGGATTGGACTGGATGTTTTTGGCTGTACCTGGGTATTCATTGTTATCTGGAGGTGTCCTGGAGGGGCAGGGGCAGGGCAAGGGCTCTCCCTAAGAGCAAACCATCTCCTACAATTGGGAGGAAGGAGGGAAAGAGAGATGCCTGGAAGTTAGTCCACAGTCCCCCCCCCTCTGCTGCATTGTCACCCATTGTCCCCGGGGCTCTGGGGGACCATAATAGTTGTCCAGGCTCAGGACCCAGGTGGTAGGGTTCAGAGTGCAGGGCAGGAGATTGGACCTTACTTGAAACACCCTCAAGACAGAGGTGCAAGTTCTTGTAGGAAATGGGGTTAGGAATGATTGGAAAAGTCCCCTCATTTCATGGAGTCTCCCCAGGGGAGCAAGAGAAGACAGGGAGGCCCCCGTAGATGTAGCCCTGAACAAAGGGGGCTCCACGTAGTCTCTGGTGGCTGCGCTGTTGGGAGCTGGTCCCAGGACCCATGCCCTGAGGCCTGTCCATTTCCTTTTTCCTCTTTCTCTTTTTTCATTTTTTATTATCTTTTCTTTAAAAGATAAATAGAGGAGGAGAGGGGGCAAGATGGCGGCTGAGTGAACATCCCTGTTAGAGTCTTCTGCAGGGAATCGGCTGGGCGGTGTTGGAGACTCTTTGGGACCGGATTGTTTCGGGATTTTTGCTGGTCCGGAGGTGTCTGGACATCGATTTGGAGGGAAGGTAACAGAGAGGATTCGTCTGTGAAATATACACGGAGATCCCAGCTACCTGTAGAGGATTCCCTTCTTGGGTAGGCGGAGACGAGGCATCTAGCCCCGCTCGGTGGGGCTGGGCCAGGCCGGGCCGCGCTGCGCCGGCGGTGAGCGGGGCCGGGCGGGGCCGAGCCAGCCGAGCCGGGCCGCGGTAGCGTTTGGAGGCGGGCGGGGCCGGTGCAGGCCCCGGCTGCGGGCCGCGGTAGCGCTTGGAGCCGGGCGGGGCCGGTGCAGGCCCCGGCTGCGGGCCGCGGTAGCGGTTGGAGCCGGGCGGGGCCGGTGCAGGCCCCGGCTGCGGGCCGTGGTAGCGCTTGGAGCCGGGCGGGGCCGGTGCAGGCCCCGGCTGCGGGCCACGGTAGCGCTTGGAGCCGGGCGGGGCGGGTGCAGGCCCCGGCTGCGGGCCGCGGTAGCGCTTGGAGCCGGGCGGGGCCGGTGCAGGCCCCGGCTGCGGGCCACGGTAGCGTTTGGAGCCGGGCGGGCCCGGGTCAGGCCGCGGCGGGTACGGAGCCGGGCAGGGCCGGTCCAGGCCGCGGTGGCGGGAGGTGGACGCCGGAGCTGGCTGGGGCCGCTGTAGCGAGCGGAGCTGGGCGGAGCCAGGCCAGGCCAAGGCGGCGTAAGGAGCCGGGCAGAGCCGGTCCAAGCCTCCGCGGCGGGCGGAGCCGGGCCTGCGGAGGGGTTTCTGGGTTTTTTGTTTGTTTGTTTGTTTGTTTGTTTGTTGTTTTTTTGTTTTTTTTTTTAATTTTACTTAATTTTTTTTTTTTTTTTTTTTTTTTTTTTTAGCATCTGCAGTACTGGGGAGTTCGTGGGCCTGGGCGGCCTATTGGGGGTTTGTGGGAAGGGAGGTGCTTGCAGACCCATTTGGGCAGACAGACGGGGGGGTTTTTAGGGCAAAGCGGGGGGAAGTTGTTGTTTTAGATAGTGTTGCAATTGTGACACGTGTGTACCTGTATCTCTCTTCTCCCTATCCGTTCCCCATCGTTTGCCCATCCTCTTTTTCTTTCTTCCTTTCTTCTTGCCTTTCTTTTTTCTTTATTATAATTAGTTTGTTTTTTTTTTTTTTTTCGGTTTTCTCTTTCCCTCTTGTCCCTCACCTTCCACTTATTTTTACTTTAATTCAAGTATACAATAGGTGCTACAGGGAACACCTCACATTTGCTGGGTTTTCCCATCCTCCACTGCCTCATTTCTGTGTGAACTGATTTAGGCTACCTACACTATCCCCCTTCCCCTGCATCTTGATATCCACTATCATCTACTGTCTCTCCTATATTCCACCCCCCACCTCCCGTTCTTCAATCCACAAAGTGTCTAACTCTTAATTTCTAATACCTTTGTTCTGTTTTCTGTCTATTATCCACTCTTGAAACTATTACCTTTCTTTTCTTTTTCCCTCTCTCATGAAAACAATAGCTGTGTAGTTCATACCATATTCCTCCCAAATTCAGTCATCAACTTCATAAAAGGTACTCTACCTACAGCTATAACTCTATACAATCTACATGAATCTAACCTCCATCCTTCCAGATCTCATATTCCTGCTTTATTAATGTACATCACCAATACAACTTTACACTTTTCCCTTGTTTTCCCTTGCTTACACAATTGCCTTTCCCCAACACTAATACTTTCCTCTAAAGTGAACTTAACCAACAACAAGTAACTAGAATAAGAAGAAAAAAGTGACAAAGAGAAGATATAACACCTGTGCAAAAATAACAACTAATTAACCTCCAAGAGCAGACAAAGAAGCTAAGGAACTGATTAAATTCGTCAAAATAAAGAGATGACCAGAAAGCAACAAAAATCTACGAACCAAACCAATAATCAGGAAACATGGCTGAATCCAATCAACAAACCAATAATCACGAAGGGGAGCAAACTTGGCACAAGCAATGAAAGATCTCAGAACATTTATCACCGACAAATTTGATGCAGTAATGAAAGAGGTTAACAACATGAAGACATCACTTGGAGGGGAAATTGCAGACATACGCAAAAACATAACAGATATGATGGGAATGAACACCACAGTTCAAGAAATCAAAAATACACTTGCAGCAAATATCAGCAGACTAGAAGAGACAGAGCAGAGAATAAGTGATGTGGAAGACAGTACATCAGAAATCAAACAGATAGTAGAAGGGGTCAATAAGAAGATAGAAAAAATCCAATTAGGATTTAGGGACCTGAATGACAATGCAAAACGCTCAAACATACGTATTATAGGCATTCCAGAAGGTGAAGAGAAGGGAAAGGGGTCAGAAAGAGTGTTGCAGGAAATAATGGCTGAAAACTTCCCAAATCTACTGAAAGAGACAGATGTACATATCCAAGAAGCACAGCGCACTCCACAAGTCATAAACCCCAACAGGCCACCCCAAGACATATACTTGTCAAATTATCCAATGCTCAAGACAAAGAGAAAATCCTAAAAGCAGCAAGAGAAAAGAAAACCATCACATACAAGGAAGCTCAATTAGATTAAGTGCTGATTTCTCTTCTGAAACCATGGAGGCAAGAAGACAGTGGTATGATATAGTCAAGGTACTAAAGGAAAAAAATTTCCAACCAAGAATACTCTATCCAGCTAAACTAGCATTCAAACATGACGGAGAGTTCAAATATTCGCAGACAAACAGAAACTGAAAGAGTATACCAACAAGAAACCTCCCCTTCAAGAAATTCTAAAGGGAGTTCTGCAGGAAGAAAGGAAAAAACAGGAAAGGCAAAGTTGGAGGAGAGTATAAGACCAACAACAACAACAAAAAAGACAAAAAAAAATATACAAACAAAATATGACAAACACAAATCCAATCAAAATATGGCTAACACAAATAATTCCTTGATAGTAATAACACTGAATGTCAATGGATTAAACTCACCTATCAAAAGATTCAGACTGGGACACTGGATAAGGAAATATGACCCATCCATATGCTGTCTACAAGAGACACATCTTAGACCCAGAGACGCATGGAGATTGAAAGTGAAAGGCTGGAAAACAATCATTCAAGCTAACAATAACCAAAAAAAGGCAGGAGTAGCTATATTAATATCAGACAAAATAGACTTTAAATGTGAAACAATTGTGAGAGACAAAGAAGGATACTACATTTTAGTCAAAGGGAAAATCTGTCAAGAAGATCGAACAATCATAAATATCTATGCCCCTAACAAGGGTGCCTCTAAATACGTCAGGCAAACGCTGGAAAAACTAAGTGAAAGAATAGATACATCTACAATTATAGTGGGGGATTTTAATACACCACTATCAACTCTGGACAGAACATCTCAAAAGAGAATCACCAAAGAAACAAAACATCTGAATAGTATATTAGAGGAGCTCGATCTAATAGACATATATAGATCGCTACACCCAAACACAGCAGGATATACATTTTTCTCAAGCGCACATAGATCATTCTCCAAGATAGATCATATGCTAGGCCACAAAGAAAGGCTGAACGAATTCAGAAAGATTGAAATCATACAAAACATTATCTCTGACCACAGTGGAGTCAAGCTGGAGATTTGCAAGGGAAAGAAGCCCAGATTTCACACCACGATTTGGAAATTAAACAACACACTCTTAGAAAAACAGTGGGTCAAAGAGGAAATCTCAAAAGAAATCAATGACTACCTTGAAACAAATGATAATGATAACACAACATACCAAAATTTATGGGATGCAGCAAAAGCAGTACTGAGAGGGAAGTTTATAGCCATAAATTCATATATCAAAAAAGAAGAAAGAGCAAAAATTGAAGAACTAACTGCACATTTGAAGGAATTAGAAAAACAACAACAAATTAACCCAACAGGAAGAAGAAGGAAGGAAATAACAAAGATAAGAGCAGAACTAAATGAAATAGAAAATAAGAAAGCACTTGAACAGATAAACAAGACCAAGAGCTGGTTTTTTGAGAAGATTAACAAAATTGACAAACCTTTAGCAACACTAACAAAGAAAAAAAGAGAGAAGATGCAAATACACAAAATAAGAAATGAGAAAGGCAATATCACCACTGACCCCACAGAAATAAAGACTATCATAAGAGGATATTTTGAAAAACTATATTCCAACAAAAATGACAATCTAGAGGAAATGGACAAATTCCTAGAAACACATAAACAGCCCATATTGACAAAAGAAGAAATTGATGATCTTAACAAACCAATCACAAGCAGAGAGATAGAATCAGTTATTAAAAATCTCCCAACTAAGAAGAGCCCAGGGCCAGATGGCTTCACAGGTGAATTCTATAAAACATTCCGGAAAGAACTGACACCAATCCTGCTGAAACTATTCCAAACCATCGAAACAGAAAGAACATTACCCAACTCCTTCTATGATGCCAACATTACCCTAGTACCAAAGCCAAACAAAGACATCACAAGAAAGGAAAATTACAGACCAATTTCTCTAATGAACCTAGACGCAAAAATACTTAACAAAATACTTGCTAATCATATTCAACAACACATTAAACGAATTATACACCACGACCAAGTGGGATTCATCCCAGGTATGCAAGGATGGTTCAACATAAGAAAATCAATCAACGTAATACACCATATAAACAGATTGAAGGAAAAAAATCACATGATTATATCTATTGATGCAGAAAAAGCATTTGACAAAATACAGCACCCTTTCTTGATAAAAACACTCCAAATGATTGGAATACAAGGAAATTTTTTGAACATGATAAAGAGTATATATGAAAAACCTAAAGCCAATATTGTTTACAATGGAGAAATCCTAGACTCCTTCCCTCTAAACTCAGGAACAAGACAAGGATGCCCACTGTCGCCGCTCCTATTTAACATTGTCTTAGAAGTACTTGCTCGAGCACTGAGGCAAGAACCAGAAATAAAAGGCATTCAAATTGGAAAGGAAGAAGTCAAAATTTCATTATTTGCAGATGACATGATCCTATACATAGAAAACCCTGAGAGATCTACAACGAAGATTCTAGAACTCATAAATGAGTTTAGTAAAGTCGCAGGTTATAAGATCAATGCGCAAAAATCAGTAGCATTTCTGTACACCAATAATGAGCAAGATCAGGAGGAAATCAAGAAACAAATACCATTCACAATAGTAAATAAAAAAATCAAATACTTAGGAATAAATTTAACTAAAGAGGTAAAGAACTTATACACCGAGAACTATACAAGATTGTTCAAGGAAATCAAAGAAGACCTAAATAAATGGAAGACTATTCCTTGTTCATGGATAGGAAGACTGAACATTATTAAGATGTCTATCCTACCAAAATTGATCTACACATTCAATGCAATCCCAATAAAAATCAATGCAGCCTTCTTTAAGGAACTAGAAAAACTAACTATGAAATTTATTTGGAAAGGAAAGAGACCCCGAATAGCCAAAGACATACTGAAAAAGAAAAACGAAATTGGAGGAATCACACTACCTGACTTCAAAACATACTATAAAGCTACGGTGGTGAAAACAGCATGGTATTGGCATAAGGAGAGACATATAGACCAATGGAATCGAATTGAAAGCTCTGATATAGAACCTCACATATACAACCACATAATATTCGATAAAGCCACCAAGCCCTCTCAACTGGGAGAGAGTGGCCTTTTAAACAAATGGTGTCTGGAGAACTGGATAGCCATATGTAGAAGAATGAAAGAGGATTACCATCTCACACCTTATACAAAGATCAACTCAAGATGGATCAAAGACCTAAATATAAGAGCCAAGACCATAAAAACCTTAGAAAGCAGTGTAGGGAAACATCTACAGGACCTTGTAATAGGTAATGGATTTATGAATATCTCACCAAAAGCACGAGCAGCAAAAGAACTAATAGATAGGACTTCCTCAAAATTAAAGCCTTCTGCACCTCAAAGGAGTTTGTCAAGAAAGTAAAAAGGGAGCCCACACAGTGGGAGAAAATATTTGGCAATCATATATCTGATAAGAAACTTATAACTTGCATATATAAAGAACTCCTACATCTTGAAAATAAAAAGATAAACAATCCATTTAAAAAATGGGAAAAAGACTTAAACAGACACTTCTCCGAAGAAGAAATACAAATGGCAAGAAAGCACATGAAAAAATGTTCCAAATCTCTAGCTATCAGGGAAATGCAAATCAAAACCACAATGAGATACCATCTTACACCCATAAGATTGGCAGCTATGAAAAAAACAGAAGAATACAAGTGCTGGAGAGGATGTGAAGGAAGGGGAACACTCATCCACTGCTGGTGGGAATGCAGAAGGATCCAACCATTCTGGAGAACAGTATGGCGGTTTCTCAAAAAACTAGCCATAGATTTGCCATATGACCCAGCAATACCACTGCTGGGAATATACCCAGCAGAACTGAAAACAAGAACACAAACCAATATATGTACACCAATGTTCATAGCAGCATTGTTCACTATTGCCAAAAGTTGGAATCAACCCAAATGCCCATCAACAGACGAGTGGATCAATAAAATGTGGTATATACACACAATGGAATACTACTCGGCTGTAAGAACAAACACACTACAAACACATGTGATAACATGGATGAATCTTGAGAACCTTATGTTGAGTGAAGCAACCCAGACATTGAAGGACAAATACTACATGACCTCAATGATATGAAATAAACAAGCTGCCCTAGATAGCAAGAGACTGAACGATAGGCTTACAGGAAATCGGAGGGTGGAGGAAGGATATGAGCCGATGTCTGCAGGGGTGGAATTTAAGACGAGATGGTGGTAAGTATGAACACAAAGAAGAGATAAAAGGGGGGCAAGGGGTTGCCTTTGCTTGGGGCTTTGCGGGTTTGAGGGTGGCTGGGGAGGGACGGGTGGGTAACGTTGCCCAAAAGTGGGGGGAGGGAGGGGTAGCATACGAACCAGGAGAGGGTCAGGTGTTGGTGGAGAATAAAATGCCGAGAAAATCATATCAAAATATAATAAAGAGGGTTACCTGTTTAGAATGCTCGGAGGGGAGGGTCTGATGCAGGACGGGCTCCTGGGGAATGTCTAAATGCTCATTCTGCCAGAGTGGGTGACACCATGGGGTAGAAACCCAAGTAGTGAGAGTGGGGGTGGACCCACATCCTGGGGAGGACTAATGCCATCCAATAGAGGGAACTGTATCCCTCGAGAGAAAGGGTGGCTCCCAGGGCATTGGGGCAGTTGAGCAAGTTAGGTCCTGAACACTATTCCATCTATCTCTGGAAGTGGCTCCTCAGGAAACGGAGGTTGGCTATCACTGAGGGCACCAAGGTGGAAGGGAAAATGGACGTTAAATGTGTGGAACCAAAGTAAATGGGGGGTAAGAGAGGAGTTTCTTGAGAGTACACAAGGATGGATATAAAACATGTAATATTACACCATAACATATAGGAGATGACAGACTGATAATGTAAACCATAATGTAAAACATAGGATAACTAAAAATGTAAAGAACTGTGTATCCTAAAGTATGCACCATAATGTAAACACAGATGTCACCTTGTTAGAAAGCTAATGTCTCAGACTCTGTACATCACTTTAAGTAAATATGATATGAATAGGGCGTAAGAGTATCACTGTGGAAGGGAAAAGGTTTTCTGGTGGATGTGTGGGAGTGCTGTATATCATATATATACATTGCTGTGGTCTAGGACTCCTGTGAAGAAAAGCTGAATAATTAGGGGGGGGGGGGAAAAAAAAAAGAAAAAAATAGGATGTGGAATTTTTTTAAGTCAACATTCTTTATCTAAGTTCTTTATCTAACTTTATCCAAGTTCTTTATCTATCCTTTAAACTCATCGCTATATGCCATTCCCTAGTAAGGGACCATGACATTATATTGGGCTTCAAATTTCGGGGAGTTCTGGATCACAGAGTGTTTCAACAATGGCAATGGAGGGATACTGGTATGGGATACCAATGACAGGTGATATATAGCTGACAGAACATATGTCCAGGGTGCATGGTAATGATTGGATATACTCATAGTGGCAACAATTAAAAACCCAGCAGGGGGGGTACTGGGTTCCTGGCCAGTGGTGCTCTGTCGTGGTCCCTAGGGGAGCAGCAACAGTCTCCCAGGTACAGTGGTGGGGACCGGGAGGGAGTGAGGGTTCAACAGTGAGCCCCTGATACTAATGACTATGCTTGTGAGCTGATAAACCCAAAATAATAACAAGGCCTAGAGCAACTTTGTGCCTGGGAATTTCCTTCTGTCAGCCTTCATGTTACTCAAATGTGGCCAGTCTCGAAGCCAAACTCAGCATGTAAATGCAATGCCTTCCCCCCAGCGTGGGACATGACACCCGGGGATGAGCCTCCCTGGCAACGAGGGACCACTATCAACTACCAACTGATGATGCAACTGGAAAATGACCTTATATGGAAGGTTCAATGCGGATCAGCAGAATATCCATGTCTACATAAAATACCATGACTTTAAAATGCTGTTTGACCTAAAGTAAGGGGGAAATGGAAAGGAGAAATGAGTTTATATGGCTACGAGTTTCTAAAAAAGAGTCTGGAGGCTGGCAGAAGGTTTGCCCTCATGCACAACTGAGCAGAGTCAGAGAGACAGATAAAGCAGATACAACCCCCAGATATTGGTTCCTTTGAGGGCTAAAGAGACCCATGGGAGTTATGGTCATGGCCGATGGGGTTAACTACCAGGGCAGATGGCCCCTCTTTGGAAATGGTGTTTATGTGTGATGAATCTGGACTCAGATGGGATCTCCCTTCATAAGACTTTCATGCTAATGTGCTGGAGGTGCAGTTAATGTTGGGGTTTAAGATATATTTAGGGGATTTGAATCTCTGGACTGACAATGTGATAGCCAGATCCTGAGCCTCAACAGACTCCAGCACCTACAATCTGATTTATTGGACTTACCACACTCAGCTAAGATGGAGGTGAAGAAGGACAACCACCACACCATGGAGCCTAGAGTGATTACAACTGAAAATGGGAGGATTGCATCCAGCATCCAGGTGGAATCTGAGCCTCCTCTTGACATAAAGGTGCAATGGACACAACCAATCCAGTGTCCACATAGAAGAGGTGGCATTGGATTGGGAAAAGTGGACATAATGGACAAAGGGTATGGGGAAAGGCAGGAAGAGATGAGAGGTGGAGGCGTCTTCGGGACATGGAGCTGCCCTGGATGGTGCTTCAGAGGTAATCACCGGACATTGTAAATCCTCACAGGGCCTACATGATGGAATAGAGGAGAGTATGGGCCATGATGTGAACCAATGTATATGAGGTGCAGAGGTGCCCAAAGATGTACTTACCAAATCCAATGGATGTGTCATGATGATGGGAACGAGTGTTGTTAGGGGGGGGGAGAGGGGGGGTGGGGGGGTGGGGTTGAATGGGACCTCACATATATATTTTTAATGTAATATTATTACAAAGTCAATAAAAAAAAAATTTAAAAAAAAAAAAAAGTAGGTTTGGGGAAACCCCCAACACAAAGTTGCTCTTATCATGTAGCTCTTCCATGTATTTCCTTCATTTGTATCCAGGAGTGAAAACAAAACCAAAGCCATATCTCTAATGTCAAAATCATGACATCTGTAACAGGTTGGGCATGGGAAAGTATAAATCATTTGAAGCTATGGATTCACATACCTACTTGGAATACTACATTTTGTAGGTGTATTGGCCTATTGGTACACAACTGGGAAAAGAAATACTAGCCATAGTGTCCTTTCATGTTCATAGATACTTTGGATCAATGAATTTATAGGTATGCTTTCTATTAGAGTAGGTAGATATGTTTCCTAGGAAATTTTCATGAAGAAATTTAGGAATTATTTAGTTCTTCACCTTTAAATTATATATAACATATATTAAATTGGTGATTATGCTATGGTGTAGTTTTGTTATATTTTGTTTCAGATGTATAAATTTGTGATTTTAAGCAAAATTATGTCACTCCATGTTTTCATAAATTAATATATATATATATGGTTCTTTGGGATTTCAAAATACTGAAATTGGCTATCCATTATCCAACAATTGAACTTCTATAATAAAACTATGGAAAATCTGATTAACAAAAAAAAAATAAAATAAAAGATAAATAGATCTAAGAGGTTCCCAGATACCCCAATCCCCACCTACCTACCAACCCCACCCCCTCTCCTCCAACATCAACATCCCCTTTCCTCAATGAGGCACATTCTTTGCATTTGGGGAATACACCCTGGAGCATTGCCGGACCCCATGGACCATAGTTTCCATTGCAGTTCACACTGTCTCCCAGTCCATCCAGTGGCTTATGGCAGGATAAACAATGTCCTGCATCTGTCCCTGCAATATCATTCAAGTCAACTCCAAGTCCTGAAAATGCCCATATCACACCTCTTCTTCTCTCTTTGGGGCCTCAGCAATTCCCTGTCCCCTGCACTACAGGAATTGTGTGTATGGAACAATTCTTATCCAGCAGGGCCACCTAGCGGTGTAATTTTGCTCTTCCTTTTCGCACCGTAGTTTTAAAATATTTTTCATTTAATTGTACTTTTCTTAAAGATACAGTCTACATATAATACCAGGAGTTAAAAATGCTTTTTGACCTGAATCAAGGGGGAAATGGAAAGGACAAATGAGTTTATATGGCTATGAGTCTTCAAAAAGAACCGGGAGGTTATCAGAGGGGTTGCACCTATGCACACCTCAGTAGAGTCCTAGAGACAGATAAAGTAGATACAATCCTGGGTATTGGTTCTTCTGAGGGCTCCAGAGGCCCACAGGTTCTATGGTCATGGCAGATGGAGTTCAGTGCCATGTAAGTTGGCCCTTCTTTGGAGTTTGTGTTTCTGTGTGATGGAGCTGGACTCAGATGTGATCTTTGTTCACAAGCTTCTCCTGTTACTTTTACCAGAACTGTAGTTGGTGCTGGTATTTAATATACACCCAGGGGATATGAATCTCTGGACTGACCATATGATAACCAGGCCCTGAGCCTCAACAATCTTCAGCTCCTACCTCTGATTTATTGGACTTACCCCACTCAGCTAACATGGAGTTGAAGAAGGTCAACCACCACACCATGGATCGAAGAGTGCCTACAACTGAAAGAAGGAGGATTGCACCAGCATCCATGTGGAATATAAGTCCCCTCTTGATATAAATGTGGAGTGGACACAACCATTCCAAGGTCCACAGGATGGAGGAATAGAGTATGGATTAGAGTGGACTTACTGATATTCTATTCATGAACTATAATGATTAGTATTGAAGAAAATGTGGCATTGGTGTGGAGAAAGTGGCCATGGTGACTGCTGGATATGGGGAATGGGAGGAAGAGATGAGATGTGGAGGTGCATTGGGGACTTGGAGTTGTCCTGGGTGATGCTGCAGGGACAGTTACTGGACATTGTATGTCTTCCCATGGCCCACTGGGTGGAACGTGGGAGAGTGTGGGCTATGATGTGGGCTATGATGAGGTGCAATGGTGCTCAGAGATGTATTCACCAAATTCAATGAATGTCTCATGATGATGGATGAGATTGTTGCTATTGGGGGAGGAGTGGAGTGAGGGTGTTTGGGGGTATATGGGGACCTCATATTTTTTGAATGTAATATTAAAAAATAAAGACCAAAAAAAAAGGGAAAAAAAAGGATACATAGATAACAAAAAATGTTACTTTGAAAAGTATACAGGAGACCGAGCTGGACGCTGGTGAGGGGCTGGAAGAACCCCCAACAACAGGTGGATTCGCAGTCCACGGGGCATCCTTGCACTCTCGGCACTTGGTATCCTCGGCTCGCTGCACTCCTCTTGGGCCCGGCTTTCCCACACTTGAGGCCCAGCCCGCTCCTCGGCTTGCTGGAAATCTTCCCAGGAAGAAGTGGGACATGGACACAGCCAGTCTCCATAGGGGAATCCTGTCAGGATCTTGGGAACAGCACAGATTGTGGTTTAATATTTCACAGAAAGAGAGGTTGCTGAGGAAGAATTACACAGATTCTCATATGACAGGAGGGCAGTGCAAGATGGTGGTTGAGTGAGTGCACCTGATAGTCTCTCCTGCAAAGAAGCGGCTGATCAGTGTTAGAAATTCTTCAGGACCAGGCTGTTTTGGGATTTTGCAGGGCAGGAGGTGTCTGAACATCAATTGCGTGGGAAGGTAACAGAGAAAATTTGTGTAAAAGATAAAATTGAGGCTCTCTTACACGGAGTTGGGGGCTGCATGCAGGACAGTCAACCCTGGGGTGGGCGGAACCATGGCACCAGCACTGTGGCAGTGATTCCTGGAGGCTCTGTGGTACTGGGGAATTCATAAGCCCTGAGAAGGCTATTAAGGGGCTAACAGGGCAGGAGGTCTTCGCAAACCAATTTGGTAAGACAGACGGGAGTTTTTTGTGAGGCAGGGAATTTTTGATTTCTGACACGAATAATAGCGCTTCCGGCTAGAGCCCCACCCCCAAGGCCGGCTGCTGATCTGCAGTGGCCTTAAATCGCTCCCAGTAAAGAGACATCACCAGGAGGCTATTTTGGGGGATTGCAGTGTGGGAGGTGTCTCGAAGCCGATTAGGGGAATCTTTTGTGAGGCGTGGGATTTTTGGTTTAGGACACTGATACAACACTTCTGGCTAGAGCCCTGCCCCCTTGGCCTGGATGCGGATCTGCAGCATCCTTGAATTGGCTGCAATATAGAGGCGCCCCCAACTGGCTGTTTGAGGGGCTTGCAGGGTGGGAGGTGTCCTAGAGTTGAATTGGTGATACAGCCACAGAAGAGACCCTAGTGAGAGGAGGAATTGCAGATTTCAGACACATAGGTCAGAGTTTGGGGATGTAACCTCTCCCATAAGGGGCACCCAGCTGCGGGGATCCCTGAAGGCTGTGTTACACTGTGGTGCTCCCAGGCTCTCTGTTAACCGGATTTGAGGTTGCCAGGTCTGTGTCCCCTAAACCCTGGTGGCTCACACCCCAGAGACTCACACCTCTTGAGTCTGCAATATCACAGATTTGATCCCTGAATCCACCATGCCCTGAGGCCCATCTGACGTCCTTGATTGTCCTAGCCCTCAACATTTGCTTTTCTTTTTAATTTAAATTTAAATTTTTTATTTTTTATTGTCCTGGTTGCTAATATTGCATTATTTCCTAGTCTTTTCTCCCATTGTATCCCCCAAGGTCTTTTTTTTCATTTATTTAGGGTTTTTTTGTTGTTGCTGTTGTTGGTGTTCTATATCTTCTTTTCTTTTCCTTACTTGTTCCCCTCCCTTTTCTTTACCCACCTCCCCTTTTTCTTTCTTTCTTCTCTCTTTTTTCTCTCTCTCTTTTCTCTTGTCCCTCAGTTTCTTCTTATTTTATTTTATCTTAATTATACAATAGGTGCTGCAGGGAACACCTCCTATTTACTCAGTTTCCTCATCCTCCATTGCCTCATTTCTGTGTGAATTGATTTTGGCTACATACACTATCCCTTTCCCCTACATCTTGATATCCTTCATCATCTACTGTCTCTCCTATATTCCACCTCCCTTTCTTTGATCCACAAAGTGTCTAACTCTTAATTTCTAATACCTTTATTTCGTTTTCTGTCTTTTATCCACTCTTGAAACTATTACCTTTCTTTTCTCTTTCCCTCTCTCATGAAAACACTAGCTTTTTAATTCATACCATATTCCTCCCATATGCAGTTGACTACCTCATTATAGGTACTCTACCTACTGCTATAACTCTACACAACTTACATGAATCTAATATCCATCCTCCCAGATCTCATATTGTTGCTCTGTTAACATTTATCACCAATACTACTTTACACTTTTTCCTTACTTACACAATTGCCTTTCTCTGGCCCTGATACTTTCCTTTAAAGTGAACTCAACTAGCAATAAGAAATTAGAATAAGAAGAACAAAGTGACAAAGAGAAGATATAACACTTATTCAAAGACAACGGCTAATTAATCCCCAAGACTAGACAAAGAAGCTAAGGAACTGATTAAACCCATCAAGATAAAATGCTGACCAGACAGCAATAAAAATTACAAACCAAACCAGTAATCAGGAAAACATGGCTGAATCCAATGAACAAACTAAAAACCAGGAAGGGGAGCAGAACTTCACACAAGTAATTAAAGATCTCAGAACATATATCACCAACAAATTTAATGAAGTAGAGGAAGAGGTTAACAACATGAAGACAACACTTGGAGGGAAAATTGCAGACATATGCAAAAAGATAACAGATATGATGGGAATGAACACCACAGTTCAGAAATCAAAAATACACTCGCAACAAATATCATCAGACTAGAAGAGGCAGAGCAGAGAATTAGTGATGTGGAAGACAGTACATCAGATTTCAAACAGTAGAATTGATCGATAAAAAGATAGAAAAAATCCAGCTAGGACTTAGGGACCTGAATGACAGTGTAAAATGCTCAAACATACGTATTATAGGCATTCCAGAAGGAGAAGAGAAGGGAAAGGGGTCAGAAGGAGTGTTGCAGGAAATAATGCCTGAAAACTTCCCAAATCTACTGAAAGAGACAGATGTACATATCCAAGAAGCACAGTGCACCCCAATCGTCATAAACCCCAAAAGGCCGACCCCAAGACATATACTTGTCAAATTATCCAATGCTCAAAACAAAGAGAAAATTCT
Organism: Dasypus novemcinctus; assembly: GCF_030445035.2. NCBI lineage: Eukaryota > Metazoa > Chordata > Mammalia > Cingulata > Dasypodidae > Dasypus > Dasypus novemcinctus. Next base: position 69,817,800 of record NC_080691.1, read on the forward strand.
AAAAGCAGCAAGAGAAAAGAAAACCATCACATACAAGGGAAGCTCCATAAGATTAAGTGCTGATTTCTAATCTGAAACCATGGAGGCAAGAAGGCAGTGGTACAATATAGTCAAGGTACTAAAAGAAAAAAAATTCCAACCAAGAGTACTCTATCAAGCTAAACTAGCATTCAAAAATGATGGAGAGTTCAAAATATTCACAGATAAACAGAAACTGAAAGAGTATATCAACAAGAAACCTCCCCTTAAGAATTAAGAAATTCTTAAGGGAGTTCTGCAGGAAGAAAGGAAAAAACAGGACAGGCAGAGTTGGAGGAGAGTGTAAGAGCAACAAAAAAGACAAAAAGAGAAGGGAAAAACAAACAAACAAAAAATGACAAACACAAGTCCAATCAAAATATGGCTGACAGAAATAATTCCTTGAAAGTAATAACACCGAATGTCAATGGATTAAACTCACCTATCAAAAGATTCAGACTGGGACATTGGATAAGGAAATATGACCCATCTATATGCTGTCTAAAAGAGACACATCTTAGACCCAGAGACTCATGGAAGTTGAAAGTGAATGGTTGGAAAACAATCTTACAAGCAAACAATAACCAAAAAAAAAAAAAAAAGCAAGAGTAGCTATATTAATATCAGACAAAATAGACTTTAAAAGCGAAAGAATTGTGAGAGACAAAGAAGGATACTACATATTAGTGAAAGGGACATTCTTTCAAAAAGAACAAACAAACATAAATATTTATGCTCCTAACAAGGACACCTCTAAATACGTGAGGCAAACTCTGGAAAAAGTAAGTGAAAGAATAGATGCATCTACAATTATAGTGGGGGATTTTAATACACCACTATCAACTCTGGACAGAACATCTCAAAAGAGAATCACTAAAGAAACAAAACATTTGAACAGTATATTAGAGGAGCTGGATCTAATAGACATATACAGATCATTACACCCAAACACAGCAGGATATACATCTTTCTCCAGTGCATATGGATCATTCTCCAAGATAGACCATATGCTAGGTCACAAAGAAAGGCTTAATGAATTCAGAAAGACTGAAATTATACAAAATAATATCTCTGACCACAATGGAGTGAAGCTGGAAATTTGCAAGGGCCAGAGACCCAGATTTCACACCAAGATTTGGAAATTAAACAGCACACTCTTAGAAAAACAGTGGGTCAAAGAGAAAATCGCAAAATAAATGAATGACTATAGTGAAACAAATGAGAATGATAACACAACATACCAAAATTTATGGGATGCAGCAAAAGCAGTACTGAGAGGGAAATTTATAGCCATAAATTCACATATCAACAAAAAAGAAAGAGCAAAAATTGAAGAACTAATTGCACATTTGGAGGAATTAGGAAAAAAAACAACAAAGTAATCCCACAGGAAGAAGAAGGAAGGAAATAACAAAGATAAGAGCAGAACTAAATGAAATAGAAAATAAGAAAGCACTTGAAAAGAATAACAAGACCAAGAGCAGGTTTTTTGAGAAGATCAATAAAATTGACAAACCCTTAGTGAGACTAACAAAGAAAAAAAGAGAGAAGATGCAAATACACAAAATAAGAAATGAGAAAGGCGAGATCACCACTGACCCCACAGAAATAAAGACTATCATAAAAGGATACTTTGAAAAACTATATTCCAACAAAAATGACAATTTAGAGGAAATGGACAAATTCCTAGAAACACATAAGCAGCCTATATTGATGAAAGAAGAAATTGATGATCTCAACAAACCAATCACAAGTAAAGAGATAGAATCAGTCATTAAAAACCTCGAACTAAGAAGAGCCCAGGGCCAGACAGCTTCACAGGTGAATTCTACAAAACATTCTGGAAAGAACTAACACCAATCCTGCTGAAACTCTTCCAAAAAATCGAAACAGAAGGAACATTGCCTAACTCCTTCTATGATGCCAACATTACCCTAGTACCAAAGCCAAACAAAGACACCACAAGAAAGGAAAATTACAGACCAATTTCTCTAATGAACCTAGACACAAAAATACTTAACAAAATACTTGCTAATCGTATTCAACAGCACATTAAATGAATTATACACCACAACCAAGTGGGATTCCTTCCAGGTATGCAAGGATGGTTCAACATAAGAAAATCAATCAATGTAATACACCATATAAACAGATTGAAGGAAAAAAATCACATGATTATATCTATATATGCAGAAAAATCATTTGACAAAATACAGCACCCTTTCTTGATAAAAACACTCCAAAAGATCGGAATACAAGGATATTTTTTGAACATGATAAAGAATATATATGAAAAACCTACAGCCAACATTGTTTACAATGGAGAAATCCTAAAATCCTTCCCTCTAAAGTCAGGAACAAGACAAGGATGCCCACTGTCTCCCCTTCTATTTAACATTGCCTTGGAAGTACTTACTCGAGCACTGAGGCAAGAACCAGACATAAAAGTCATTCAGATTGGAAAGGAAGAACTCAAAATTTCATTATTTGCAGATGACATGATCCTATACATAGAAAAACCTGAGATGTCTAAAACAAAGCTTCTAGAATAATAAATTAGTTTAGTAAAGTCACAGGTTATAAGATCAATGCCCAAAAATCAGTAGCATTTCTGTACACCAATAATGAGTAAGCTCAGGAGGAAATCAAGAAACAAATACCATTCATAATAGTAAATAAAAAAATCAAGTATTTAGGAATAAATTTAACTAAATGTGTAAAAAACTTATACACTGAGAACTATACAAGACTGTTCAAGGAAATCAAGGAAGACCTAAATAAATGGAAGAATATTCCCTGTTCATGGATAGGAAGACTAAAAATTATTAAGATGTCTATCCTACCAAAACTGATCTACACATTCAGTGCAATCCCAATAAAAATCGACACAGCCTTCTTTAAGGAACTAGAAAAACTAACTATGAAATTTATTTGGAAAGGAAAGAGGCCCCGAATAGCCAAAGACATATTGAAAAAGAAAAACGAAATTGGAGGAAATCACACTTCCTGACTTCAAAACATACTACAAAGCTACAGTAGTGAAAACAGCATGGTATTGGCATAAGGAGAGACACACAGACCAATGGAATCGAATTGAAAGTTCTGATATAGAACCTCATATATAGAGTCACATAATATTCGATAAAGCCACCAAACCCTCTCAACTGGGAGAGAATGGCCTTTTAAACAAATGGTGCCTGGAGAACTGGATAGCCATATGTAGAAGAATGAAAGAGGATTACCATCTCACACCTTATACAAAGATCAACTCAAGATGGATCAAAGACCTAAATATAAGAGCCAAGACCATAAAGACCTTGGAAAGCAGTGTACGGAAACATCTACAAGACCTTGTAATAGGAAATGGCTTCATGAACATCACACCAAAAGCACGAGCAGCAAAAGAACAAATAGATAAATGGGACTTCCTCAAAATTAAAGCCTTCTGCACCTCAAAGGAGTTTGTCAAGAAAGCAAAAAGGGAGCCTACACAATGGGAGAAAATATTTGGCAACCATATATCTGATAAGAGACTTATAACTTGCATATATAAAGAACTTCTATATCCTGAAAATAAAAAGATAAACAACCCATTTAAAAAATGGGGAAAAGATTTAAACAGACACTTCTCCAAAGAAGAAATACAAATGGCTAAAAAGCACATGAAAAAATGCTCCAAATCTCTAGCTATCAGGGAAATGCAAATCAAAACTACAGTGAGATACCATCTTACTCCCATAAGATTGGCAGCTATTTAAAAACAGAAGAATACAAATGCTGGAGAGGATGTGAAAAAACAGAAACACTCATCCACTGCTTTTAGGCATGCAGAAGGATACAACCATTGTGGAGGACAGTTTGGTGGTTTCTCAAAAAACTAACCATAGATTTGCCATATGACCCAGCAATACCACTGCTGGGTATATACCCAGCAGAACTGAAAACAGGGACACAAACTGATATATGCACACCAATGTTCATAGCAGCTTTGTTCACTATCACCAAAAGTTGGAATCAACCCAAGTGCCCATCAACAGATGAATGGATCAATAAAATGTGGTATATACATACAGTGGAATACTACTCGGCTTTAAGAACAAATACACTACAAGCACACGAGATAACATGGATGAATCTTGAGAACCTTATCTTGAGTGAATCAACCCAGGCATTGAATGACAAATACTACATGATCTCAATGATATGAAATAAGCAAGCTGCCTCAGAGAGCTAGAGACTGGAAGATAGGCTTACAGGAAATTGGGGGGTGTAGGAAGGATGTTAGCTGACGTCTGCATGGGTGGAATATATGATGAACTGGCGGTAAGTATGTGCACAAAGAAGAGATAAAATGGGAGCATGGAGTTGACTTTGGGTGGGGCTTTGCGGGTTTGAGGGGGCTGGGGGTGGGCAGATGGGTAATATTGCCCAAAAAGTAGAGGGAGGGCGGGGCAACATATGAACATAGGAGATTGTCAGGTGTTGGTTGAGAGTAAAATGCTGAGAAAACCGTATCAAAATATAATTAGCAGGATTACCTGTTTAGGAAGCTCGGAGGGGATGGTCTGACATGGGGCAGACTCCTGGGGAATGTCTGAATGCTCATTTTGCCAGGGTGGGTTGTACCATTGGGTAGAGACCCATGTAGTGAGAGTGGAGGTGGACCCACATCCTGGGGAGGACTAATGCCATCAAATAGAGGGAACTGTATCTCTCAAGATAAATGGTGGCTCCCAGGGCATTAGAGCAGTTGAGCAAGTCAGGCCCTCAACACTGTTGCAAGTATCCCTCGACGTGGCTCCTCTGGAAATGGAGATTGGCTGTCACTATGGGCCCCAAGGGGAGAGGGAAATGGCTGTTGAATGGATGGAGCCAAGGTAAATGTGGAGGCAAGAGAGGTGTTTCGCAAGAATACACAAGGATGGATATAAAACATGTAATATTACACCAAAAACATATAGGGGATGACAGACTAATAATGTAAACCATAATGTAAAACATAGGATAACTAAAAAATTTAGAAAACTGTATAGCCTAAAGTATGGACCACAATGTAAGCACAGATGTCACCTTGTTTGAAAGCTATTTTCTCGGAGTCTGTACATCAGTTTCAGTAAATATGATATGAACAAGTTAAAAGATTATCGCTCTGGAAGGGAAAAGGTTTTATGATGGATGTGTGGGAGTACTGTATATTGTATATATGAATTACTGTCATCTAAGGCTCTTGTGAAGAGAAGCTCAATAATTAGGAAAAAAGAAAAGAAAAAGATAAGATGTAGAATAGTAGTAAGGGAACCTGACGTTATATTGGGCTTCACTTTTCAGGGAGTTTTGGATCACAGAGTGGTTCAACAATGGCAGCAGAGGAATACTGGTATGGGATGTTATTAACAGGTGGTATTTGGTTGACAGGGAGTTATACAGGGCATATGTCCAGGGTACATGGAAATGTTTGGATATACTCATAGTGGAAGCAATTAAAAACAACAGCTGGAGGGTACTTGGTTCCTGGCCTGGGGGGGGGACTCTGTCGTGGTCCCTAGGGGAGCAGTGGCAGTCCCCTGGGTGCAACAGTAAGGACCAGGGAGGAATGAGGGTCCAACAGTGAGCCCCTGATACTAATTACTATGCTTGTGAGCCTATACACCTGAAATAAGAACAAGGCCTGGAGCAGCACTGTGCCTAAGAGTTCCCTCCTGACAGCCTCCTTTTTACTTAAATGTGGCCAGTCTTGAAGCCAAACTCAGCATGTAAATGCAATGCCTTCCCCCCAGCATGGGACATGACACCCGGGGATGAGCCTCCCTGGCACCGAGGGATCACTACCAAGTACCAGCTGATAACATAACTAGAAAATGACCTTAAATTAAAGGTTCAATGCTGACCAGCAGAATATCCCTGTCTACATATAATAACAGGAGTTAAAAATGCTGTTTGACCTAAAGTAAGGGGGAAATGGAAAAGACAAATGAGTTCATATGGGTATGAGTCTCTAAAAAAGAGTCTGGAGGTTGTCAGAAGGGTTGTCCTTATGCACACCTGAGCAGAGTCTCAGAGACAGATAAAGTAGATACAACCCCAGATATTGGTCTATTTGAGGGCTAAAGAGACCCACAGGTTCTACGGTCATGGCAGATGGGGTTCACTGCCATGCCAGTTGGCCCTTCTTTGGAGTTGGTGTTTCTGCATGATGGAGCTCGACTCGGATGGGATCTCTTTTCACAAGCCTTTCATGCTACTTTACTGGAATTGTAGTTGGTGCTGGGGCTTAAGATATATCTAGGGGATTTGAATCTCTGGACTGACAATATGTTAGCCAGGCCCTGAGCCTCAACAGACTTCAGCTCCTACACTCTGATTTATTGGACTTACTCCACTCAGCTAACATGGAGTTGAAGAATGTCAACCACCACACCATGAAGCCTAGAGTGCCTACAACTGAAAGCAGGAGGATTGCATCCAATATCCATGTGGAATCTAAACCCCCTCTTGACATAGATGTGGAATGGACGCAACTAAGCCAAGGTCCACAGGAAGGAGGAATACAGTAAGGATTAGAGTGGACTTAATGATATTCTATTCATGAACTGTTGTGGTTAATAATCGAGAAAATGTGGCACTGATGTGGAAAAAGTGGCCATGGTGGCTGCTAGGTGCAGGGAATGGGAGGAAGAGAAGAGATGTGGAGGCATTCTTGGGACTTGGAGTTGTCCTGGGTGGTGCCCCAGGGACAATTGCCGGATGTTGTATGTCCTCCCATGGCCCACTGGATTGAACGTGGGAAAGTGTGGGCTATGGTTTGGAACACGGGACATGGGGTGCAGTGATGTCCGGAGATGTACTTACCAGACGCAATGGATGTGACATGATGATGGGGGAGAGTGTTACTGTGGGGGGAGTGGTGGGGTGGGGGTGGTGGGGGCAAATGGCGACCTCATATTTTTTAATGTAATATCTTTTTAAAAAATGAATAAATTGAGTAGAATTTGGAAAAAAACAAATGTAAGATACTTTGGTTAGTAGTAAGATTTTGAAGATATTCTTTCATAATTTGTAACAAATGTCCTACAACAATGCAAGGTATTGGTGGTAGGGTGAGTTATGAGCGCCCTGTATGATGTTATGGATGTTTGATTTCTAAGTTCACAACTTTTGCTATACACTTATTTTTTATGTATGTTTATTCATGAGAGATATATTTCAATAAATGAAAAAAAATAAAAAAAAAAAACGATAGGTGTCAGGGCTGAAAGCCCTGCTTTGAGAAGTATGGGGAGGAAACTAGGAATCTGCACTTTTAACAGGAAGACAGGAAATTGGAAGAGACAGATTTGAAATCCATTTTGTCTGAGAGCATTGGGTAGTCTTCATGATCATCCAAAAAGCCTTTTGCTATGACTGCATTTTCTTGGTGTGAGGGTCTGTTTTGTATTAGAGCATGAACTCTACAACAGTATCAGCATTTCCTATGGTGGACCCCATTTACTAATAGGACCTTTGAAAGTTTCAATGATTACTTAAGTTGTGGACTCATTTGTGAGCACGGTCTTTAAAAATCCTATTTAGGTGAGTTCAATTTAATCTGGATGGACCTTAAATGACATGCTGAAGTCCTTATAGACAGAGGATCTCAGACCAGAAACCAGGAGATAAAGAGAGAGATAGGGAGAGAGAGAGAGAGATTGTCATGTGATGGAGACAACAATGCATCTACAAACCACAGCAGAATAGTACAGATCTTGCAAAAAAGGCAGGTTGTAGGTGAGTTGCTGGAGGAGGGGCTCACCTAAATCCTCTCTCTGTGGAAGGTTCAGGTCCATCAGGACCCCAGCCAGGGCCAGTGTTGGTTCCAGTTGGGAGTAGCTGCCATTGGAGGTCCCTTTGCAGGTAGGGAGCAGCCCAATGCTGTATCCTACCCTGGGCATCCCTCACAGTCTCTTCAGTGCTTTCGAATCTGAGTGATACCCACTCCTTCCTGAGGAACCCATGGACCCACAAATCACCCCACCACATTGCCATTCCATAGCCCAGGGAAGGTCACCTCAAATGTGGAAAGGATTATTAGAAGGTCTTTAGCATAGGATTCTTTTCATGGTAGGCTGGAGGGTGGTCTCACTTCAGACGTGTGCATTTTACTGCTGTATCTGTGTCCACTACCTAGTCCCTCATCCCCAGCAGCATTTTTGTGTCTGTGCTTCCACTCCTGCTCCAAGCCATACAGTTCTCTAACTTAGGAATGTTTTGACATCTCCCATAACCATCACTTTGACCTTCTTGGATCAGAAGCTGGGGCCTGACTTGGCTGCCCAGTGTCCCAGAAGGGCAGTGGCTCAGAGCAGTTATTCGGGTGTCAGACCTGTTGGATCTGAAGGTCCTTTCCTGTGGCCCTGTCAGCTCTGGTGCCCTGGAAACCACCAATGGGCCCCAAGGTAGTGGTCCTTCTAGATCTGGATGAGGCTCCAAAAAGGGATGGCTGGGCAGAAGACACGTAGACATTCCTTTCATCACCGAGGGCCTGATGACCTCCCTGAGGGGGAGCAGTGGGGCACTAATGACTGTCTTTTGAGGGGAGTGACCATGCACACCCTGGAACTGGCTCTTGCATTTCCCTTCATTTTCCTGATTTGGGCTCGAGGTGGCAACAGCACCACCTTGTGCCTTTGGCCTCATGAGCAGTGGAGTCCAGAAAGTCATTTCCTAACCAGGAGGGTCTGCTGTTCCCGAGTGTCTTTTCAGACCCTTGGCCCTGCAGGGGTCTTTCTCCCCCAAGGACCCTCTGGGCACCCATGCTTTCAGATATGGGTGTCTCATCTTTCAGGTATTTCCTCACCTCCAGTTCAGTGTGAGGGCCTTTCTTTGCTAGAGGCTTGCACATCCCCTCAGTCTGAAGTTGCTCAGGGCTTGGTGCAGCTTGTCTGCCCTAGCCCAGTCCACCTGGGGTCCATGGATCTGCCTCTGGCCACACTGCCTCTTCTGTCCCACCCCAGAAGAGGAACAATGCAACCGTTGTGAGGGGGGAGAGCTGGATGGTGCACGTGGTCAAGGCAGACCCCTGGGAGAACCTGGCAGAATAGCTGGTACACACCTTCCAGGAGGGTGATCTCACCTAGGTCAACACATTCCTTGAGACATGCCACGTGTTTGCCTCTGCAGAGAATGTCTTGAACTGGCTGTTCCACCAGTGAGTGGCCAAACCATCCCATCACTTGGATGGATCTGCCACAATATGCTTGAGTCTCAGAAATGCCATAGCACCCACTGGTCTCAGTTTCTTTTTTGGGAAGTAGGTGGCTGGAGGATCAATCAACAAGTTTGATTGTAGGATTGACCGGGAGTATCCATGGGAAGGGATACCCTGAGCCTGGCTCATGGACAGAGCAGCTGGTGGAGCAGGGCTGCTCCTGGGCAGGATTTTTCTCTGCCCAGTGAAGAGGTTCTTGGTGTCACCCATAATGACACAATTTCTCATTTCTTAAGGAAGTCTGCAATCTCTTTCTGGACCTCTGACTTTGGTGAGGTCAGAGTAGGGATCAGTGTTGCCCAACAGAGTGGTCCAGGCCCACCCCATGTCTGAGAATGTGCTGCTTAGATTTCATCCTTTCCCTTAGACACCAAATATCTACTTTGTGCATGCACTTCTTTAGGCATGTGGCTTCATACAGTGAACAAAGCGGGCAACAGTCCCTACCTTCTGTTTTCCTTTGGAGTGGGGGACACAGGAAATAGGATGAGTCATCTTCAGTATGGGTACAGTCAGCAGGCAGGTATGAGAGCCTCATGGTTTCCCTAGATATGGATGTGACATCTATGGCAGGGGTGGATCTGGCACATGCCTTGAAATGAAAATGTGAGTGCACTTTGGGTGAGGTTGGGGTTCTCTCATCTCTAGACGCCTGTATGAGGAGTTGGGTGGTGGTTGGCAGGGTAAGCCTGTGCAAATTCTGGGTCCACACATCCTATGACCCCTGGAAGGCTGAACCAGAGAGCTTCCCCCTCCCCTTGGAAAGGAGTTATAAGCTGAGCGTGGGGTCCTGGGGCACTATCTGCAGAGAACACTAGGGGCTCAGTACGTGAGAGAACCCTCCCACTCCTCTGCCCCCTCAAAGTCCCCAGGCCCCCAAACGCCAATTCATGCAGACCCCAAAAGGAGGTGGTGAGAAGCCTGCTTCAAATCTGCCATGGACCTCAGTCCTGTCTGCCTCCTACAGGGGTGGCAGAGATGGCTGCATCCCTGTAATGAGAAAGCCAGTGTCAGTGGGAAGGTGAGACGCACATAACACACTGCAAATGATCAGGCAGCTCATCGGGCCAAGGCTACTGGATGGAGGCTGTAAGGGACTGGGGCAGGAGGATGGTCCCTGACTCGTTATTACTCCCATAGTGATGAAGCTTCAACACTAGGTTATGAACAGACCAGTCAGAACTTTTGTCAGTCCTTATGGACATTACATTCAGTGGGAGGGTCCCAGGGTGCATTGTGGAGGGAAAGAACAGGGTCTGACTGTGCAACCCTCACCTGCTCTCAGCACCCTCTGCTCCCTGCTGTGCACCTTTATGGACAAGTACTGAGGATTTCCTGCAGCTTCCATACTTTCCCTGCCTCAAGCTGCCAGTGGCCCATGCCCAGATATCTGCCTGACTTTGCTCTGGAGCACTGTGCCATGGTTCTGCTTGCACAGATGAGCCACTGAGACAGACCCAGAAAGTGAGGAGGTCTCGGGGTGGGGGCAGATAAGCTTGTGGGGTAGGGCTTGGGTTTGCACCACAAAAGCCAGAAGTAGCAGAGGTTTTCCTTGGGCTGGGATCAAAGAAGAACCCCAGACATATGACCTGGGTGCCTGTAGGCTGGGAACACTTTTATGGGCTGGATCTCCCACTAGAGGTAGTGGGATTTCTCTGTATTGGAAAGACACTAGGAATCATTCATGGTGGAAAAACTGCCACTTGTTCAGCTCATTTATCATCACCATGGTGGCAAATGCCTCCAGTGCAACTTATGGCACCTGCTCCACCGTGTGTGGCAGACACAGGGGCAGTTCCAGAGCCTGAGTCAGCTCCATCACCGCTTGTACTGCCAGCTGTCAGGTTGCACCAGAGCCTACAATGGAAATAGAGTTTGACACATTATGTGCTCTGGTGCCAGTTCCTAAGCTGAAGGTGGCTCTAACATCACCACAAATGCCTGCCACAGATAAAGGGCCTGGGCTATTTCTGGAACTAGACTATCGTACCTCATCAGCAGGAGCACCTGTTCAGGAGTTGGAGGCAGCTGCATCATAATCAGGAGCATGAATTCCAGAGCTGGAGGAAAGTCCAGCTCCACCTACATTGCCACTGGTACCCATAACTGGGCTGCCCATTCTAGAGGTAGAGCTTGCTCCTTCAGTAGCAAAAGCACTGGATTTAGAGCTTGGAGGTGACTTAGTTCCATCTCCATTGCTACCTATGGAGGCAGTGCCTGTGCCCCCTCTGGAGATAGACCTGGCTTTATAGTCAGGTTTAACACCTGCTGTGAACCTGGTGGCAGCCACATCACAATCAGTGTCAGCACTTACTGTGCAGGAGGTAGTCCCACAGCTATCTCCAGTGCCATCTGCAAAGGTCACTGCAGTGCCAATTCTGGAGCTACACCCAGTTATGTCATCTTCAGGAGCAATGGTCCTCGAGAGGGAGGCAAGTGTAGCACCAGCACCATAGCTGCAGACAGAACTCAGATTAGCACCGGGGCAGGCTGCCCCACCAGATTCTCTCTGCCTTTTGCCAGAGATTTTGGGAAGGATCTGTGTGAGGAGAGGCTGACCTCCTGTCTTTTCCTCCTGAACTGGTGGCAGAGCAGTTGACACTAATGGATGCAGTGAGCAGCTGAGCTCAGCAGGATGGAGCTGGGGGGGCTTCCCTCCCAGGATCTCCCACCTCAACCTTTCCATCCATGATCCAGAACCTTATGATCTGGGTCAAGTCCCTGGTCCACTGCCACCATTGTAACCTGGGAGAGTTTATTGAACCCAAGCCCACACTTGCCCCTCTAGAGAGTAAATCTAGTACACTAGCTATACCTGCCACATGCCCTGCTGTGATGATGACCCTGGCCAGGGTCCTGAGGGACTGTGGGATCTGAGATAGATGGGTGTGGCCGGCTGCCTTCCACTCCTCCCCAGGGGCTATTTGAGAAGGTGGTGCTCTCTCACTGTCTGGGCTCCATCTGGTCCTAATACAACAAGAAGGGCAGGTAACAAGTGGCACCCACCATCCATGCCATCATCACCAAGATCAACCTTGTGACAAAGGACATCATTGCCACCTGCCACAGGGACCACAATATAAAGGCCCCAGCCAAGGCCAGGGTGGTGATGCACTGGATCGACATGCCCAGGGTGCACTCAAGGGCTCTCTCTAGAGTACTGGAGGCCCTCTGTGCTCTTGTCATCAGGAAGCCCTACCTGGCCTGAAGCACAGCCATCTATCTCCTCACATCCCATCCAGGCTCCTCCTTCAAGGTTGAGCGTGGGTTCCCTCTCCTGGGCCATGGTGTGAGGGGGGACATGTCAGCTGAAGGGACTCAAGATGATGCAGGGAGCACTCAGATGACACCTCATGACTCATTCTTTTTCCCTAGCCAGGAGTGCTGAATCTTCAAGAACTTCTCATGCTATGCCATCTTCTCTGCTCTTGAAAACCACATGATTTGCCATGAGACATAGGAGAAAGTCTCCATATGGACAGGCCTCTGCTCATGAAATAGGAGTAAGGGTGTCTGCTCTGCCCATGTGAGAGTTCAGCACCCAAGCCCATAATGCACTGCAGTGCTCAGAGCTGCCCAGTTTCAGCAACATCCACTCAGGCAGTCCTGGTCCCAGGCAGCAACAACAAAGTGGATGGGGTCCCATGCACCAACACCTTTCTCCTTCTTTCTTGCCCTCCTACAGAGACAGCTTCTGCTTATTTCGGATGCCATCTGAGAATTTCTGAAATGAGAACATTTCCTCACAGGGCAATGAACTGATCATCGAGGTAAAGAGGAGGCTGGTGGGGTTCAGGGCTCAGGAGTTGGGCTTGGTAGTTTTTACCTGGAAGTTTCTTTGCAAACACCCTGTCTGGCCTATTCTCAATGAAGATGAAGAGGGATCTTCTTCATTCATGGGCAAGTGAGGAGCAGTTGTAGGGTCATAGGCCATGGTTCTCGGATGTGGTGGAGGTGTCTGGAATGTTCCAGGAGATGATGACCTGGCAGGATGAGAAGTCTCCACCCATACAGGTGTCTCAGAACTGCACCTCATTACCAATGGTATGTATCAGAGAGCTATGAGAAGTATTTGGGACACAGGAAACCACAGCAGGTCCCTCCTAACCAAAAGTAGAAGCTTCCACATAAAAGATGAAGACAAATTCAATGTCCAGTCCTGCAGGGACTTGTGTTCCCAGCCATGACACTTCAGGATGGGGTGTATGTGTAGGCAGAATATCCTAAGTGGACTCTTCAGAAGTGACACTCTTGGTATGACCTTGGGCAGCCTTTGGATTGTCCACTCCTGTAGGCTGGGGCAGGCAGGATCTGCTCAATGAGGCCTCCAGGGACACCCCATCATCAAGCTCCATTGCTGGGAGGACATGAGACACCCATACATACATACTCAGAGGCCTAGAGAACCAAAAAGATTTTAGTGGTAGTGGGTTGTGAGGTGGCATCAATGAAGGTGTGGTCTCTGCCCAGAGGGAGCTGCCTATCCTTCAATGCCCTGAGTGAATTCTTACTTGGGCCTGTGTGTCCTCCTGCAGAATGGAAGTATGACCATTGACAGTGGTGCCAACCTCATGGTGAGGTGGTGGGGTTCAAGGGAAAAAAGGAATGTGTTTGGGTATTCCAGTGACATTAAGTGGGAGAGCAGGATAGCTAGAACATCTGTGCTGCTAGTGTGCACCACTGAGGAAACTGGACTCCTGATAAGGGGTCAGATCTTTGTCCTCATGTCACAGATGTACAAAGAGTCTCAGGCATTCCAGGCCGCTTGCAGAAGGCCCCCAGTACACCTTAGGCATGCAGTGGTAGCAGATTTCCACCTACCCACTTGGTCCAGGTGTCCAAGACCCCGGAGACAATGGGAGTGACAGGGGGCTTCACTGACCTCAACCTGCTCAATCCTGGCAGGAGGGTGCCTGAGTTCTCCACCTTGGACATGAACCCCAAAAGAGCCCAAAAGAAGCAGAAACAGCAGGAGAGGTTGATTGTGACTAATGCCAGGGGCCAGGGCAGGGTGGCCTCCAAGTCAGAATGGGACCCTCCTCAAACTCATCCCTCCTGGGGCTCTGAGCCTGGGGAGCCTCCCTTCACTGTCTCTCCCCTGGAAACTTTAGGGTCATGAGCCCTGGGAATCCTTGGGGACAAGTGGCAGCAAGTCAGTGCAATAACCTGGAAGAGATGATGCAGGGTGGATTGGTTGGGGTGGGGGGAAAACATGTGATTGAAGAAAAGTCCATGCTGGGAGGCAACTGCAAGGGAGTTTAGGGGACTTGGAGGCTGGGAGGTTTACTTAGGGGTGACAGCTGAGTGACTGAGTGTGTTGCAGGGTGTGCTGGGTAGTCATTGGAGTCTGAGATGGTAGGGTATTCAGGGTGTGGTTCTGGGGGCACCTGAGTACTTGTGCTCAACTCCACCCACCCAATGCCATAGGGCATCCAGGGCACTGCCCATGGCTGGGGACATTCCTCACTCAAATTTTGATAGTGGATCTGCCATACAGGAGTTTCTGAAAGTAAGTGAGTCTGAGGGTTACAGCAGCATGGAAAATGGTCCCTGAGATTTGGGAGGCAAGGCTACCCCGTTTCCTGAGTGCTCAACAGTGGGCACACTCACTGTGTCTCCAGAGAGCCTCCCACCCACCCTGAGAGCTGGGGATCCATGGCCTTCTTGCAGAAAAGTAAGCACAGCGTTGTCCATAGGACATCTCTCCACTGTCATAAGAGGCTAGGCTGTATGTTCTCTGGGGCTCCACTTGTGGTTGCCACATATTGTGCCCACAAGCCTGCCTGGGTAATCCCTAGTCTGGGCTTCCCTGTGTCTGTTCAGTCTGCAGTTGTGCCATAAGGGCTCAGGGGCAAAAGGGCATGACTGTGGGCCCCCTTATGATGGAGGAACACTCTCTGCCTTCCAGGGGAGGATGATAAGTTTTGAACAAAAGGAGGAAGGTGAGTTGGTATGGCCATCAGTGCAGAGGCAGGGCTGGGAGGTGGGGGATGGAAAACTTAGATCCTCCTGGCAGGGTGCCCCTGGGCTGTACTCAACTTCCTCTCAGACTGATGAAAAGAAATGAGACTGATGAAAAGAGATGAAGAGAAAAGAGAGAGCCACACCTTCCCTCTGGAAGGTGGGGGTTAACGTGGGTGAAGGTCAACTTCCTGAAGCTGTGTGAACTCATCCTTGAGGGCAGATAGAGCCTGGAAGACAGGGGAGGCTTTGGGGGCCCACGGGAGCAAAACCAGCCCCCAGGCTGGAGTCTCCTTGGGGACCAAGAGAAGACAAGGCATTGTCTAGGTTATCAGGGAAGTAAAACAATCTAATCTACACTTTAATTTGGAAATATTTGTCTTGAATGCCTTTTCTCTATAAATAACAGAGTTTCTAGCCCTGTACTCTGTGAGCTCTTGGTGCTGGATGCTCATCTATAAAATGAAAAGATTCACTGATTGCCAGGGTGCTGCTCTAACAACATTGATTGTCCCCCAACATTCACTCAGCCCTGGTAGTGGGCCCACTTCCCTGGGCTCCCTCACTTCCTCTCATATACCAGCTGTGGACAGGCTGGACATGCATTTCAGGGATACTGTCTGCAAACACAGGGGCAGGGAGGCAGAAGAGGAAGAGGAGGGGTCTGCCTGGCCTTCTCATCTGCCCATACTCAAGTTCCCTTGCTCCTGGCTGTCCTATGTGGAAAGCACCTGGGGACCTTGACAGTGGGAACAGGGCAAGGTATCCAATAACTGCCCCACCCTTACCTCTTCACTCCCAGCTTCTTCAGGCTCTCCAAGCCCCCCAAGTCCAGCACCAGCATGGCCCCACCTGGAAGTGTTCTAGGTGTCCCCTAGATCAGTAGTGCATGGGAGGCACAGGGAGTGCTTGTGGCTTATGGCAGTTGCTGGTTCCTGCAAACGGTGCTGTGAATGCTTTGGTATGGCCTTGAGCAGCCTTTAGGTTGTCTACTCCTGTGGGTTGGGCAGGCGGGGTCTGCTCAGTTAGGTATCCAAGGACACCCCATCCTCAAGTTCCATCACTGGGATGACACAAGACCCCCACACATACATATTCAGAGGCTGGAAGAAACGGACACCAGTTAGTGGTGGTGGGCTGTGGGGTAGTGTCAATGAAGACAAGGCCTCCACCCAGAAGGAGCTGTTTGTCTTCCGATGACCCAATCAATTCCTTACTTAGGCCTATGTGTCCTCCCGCAGAATGGAAGCATGACCATCCAGTGGTGTCACCCTCATGGTGAGGCAGTGGGGCTCAAGGGGGAAAAGGAATGTGGCTGAGCATTCCAGTGACACCAAGTGGGAGAGCAGGATAGTCAGAGTGTCTGTGCTGTTAGTTATACCACTGAGGTCTCTGGACTCCTGATAAGGGATCAGATCTTTGTCCTCATGTCACAAATGTACAAAGAAGCTCAGAGAGTCCAGGCCTCTTACACTAGGCCCACAGGGCACCTCAGGCATGTGGTGGCAGCAGATTTCCACCTGCCCACTTGATCCATGGACAATGGGAGGGGTGGAGGGCCTCACTGACCTCAACTTGCTCAATTTTGACAGAAGGGGACACTCAAATTTTCCACCTTGGACATGAAATCCAAAAGAGCCCAGAAGAAGTAGCAACAGCAGGAGAGGTTGAGTGTGCCTAGTGGCAGAGGGCCATGGCAGGGTCAGTCCTGGTCCCATGTCTGAATGGGGCCCTACTCATACTCATTCCTCTAGGGCCTCTGAGCCTGGGGAGCCTCCCTTCAATGTCCCTTCCCTTCCTTGGAACCTTTAGGGTCAGAGCCCTGGGAATCCTTGGGAACTAGTAACAGCAAATTAGTGCAATAGCCTGGAAGAGGTGATGCAAGGTAGATTGGGTGGGGTGTAAACTTGTGATTGAAGAAAAACTGGTGCTGGGAGGTGACTGCAATGGAGATTAGGGGACTTGGAAGCTGGGAGATTTACTTAGGGTGACAGCTGAATGCCCAAGAGTGTCCCTGGGTGATGTTGGATGGTCATAGGTGTCTGTGGGGATGGGGTATTCAGGGAAGGGTCTTGGGGGCACCTGAGTACCTGTGCTCAACTCCACCCACCCAAAGCCATAGGGCATCCAGGGCACACTGTCCCATGGCTGGCCACGCAGGAGTTTCTGGATGTAAGTGAGCCAGGGGGCTACGGAAGCCTGGGAAAGGGCCCCTGAGGATTGGGAGGAGAAACTGCCCTGTGTCCTGAATGCTCAGCAGTGGGCACACTCACTGTGTCTCCCCAGGGCCTCCCATCCACCATGAGAGCTGGGGAACCATGGCTTTCTCACAGAAGAGTAAGCACAGCCTTGTCCACGAGGCATCTCCCCAGTGTTATCAGTGGCTGTGCCAGATGGACTCTGGGTGTCCTCTCATGGTTGTCACTTCTTGCACCAACAGTATACCTGGATAATCCCTAGTCTAGGCTGCCCTCTGCCTGTTCAGCCTTCAGTTGCCCCTCACCACAAGGGCTCAAGGGTGAAGGGCACAGTAATGGCTCTGGGCCCCCTTATGATGAAGGAACATTCTGCCTTCCAGAGAGGATGATCAGTTTTGACAAAAAGGAATGTGAGCAGGTATGGCCATCAGTGTGGAGCAGGCCTGGGAAGTGGGGGATAGAAAACAAAGATTTTCCTGGCAGGGCACCCCCAGGGCTGAACCCAGCTTCCTCTCAGACTGATGGGGAGAGATTGAGGAGAAAAGACAGGGTACCCCTTCCCTCTGGAGGGTGAGGCTAACATGGTTGAAGATCAACTTCCTGAAGCTGTGTGAACTCAGCCCCTGAGGGCAGGTAGAGCCTAGAAGGCAGTAGATGTTTGGGGAACCCGCAGAGGTAAAACAAACCCCTAGGCCCCAGCCCATTCTGCGAGGCCACATGGACCTCAGCAGCATCTCTTTCTTCCTCAGGTCCCAGGAATACCAGAGGGTTGCTAAGCTCCAGCAGCTGCAGGTACACTACTGCTAAGACTCCCTTGTGCACAATGAGCACTTTAGGGCCAGGTTTGAGTCCACGGAGCAGCTCAGCGAGAATGACAGGTGAGGCCCGGAGCATCAGGACATGAAGGGGGTAGGAGTGCCCAGGTGGCTCCTGGACAATCATGGGACCTGCTGCCTGAAGATGCTTGGGTATCCATTGCAAACTGCTGTGCTGACACTGGGATGGACCCAGATCTGTGAATCCCAGGGGCCTCATGGTCAGCATCTGTCTTGAAGCTTCCACCTGTCTCATGAGTGGAAGCACCAAGTGAAAGCCTCAAGGGAAAGCACTACCCAGAAGGCATCAAGCCCTCAAGCAGAGCATAAGTTCCCCATCCATGGCAGGCAAAGGTGGGCTGCCCATGGTCCAGGGAAGCTTCAGGCTAATCGTGGGCTTGGGGAGCTTGGCAGTTTAGTGCTGGGATCCCAGCTCTACTCCCAACCATTCCTATGGCTGGGAGAGTCATCCCATCCCTGGACATTTTTCCTCCTCTGTGAAAGGGGGTGATGCTGCATCATCTCTAAGGGAGGCAGGGCCCACGGGGTACTATGATGGACCAAGAACTTAACAGTGTGCAGTGTTAGCAGGCAGGGATTTGGATGTAACCCAGGCCCCAAGCCAAGCTGACCCTGCATCCAGCCACCTGGCCCTAATTTTGAGTCCAGTGGTATCATCACCTCCCACTCCAGTGTCCTGCACTAATGTAACCCTGACCTCAGCAGTGGGAATGCAGCTGATTCTCCTCATATGCATGTGCTCACCTCCTTGAGCTCTTAGCTGGAAAACCACCAGAACCATGTCCCAGTGTCCCAAGAAAGCCAGGGAATGAAGAGCCCACCTCTGTTCTCTATCAGCCCTTGCCCTCCCGATACACATGTTGTGGCTCTTGGGCCCACTGTGTCAACAAGAAGTCGAGAAATGTTGACTCCTACAGACCTTTCAGGGCATAGTGGAGCTCGTAGAGAAGCCAAGGGACCCCGAGAATCCAGGTCCTGGGCTGATTTTCTGTCTCCCACCACAATAATGCAGATGACCTCTGCATTATCATGGAGCTTTTCAAATGTCACATCACCATCAGTGGGCAAGTCCTCTTCCTTCTACATCAAAACCAGTGCCACACCAATGCCACATTTTCTCGATTATTAACCACAACAGTTCATGAATAGAATATCATTAAGTCCACTCTAATCCTTACTGTATTCCTCCTTCCTGTGGACCTTGGCTTGGTTGTGTCCATTCCACACCTATGTCTAGAGGGGGCTTAGATTCCACATGGATACTAGGTGCAATCCTCCTGCTTTCCGTTGTAGGCACTCTAGGCTTCATGGTGTGATGGTTAACATTCTTCAACTCCATGTTATCTGAGTGGGGTAAGTCCAATAAATCAGAGTGTAGGAGCTGAAGTCGGTTGAGGCTCAGGGCCTGGCTAACATATTGTCAGTCCAGAGATTCAAATCCCCTAGATATATCTTAAACCCCAGCACTAACTACAATTCCAGTAAAGTAGTATGAAAGGCTCGTGAAAAGAGATCACATCTGAGTCCAGCTCCATCACGCAGAAACACCAACTCCAAAGAAGGGCCAACTGACTTGGCAGTGAACTCCATCTGCCATGACCATAAAACATGTGGGTCTCTTTAGCCCTCAAAAAAACCAATATCTGGGGTTGTATCTACTTTATCTGTCTCTGAGACTCTGCTCAGGTGTGCATAAGGGCAATCCTTCTGACAACTTCCAGACTCTTTTATAGAGACTCATAGCCATATAAACACATGTGTCCTTTCCATTTAGGTCAAACAGCATTTTTAACTCCTGTTATTATATGTAGACAGGAACATTCTGCTGGTTCGCATTGAACCTTTAATTCAAGGTCATTTTCTAGTTATGTCATCAGCTGGTACTTTGGCAATGATCCCTTGGTGCCAGGGAGGCTCATTCCCGGGTGTCATGTCCCATGCTGGGGGTAAGGCAGTGCATTTACATGCTGAGTTTGGCTTCGAGACTGACCACATTTGAGTAACATGGAGGCTGTCAGGAGGGAACTCCTAGGCACAGTGCTGCTCTAGGCCTTGTTCTTATTTCAGGTGTATAGGCTCACAAGCATAGTCATTAGTATCAGGGGCTCACTGTTGGACCCACCTTCCTTTCTGGTCCTTGCCGTTGCACCCAGGGGACTGCCGCTGCTCCCCTAGGGACCACAGCAGAGCTCCCCTCCGGGCCAGGAACCCAGTAACCCCCAGCTGTTGTTTTTAATTGTTTCCACTATGAGTATATCCAAACATTTCCATGCACCCCGGACACATGCCCTGTATAACTCCCTGTCAACCATATGTCCACTGTCAATAACATCCCATACCAGTATTCCTCTGCTGCCATTGTTGAACCACTCTATGATCCAAAACTTCCTGAAAAGTGAAGCCCAATATAATGCCAGGTTCCCTTAATAGTAAAATGGAATATAGTGATGAGTTTAAAGGTTGGATATAGAATACATATTGATTTGGAAAATTTCTACATCCTATCTTTTTCTTTTCTTTTTTCCTAATTATTGACCTTCTCTTCAGAAGAGCCATAGATCACAGTAGTTCATATATACAATATACAGTACTCCCACATATCCATTAAAAAACCTTTTCCCTTCCACAGTGATAATCTTTTAACTTATTCATGTCATGTTTACTGAAAATGATGTACAGGTATTGAGACAATAGCTTTCAAACAAGATAACATTTGTCTTTATATTGTGGTTATACTTTAGACTATACAGTTTTCTAAATTTTTAGTTATCCTATGTTTTACATTATGGTTTACATTATTAGTCTGTCATCCCCCATATGTTTTTGGTGTAATATTACATATTTCATATCCATCCTTGTGTAATCTTGTGAAACACTTCTATTGCCCTCACAGTTACGTTGGAACCATCTATTCAATATCTATTTCTCCCTCCCCTGAGGGCCCACAGTGACAATCTTCATTTTTCTTGAGTAGCCATGTTCAGAGATACTTGCAACAGTATTGACGACTTGACTTGCTCAACTGCCCTAATGCCCTGGGAGCCACCATTTCTCTTGAGAGATATAGTTCCCTCTATTTGATGGCATTAGTCCTCCCCAGGAAGTGGGTCTCTACCCAATGGTATAACCCACTCTGGCAAAATGAGCATTCAGATATTCCCTAGGAGTCTGTCCTACATCAGATTATTCCCTTTAAGTATCTTAAACAGGTAACTTTCCTAATTATATTTTGAAAAGGTTTTCTCAGCATTATATTCTTAACCAACACCTGACAATCTCCTATGTTTGTATGTTGCCCCACCCTCCCCCCAATTTCTTGGGCAATATTACCCATCCACCCATCCCTAACCCCCCTCAAACCCCCAAAGCACTACACAAAGGTAACCCCATGCCCCCATTTTATCCCTTCCTTGTACACATACTTGCCTCCAGCTTATCATAGATTTCACCCATGTAGATGTCAGCTTCCGTCCTTCCTCTACCCCGGAATTCCTGTAAGTACTATCTTCCAGTCTCTAGCTCTCTGAGGCAGCTTGCTTATTTCATATCATTGAGGTCATGTAGTATTTGTCCTTCAATGCCTGGGTTGCTTCACTCAACATAAGGTTCTCAAGATTCATCCATGTTATCACGTGTGTTTGTAGTGTATTTGCTCTTAAAGCCGAGTAGTATTCCATTGTATGTATATACCACATTTTATTGATCCACTCATCTGTTGATGGGCATTTGGGTTGATTCCAACTTTTGGCGATAGTGAATAATGCTGCTATGAACATTGGTGTACATATATCCGTTTGTGTCCTTGTTTTCAGTTCTGCTGGGTATAAACCCAGCAGTGGTATTGCTGGGTCATATGGCAAATCTATGGTTAGTTTTTTGAGAAACTGAAAAACTGTCCTCCAGAATGGTTGGATCCTTCTACATTCCCACCAGCAGTGAATGGGTGTTCCCATTTCTTCACATCCTCTCCAGCATTTGTATTCTTCTGTTTTTTAAATAGCTGCCAATCTTATGGGAGTAAGATGGTATCTCATTGTAGTTTTGATTTGCATTTCCCTGATAGCTAGAGATTTGGAGCATTTTTTCATGTGCTTTTTAGCCATTTGTATTTCTTCTTTGGAGAAGTGTCTGTTTAAATCTTTTCCCCATTTTTTAAATGGGTTGTTTATCTTTTTATTTTCAGGATATAGAAGTTCTTTATATATGCAAGTTATAAGTCTCTTATCAGATATATGGTTGCCAAATATTTTCTCCCATTGTGTAGGCTCCCTTTTTGCTTTCTTGACAAACTCCTTTGAGGTGCAGAAGGCTTTAATTTTGAGGAAGTCCCATTTATCTATTTGTTCTTTTGCTGCTCGTGCTTTTGGTGTGATGTTCATGAAGCCATTTCCTATTACAAGGTCTTGTAGATGTTTCCGTACACTGCTTTCCAAGGTCTTTATGGTCTTGGCTCTTATATTTAGGTCTTTGATCCATCTTGAGTTGATCTTTGTATAAGGTGTGAGATGGTAATCCTCTTTCATTCTTCTACATATGGCTATCCAGTTCTCCAGGCACCATTTGTTTAAAAGGCCATTCTCTCCCAGTTGAGAGGGTTTGGTGGCTTTATCGAATATTATGTGGCTCTATATATGAAGTTCTATATCAGAACTTTCAATTCAAATACATTGGTCTGTGTGTCTCTCCTTATGCCAATACCATGCTGTTTTCACTACTGTAGCTTTGTAGTATGTTTTGAAGTCAAGAAATGTGATTTCCTCCAATTTCGTTTTTCTTTTTCAATATGTCTTTGGCTATTCGGGGCCTCTTTCCTTTCCAAATAAATTTCATAGTTAGTTTTTCTAGTTCCTTAAAGAAGGCTGTGTCGATTTTTATTGGGATTGCACTGAATGTGTAGATCAGTTTTGGTAGGATAGACATCTTAATAATTTTTAGTCTTCCTATCCATGAACAGGGAATATTCTTCCATTTATTTAGGTCTTCCTTGATTTCCTTGAACAGTCTTGTATAGTTCTCAGTGTATAAGTTTTTTACACATTTAGTTAAATTTATTCCTAAATATTTGATTTTTTTATTTACTATTGTGAATGGTATTTGTTTCTTGATTTCCTCCTGAGCTTGCTCATTATTGGTGTACAGAAATGCTACTGATTTTTGGGCATTGATCTTATAACCTGTGACTTTACTAAACTTATTTATTATTCTAGAAGCTTTGTTGTAGACATCTCAGGGTTTTCTATGGATAGGATCATGTCATCTGCAAATAATGAAATTTTGACTTTTTCCTTTCCAATTTGAATGCCTTTTATATCTGGTTCTTGCCTCACTGCTCGAGTAAGTACTTCTAAGACAATGTTAAATAGAAGGGGAGACAGTGGGCATCCTTGTCTTGTTCCTGACTTTAGAGGGAAGGATTTTAGGATTTCTCCATTGTAAACAATGTTGGCTGTAGGTTTTTCATATATACTCTTTATCATGTTCAAAAAATATCCTTGTATTCCGATCTTTTGGAGTGTTTTTATCAAGGAAAGGGTGCTGTATTTTGTCAAATGCTTTTTCTGCATCTATAGATGTAATCATGTGATTTTTTTCCCTTCCATCTGTTTATATGGTGTATTACATTGATTGATTTTCTTATGTTGAACCATCCTTGCATACCTGGAAGGAATCCCACTTGGTTGTGGTGTATAATTCATTTAATGTGCTGTTGAATACGATTAGCAAGTATTTTGTTAAGTATTTTTTCCGTCTAGGTTCATTAGAGAAATTGGTCTGTAATTTTCCTTTCTTGTGGTGTCTTTGTTTGGCTTTGGTACTAGGGTAATGTTGGCATCATAGAAGGAGTTAGGCAATGTTCCTTCTGTTTCGATTTTTTGGAAGAGTTTCAGCAGGATTGGTGTTAGTTCTTTCCAGAATGTTTTGTAGAATTCACCTGTGAAGCCGCCTGGCCCTGGGCTCTTCTTAGTTGGGAGGTTTTTAATGACTGAGTCTATCTCTTTACTTGTGATTGGTTTGTTGAGATCATCAATTTCTTCTTTCATCAATACAGGCTCTTTATGTGTTTCTAGGAATTTGTCCATTTCCTCTGAACTGTCATTTTTTTGGAATATAGTTTTTGAAACTATCCTCTTATGATAGTCTTTATTTCTGTAGGGTCAGTGGTGATATCTCCTTTTTCATTTCTTATTTTGTGTATTTGCATCTTCTTTCTTTTCTTCTTTGTTAGTCTCACTAAAGGTTTTTCAATTTTATTGATCTTCTTAAAAAACCAGCTCTTGGTCTTGTTTATCTTTTCAAGTGCTTTCTTATTTTCTATTTCATTTAGTTCTGCTCTTATCTTTGTTATTTCCTTCCTTCTTCTTCCTGTTGGGTTACTTTGTTGTTGTTTTTCTAATTCCTTCAAATGTGCAGTTAGTTCTTCAATTTTTGCTCTTTCTTCTTTTTTGATATATGAATTTATGGCTATAAATTTCGCTCTCAGTACTGCTTTTGCTGCATCCCATAAATTTTGGTATGTTGTGTTATCATTATCATTTGTTTCAATGTAGTCAAGGTTTCTTTTGAGATTTCCTCTTTGACCCACTGTTTTACTAAGAGTGTGCTGTTTAATTTCCAAATCATGGTGTGAAATCTGGGCCTCTGGCCCTTGCAGATTTCCAGCTTCACTCCATTGCGGTCAGAGATATTATTTTGTATGATTTCGATCTTTCTGAATTCATTAAGCCTTTCTTTGTGGCCTAGCGTATGGTCTATCTTGGAGAATGATCCATGTGCACTTGAGAAAAATGTATATCCTGCTGTGTTTGGATGTAATGATCTATATATGTCTATTAGATCCAGCTCCCCTAATATACTGTTCAAATGTTTGTTTCCTTAGTTATTCTCTTTTGAGATGTTCTGTCCAGAGTTGATATAGGTGTATTAAAATCCTCCACTATAATTGTAGATGCATCTATTCTTTCACTTAGTTTTTCCAGCATTTGCCTCAAGTATTTAGAGGCGCCCTTGTTAGGAGCATAAATATTTATGATTGTTCATTCTTCTTGACAGATTTTCCCTTTCACTAAAATGTAGTATCCTTCTTTGTCTCTCACAATTGTTTTGCATTTAAAGTCTATTTTCCCTGATATTAATATAGCTACTCCTGCCTTTTTTTTTTTGGTTATTTTTTGCTTGTAAGATTGTTTTCCAACCATTCACTTTCAGCCTCCATGAGTTTCTGTGTCTAAGATATGTCTCTTGTAGACAGCATATAGATGGGTCATATTTCTTTATCCAATCCCAGTCTGAATCTTTTGATAGGTGAGTTCAATCCATTGACATTCAGTGTTATTACTCTCAAGGAATTATTTATGTTAGCCATATTTTGATTGGACTTGTGTTTGTCATATTTTGTTTGTTTGTTTTTCCCTTCTCTTTTTGTCTTTTTTGTTGCTCTTACACTCTCCTCCAACTCTGCCTGTCCTGTTTTTTCCTTTCTTTCTGCAGAACTCCCTTTAGAATTTCTTGAAGGGGAGGTTTTTTGTTGGCATAGTCTTTCAATTTCTGTCTATCTGTGAATATTTTGAACTCTCCATCATTTTTGAATGCTAGTTTAGCTGGATAGAGTATTCTTGGTTGGAATTTTTTTCCCTTTAGTACCTTGACTATATCATACCACTGCCTTCTTGCCTTCATGGTTTCAGATGAGAAATCAGCACTTAATCTATTGGAGCTTCCCCTGTATGTGATGGTTTTCTTTTCTCTTGCTGCTTTTAGAATTTTCTCTTTGTTTTGAGTGTTGGATAATTTGACAAGTATATGTCTTGGGGTCGGCCTGTTGGGGTTTATGACGATTGGGGTGTGCTGCGCTTCTCGGATATGTACGTCTGTCTCTTTCTGTAGATTTGGGAAGTTTTCAGCCCTTATTTCCTGAAACACTCCTTCTGATCCCTTTCCCTTCTCTTCTCCTTCTGGAATGCCTATAATACGTATGTTTGAGTGTTTTGCATTGTCATTCAGGTCCCTAAGTCCTAGCTGGATTTTTTCTATCTTTTTATCGATCAATTCTACTCTCTATTTGATTTCTGATGTACTGTCTTCCACATCACTAATTCTCTGCTCTGCCTCTTCTAGTCTGCTGATAATTGCTGCGAGTGTATTTTTGATTTCTTGAACTGTGGTGTTCATTCCCATCATATCTGTTATCTTTTTGCATATGTCTGCAATTTCCCCCTCCAAGTGTTGTCTTCATGTTGTTAACCTCTTCCTCTACTTCATTAAATTTGTCAGTGATATATGTTCTGAGATCTTTAATTACTTGTGTGAAGTTCTGCTCCCCTTCCTGGTTTTTAGTTTGTTCATTGGATTCAGCCATGTTTTCCTGATTACTGGTTTGGTTTGTAGATTTTTGTTGCTGTCTGGTCAGCATTTTATCCTGAGAGGTTTAATCAGTTCCTTAGCTTCGTTGTCTAGTCTTGGGGATTAATTAGCTGTTGTCTTTGAATAAGTGTTATATCTTCTCTTTGTCACTTTGTTCTTCTTATTCTAATTTCTTATTGCTGTTTGAGTTCACTTTAAAGGAAAGTATTAGGGCCAGGGAAAGGCAATTGTGTCAGCAAGGAAAAAGTGTAAAGTAGTATTGGTGATAAATGTTAACAGAGCAACAATATGAGATCTGGGAGGATGGATATTAGATTCATGTAAGTTGTGTAGAGTTATAGCAGTAGGTAGAGTACCTATAATGAGGTAGTCAACTGCATATGGGAGGAATATGGTATGAATTGAAAAGCTAGTGTTTTCATGAGAGAGGGAAAGAGAAAAGAAAGGCAATAGTTTCAAGAGTGGATAAAAGACAGAAAACAAATCAAAGGTATTAGAAATTAAAAGTTAGACAATTTGGGAGTCAAAGAAAGGGAGGTGGAATATAGGAGAGACAGTAGATGATGGAGGATATCAAGATGTAGGGGAAAGTGGGTAGTGTAGGTAACCAAAATTAATTCACAGAGAAATGAGGCAACGGAGCATGAGGAAACCCAGCTAATGTGAGGTGTTCCCTGCAGCACCTATTTTATAATTAAAATAAAATAAAATAAGAAGAAAATGAGGGACAAGGGAGAGGGAAAAAAAGAGAAGAAAGAAAGAAAGAAAAAGTGGGTGGGTAAAGGGAGGGGAACAAGTAGGGAAAAGAAAAAAAAGATATAGAACAACCACAACAGCAACAAGAAAAACCCCCTAAATAACTGGAAAAAAAAAAGACTTTGTGGGATATGCTGGGAGAAAAGACTAGGAGATAATGCAATGTTAGCAATCAGGACATTAAAAAATAAAATAAAATAAAATAAAAACAAAAACAAAACAAAGCAAAACAAAAAAGAAAAAACACAAGTGTTGTGGGCTAGGACATTCAAGGACCTCAGATGGACCTCATGGCGTGATGGATTCAGGAATGGAGAGTTTGTGATATTGAAGACTCAAGAAGTGTGAGTCTCTGGGGTGTGGGCCACCAAGGTTTAGGGGACTCAGACCTGGCAACCTCAAATCTGGTTAACAGGGAGCCTGGGAGCACCACAGTGCAACACAGCCTTCAGGGATCCCTGCAGCTGGGTGCCAGCCCTATTGGAGAGGTCACTTCCGCAAACTCTGACCTATGTGTCTGAACCCCGCAATTCACTCACTCACTGGGGTGTATTCTGTGGCTGTATCACCAATTCGACTTCAGGACACCTCCTACCCTGTAAGCACCCAGAACGGCCACCTAGGGCACCTCTACACTGCAGCCAATTTAATGATTCAGTTCAGTAGCCAGGTCTGGGGGCGGGGCTCCAGCTGGAAATGCTGATAACAGAGTCCAAAACCAAAATTCCCATGCTTTGCAAAATATTCCCCTAATCGGCTTCCAGACGTCTCCCACCCTGCAGGCCCTGAAAGTCTCCTGGTGATGCCTCTTTATTGTGAACAATTTAAGGCTGCTTCAGATCAGCAGCTGGCCTTGGGAGGGGGCGTGGCTCTAGGCGGAAGTGCTATTATTTGTGTCCGCAATCAAAAATTCCCTGCTTCACAATAAAACTCCCGTTTGTCTCCCCAAATCAGTCTGCGAAGGCCTCCTGTCCTGTTAGCCCCCCTATAGCCCCCTCAGGGCTTATGAATTCCCCAGTACCACAGAGCCTCCAGAAATTGCCACCACAGCACCAGTGCCATGGCTTATTGTTTCTTGATTAAGTAATAATTAAGGGTTTGATTGGGCCATGTCATTAAGATATTGTGTCTTGCCCCCTTGGTGGGTATGGACACACAAAGTGACATGGCAGAAGAGAAAGTTGGAGTTTTAAGCTGCAGCCTGGGAAGTAAGCACACAGATAAGCAGAGCAGCTGAGCCCAAAGAGAAATGAACCCCATGAAGTGAAGATCCCAGGAAGCCTGAACCCTTGCAGGCATTTGCAGCCATCTCGGTCCAACACATTGCAATAGGCTTTGGTGAGGGAAGCAACTTGTGCTTTATGGCCTGGTAACTGTAAACTTGTACCCCAAATAAATACCCTTTATAAAAACCAACGGATTTCTGGTATTTTGTATTAGCACCTCTTTGGCTGTGATAAATACATAAAGATGACTAAAGATATAGATTATATTGCATACCTCAATTTAGATATTTGTTAATCTTAATCTGTATTCCTGTGGGTATGAACACATTGCAAAGAGGATCTCTGCTAGATGTTATTATAATTAAGGTGTTGCTCATGTGAATGAGACTGGATCTATATCTGGATTGCTGGAGGATAAAGCAAGAAAAAAATAGGAAACCAGAATCAGAGAAACCTATAAGGAGGAGGCAGAATCTGGAAGCCAGCAGGAACTAAACAAAGGAGAAGATATGGCATGTGATGGGCAAGCAAAGAATCTCAAGGCTGCTGCCAAACGAGCATCTGAATGTTTCCAATCTCAGGAGGAAACACATCTTCTAGTCTCCCCCAAAAATGAGACAATATGGGCGGCAGACTTGGCCCAGTGGTTGGGGTGTCCATCTACCACATGGGAGGTCCGTGGTTCAAACCCTGGGCCTCCTTGACCCGTGTGGAACCAGCCCATGCACAGTGCTGATGTGTGCAAGGAGTGCCCTACCATGCAGGGGTGTCCCCCGTGTAGGGGAGCCCCATGTGCAAGGAGTGTACCCCATAGGGAAAGCTGCCCAGTGCGGAAGAAAGTGCAGCCTGCCCAGGAATGGCACCACCCACACAGAGAAGTGACACAACAAGATGATGCAACAAAAATAAACAGATTCCCATGCTGCTGACAACAACAGAAGTGGACAAAAGAAGATGCAGCAAATAGATACAGAGAACAGACAACCGAGGTGGGGGGGGAAGGGGAGAGAAATAAATAAAATAAATCTTTAAAATAAATGAGACAATAAACTCCCTTTGTATAAGCCAACGCACTGTGTGGCACTTGTCAGTGCAATGAAACTCAGTCAATACCCAGGTAAAAGCAGGGCTCTAGAGCTGACACCTCAAGATGCTTTCTCCTAAGTCCTTTATTTGGCAACAGGGGAATGGGACCCTAAACAGGCTTCTTGGTGAATATCACACATGTGCTTTGTGAAAGCACCAGGACCAGGACATAGGTCACCCAGTTCATAATTCATTGGTCATTTCACACTATTGAAAAAGGCCACAGCAGGACAGGAAAGCAAGACTTCACATTCATAACAGTCAGGGTGTCAAAGGGCAGCATGGTTTTTGGTATGTTAAATGATAACCCAGAGCCCATCATTTATGAAACAATGAAACATGTATTCACTGACATTATTTTGATGATTATTTTAACTCACATCAGCCACTAAACAATTTTCAATGGGACCAGATTGTGGGGTAGGTGCCAGAGACACACATATTAACAAGAAAAAGGAAAATGAATGAAAAGTTAAAGATTATGATCAGTATATTAGCTTTAAGGCTAACTGTATTAAGATAGAGCTATTAACAAGCTAACATTTAGTACTTTTTTTATCAGGAGGTTCTGGGTTTGAACCCTGGACCTCCCATGTGGTAGGTGGATGCTCTATCAGTTGAGCCAAATCCACTTCCCAATATTTACTAATTTTTTAATGCAAGATACCTGCATTTTGTGCAAAATTTAAAAGGTAGGGAAAGGTATACAGTGAAAAGTCTCCCTTCAATCCTGGCCTCAGTTCAACTTGCATCATTCCTGAAATAGTCTATACTGCAGAACAGGTTTTGATAGTTTGGCATGTGAGACAATATGCTCAGGATTGTGAAGATAGGCTCATTTAATTCTCAGAAGCACTGTATGCCAAATGTAATATTATCATTTTTTTAATTCATTTTTTATTTTTTATATTTTTTAATATTTTAAGTAATATATATATATTTTTATTGATTTTGTAAAAATATTACATTAAAAAAATATGAGGTCCCATTCAACCCTACCACCCCCACCCCACCACTCCCCCCCCAGCAACCCTCACTCCCATTATCATGACACATCCATTGCACCTGGTAAGTACATCTCTGGGCATCTCTGCACCCCATGGTCAATGGTCCGCATCATGGCCCATACTCTCCCACATTCCATCCAGTGGGCCCTGGGAGGATTTACAATGTCCGGTGATTGCCCCTGAAGCACCATCCAGGGCAACTCTAAGTCCCAAAGGCGCCCCCACCTCTCATCTCTTCCTGCCATTCCCCATACCCATCAGCCACCATGTCCACTTTTCCCACTCCAATGCCACCTTTTCTCTGTGGATCTTGGATTGGTTGTGTCCATTGCACCTCTACGTCAAGAGGAGGCTCAGATTCCACATGGATATTGGATGCAATCCTCTTGCTTTCAGTTGTAGGCCCTCTAGACTCCATGGTGTGGTGGTTGTCCTTCTTCAACTCCATCTTAGCTGAGTGAGGTGAGTCCAATAAATCAGATTGTAGGAGCTGAAGTCTGTTGGGGCTCAGGGCCTGGCTATCATATTGTCAGTCCAGAGATTCAAATCCCCTAAATATATCTTAAACCCCAACACCAACTACAATTCCACTAAAGTAGCATGAAAATTTTGTGCAAAGAGATCCCATCTGAGTCCAGCTCCATCACGCAGAAACACCAGCTCCAAAGAAGGGCCATCTGATATGGCAGTAAACCCCATCTGCCATGACCATAGAACCCGTGGGTCTCTTTAGCCCTCAAAGGAATGAATACCTGGGGTTGTATCAACTTTATCTGTCTCTTAGACTCTGCTCAGTTGTGCTTAAGGGCAATCCTTCTGACAGCCTCCAGACTCTTTTTTAGAGACTCGTAGCCATATAAACTCATTTCTCTTTTCCATTTCCCCCTTACATTAGGCCAAATAGCATTTTAAAGTCATGTTATTATATGTAGACAGGGATATTCTGCTGATCCACATTGAACCTTCAATTCAAGGTCATTTTCCAGTTGCATCATCAGTTGGTACTTGGTAGTGATCCCTCAGTGCCAGGGAGGCTCACCCCCGGGTGTCATGTCCCACGCTGGGGGGAAGGCATTGCATTTACATGCTGAGTTTGGCTTCGAGACTGGCCACATTTGAGTAACATGAAGGCTGTCAGGAGGAAATTCCCAGGCACAGTGCTGCTCTAGGCCTTATTCTTATTTCAGGCATATAGGCTCACAAGCATAGTTATTAGTATCAGGGGCTCACTGTTGGACCCTTATTCCTTCCTGGTCCTTGCTGCTGCACCTGGAGGGCTGCTGCTGCTCCCCTAGGGGCCATGACAGAGCACCCCCGGCCAGGAACCCAGTACCCCCCAGCTTTAGTTTTTAATTGTTGCCACTATGAGTATATCCAAACATTACCATGCGCCCTGGACATATGCCCTGTATAGCTCCCTGTCAGCCCTATATCACCTGTCAATAGTGTCCTATACCAGTATTCCTCCGCTGCCACTGCCGAACCACTCTGTGATCCAAAACCTCCCAAAAATGGAAGCCCAATATAATGTCAGGATCCCTTACTAGCAAAATGGGATAAGGCGATGGGTTTAAAGGTCAGATACAGAATACGTGTTGACTTGGAAAAATTCTACATTCTATCTTTTTTTTTTCCCCCTAATTATTGAACTTCTCTTCACAAGAGCCCTAGACCACAGCAATTCATATATACAATATACAGTACTCCCACACATCCACCATAGAACCTTTTCCCTTCCACAGTGATATTCTTATAACTTATTCATATCATATTTACTTAAAGTGATGTACAGACTCTGAGACAATAGCTTTCAAACAAGGCAACATCCGCGCTTACATTGTGGTCCATACTTTAGGATATACAGTTTTCTAAATTTTTAGTTATCCTATGTTTTACATTATGGTTTACATTATTAGTCTGTCATCCCTTATATGTTTATGGTGTAATATTACATGTTTTATATCCATCCCTGTGCACTCTCGTGAAACTCCTCTCTTACCCCACATTTACATTGCTTCCACACATTTAACATCCATTTTCCCATCCCCTTGGTGCCCACAGTGACAGCCAACCTCCATTTCCAGAGAAGCCACGTCAAGAGACACTTGCAACAGTGTTCAGGGCCCAACTTGCTCAACTGCCCCAATACCCTAGGAGCCACCCTTACTCTCCAGAGAACGGTTCCCTCTATTTGATGGCATTCATCCTCCCCAGGATGTGGGTCCACCCCCACTCTCACTGGTTGGGTCTCTACCCAATGGTACCACCCACTCTGGCAAAATGATCATTCAGACATTTCCCAGGAGCCCATCCTGCATCAAACCATCCCCTCCGAGCATCCTAAACAAGTAACCCTCTTAATTATATTTTGATACGACTTTCTCAGCATTTTACTCTCAATGAACACCTGACACTCTCCTATGTTCATATGCTACCCCTCCCTCCCCCCACTTTTTGGGCAATGTTACCCTTCCACCCATCCCCAGCCCCCCTCAAACCCGCAAAGCCCCACCCAAAGGCAACCCCTTGCCCCCATTTTATCTCTTCTTTGCGTTCATACTTACTGCCAGCTCATCATAAATTCCACCCCTGCAGACATCGGCTCACATCCTTCCTCCACCCCCCGATTTCCTGTAAGCCTATCGTTCAGTCTCTAGCTCTCTGAGGCAGCTTTCTTATTTCATATCATTGAGGTCATGTAGTATTTGTCCTTCAATGCCCGGGTTGCTTCACTCAACGTAAGATTCTCAAGATTCATCCATGTTATCACGTGTGTTTGTAGTGCATTTGTTCTTACAGCCGAGTAGTATTCCATTGTGTGTATATACCACATTTTATTGATCCACTAATCTGTTGATGGGCATTTGGGTTGATTCCAACTTTTGGCGATAGTGAACAATGCTGCTATGAACATTGGTGTATATATATCGGTTTGTGTCCTTGTTTTCAGTTCTGCTGGGTACATACCCAGCAGTGGTATTGCTGGGTCATATGGCAAACCTATGGTTAGTCTTTTGAGAAACCGCCAAACTGTCCTCCAGAATGGTTGAATCCTTCTGCATTCCCACCAGCAGTGGATGAGTGTTGCCCTTTCTTCACATCCTCTCCAGCATTTGTATTCTGTTTTTTTCATAGCTGCCAATCTTATGGGAGTAAGATGGTATCTCATTGTAGTTTTGATTTGCATTTCCCTGATAGCTAGAGATTTGGAGCATATTTTCTTGTGCTTTTTAGCCACTTGTATTTTTTCTTTGGAGAAGTGTCTATTTAAATCTTTTTCCCATTTTTTAAATGGGTTGTTTATCTTTTTATTTTCAAGAAATAGAAGTTTTTATATATGCAAGTTATAAGTTTCTTATCAGATATATGGTTGCCAAATATTTTCTCCCACTGTGTGGGCTCCCTTTTTACTTTCTTGACAAACTCCTTTGAAGTGCAGAAGGGTTTAATTTTGAGGAAGTCCCATTTATCTACTAGTTCTTTTGCTGCTCGTGCTTTTGGTGTGATGTTCATGAAGCCATTTCCTATTACAAGGTCCTGTAGATGTTTCCCTACACTGCTTTCCAAGGTTTTTATGGTCTTGGCTCTTATATTTAGGTCTTTGATCCATCTTGAGGTGATCTTTGTATAAGGTGTGAGATGGTAATCCTCTTTCATTCTTCTACATATGGCTATCCAGTTCTCCAGGCACCATTGTTGAATAGGCCATTCTCTCCCAGTTGAGAGGGTTTGGTGACTTTATCGAATATTACATGGCTATATATGTGAGGTCCTATACCAGAGCTTTCAATTCGATTCCATTACTCTGTGTGTCTCTCCTTATGCCAATACCATGCTGTTTTCACTACTGTAGCTTTGTAGTATGTTTTGAAGTCAGGTAGTGTGATTTCTCCAATTTCGTTTTTCTTTTTCAATATGTCTTTGGCTATTCGGGGCCTCATTCCTTTCCAAATAAATTTCATAGCTAGTTTTTCTAGTTCCTTAAAGAAGGGTGTGTTGATTTTTATTGGGATTGCATTGAATGTGTAGATCAGTTTTGGTAGGACAGACATCTTAATAATATTCAGTCTTCCTATCCATGAACAAGGAATATTCTTACGTTTATTTAGGTCTTCTTTGATTTTCTTGAACAGTCTTGTATAGTTCTCAGTGTATAAGTTTTTACTTCTTTGGTTAAATTCATTCCTAAGTATTTGATTTTTTTATTTACTATTGTGAATGGTATTTGTTTCTTGATTTCCTCCTGAGCTTGCTCATTATTGGTGTACAGAAATGCTACTGATTTTTGCGCATTGATCTTATAATCTGCGACTTAACTAAACTCATTTACAAGTTCTAGAAGCTTTGTTGCAGACATCTCAGGGTTTTCTATGTATAGGATCATGTCATCTGCAAATAATGAAATTTTGACTTCTTCCTTTCCAATTTGAATGCCTTTTATATCTAGGTCTTGCCTCAGTGCTTGAGCAAGTACTTCTAAGACAATGTTAAATAGGAGCAGAGACAATGGGCATCCTTGTCTTGTTCCTGAGATTAGAGGGAAGGATTTTAGGATTTCTCCATTGTAATCAATGTTGGCTGTAGGTTTTTCATATATACTCTTTATCATGTTAAAAAAATTTCCTTTTATTCCAATCTTTTGGAGTGTTTTTATCAAGAAAGGGTGCTGTATTTTGTCAAATGCTTTTTCTGCATCTATAGATATAATCATGTGATTTTTTTCCCTCAATCTGTTTATATGGTGTATTACATTGATTGATTTTCTTATGTTGAACCATCCTTGCATACCTGGAATAAATCCCACTTGGTCGTGGTGTATAATTTGTTTAATGTGTTGTTGAATACGATTAGCAAGTATTTCATTAAGTATTTTTGCATCTAGGTTCATTAGAGAAATGGGTCTGTAATTTTGCTTTCTTGTGGTGTCTTTGTTTGGCTTTGGTACTAGGGTAATGTTGGCATCATAGAAGGAGTTCAGCAATGTTCCTTCAGTTTCAATTTTTTGGAAGAGTTTCAGCAGGATTGGTGTTAGTTCTTTCCGGAATGTTTTGTAGAATTCACCTGTGAAGCCGTCTGGCCATGGGCTCTTCTTAGTTGGGAGATTTTTAATGACTGATTCTATCTCTTTGCTTGTGATTGGTTTGTTAAGATCATCAATTTCTTCTTTCGTCAATATGGGCTGCTTATGTGTTTCTAGGAATTTGTCCATTTCCTCCAAATTGTTGTTTTTGTTGGAATATAGTTTTTCAAAGTATCTTCTTATGATAGTCTTTCTTTCTGTGGGGTCAATGGTGATCTCGCCTTTCTCATTTCTTATTTTGTGTATTTGCATCTTCTCTCTTTTTTTCTTTGTTAGTCTCGCTAAAGGTTTGTCAATTTTGTTGATCTTCTCAAAAAACCAGCTCTTGGTCTTGTTTATCTTTTCAAGTGCTTTCTTATTTTCTATTTCATTTAGTTCTGCTCTTATCTTTGTTATTTCCTTCCTTCTTCTTCCTGTTGGGTTACTTTGTTGTTGTTTTTCTAATTCCTTCAAATGTGCAGTTAGTTCTTCAATTTTTTCTCTTTCTTCTTTTTTGATATATGAATTTATGGCTATAAATTTCGCTCTCAGTACTGCTTTTGCTGCATCCCATAAATTTTGGTATTTTGTGTTATCATTATCATTTGTTTCAAGGTAGTCATTGATTTCTTTTGAGATTTCCTCTTTGACCCACTGTTTTTCTAAGAGTGTGCTGTTTAATTTCCAAATCGTGGTGTGAAATCTGGGCCTCTGTCCCTTGCAAATTTCCAGCTTCACTCCACTGTGGTCAGAGATATTGTTTTGTATGATTTCGATCTTTCTGAATTCATTAAGCCTTCCTTTGTGGCCTAGTATATGGTCTATCTTGGAGAATGATCCATGTGCGCTTGAGAAAAATGTATATCCTGCTGTGTTTGGGTGTAGCGATCTATATATGTCTATTACATCCAGCTCCTGTAATATACTGTTCAAATGTTTTGTTTCTTTAGTGATTCTCATTTGTGATGTTCTGTCCAGAGTTGATAGTGCTGTATTAAAATCCCCCACTATAATTGTAGATGCATCTATTGTTTCACTTAGTTTTTCCAGTGTTTGCCTCACGTATTTGGAGGCACCTTTGTTCGGAGCATAAATATTTATGATTGTTCGATCTTCTTGGCAGATTTTCCCTTTCACTAAAATGTAGTATCCTTCTTTGTCTCTCACAATTGTTTCACATTTAAAGTCTATTTTGTCTGATATTAATATAGCTACTCCTGCCTTTTTTTTGGTTATTGTTTGCTTGTATGATTGTTTTCCAGCCATTCACTTTCAATCTCCATGCGTCTCTGGGTCTAAGATGTGTCTCTTGTAGACAGCATATGGATGGGTCATATTTCCTTATCCAATGTCCCAGTCTGAATCTTTTGTTAGGTGAGTTTAATCCGTTGACATTCAGTGTTATTACTTTCAAGGAATTGTTTGTGTTAGCCATATTTTGATTGTACTTGTGTTTGTCATATTTTGTATTTTTTTTCCTTCTATTTTTGTCTTTTTTTTGTTGCTCTTATACTCTCCTCCAACTCTTCCTGTCCTGTTTTTTCCTTTCTTCCGGCAGAACTCCCTTAAGAATTTCTTGAAGGGCAGGGTTCTTGTTGGTATACTCTTTCAGTTTCTGTTTATCTGCGAATATTTTGAACTCTCCATCATGTTTGAATGCTAGTTTAGCTGGATAGAGTATTCTTGGTTGGAAATTTTTTTCCTTTAGTACCTTGACTATATCATACCACTGCCTTCTTGCCTCCATGGTTTCAGATGAGAAATCAGCACTTAATCTTATGGAGCTTCCCTTGTATGTGATGGTTTTCTTTTCTCTTGCTGCTTTTAGGATTTTCTCTTTGTCTTGAGCATTTGATAATTTGACAAGTATATGTTTTGGGGTGGGCCTGTTGGGGTTTATGACTATTGGAGTGCGCTGTCCTTCTTGGATTTATACATCTGTCTCTTTCATTAGATTTGGGAAGTTTTCAGCCATTATTTCCTGCAACACTCCTTCTGACCCCTTTCCCTTCTCTTCTCCTTCTGGGATGCTTATAATACATATGTTTGAGCCTTTTGCATTGTCATTCAGGTCCCCGAGTCCTAGCTGGATTTTTTTCTCTTTTTATCAACCCCTTCCACTCTCTGTTTGATTTCTGATGTACTGTCTTCCACGTCACTAATTTTCTGCTCTGCCTCTTCTAGTCTGATGATATTGGCTGCAAGTGTATTTTTGATTTCTTGAACTGTGGTGTTCATTCCCATCATATCTGTTATTTTTTTGCATATGTCTCCAATTTCCCCTCCAAGTGTTGTCTTCATGTTGTTAACCTCTGTCATTACTTCATCAAATTTGTTCGTGATAAATATTCTGAGATCTTTCATTGCTTGTGTGAAGTTCTGCTCCCCTTCCTGGTTTTTAGTTTGTTCATTGGATTCAGCCATGTTTTCCTGATTACTGGTTTGATTTGTAGTTATTTGTTGCTGTCTGGTCATCATTTTTTCTTGACGGGTTTTATCAGTTCCTTAGCTTCTTTGTCTAGTCTTGGAGATTAATTAGCTGTTGTTTTTGTGTGTTTTATCTTCTTTTTGTCACTTTGTTCTTCTTATTCTAATTTCTTATTGCTGGTTAAGTTCACTTTAAAGGAAAGTATTAGTGCTGGGGAAAGGCAATTGTGTAAGCAAGGAAAAAGTGTAAAGTAATATTGGTGATATATGTTAACAAAGCAACAGTATGAGATCTGGCAGGATTGAGGTTAGATTCATGTAAATTGTGTAGAATTATAGCAGTAGGTAGAGTACCTATAATGAGGTAGACGAGTGAATATGGGAGGAATATTGTATGATGTAAAAAGCTATTGTTTTCGTGAGAGAGGGAAAGAGAAAAGAAAGGTAATATTTTCAAGAGTGGATAACAAACAGACAACAAAACAAAGGTATTAGAAATTAAGAGTTAGAAACTTTGTGGATCAAAGAAAGGGAGGCGGAATACAGGAGAGATAGTAGATGATGGAGGATATCAAGATGTAGGGGAAAGGGGATAGTGTAGATAGCCAAAATCTATTCACACAGAAATGAGGCAGTAGAGGATGAGGAAACCCAGCAAATGTGAGGTGTTTCCTGCAGCACCTATTGTTTAGTTAAGATAAAATAGAATAAGAAGAATATGGGGGACAAGAGAGAGAGAGAAAAAAAGACTTTGGGGGATACGCTGGGAGAAAAGACTTGGGGATAATGCAATGTTAGCAATCAGAACATTAAAAAAGTAAAATAAAAAATAAAAATAGAGTAAAAATGAAAACAACATCAAAAAAGAAAAAACGCAAATGTTGAGGGCTAGGACATTCAAGGACCTCAGATGGACGTCAGGGCTTGATGGATTTAGGGATGGAAAGTCTGAGATATTGAGGACTCAAGAGGTGTGAGTCTCTGAGGTGTGGGCCACCAGGGTTTAGGGGACTCAGACCTGGCAACCTCAAGTCCAGTTAACAGGAAGCCTGGGAGCACCGCAGTGCATCACAGCCTTCAGGGATCCCCGCAGTTGTGTGCCAGCCCTATGGGTGAGGTCACATCCACAAGCTCTATCCTGTGTTCTGTACCCCACAATTCGCTCACTCACTGGGGTCTATTCTGTGGATATATCACCAATTGACTTCAGGACCCCTCCCACCCTGTGATCCCCCAGAATGGCCACCTGGGCGCGCCTCTAGGCTGCAGCCAATTTAATGACTCAGATCAATAGCCAGGTCCGGGGGAAGGGCTCCAGCCAGAAACGCTAATAACAGCATCCAAAGCCAAAATTCCCACACTTCTCAAAATATTCCCCTAATCAGCTTCCAAACGTCTCCCACCCTACCAGACCCTGGTGGCGTCTCTTTATTGCTATCACTTTAAGTCCACCTTAGATCGGCAGCCGGGTTTGGGGGGGCATGACTCTAGGCGGAAGTGCTATTGTTTGTGTCCGCAATCAAAAATTCCCCCTTCTTTGCCATAAAACTCCCATTTGTCTCCCCAAATCGGTCTGCAAGCGCCTCCTGTCCTATTAACCCCCCAATAGGCTGCTCAGGGCTTATGAATTCCTCAGTACTGCAGAGCCTCAAAAAAAAATCCTCTGCGGCAGCGCTCGATACCACAGCAGAGCCCGTTGCCACGGCAGAGCCCAATGCCGCGGCTCTGCCCACCCAAGGAGGGAACTTTCTGCACGCAGCATGGACCTCCGTGTATATTTTATAGACGTATTTTCTCTGTTACCTTCCCACCAAATTGATGTCCAGATACCTCCCGACCCGCAAAAATCCCGAAACAGTCTGGTCCCAAAGAGCCTCCAATGCCGCCCAGCCACTTACCTGCAGGAGATACTATCAGGCAAGTTCACTCAGCCACCATCTTGCCCTGCCCTCCTGCCAATATTATCATTATCCCCAATTTACACATGAGGAAACCTGCCTGATGACCAAAGTGGAAAAACAAATTCCCAAAAGCTTCATGGCTCATGAAAGAGAAAAGTCCATGTTCTCAAACTTCCAAGTCCCTGAGATGTTAATATCTAGCCCATATTCTCAAACCTCCATTCCATCACACACCACCTCTAAAGAAAATTGACCATGTGGGTTCTGGATATAAAGGGGTTGATTTGTTAAACACTTATTCCCTTTTCTGAGGTCTTGGGTGCTATTACTATTTTACTATTTTTACTCATCATAAAACCTTGAAGAGTAGCTATAACTGTGTTTCTAGAATTTACTTGATCAGAAAGGCCACTCCCAAAGGAAACATTCTTCCAGAGGGAACATGGGACTCACAGGAAACCCTTTAGTGGTATATCTGAGAATCCAATTCTGTGAACCCCCTGCCTCACCTGCCAGCACCTGCATGTCCTTACCCAGACCCAGCACTTCCCCAGCCAGCAGTAACCCCTCAGGGGCTGTGAGTTGAATGGCTGGAGCTAAAAAACTGATGAGGTTTCCAACAAATAAAAGATATCTCATTAGCCAACCATGAAGTGCAATACTCTAATTTATGAGTTATATAAGAATGCACTATCAAATATTAACCTTTTACACCTGACAATTCCTAAAATGCTCAGTCAGTACCAACTATATTCTCTCATTGAGAAAGCTGACACAACAGTATGAAGAGGTTTCAAGATCAGTGGAACTAACATCTGAGTCTGAAAATCAGCTCCTATTACTTGGCCTAATGTAAAATTT
The DNA here is from genome assembly GCF_030445035.2 of Dasypus novemcinctus. Lineage (NCBI taxonomy): Eukaryota > Metazoa > Chordata > Mammalia > Cingulata > Dasypodidae > Dasypus > Dasypus novemcinctus. The sequence goes on from NC_080691.1 coordinate 69,858,741, forward strand.
CCTGAGCAAATGCAATATCATAATGTCAAGGGAAGCAGGCAATGATGGGATCTGAAGCTACAAGAGCTTTCTGAAGAGCCCTTTCCAATCTGAAATGCTGATTCTGACATTTATTCTTAGATCAGTAAAAGGAATTTATTGGGAAATGGGGGAAAGAACAGAACTTGCTGAGAAATGGGAGAGAAGGATGGGAACACACCAAACTTTGGTGTGGGCTCCTCTAGGCAGAGAGAGCCTCTTGGCACTTTTGAGGAGGCTTGCCCTCTCCTTCTCCATGGGGCTGAGGAGTTGCACACCTAGGAGCACTGCACGCCCATGGAGAAACAGAAACCTTTGTAATTCTGTGACTTCAGCATGTGAAAACTCACCCATATGTTCATCAGGCTGCCTGACCAAAGAGCACAGAAACATCGTTGGGCTCAGGGTTTCCTGTACCTTAGGGAGCAACTTAAAATGACGCATTCAGGAGGCATTGAGGAGCACACTGAAACCTGACTGTCTGGGTTCAAGTCTCAGCTCATCCACCCACTAGGCATGTGACCTTGAATGACCGACAACTTCAATGCCTCAATTTCCTCAACCATAAAGTGACAAGAGTAGAGTAAGCACACACTAAATGATGGCTACTATTATTTTTGTTGCTGTTGTTGTGAAAGTCTTGTCCAATCCAGGGCCCTTCTTTTCAGAATGTCCTTACATCACGGTGCATATGATAGTATTCCCCTCCTTCATTCCAACTACAAAATAATGCTTTAAACCAAGCTCATAAAAATAAAAATAAGAACCTAGACTTCTCAAAGCAAAGGACTTACATTAACTATTTTCTAACATGACAATGGGAGGAAAAAATCAATATGTTCTCACAGAGTTCACATTCATGAGTAGGAAGAAGGTAATTCAAATAAGAAGTTTAAATGAATTCATATCCATGAAAAAATGCATTCATACTGTTTGACATAAGCATAGTAATCATTCTCCCAACTATGAGCTAGCCATGGGTTTCACTTTTTAAAGATATAATCTATGAAATTTCACTGATTAATTTTCATAATATTTCTGATTAGTTTTACTGTCAAAAAATATCCCATTTAAAATATCAATTTAACTTTTATATCATAAGGAAGCAAAGTATCATTGATTTAAATATATATTCATGATTTGGGAATGACATTTCCACCAAATTTCTTTAGAGACAGGGGATATTAATTAGCAACAGGGATAGGGATAGCTAATATTTATTACATACCAATGAAGTGTTTAAGAAGCTAGATGTTATTTCTATATGCTAGTGCATCCTTTTAATCCTTTGATGGAGATTGTTAGAAGAAAAATGGCACTCTCTGGGACATGGGGACAGACATGATTGCAGGCAGCAAGTTTGTCGGGAAGCCCTCCCAATGCAAACCTTGGTGAGGCTTTTGGTCTATGGAACATATTTTGAACAAGGATCAAACTGGTTGTAATAGGTCACAACTCAATCTGCAAAAATCTTTTTAAAAACTGAAAATGTTAAATATTAAGAATAAAAAACACTGGCTTCCATCCCTGAGCTTAGGTGACAAACTCCCAGCAATTAGATAATATTTTTTACCAACTATCAGTGCAATATTTTGCATGACAGTTTGGTTCACCCGTGCAAGTGTCAGATTCTATTTACTTTTAAAGGCCACAGGCTAAACAAAGCAAGTTTACTGAAGGTCCTGTGCTCCACCTGGGCCTTTCTCCCTCATTCATTTTGCTAACAGCAACACCTAACTACCAAACCAATACATATTTGAGAACATAACAGCAACATCTAACTACCAAACCAATACATATTTGAGAACATTACAGCTTACACTGCAAAGCGTCAGTTTAAAATTCTACACCTGCCCATTTGTTTTTCCTTAGAGTCCTTCAAAACCATGCTGCAGGAGGCAGACTTGGCCCAGTGGGTAGGGCGTCTGTCTACCACATGGGAGGTCCATGGTTTAAACCCTGGGCCTCCTTGACCCGTGTGAAGCTGGTCCATGCACAGTGCTGATTGTGCAAGGAGTGCCACGCAGGGGTTTCCCCCACATAGGGGAGCCCCATGCACAAGGAGTGCACCCCATAAGGAGAGCTGCCCAGTGCAAAAGAAATTTCAGCCTGCCCAGGAATGGCACCGCACACACGGAGAACTGATGCAGCAAGATGACACAACTAAAAGAGACACAGATTCCCATGCTGCTGACAACAACAGAAGCGGATGAAAAAGAACACACAGCAAATGGACACAGAGAACAGACAACTGAGGGGGGAGGAAGGGGAGAGAAATAAATAAAAATAGATCTCAAAAAAAAAAATGCTGCAGTCACCAGCAGAAGCCTTTCCATCCAGGAAAGACATAAAACAATCTGTGATTCTGCAAGTTACCAATCCTGAGATCTTTATTAAAAGGGTGTTGGCCTATCATGTTATTCCCCAGGAATGTTCATTTGTGCACTCACATTGTTGTGGCAGCAGAGAGAAGATCATGGTATTGAGGGCCTGGACATGAGACTATTCGAGAAGGAAGGTTTATTAACAGCCTGCCAGGCTGGCAGACTTCTGTCCAAAGACTGAGGCTTCAGCAATGTTTGCAGGTCCTTTTTATACAAAGCATTTAAGAATGGGGGTCAAGTAGAACTTTGATGCAAAAAGGACTTTCTTTGTTAGTTTCTTACAGTTTAGGGATTTATTTGAATATCAAGTAAGCTTGAATTAACATATCATCCACATACCAGGCAAACTTGAATTAACACCCATATTCTGTCTGGATGTAAGTTTGCATACACATTCAGTCTACATCCTTCCTGAATATTCAAAGCCTAACTGGCTTTCCAGAAACTAGTCAAATTTGGATACAGAATTAGGTAAATCTGAATTCATGCACAGGTCATATTAACATAAGCTCAAGTTGACCAGTGCTTGGAAGAAACAAAATGCACAGCCGTTGCAGCTTGGTGTGAATGGTCTCTTTGTCTGAGAAGTTTTGTTGATGACTTACCTGTGAGCTGCAACATAGGGAGTGCTCAGCTTTTATTCTGAGTTGGAGCATGCCCTGGCCACAACAGAACAAAACCAACTGCCCAGAGAGGTCTATGACAAAACCATGAGATATAGATTCAAAGCAATACCAATCAAATTTCCAACAGCCTACTTTACAGAAATAAAAAAGATCATTACCAAATTCAATTGGAAGGGAAAGTGTACCTGCAAATCAAAAGCATTCTAAAAAAGAAGAGAGACATGGAGGAATTTCTCTGCCTGACCTTGAAACATTAACAAAACTACAGCTGTCAAAAGCCATGGTACTGGCATAAAGATTTGTACAGTGATCAGTGGAATAAAATTATAAGTCCAGAAACAAATCATTACCTCTATGGCCAAATGGTTTTTGACAAACCTACTGATAATGGCAGAGAGAAGTCAGGTGATTGTGGTATTGAGGGTCAGGACATGGAAAATCTCTGAGAAGGAAAATTTATTAACACCTGGCCAGGCCCAGCAGACTTCTGCTCCAAAAAACTGAACCCTGAATACAATTTCTAGGTCCCTTTTATACAAAGGATGTAAGAGTGGGGAGTCAAATGCTGCTTTTATGTAAAAAGAACTTTCTTTGTTAGTTTCTTCGAGTTTTAAGTGTTTGAGTACCAGGTAGGTTTGAATTAACCTATCATTCACATTCCAGGCAAGCTTGAACTAATGTATCACCCACATTCTAGGTAAATTTGAATTAACATATTGTCCACATTCCATCTGAATGTAAGTTCAAATTCACATTCAGTCTTCATCCTTCCTGAATATTGAAGGCCTATAGAGTCTATATCACTTAATTGGCTTTCTGGGAACTAGACATACTTGGATATTAGAATTTGATAAGTTTGAATTCATGTATGCACAGGGAATATTACTTCCCCCCTTTGATGCCTTCTTAATGTTGTTAAGCTTTGGCATCACTATTGTTGGAGTCTCTCTGGACTGACTGGTATGTACATAGAGCCATGAGATGGGCAGCTGTCTGTGTTTTTACTATACCATTTATTAGGGTGCATATCCTTCTTATGACTAAAGGGAAGAGACAAAGAACTATGGTGCATTGTATTGTCTGCTATTGACTACCAGCTTCCAAAGGAATTACTTAAATTCTAACCATTGCAGGTTTGCACTGGAATATGAGCAATTTTTACCATTTTGTTTGTAATTTCTTTGATAACCTTTCCAGTGCTCTCTGTTCAAGGCAGCAATTAGAAAAACTGAATTTTCCATAAACTCTCCCTTCAGCTGCCAGGAGATAGTCTAGGGTAAGACAGTTTTGATAGATAGCATTTCTGAATTTAGTTTGCTGTTCAGCTAGTAAGTTTAGATCATGGGCAGTTTCATTAGTTATTATTTCTACCATGCATTGTAAGCAGATGACTCAGTTAAGCATATAGATAGGGGTTTGATAACCCCACATGCCATCTTCCCCCTAAGTTTCTGGCTCATAGTACAGGACTATATACTCAAGGGACCCTTCCTCATCCCCCCAGGTAATGACAGCCCTTTTTTTCTCTTATGTTTTGATATACTGGCTGGCACAGCTCTTTCTGTTCTGCTAAGGGAATGAGGAAGGAGGGTTTTATTGTACTGAGCATACAAGTACAACACCAATTTTGGGGACATTCTTGGAATGTGACTTTCCCACAATCCAGTACAGATCATTTGGGGCATTAAAGAAGCCCTTTGAGTCTGGAGGTTGTCAGAAGGATTGCCCTTATGCACACCTGAGCAGAGTCTCAGAGACAGATAAAGTAGATACAACCCCAGGTATTGGTTCTTTTGAGGGCTACAGAGACCCACAGGTTCTATGGTCATGGCAGATGGGGTTCACTGCCATGTCAGTTGGCCCTTCTTTGGAGCTGGTGTTTCTGTGTGATGGAACTGGACTCAGATGTGATCTCTTTTCACAAGCCTTTCATGCTACTTTACTGGAATTGTAGTTGGTGCTGGGGCTTAAGATATATCTAGGGGATTTGAATCTTTGGACTGACAATATGATAGCCAGTACCTGAGCCTCAACAGACTTCAGCTCCTACACTCTGATTTATTGGACTTACACCACTCAGTTAACATGGAGTTGAAGAATGTCAACCACCACACCATGGAGCCTAGAGTGCCTACAACTGAAAGCAGGAGGATTGCATCCAATATCCATGTGGATTCTAAGCCCCCTCTTGACATAGATGTGGAATGGACACAACCAAGCCAAGATCCACAGGAAGGAGGAATACAGTAAGGATTAGAGTGGACTTAATGATATTCTATTCATGAACTGTTGTGGTTAATAATCGAGAAAATGTGGCATTGATGTGGAAAAAGTGGCCATGGTGGCTGCTGGGTGCGGGGAATGGGAGGAAGAGATGAGATGTGGAGGCATTTTCGGGACTTGAAGTTGTCCTGAGTGGTGCTGCAGGGACAATTTCCAGACATTGTATGTCCTCCCATCACCCACTGGATGGAACGTGGGAGAGTGTGGGCTATGGAGTGGACCACAGGCCATGGAGTGCAGTGATGCCCAGAGATGTACTCACCAGATGCAATGGATGTGTCATGATGATGGAGGAGAGTGTTACTGTGGGGGGAGTGGTGGGGTGGGGGCAGAGGGGGTGAATGGGGACCTCATTTTTTTTAATGTAATATTTTTTTAAAAAATGAGTAAATAAAATAAAAAAATACATTAGAGGTACATAACAGCAAAAAAAAAAAAAAAAAAAGAAGCCCTTTGCAGTGAAGTTCCACACTGATTAATTTGGAGAAAGCACAATTTATGAGCATGAGTTAAGAGTCATTCAATGTTCCCCAGGGCTCCATGTTGTGGGAAACTGGCTTATCTGTTCCCTATTTGTTGCACTTGTCTCCAATTATTGTAAACAATAATTGTGCTGATGAGGAGCAACTGTTTGGAGTTCATAATAAATACGATGCGGTAACTAGGGTCGAGGCTCTCAGTTCCCAAAGTGGTGATCCCCCTGTTTCCATCCTTTATTCCTCACTGATGTTTCTCTCTGTCCTTTATTTCTTTAAGTCTGCATCACCTTCCCTTTGAACCAACCTATTATGGAGCTGATCTCAGCAACTGGCACCCAATGTGGGGTATGAAAGGAAGAATGCTAACTTGGAGCAAAGCTAAAAGGTGGTGAACAGTGTAAAAAGCCCCGAGTGGTACAGAAAGCCTTTCAAGTCCTTGGTAAGTAAGAACACTCTCAGGTGTTTTTGCAGGGTTATGATGGGAAACAGATACAGTTCAACAAAATATCACTCATATGTCTCTTGAAACAACTTCTCAAAGCAAGAAGAGGAAAGGTCATTGGGCCTTATATTTTGGAACTCTTATAGGCTATAAAGCAATATTGCTCATGGTTCCTAGCAATAGGAAGTTTAGAATTAGTAGACTGGGAAAAAGTGGGAAAAGTGTTATAAAAATTACTTGTACAAGGTGTTCCACTCCCTATTACTATTTGGCCCACTTTGATTATAATTAAATTTGTTTTAGAACCCTTGCAAACAGAAAAAGATGAAGATAGAGAATGTGAGGAACTTCCTCCCATTGTCTTGCCTTCAGCCCCTTCATTAACTGACTTTAGAAAATCAGTTTCCCCTCCACCAACTCCCTCCCCCTTCCTCTCCTATATCCAGAGAAACTCAGTCAAAGTTGTCCACTTTATAGCAGGACATCTTACAGACTAGAAGGGAGGGTTATTTGGAGGCATTTCAAATGGACTTTCTGGTTAACATACAAGAAAGAATAGCTCCTGGAGTAGACCCTCAAAACCTGAATGGAGTTTGAGTTCACCCATGAACCTTTCACATTTAAAATATTGAAAGAGTTAAAAGCAGCAGTGCAACAGTATGGTCTAAATTCTCCTTTTAATGATAAACTTAAAGGAAGTTTGGGGGTAGAGGAAGGTTGTGAGTTGACACCTACTTGGGTTTTCTATGATAAGCTAGAGGTAAGTATTTGTACAGGGAAGGGATAAAATGGGGGCATAGGGACAACTATGGGTAGGGCTGTGTGCACTTGAGGGGGCTAGGGATGGGAGGATGGGTCAGATGGCCCAAGAAATTGTGTGGAGGGTGGTGGGATCATTTGAACATAGGAAATTGTCAGGTATGTGATTGAAATTATAATGCAGAAATATAAACATAATATGGAAGTTTACTTGTTTAAGATGCTTAAGGGGAGGCAGCTGACACAGGGCAAACATCTAGGGAGTGTGTGGGTGCTCATTTTGTCATAGGGGGTTATATCATTGGATGGAGACCTATACAATGAGAGTGAAGGTATACATATATCCTGGGGAGGACTGATGTTCTCAAACAGAGGGAATTGCTTCTCTTGGGAGAATTTTGTGGCTCCCAGTGGGTTAGGGCAGTCAAGTATGTCAAACCCTCAACATTGTTGCAAGGATCTCTGAATATGGTCCTTCAAGTAATGAAGGTTGATTGAGGGGAGGGGGAAAGAGGTGTTGAATACATGGAATCATGGTAACTGTGGGGCAATGAAAATGTTCCACAAGATCATGCAATGATAGATATAGGACATGTTAAATTACACCAAAAATGTAAAAAAGTCTAGGTTAAAATTGTAAACCATAATGTGAAACATAAGATAACTAAAAATTGAGAACATTATATAGTCTAGAATATAAGCCATAATGTAAACCCAAATAGAACCATGTTTGAAAGCTATTGTTTCAATATCTGTACATTAGCTGCAGCAAATATAATACGAACATGTAAAAAGATCATTGTTTGGGAAGGAACAAAGGGCTTGATGTTGGATATGTGGAAGTACCATATATTGTATATATGAAATACTGTGATCTAAAACTTATGTGAAGACAACCTTAATAATTAGAAAAGAGAAAAAAAAAGAAAAAGAAAGAAAGGAGGTAGACCCTGAGGAAGAAATGGAAGAAATTGCCTTCCAGGGCAACACCTATAGCAGTGATTAAAGGCAAAATATAAAAAACAAAGGTTTTTCATTTTTTTGATGCCCCAATTTATTTTCTCTTTATTTAATTTTTCTAAATTACTGTGTATTCTATATCTAACCTTTAAACCCATCACTATATTCTTTTTACTATTAATGGAACCTGGCAATATACTGGGCTTCCTTTTTGAAGAAGTTTTGTACAGAGAGGTTCAACTATCGCAGGGGAGGAGCACTTGTGTGGGGTGTTATTGGTGGGGGGCACATGGTTGGCAGGGAGTTCTCTATGGCATGTATGTATACAGGGTACATAGAAAGGTTTGGATATTTTCATAGCAGTTTCAGTTGGAAATGACAGATGAGAGCATGCTGAGTTCCTGGTCAGCGGAGCTCTATCACATTCCCCAATGGAACAACAATTCCCCAAGTGCAATGGCAAAGACCAATAAAGACACATGGTCCAATGATGAGCCCCTGATACTGATGGCTCTGATTATGAGCCTGTGTGCCTGAAATATGAACTAGGCCTATAGCTGTGGGGTGCTTAAGAGTTACCTCCTGAGAGCCTCCATGTTGCTCAAATGTGGCCACTCTCTAAGCCAAACTCAGCATGTAGATGCATTACCTTCATCCCCGTATGGGACATGACTCCTGGGGATGAGCCTCCCTGGCACTGAGGGATTACTACCAAGCACCAGCTGATGATGTAACTACAAAAAGACCATGAATAAAGAGGTCAACTCAGACCAGCAGTATATCTCAGTCTACATGTATTATCAGGTATTAAAAACTGCATTTTGATCTTCAATACATGGGGGGAATGGAAAAGACAAATGAGTTTATATGGCTATGAGTCTCCAAAAAAGAGATGGGAGGTCATCAGGGGGTGATGCTTATGCATGCATCAGCAGAGTACCAGAGACATCCAAGGTAGATGGAAACCAGGTACTGGTTCACCTGAGGGCTGCAGCAACCCACAGGCAATATGGTCAAGGCAGATGGCTCTGGAGTTCAGTGCCATGTCAGTTGGCCCTATTTTGGAGTTTGTGTTCCTGAGTGTGATGGAGTTGGACTCACATATAACCTTTCTACACATGCCTCTTCTGTTACTTTTACCAGACCTGTGGTTGGCATTTGTGTTGGTGTACACTCAGCAGACCTGAATCTTTGAATTGTCCATGTGATGGCCAGGCCCTGGGCCTCTGCAGACTTGCAGCTCCTACCCTCTGGTTTATTGGACTTATCCTGGCCAGCTGACAGGGAGGTGAAGAGGGTCAACTGCCACACCAGGGAGCCAAAGCGCCTACAGCTGCCATTGCATCTATCATCCATGTGGAATTTAAACCCCCTCTTGATGTAGGAGAGGCTGGACATAACCATCCTGGGGCCACAGGATGGAGGAATACAGTATGGATTGGGGTGGACTTACTGGTGTTCTGCTGGGGAACTATTATGATTAGTAAGGGAAGAAACTGTACAGTGATGTGGAGAGGGTGACCTCAGTGGCTGCTGATGGTAAGGAGATGGAAGAAGAGATATGGTGTGGGGGCATTTTTCAGGATGTGGAGTTGTCCTGGGTGGTGCTGCAGGGACAGATGCTGGACATTGTGTGTCCTGCCATGGCCCACTGGGTGGACTGGGAGAGAGCATGGACTACAATGTGGACCACTGTCCACGTGGTGCAGTGGTGCTCCAGATTGTATTCACCAGGTGCAATGGATGTGCCACAATGATGGAAGAGGTTGTTGATGTGGGAAGGGTGGGGTGGGTGGGGGGGTATATTGGGACCTCATATTTTTTTAGTGTAACATTTAAAAGAAAATAAAGAAAAAAGTCTATAAAAATAATTAATTCTCCTTTTACCTATGGTATGGTGCAGGGGCTTACTGAAGACTCTAGACTGACCCCAGCTGAATGGTCTATGTTACCACACATCACCCTAGGGCCTGGAGAATTTTTACAACTCAAAACTTGGTGGATGGGTCATGCAGAGACTCAGGCTGCTCACAAGAGAGCCCATAGTATCCCCATTTCCTTGGACCAATTAGTGGTGAATTGCACAGGTTTGGCACTGTTACTTAAGAGCCTGAGAAAAGATTGAGGTTAAAGGCCAGCCTCTGGTGTCATTCCAAAAAATATTACAGGGACCTAAAGAACTCTACTCTGACTTTATTGCGCATTTACAAGAGACTATAAAAAAACAGGTCAATAACTTAGAGGCTGTGGATACTATTTTTCAGCTAATGGCTTATGAAAATGCTAATCAGGATTGTCAGAAAGATATAGGGATTATGAAGGGTAAAGTGGATTTGACTGGATATATTAAATTGTGCCAGGATGTAGGGATAAGGGGTCAATGTGCTACAAAGATGGCTCAGGCTATGATTGGGATGAAAATCAATAAGAGGTTTTCTGGAAAATGCTTTATTGTGGGGAAAATGGTCATATGAAAAAAGATTGTTGGAAAAGGTCTGAGGGGAAAACAATGCTATTCAGACAGAATATTTCAGCTCAGAAATAACCTGAGCTGTGTCCCCACTGTGATAAAGGATATCGGTCTAACCTATGTCAGCCTAAATACCATAAGAATGGCATCCCCATGTTTGGGGAGCAATGGAGCCTGCTCCTATCCCCACTCCAAAAAGGGGTTTTCCCAGTTCAGGAGAGCAACCCTGACACCCACCAACACTCCACAGTGTCCTGGGTTTATCCCCAACCACAGCAGAAATTGCAGCCATAGAAATCCTTAAGGCTGAAACTGTTATCTCACTTCCAGGGAATATCCCAGTCTGTGTAAAAATGGGAATAAAGGGACATTTACCAACCAGCACAGTCAGACTTCTCCTTGGGAGAAGCAGTGTTACTTCACAGGGAGTTAGATTACACACAGGAATAATTAATTGTGACTATCAAGGAGAGATCCAAGTAATCATGTCCACCTCAGTTCCTTGGAAAGCCAATATTGGAGATCTCATAGCACAATTTTTGCTCCCTTATGTTTTGATAGGAGCTAGTAAGAAAGTTTGAGGGAAAGATGGTTTGAGAAGTACAGGAATGACAGGAGAGTTCTTAACAAAATATTTTAGAATCTCAACCTGTTTGTGAAGTAACCATTTAGAACAAATGGTTTAAAGGACTTACTGATATTGGAGCTGACATTTCTATCAGTTTTAACCCTGCTTAGCCATTATAAGATGCATCTATTTCTCTTGTAGGACTTGGCATTCCCAGAGGTTTGAAACAAAGTGTGCAGATTTTTCAGTGTCTGGGAACTGATGGGCAACCTGCCAACCTGAAGGCATATGTTGCAGACTTACCTATTAATCTTTGAGGGTGTGATCTATTAGAACAGTGGCATGCTGAAATTTATATTCCATAGTTTGGTCAAAACAAAAACAAAGTCAACAACAAATGAGGAAACAAGGACATGTTCCAGGATTAGGGTTGGGTAAGCACCACCAGGGAATTGTTAAACCGATAGACCCCACAGTTCATGGTAATCATGAGGAATTCAGATGTTCATCTTTTCCATAATGGCCACTGCTCAGTCTAGCCTCCTTGGACTGTCCAAACCCATCCCTCTCAAGTGGACTACAACTTCTCCCATTTGGATTGAACAGTGGCCATTAATTCAAGACAAATTGGAGGCACTTCATAAATTAGTTAAGAAACAATTAGACAAGGTGGATATTGAAGAATCTTTTAGCCCTTAGAACTCTCCACTATTTCCTATTAAGAGAAAATCAGGCAAATGGAGGCTTTTAACAGACCTCTGAGCAGTAAATGCAGTCATTCAACCAAAGGGGGCATTGCAGCCAGGTTTGCCCACACCAACTATGATCCCTTGTAGATGGCCACTTGTTGTTATTGATTTAAAGAATTGTTTCTTTACAATACCTTTAGCTCCCCAAACTTGTGAGAAATTTACATTCTCAGTGCCTTCTTTCAATAACAAAGAACCAATGAAATGGTTTCAGTAGAAATATCTTCCTCAAGGAATTTTTTTCTTAATTATGAGGAGATCCTCAATTAAACAGCTCCTGAGTTCTGACAAAAGAAGCAGAATAAGAATTAAAATTCATAGAGGAAAAAATTCAAAGTGCCCAAGTTGAATGCATTAATCCAGAACAGCCACTGCAATTAATCATTTTGCCTTCTTTATTTTTAGATTTATTTTTTATTTATTTCTCTCCCCTCCCCCCCCCCATTGTCTTCTCTCTGTCCATTCACTGTGTGTTCTTCTGTGACTGCTTTTAACTTTATCAGTGGCACCGGGAATCTGTGTTTCTTTTTTTGTTGCATCATCTTGCTGTGTCAGCTCTCCATGTGTGTGGTGCCATTCTTGGGGAGGCTGCACTTTCTTTTGCACTGGGTGGCTCTCCTTATGGGGCACACTCCTTGCATGTGTGGTTCCCCTACATGCAGGACACCCCTGTGTGGCATGGCACTCCTTGTGTGCATCAGCACTGCACATGGGCCAGCTCCACACTGGTCAAGTAGGCCCAGGGTTTGAACTGTGGACCTCCCATGTGGTAGGTGGATGCCGTATCCATTGGACCAAGTCTGCTTCCCCATTTTGCCTTCTTTATACTCTCCCACTGTATTTCTTATGCAGCAAGATTATATCATAGAATGGATATTTTTGCCTAAAGGTGTTGTTAAAACTTTATCTTCTCATGTGGATTTTATGACCCAGATACTTAAAGGCCATGAACACAATCATGCCCTTCATGGACAAGACCCTTCTCATATCATTCTCCTGCTTTTATGCAAAGAACTTGAGGCTTGCCTATAAAATCACTTACAATGGCAAATAGCCCTTGCTGATTATATTGGAAAAATATATAATCACTACCCTGAGTATCATATATTACAATTCATTAAGTGCACTCAATGGATTTTACCTAACATAACAAGGTTTCAACCAATACCGGATGCCCCTACAATCTTTACTGATGGGTCTGGAAATGGTGCAGCTGGGTACACTGAATACAAAACTAAGAAAATTCCTACTCCTGGATTCTCAGCTCAGCAGGCTGAACTAGTAGCAGTGCTAAATGCTTTGCAGGACATACCAGAGTCCATAAACATTCTTTCAGATTCTGTTTATGTCATTCAAGTAACCCAATTAATTGAAACAGCTTTTATCAAACCCAATTTAAATCAATTTCTCTATAAACCTTTTCACAAACTTCAACCAATAATTAGGAATAGAAAAAGTCCATTTTTTATTACTCACATTTGATCACATTCAAATTTAGCCAGGCCATTGGTAAGGGGCAATGATGAAGCTGATAAATTTGTTACTCCTGATTTACAAGAAGCTATACCTTTTCATAATTAAACCCATCTGAATGCGGCTGGCGTCAGAGCCCACTTCTCTTCAACATGGATGCAAGATAAGGACATTGTTCACACTTGTCCATTCTGTCAAATTTTCAATAATCTAAAACAATCAGAACCTGGAGTAAATCCCCATGGTTTAACTGTTAACTCACTGTGGCAAATGGATATAACTTATATCTGCTCCTTTGGAAAATTATGTTATGTTCACGTCTCTATAGATATTTGTTCAGGATTCATTTGGGCTACAGTTCAGACTGGAGCAACTGCTCAACATGTAAGATAGTATTTGTTGGTTTGCTTTGCTGTAATGGGTCTTTCTCAGTCTTTTAAAAGAGACAATGCTCCTGCTTATACTGTTGTAGTAGAGAGAAGTCAGGTGTATGCAGTATCATAGGCCAGGATGCAAAAATTCTGAGAAGGAAGATTTATTTTGACCAGTCAGACTTGGTGGACTTTTGTCCTGATAAAAACCAAGCCCCAAATAGAATTTTTGGGTTCCTTTTATAAAGAGGATGTAAGAGTGGGGAGTCAAATGGTGCTTGTATGCAAGAGGACTTTTTGTTAGTTTCTTCAAGTGTTTTATCTGAGTATTAAGTTATTTTCTCCAGGTAAGCTTGAATTACCTCCCACATTCCAGGTAAGATTTTAGCATGAATCCCCCACATTCCAGGTAAGCTTGACACATTTGGCTTGCATCTTCCCTGAATATCAAAGCCCATAGAGCTTATACTTCTCAATTGGTTTTCTAGGCATACTTGGATATAGAATAAGTTTGAATTTATGCACAGGCTATACTAATTCCCCCCTCTGATGCCTGCTTAAGGTTATTAAACTTTGGCATCATTATTGTCAGAGTCTCTCTGGACTGACTTGTATGTATATAGAGCCATGTGATGGGCAGCTATCTGCATTTTTACTATACCATTTATTAGGGTGCATATTCTGTTCATGATGAAATGGAGGAGGCAAGGAAGTGTGGTATATTCTCCTATGAGGAAGGCAATTATTCCCAGTAGAAGCTTGAAATTGTTTACTATTGACTGCCAGCCTCCAAAAGGATTACATAAATTCCAACTATTCCAGATCTGCACTGGAACATAAGCAATTTTTACCATTTTGCTTGTAATTTCATTGATAACATTTCCAGTGCTGTCTAACTGCTGTCCAGCAGTTAGAGAGACTGAATTTTACACAAACTCCCACTTCAGCTGCCAGGAGATAGTCTCAGGCAAGATGGTTTTGACAGAAAGCATTTCTGAATTTAGTTTGTTGTTGGGCTAGTAAGCTTAGAGCATGGGCAGTTTCATTAGTTATTATATCCACCATGGCTTGTAAGTGGATGATTTGGTTTAGCATATAAATAGGGGCTCAATAACCCCACATGCCATCCTCTGCCCAAGTTGCTGGCCCATAGTACAGGATTATATGCTCAGGGGGCCAGGTAATGAAAGCCCTTATTTTCTCTTATGTTTTGATACATTGGTTAGCTTAGCTATTTCCCTTCTGCTAAGGGAATGAGGAAGAAGGATGGTTTACTGTACCGAGCATACAAGTACCACACCAGTTTCAGGGAGGTTCTCAGAATGCAACTTTCCCACAAATCCAGTGCAGACCATTTGGGGCAGTAAACCTTTGTGGTGGAGTTCCACACTGTTATTAATTTGGGGAAAGTACAGTTTATGAGAATAAGGTCAGATTCATTCCATGTTCCTAAAGGCTCTGTTGCATTGGTGGTGTAATTTTGGAAATTTCCCCCATAAGTGCTAGGTTTCCAACAGATATAGAGGAGTTTAGGCAGGCTCTTGAAGCACAGATGTAGGCTCCTGGGTCTATTCCTCTACCATCAATGTGGAGGCCCATTTGGACTCCCTAATTCTGCCAGAATATAGGGTTAAGGATAATGAGGTTTAAGAGGTTACATCAACTGTGTGGACAGTTAGCCAGGGCCATACCTTTGGTGCAGATGGCTGTTTGTTTAGTTGTGTCTATGTCTGGGGCCCAGGTGACACAGGACCAGTAGGGGCAGTAAATATGCACTTATGTATTTGTACCAGAAGCCCCCCATTGGGCTACACTTTTCATTTCTGGAGTGCATATATACTTATTGTTATGAGTATATTTCTGCTCCCAGCTGATCCCTCCACATTTGGTGTTCCATGGTATCCCAGAGTTAATAACTTAACATGTGTCAAATAGGAGGGACACTCATTGGTCTGGTTAGTGACAGGTGTACAGTTAAGTAGCTCCCCATTTTGTTTAAACATTCTTATTTCCCATTTACAAGAGACAGTTGTGGGTTTGGGGTCATAGCAGGTTATTTGCCAGATACATTAAAGATACTATAGGAGATTCCCTGAAACTGGCTGGTGGTTATATGGTCTTTGCAGGTGTAATGGCTATGATATATTAATATAGTATTGACATGGGCCCCCATTTGCCCTTCTTGGATACATGGTTTACACTCTGTGGTGCCAACCTGGGAGCAGGGGAGGGTCAGAGCTAGGAGTAGGGGAAATAATTTCCTATTTGGCAGTGCATTGACCATTCAGCTTTTGGGTGTGATTGGAGCAGAGCTTGGTGTTCTGTCCTCAACCTTCAGCTATGCATGAGTCAGTCAGCTTCTGGGGTGTGACTGGAGCAAGGCTTGGTGTTTTGTTCTTTTGCAAGAAGAGTTTGGTTGAGTTGTGGGTATCTGGAATACAGGAATCTGGGGCAGCTCACTTTACCTGGCTATGGTGTATCCATGGGATGATTTCAGCTACTTTAACTGCACCAAGGGTGGATAAAATGACAAGATAGGGTCCTAGTCATTGAGGGGTTAGTGAGGTTGATTTCCATTCTTTGACCCAGATTGCATCTCCCAGCTTGCACGGGTGTATGGAGCTGCTTAAGCTAATGGGGGCCCTTTCTTGGATCCAGTGATGCAGGTTTTGTAGGGTTTTTCATAGGCTAATTATTTGCTGAGCTATTGATAAGTTTCCTCTTTCTCTGAGATCTCCTTCTATATTTTGAATTAAGGGGAAAGGCCTCCCAAAGAGGATTTCATAAAGGGCTAGGCTTAGCTTTTGGCTTGGACTGGCCCAAAATTGGAGAAGGGCACTCAGGAGTACTTGCACCCATGTTAGCCCAGTTTCTTTGCAAATCTTGGCAATATAAGTTTTTACTGTATGGTTCATTCACTCTACTTTCCCTGAGCTTTGAGGACAGTCAGTGGTGTGCAGTTTCCATTGGATGTGCAGTACTTTGGCAATCTTTTGCATGATTTCAGAGATGAAGTCAGGTCCATTGTCAGAGCCAGTTGAGAGGGGTAGCCCATACCGAGGAATGATTTTCCTGAGGAGGACTTTGGCTACTTCTTCACCTTTTTCTGTTCGAGTGAGGAGGCTTCCAGCCAGAAAAGGTGCAAATGAGGACTAGGAGATATTTATAGCTTCAGGATCATGATATTTCAGTGAAATCAACTGCTAGATCTTTGGACTCCTGGGGCTCCCATGGACCCCTAGTGGGGGTTATTTTTGCACATGTCACACATCACTGACATAAGGCACGGGTGATAGTGACTAGACTTGGGATGTAGAAGAATCTTTCTAACATTTCTTTAAGGTAGGTTTTTCCCAAGTGTGTGTTCTCATGGTAGTCTTGAACTATAGTTATGGGTACTTGTGGCACAACTATTCTGTGATCTGGCAATGTCCACCACCCATTTGCTCCTTGTGTCCTGCTGTCAGAAAGAATCCACTCTCTTTTGGCTTGAGTATATTGTGGCTCCTGGTGATTCAGAGGTTGCAGGATGAGAGCCAGACATGTATATTGGAGTTTCTGATAATTAAGAGGTTGAGGAATGAGAACAGCAGCTAGGTTTTCAGATAAGGATCCTTCTCATGCCACTCATTTTGCCTTCTGATTTCCTCAGGTAATGACATTGTGACTTGTCTGGAGTCCCTTGCAGTGTATCACAACCACTTTGATATGCTCCCAAACTGCTTCTAGTAGTTCCAGAATCTGTGTGCCATATTTAATGTTCTTTCCTCCTGAGTTAGTGAGTCCTTTTTTATTGTATAATGCTCCATGTGCATGCAGGGTAAAGAAGGCATATTTGGAGTCTGTGTAGATGTTAACCTTGGCTCCAGCCACAAGGTGTAGTCCTTGGGTGAGGGCAATGAGTTCAGCTTTCTGTGCTGATGTGTTTTCTGGGAGGTGCTGGGCCTCTACTGTGGTTTCAGATATTACTACAGTGTATCACTCTCAGTGATTGCTGCCCTGCATAAAGCTACTCCCACCCATGAAGAACTCCATGTCAGGATTTGCCAGTGGCTGGTCTTGGAGATCTGGCCAGCTGAAATATACTTCTTGAAATGTTTCTAAGCAGTTATGGGCTGGAAACCCCAGCTCCATGGGTAGCAGGTTGGCAGGATTTAGGGTTTTTAAAAGTTCCAGTTGGACAGATGGATTTTCACATAATAGGGTTTGAAATTTAACCAGGCAGCTGTAAGTAAGTCAGTGCGTTCCTTTGGCTTCTACAACTGTGATCACTGCATGTGGAATCTGGACACTTACAGGCTGCCCGAGAGTTAATTTTTTTGGCTTCTAGTGTTAGCACTGCTGCAGCTGCTACAGCTTACAAGCATGAGGTCCAACCCTGGGCTACATTGTCCAGTTGCTTGGAAAGATAACCTACAAGTTTTTGCTAGGAACCCAGGTATTGAGTGAGTGTTCCTACTGCGATGCTTTGGTGGTTATGAACATAGAGGTAGAAAGGTTTACTGCAATCTGGAAGCCCAAGGCTCAGTGTTTCCATTAGAGCTTGCTTGAGAGCAGTGAAGGCATTTTTCTTTGGGCTTTCCCAGAGCAGGGGTTCATGAAGTCCCCCCTTTGTGGCTTCCTATAAAGGGCATATGAGGATCCCAAAACTGTGGATCCAATTGCAGAAGAATCCTGCCACTCCAAGGAATTCCCACAGCTTTTGGCAGGTGTTGAGCTCAGGGAGACTACAGATGGCTTTCTTTCTTTCAAATCCCAATTCAAGGCACCCTGTGTTATTTTATGACCTAGATATGTGATCTGAGGTTAGGCAGATTTGGGCTTTTGTTTTGGACACCTGATAGCTCTTTTGCTGTAGATGATTTAAAAGGGTGTGTGTTCTGTCAGTGCAGTCTTGGTAGGTGGGACTTCTGAGGATGAGGTTATGTACATATTGGAGGAGAGAACAATTATGGCTTTCTGCTTTAAAGGATTTGAGATCACTGGCTTGTCCAAAAATTATTGGGTGCTTTTTTAAATCCCTGAGACAGTTGCATCCATGTTAGCTGCTGCTTTTCACCTGAGTTCAGGTTGTCCCATGTAAGGGCAAAAATCGTTTAGTTCTTGGTGTTACTCAAATCCAAAAGGAGGCATCCTTAAGATTTAGGCATTAAAAGTAGGTTGCCTATGAGGGTATCAAGCTGAGGAGAGTGTGGGGATTAGAAACTGCAGAATGGAGAGTTAATTCAGCTGAATTAACTGCTCATAAATCCTGGACCAGGCCTTAATCTCCATCAGCTTTTTTAACTTGGAAGAGCAGGGTATTCCATGGAAACTGGCACAGCTTTTATATGCCTTTATTCAGCAATCTCTGAATATGTAGCTGAATTTTTTTCTTGTGCTTCATGCTTTATGCTTACTGGGCTGGTTATGGGCTTTATTTCAATAGTAATTGGAGGAATGTCATGTGCCATCCCTGTGGGGTTGCCCTCTGCCCATACTTAGGAACATCTTCAAAGGGGAGATGCATGGCTGTGGATTGGCCAGTTTCACTGAGGGAAAACAGTTTCCATTCCTCCTGCAGAGGAAGTGTTAGTGCTCTTTTGAGAGGGTTTGGTGGTCCAAATGTTAATGTGGATTGCCCTGTGGCATTAAAAGTAATTTAAGCTTGCAGGTTAGACAGCAGGTCTCAATACATGAGGGGGACTGGACACTCTCAGAGGTAAAGGAATTAATGAGTGACTTCCTTCCCCCCAATGTTATGGAGGAAAGGCTGCTGGGTACTTCTGCCAGTTGCCCCTGTGATAGTGGCTTGTCTTTTTGATAAAGGTCCAACTGGCTTGTTCATTACAGAATGTTGAGCCCCAGTGTCAGCCATCATATGTATGGCACAGCCCCCAATTTGGACTCTGACCATAGGCTCCATGGGGCCAAAAGAATAGGAGCCCAGTCTGTCCTAATAGTCTCTGTCAGAGTCTTCTATTCCCACAAGTCCAATGAATGGATTTGCAGGTTTTTTTTCCCTGAATTTTTCTGAATCAAGGGTTTGGTTTGTAATGATTCACTAGCTCTCCTGGCTAATGTTTTGGCTGTTTGCATTTCAGTGACAGGGTTGAGTGGCCGGTTGGGACAGTCCCTTTTCCAATGTCCATCCTCCTTGCAGTAGACACACTGATTTTGTCCTAGGCATGGGTCCTTCTCCCTCCTTGGGGCAGGGGTTTCCCAGGTTTTTTTCAACTATTGACACAGCCAGAAGATCTGCCTTCTTTTTCATCTTTCAATTTTCTTCTCTCCTGGTTTTGACATTACAGTTGACATAAACTTTAGTAGCTATTTCCATGAGCTGAGAAATATTCATACCAGTGAAGTCATCCAACTTTTGGAGCTTTCTTCAGATGTCAGCCTGTGATTGGGCAATGAATGCTGCACTGACCATTGTTTGGCTCTTGGGAGCATATGGGTTAAAGGGCATGTATACATAGAATGCTTCACAGTCTCTCATAGAATTGAGCCAGACTCTCATCGAGAGCCTGTAGGATTTGGGTGGTTTTTGTCATGTTTACCACTTTTTGGCTTCCCTCCCTGAATCCTTCAACTAAGACCCTATGAAAGATTTCTAGTTGGTTGAGTCTCATTGTGTTATTTGGATCCCATTGGGAATCCTCATCTGGGAACTGTGAGCAGACATACTGGTCACTCTCCAAAGTTCCATCAGGTGGGTGCTCTCTAAGCCAGGTTAGAGCCCCCTGCATCACTCACATTCTATCTTCAAAGTTTAGTAATGTCGTAATGAGTTGTTTACAATCAGCCCAGGTGGGTTTATGGGTCTGTATGATGGACTGGAAAGTGTCTGTCATGGCCTGAGGCTTCTCTGAGAATGGTGGAGTGGGTTTTTCCAATTAAAAAGGTTCACTGTAGTAAAGGGCTGGTAGACAAATGTCCAGTTAACCCTCAAATCTGGCCATCTGCATCATAATAAATTGGGGTCTGGACTTCATGGAGAGGTAACTGTAAGGCTGCCCTTTTCCCTGCTCCCTCTGCCTCTGGGACTTCCCATGGCCTGAGTTGCCATTTTTCAGGGTTTCCTTCCTGACTGGTGGTTGGCACTGTGCTGCCAGGGGCAACTGGCTGTGGAGATAGCTGGGCTGCATTTTTTTGTGCAAATGGTGATAAAGGCAGCTGAAGGGATGGTGTGGACATTGCACATTCTGGGGTGGATGATGATGGGGGACCACTGCTTAGGGAAGTTTGCTCATCCTCATTTCTCAGCATTGCTGCAGTAGGTGGCGGGAGGTTATTTTCATTTGGCCCTCTTAAAATGGGTGGGTCAGCACTGGATTTGGGGCACACTTTCTCTGGACTCTTTGCACGGTGCTTGTTTAGTCTGGTTCCTGGGACAGCAGGTTTTTGTATTAGGCAAATTCTGGCTTCCTTAGTCATACTCTTCCCTGGTTAGGGATTCACAGCATTTTGCCAGGCATCAATGTAGAGAAACTGGTTTGGGTGCCTTGGTTTTCTGGTTACCACAACATGGACTTTATGGATGATCTGGGTGTCTAAAGTTCCCTCTTGGGGCCAGCCCATGCTGAAAATTGGCTATTCTAATTCACAAAGCATTCTAAGCTTTCCTGGCTGAAACCTTATGCCATATGTATCTCCATAGAATGCATGGGAAAAGTTTTTTTAGCATACAACCTAATAGGGTCCTACTTTGTTTCCCATGTTTTCATTCTGTGCTGATGCTGCACAACGCTCACTCAGCCTTATGCTTATCCATCTCTGGCCACATCCCTCATGGGAGCTTGAAGTGCCCCAGCTTTAGCAGGTTGGTATAAACCCCCAACTCAGAAGAGGGTCCCTTTGCACGGAGGACCCCAGAGTGCCCTTGACCATATGAGGTCACCAAAGAACTGCACACTTGACCTGCAGAAGTGTGTTTCTGCATCTCACTCAGTATCCACAATCACACACACACAACCACCCTCTTTTCCTTTCTCAGACCTAGAGAAGGCAGCTTCCTCCCTTATTCTCAGAAATACTGGGGCCTTTTCCTTTTGAGAGCTGATCAGTCTCCCTCCTAATTTTTAGAATTAGGCTTTTCCTGTGCTATGCTCCCAGGGGTCTTTCTAATCTGATATAAGGTGCTCCTTGCTTCGTTCTTAGGGTTCTAAACCCTCTGGTGCCTCCAGTTCTTCTGAGAGGGCTCTGGTGAAGTCCACAATCTCTTTCTGGACTACAATGGGGAGCCCAGAGATGCTCAGGGCTGGGTTTTGTCCAGGCCCTCCCAGCCTCCTCAGAGACATCTGGGAGAGGCAATCGACTGTTGCCATCTCTGACCTTCTCAGCATAATCCTGGATGAGCCTCAAAAGATATTGTGGTATAGAGAAGTCAGGTATACATGGTATTGAAGGCCAGAACATGAGAATGCTGAGAAGGAAGACTTATTTTCACCAGCTGGACTCAGCAGACTCTTGTCCTGATAAAAACTGAGCTCCAAATAGAATTTTTGGGTCCTTTTTATATAGAGGATATAAGAATGGGACGTCAAAATGTGCATGTATGCAGAAGGACTTTCTGTTAGTTTCTTCAAGTGTTTTATCTGAGTATTAGATAGATTATTTCTTCCAGGTAAACTTGAATTAACATATATCTCCCACATTCCAGGTAAGGTTTTAGCATGAACCCCCCACATTCCAGGTAAGCTTCACACATTTGGCTTACATCCTCCCTGAATGTCAAAACCTATAGAGTTTATACCTCTCAATTGGTTTTCTAGTCATACTTGGATACTGAATAAGTTTGAATTTATGCACAGGCTATATTAACACCAGTGTCTCCCTCAAAAGGTTTCTAGATACTTGGAGTATTTCACAAACTATAGGACATCCTTATATCCCCCAAGGGCAAACTATTGTCTAGCGAACAAATCAAACCCTTAAACTCATGCTACAAAAACAAAAAGGGGGAGACAGGGAGACACTGCAGGTGCAGTTACACAAAGCATTATTCACTCTTAATTTTCTTAACTGTGGAACAACCCTGGAAGGGACAGCAGCTGAAAGGCATTTCCAAACTAATTCTAAAACTCAAACCCAAACTCTGTCTGACAAATCTTTAATTTGGGGGATTAATCCACTAACCAATGAATGGTCAACAGGGAAGCTGTTAACTTGGGGAAGAGGGTTTGCTTGTATTTTTCCAGGAGACAGAGAACATCCTGCGTGGATACCAACTCATTGGATAAAGCCATACCATGAATGCCAAGAGATGAAGAAAGTTCCTGTGGGACCCAGAACCTTTGGTCATGCAGATGAAGAGACAGACACTGGAAACTGCATGTTTTGGTCTCATTCTGAAGACTAGAATGGCTTTACATCAAAGTCTCTAAACTACAGAATTTGTTCAAGCATGGTATTGTTGTAGCAGTTGTGAGAGGTTCAATTATGTGCATATAGAAAGGCCAGGACTCAGGAATGATTTTGAGAAGGAAAAATGGTATTGACAGCTGGCCAGGTTCAGGAGCTTTCTGTTGCAAACCAGAGCCCTGAACAAGAATTTTGAGTTCCTTTTATATAGGGTAAGGGCTAAATCATTCTTTGTTTCAGTGCTCAATAGGTTTGAATTAGCATATATCTTCCACATCCTAGGTAAGCTTTTAGCATGGACCTTATACATTCTAGATAAGCTTTTAGCATATTTGGTTTGCATTTTCCTTGAATATTTAAAGTTTATAGAGTTTCATTGCTAAACTCTTTCCTGGGACTGGAGTCATTGCCATGGTCACCAAGGGCAGGACTTCAGCCTCTTACCTTCCCACACCCACAAGTCAGGACAGACACTTCAGGTTAAGGTTATCTCTGAAGAGAAAAAGGGCCTCCCACCCAAAGCCCACATCAGTATCATAAAGCAAATATGGCTTGGGAAAGAAAGAGATTAAGAAGGAAATTGAGAGGAGGAAAACTGGAAAAGAAATGTTGGATTATAAAAGAAAAGAAGAATTAACAAAAAGAATGTTAGAGGAAAGAAATAGAGAAAAGGCAGATGACAGGGCAGTTCAAGAGCATATAAAAATTCAAATTAATCTATGAAGAAATTAATTCTAGGTTAGTAGATTTGGAAATGCTTTTGTGTTTGCTCAGTGTCAGTGTATGTTGTCATTGTTTCAGTGTATGTTGTAATTGTTCATTGTCAGAGTATATTCTGATACCTCTGGATGGTGACATAATTTTATTTCAAAAAAATTCTGAAAGAGCTCTATTCAAAGGGCCAAAAATTAAATAAGCATTTATATTATTACCAAAGTTTAAAATGTTAATGAGATCTCTATAATAATAAAAAGAGTAGTATTTGATTAATAGAATTACTATAAGTCACTTCATAAAAAATAGTTCTTGCTTAAATTGAAATGAATAATTTATTTTTCTTCATAGGATAAAGTGAAAGATTTAAAAGTTAAGTGCATATTGAGAAAAGTAAAATGTTTGTGGAAATGCTAACTGAAATTTAACAAGGAATAATTTGTCTTAAAATAATGGATAGTTTTATAAAATCAGAAATGGAGATGGGCAGGACAGAACTAGTATGCTTATAGCAAGTTATAAAAGTATTGTTATAGTATTCAGTAAGATAATGTGTTTTGTAAAAGTTAAACAAACCTGAATGAATACAAAAAATGCAAAACCTGTGTGAAAATGTCAACAATGGACTTCTGCAGTTCTTCCTCAAGGCTTTCTGCCCTGGCCTGATGGCAAAGAAGCTGGTTGCCTAGAAGAAATCTGTGGTTGAAACCCTATTGAGGACATTACGTTAGCTAGTAATCCGTTTATCCAAAATTAAAAGAAACACCAGAGAAATAGTATCAGATGTGTTAACTAGGAAAGGTCCTTCATGGGAGTAGGAGGACCTCCAGCAGGCTGCATTAAAAAAAAAAAAAAAGAGTGAAAATGTGGATATTGGCTTAGCCTGTGAATTGGATGTGGCCAGTGCCAATATTGGCTTTGGGTGGGGTTTGTGACAAAGGTAATATTCTAATTGAGTACCCCTTGGGTTTTAGTCACAAATGTGAGAAGAGGTCAAAAGTACAATAAAAAAAGCAACTGTGTGCAGCATAGGAAGCATTGCTGAAAGTGAAAGACCTAACCCAATAGTGTCTGGTCACTCTGAAGATGGCCGTCCTATCCAGAGGTGGATTGCAAATACTAAAAGCCAAAACAGAAAAAATGGATTGCTGTAAATCATCCTCTATGGAGGAGAGATCTGTAGAATATCTGGAATGCCTGTGAGCAGTGATGGGTGCCTGTCATGTCCTTGTCCACTCCTCTAACATCCCTCTCAGGACTGTTGAGGCAGATGACTCATGAAGATCCAGAGCCATACAATTGAAACCTGAAATGAAACAGAGTGGCTCCACCAGAAAAATGAACATCATGAATACCAGACCTTGTGGTCCCTAGCATAGCAGTTCCCACTGCCTGCTCTTCACCAACAGCTTATGGCCTTCAATGACTGTGACATCGGCACCCTCCTGCTCTTGGAAGGGGCAAGATATGCTTTCACTGCTACAGACACTGCATCAGGACTCTTATAATAAGCCAGCTATTGTTGTCTGCCTGGAAAATGAGTCCTCACAGTGATGGACTAAGTTTAAATTCAACACTGACTTATGGCCCCAGATCCAGTGAAGATACTAAGAGCAGGACCAATGAAAGCGTTGAAATTATGTGATAAACTTCCAGCTGTCCCACAGTCCAAAATGGGGAAGTAACAATAATTTGTCATTGCCTATGCCTTAAACTACACAAATTGGGGAAAATGAGGTCATTTTTCATCGAGTACTGACCTATATAACCTTGCTGGTAGGAAATCTTAAGCCCATGAGAAATAAGTCATCTGCTAGTTAGAAATTTTTATAATCTGCTGTAGTTATGGGTTATGTATAAAATGCTGTTCTAAACATGGAAGAAAAATTAGAAAATGTAAATGCACAACTGAGGTTAACATGTGATTGGAATGTGTCTAACTTTTGTGTAACCCCATGTTTATAGTAATAGTCCAATTGCAAGCTGAAGTAATGAGTGTTCAGAATGCTGATTTGAAATTGTTACTTAAATGTTGGCTGGAAGTGCTGATGGACTACAATCACTAAACCCTATGACTTGGAGGAAAAGTTGGGGAGGAGGTATTCTGGGAGAAATGTTGCTTGTTTGTCTCTGTTTCTTTTGAGCTTAGTCCTCAGAAGCACTCAATGAGCCCTTTGGGTATGAAGCAGCAAGAAACCACTAAATTTGCCTTCCTTTTGTTTACAAAAACAAAAGGGGGGAAATGTGGGAAACTGGTTTACCTGTTCCCTATTATTTGCACTTGTCCCCAATTATTGTAAACATTGCTGTGCTAATGAGAACTGCTGCTTTGGAGTTCCTAATAAATACAATGCAGAAACTAGGTTTGAGGCTCTCAGTTCCTGAAGTTGTGAGACCCCTGGTTCCATCCTTGGTTCCTCTCTCATGTTTCTCTCTGCCCTTTATTTCTTTAAGTTCTGCATTGCCTTCCCTTTGAGCCAACCTATCACTTAGCTGACCTCAGCAGCTCCATTGTATTGGTGGTGTGATTTTGGAATCTTCTCCCTATACATTTTAGGTTTCCAACAGATATAGAGGAGTTTATGCATACCCTTGAAGCACAATATTTTCTGATGACAGAAGTTTGCATGGGCCACATACCATCTCAGGGAATGGCTGGGAGGCCAGTTTCATTATATGATTGGCTGTATTTGTATTCTCTAGTTTCCCAGGGCCATTGATCTCCCATAGTAATACCTCCACATACATAGCATGAGGAGACATTTAAGACTGCCCCTACTACCTCAGCTAGGTTTATAAAGAGGTTTTTTGCTACTTGCAGAAAGAAAAGGGGTCTTTCCATTTCTTCATAGACAGAGTAGAACAGAGTGGGCTTTACCTGTGAGTGGGTGTTCCTGATACCCAAACCAGATGTAGGCTCTTGGGTCTAGTCCTTTACCATCAATTCATAGGCCCATTTGGACTCCCTGGATCTGCCAAGATTCAGGGTTAAGGAAGGTGAGGTTTAAGGGGTACATTGACCATGTGGACAGTCAGGGCCATTCCTTTTGTAAGGACAGCTGTTTGTCTAGTTGTATGTGTGTCCCAGGTGGCTCAGGTGACACAGGACCAGTAGAGGCAGAAGTATGCACCTATGTATTTGCACCAGAAGCCTCCCCCCCTTGGGCTGCACTTTTCATTTCTGGAGTGCAGAGATACTTATTGTTATGAGTATATTCCTGCTCCCAACTGAGCCCTCCACATTTGGTGTTCCATGGTATCCCAGAGTCTATAACTTGACATGCATCAAATAGTAGGAACACTCATTGGTTCTAGCTACTGACTGGGGTGAAGTTAAGTAGCTCCCCATCTTGATTAAATGGTCTTATTTCCCATTTACAGGAGACTATTGGGGGCTTGGGGTATTAGCAGATTATTTGGCTGGATACATTACAGACACTAGAGGAGATTCCCTAAAACTGGCAGGTGGTTATGTTGCCCTTGTAGGTGTAATGGCTCTGATACATTAATGTAGTATTGACATGGGCCCCCATTCACACTTCTTGGATACATGCCTCACACTCTGTGGTGCTGACCTGGGACCAGTGGAGGGTCAGGGCTAGAAGTAGGGAAAATAACTGAAGGGACATTGTAACTGGGATTAAACCAGATTCCTACTCTTTGGCTATGTGTAGACCAATCAGCTTCTGGGGTGTGATTAGAGCAGAACTTGGTGTTCTGTCCTCAGCCTTCAGCCATGCATGGATTGGTCAGCTTCCAGGGTATGACTGGAGAAGGGCTTGGTGTTCTGTCCTCAATCTTCAGCCATGTGTGGACCAGTCTGTTTCCAGGGTATGACTGGAGCTGGGCTTGGCATTTTGTTCTTTTGCAAGATGAGTGTTGTTGAGCTTTGGGTATCTGGAATAGAGGTCACAGACTCTGGGGCAGCTTGCTTGATCCAGCTATGGTGTACCCACAGGGTGATTTCAGCTACTTTAATTGTAGTGGGGGTGGATAAAATGATAAGACAGGGCCCTCACCATCGAGGAGTTAGTGGAACTGATTTCCAGTCTTTGACCCAGACTACATGTCCCTGTTGGTACTGGTGTATGGAGCTGCTTAAGCTAATGGGGGCTCTTTCTTGGATCCAGTGATGCAGGTTTTGTGGGGTTTCCCCAAAGCGGATCATTTGCTGAATTATTGATGTTTCCTCTTTCTCTGAGATGTCCTTCTATATTTTGGATTAAGGGGAGAGGCCTTCCAAAGAGGATTTCATAAGGGGTTAGTTAGGCTTAGCTTTTGGCTTGGACTGGCCCAAACTTGAAGGAGGGCACTCAGGAGTGCTTGCACCCATGTTAGCCCAGTTTCTAGGCAAATCTTGGCAATATAGTCTTTATTGGGTCATTCACTCTACTTTTCTTGAGCTTTAAAGGACAGTAAGCAGTGTGCAGTTTCCATTGGATGCACAGTGCTTTGGCAATCTTTTGAGTGATTTCAGATATGAAGGCGTGTCTGTTGTTGGAGCCAATTGAGGAGAGGGGTAGCCCATATTGAGGAAAGATTTCCCTGAGTGGATGTTTGGCCCCTTCTTCAGGCTTTTTGGTCTGAGTGTGGAAGGCTTCCACCTAGCTGGAAAGGAATGCAAATGAGGATTAGGAGGTATTTGAATCCTCTGCATCATGGCATTTTGGTGAAATCAACGACTAGATCTTCAAGAGGCATATTGCCAATTCGTTGGACTCCTGGGGCTCCCATGGGTCCCTGGTGAGGGTTATTCTTTGCACATATCATGCACCACTGGCATACAACATGGGTGATAGGGGCAAACTTGGGATGTAGAAGAATCTTTCTAACACTTCTTTAAGATGGGCTTTTCCTAAGTGTGTATTTTCATGGTAGTCCTGAACTATGGTTATGACTAATATTCAAGTCACAACTATTCTGTGATCAGACAATGTTCACCATCCATTTGCTCCTTTTGTCCCACTCTCAAGGAGTATCCACTCTCTCTCAGCTTGAGTATATTGTTACTTCCAGTGATTCAGAGGCTGCAGGATGAGGGCAAGTAGTGTATACCAAAATTTCTGATAATTAAGAGGTTGGGGAATGAGGGCACCAGCCAGGTCTTCAGTTAGGGATCCCTCCCAAGCTGTTCTTTTTGCTTCAGCATCTGCCCTCTGATTCCCTTGAGAGATGGGGCTGTGGCTTGTCTGGTGTCCCTTGCAGTGCATCACAGCCACTTTGATGGGCTCCCAAACTGCTTCTAGTAGTCCCAGAATCTGTGTGCCATATTTAATTTCCTTTCCTCCTGAGTTAATGTGTCCTTTTTGTTTGTATAAGTCTCCATGCATGTGCAGGGTAAGGGAGATGTATTTGGAGTCTGTGTAGACGTTAACCTTGGCCCCTGCCACAAGTTGCATGGCTTATGTGAGGGCTATGAGTTTGGCTGCTTGTGCTGATGTGTTATCCAGGAGATGCTGGGCCTTCACTGTGGTTTGGGAGGTCACCACCACATATCCCACTCACTGGTCACTGCCCTGAACACAGCTACTCCCATCCATGAAGAACTCCATGTTAGGATTTGGCAGTGGCTGGTCTTGGAGGTCCTGCCTACTGGAATACACCTCTTGCAATGTCTCCAGGCATTTATGGGTTGGAACCCCCAGCTTGATGGGTAGTAGGGTAGCAGGATTCAGGGTTTTTATGAGTTCCAGTTGGATGAATGGATTTTCACATAATAGGGTCCAATATTTAACCAGGTGGCTGTTAGTAAGCCAGTGTCTTCCTTTGTTTTCTAAGATTGTGGCTACCACATGTGGAACCTGAATAATCATAGGCTGCCCAAGAGTTAATTTTATGGTTTCTAGTGTTAGCATTGCTGGAGCTGCTACAGCTTGCAGGCATGAGGGCCATCCCTATGCTATAGTGTCTAGTTGTTTAGATAGATAGGCTACAGGTCTTTGCCAGGAACCCAGGTACTACGTGAGTATTCCTACTGTGATGCCTTGGTAATTATGGACATAGAGGTAGAAAGGTTTACTGAGATGTGGAAGCCCAAGGCTTGGTGCTTCCATCAGAGCCTGCTTGAGAACAGTGATCTTTCTGTGGGCAATCCCAGAGCAGTAGTTCACAATCTCTCCACTTTATGGCTTCATGCAAAGGGTGTGTGAGGACTCCCAACTTGGGGACCCAAATGCAGGAGAATCCAGCCACTCTGAGGATTTCTCACAACCTTTGGTGAGTCCTGGGTTCAGGGAGGCTACAGGTTGCTTCTTTCTTTCAGGTCCTAATTCACAGTGCCCCTGTGCTATTTTATAACATAGATATTTGACCTGAAGTATGCAGATTTGGGCTTTCCTTTTAGACACTCTATAATCCTTTTGCTGCAGATGCTTTAAGAGCATGGATTCTGCTAGCACGGTCTTGGTAGGTGGGACTTCCAAGGATGAGGTCAACTACAATGATCACTTTCTGGTTTGAAGGGACTTGAGATCACTGCCCAGGGCTTGTCCAAAAATAGTGGGTGCATTTTTGAATCCCTGAGGGAGTCCTGTCCATGTTAGTTGTTGCTTTTAGCTGGAGCTTGGATCATCCCACGTAAAAGCCAAAATTGGTTGAATGCATAAGAAGGTGTCTGTAAGATCTAGGCATGAAAAGTAGACTGCTGATGAGGGTATCAAGCTGAGGAGAGTGCAAGTGTTGGGGACCACTGGGTGTAGCATCACTACTGCTGAGTTGACTGCTTACAAGTCCTGAGCCAGGCAGTAATCCCCATCAGCCTTTTTGACTGTGAAGAGTGGGGCATTCCATGGAGACTGGCATGGCTTTAGTATCCTTCATTCAGCAATCTCTGACTATGTAACCAGACATTTTCATGCACTTCGTGTGGAACTGGATATTGTTTTATGCTCATTGGGCTGGCTGTTGGCTTTATTTCTACAATAATTGGAGGAATGTCATGTACCATCCTGGATGTGTTGCCCTCTGCCCATACTTCAGGCACATCTTCAAATGGGAGCAATGTGGCCATAGATTGGCCAGCTTTGCTGAGGCAGAATAGATAGTCTCCATTCTTCCTGCAGGGAGAAGGTTAGCACTGTTTTCAGAGGCTTTGGTGGTCCCAGTGTTAATGTGGATTGCCCTGTGGCATCAAAGGTAATCTGAGCTTGTAGTTTAGACTGAAGGTCCTGACCCAGGATGGGGACTGGGCATTCTGGGAGATACATGAACTCATGAATGACTTCTTTACCCCCAATGTTACAGGTTCTGGCTTGGAGGAAGGGCTGCTGGCTGCTTTTACTAGTTGCACCTATGATAGTGGCTTGTCTTTTTGGTAATGGCCTGACTGGCCTAGTCATGACAGAGTGTTGGGCCCCAGTGTTGACTATCATATGTATGGTGTGGCCCCCAATTTGGACTCCAATCATAGGCTCCATGGAACCAAGAGAATAGGAACCTAGTCCTAATAGTCCTCATCAGAGCCCTCTATTCCCGCTAGTACAATGAGCTGATTTGCAGGTTTTCCTTTCAAGTTTTTGCAAATCCAGGGTTTAGTTTGTAACACTCTATTTGCTCTCCTGGCTAATGCTTTGGCCACTTTGTTGGGGTCAACAGGGTCAAGCGGCCCATTGGGACATCCCTGCTTCCAGTACCTTTACTCCTTGCATTACATGCACTGATTTTGCCCTAGGCGTGCCTCCCCTCCTTGGGGGAGGGGCATTCCAGTTTACTTTCCTTGACATGGGGTTGTTTCTTTTAACTATTGCTCCTGTGATAAGGTCTACCATCTTTTTCATTTTCCATTTTCTGGTTTTCCTCTCTCCTGGTTTCTACATCACAATTGATGTAAACCTTGGTGGCTACCTCCATGAACTGGGAAATGTTCATACAAGTGAACCCATCTAACTTCTGTTGCTCTCTTTGGATGTCAGCCTGTGATTGGGCAATGAATGCTGCATTGACCATTGTCTGGCTTTTGGGAGCATCTGGGTTAAAGGGCATATATACATGAAATGCCTCACACAGCCACTTGTAGAACTGAGGAGAACTTTCTTTGAGACTCTGTAGGACTTGAGTGGTCTTTGCCATGTTTATGGCCCTTCAGCTCCCAGCTCTGAACCCTTCAACTAAGTCTCTATGGAAAGTTTCTAGTTGGTTGAGCCCATTTATGTCATTGGGATCCCATTGGGAGTCCTCATCTGGGAACTGTGTGTGGACATATTGGTCTCTGACCAGGGTTCCCTCAGGTGGGTGCTCTTTGAGCCAAGTTAGAGCCCCTTGTGTGACTCATATCCTCTCCCCAAAATAAGGTCATGAGGACTTGTTTACAGTCAGCCCAGGTGGTTTTCTGGGTCTATATGATGGACTGGAAGAGGTCTGTCATGGTCTGAGGCTTCTCTGAGTATGGTGGTGTGTGACTTTTCCAGTTAAAAAGGTCAGTGATAGTGAAGGGTTGGCACATGAGCATTCAGTTTCCTCCTCGGTTCTGGCCATTGGTATCCTAATAAATTGGAGCTCAGGCTTCACAAAGAGGTAGCTGTAGTGCAACCCCTCTCCCTGCTCCACCTGTCTCCAGGGCTCCCCATGGTCAGAGTTACTGGAGCTAGTTTCAGGAGCTACTTCCTGACTGATCATTGGCACTTGTACCTAAGAGCATGGCCCTATGCTGCCAGGGGCTGAGATTGGTAGAGATAGTGGTTGTGGGGGTGAAAAGCCTTCATTGCTTGGAGAAGATAGCTGTGGGAAAGACAAGGTTGCACTGCTCAGGGACATGACAGCAGGTGCAACTCCAGGAATGTGATCATGCTGCTCAGAGAAAGTGTGGGTGGGTGGGGCTATGGGGATGCCAAGATCATGCTGCTTGGAGAAGGCACCAACGGGCACAGCTCTGGGAACACTGAGACCAAGCTGCTTGAAGAAAGTGTCAGTGGGCACAGCTCTGGAAACATGGAGATTACTCTGCTTGAAGAAGGTGCCTCATCCCTGTCCCTCAGTACTGGTGCAGTTGGAGCAATTGTATAGGCTGACAGGAGGTCATTTACATCTGGCCCTTCTAGAATGGGTGGGTTGGAACTATATTTGGGGCTTCCTCTGGGCACTTTTCAAGGTGCTTGTTTGGCCTGGCTCCTTGGACAGCACCTCTAGGTTTTTGTATCAGGCAAATCCTAGCTTCTTTAGTTGTACATTTCCTTAACTAGGGAAGACTTTGACTCACAGTGTCCTGCCAGGCATCAATGTATGGGAACTGCTCAGGGCACCCTGGCTTTCTGGTTACTATGGTGTGGACTTTACAGATGATCTAGGGGTCAAAGTTGCCCTCCTGGGGCCAGCCCATGTTGAAAGTCAGCCATTCTATTCACAAAGCCTTCTAAACTTTCTTGGTTGGAACTTTATACATCTCCATGGAACGCTCAGGGAAAGTTTTTCAGCAAAAAACCTAACGGGGTCCTACTTTGTGTGTTCTCCATGTTTCCACCCTGTGTCAATGCTGTACAACACTCACTCAGCCTTTTGCTTCATCCATCTTTGGCCATATCCCTCACAGGAACTTACAGCACCTCTTAGCATCAGTGGGCCAGTATAAGCCCATGACTCAGAAGAGGGTCCCTTTGCAGGGAGGCCCCTCAGACCATCATTGACCAAATGAGGTCACCATGGAACCATGGATAAGGACTCTGCACTTGCCCCACAGAAGTGTGTCTCTGGATCTCACTAAGTCTCCACAATCACATGCACACAACCACCCTCCTTCCTTTCCTTTCTCAGACCTAGAGAAGATAGTTTCCTCCCTTCTCCTCAGGAGTACTAGGGTTCTCTCTGATTGCTGATTAGGCTCCCCTCCTACTTTTCAGAATTAGGTTTTTCCTGCACTATGCCCCCAGGGGTCTTACCCATCTGGCATGAGATGCTCCTTGCCTCGTTCTAAGAGTCTCTTTCAAACCCTCCAGTACCTCCAGTTTCTCCAGGGGGGGCTCTAGCAAAGACCACAACCTCTTTCTAGACTAGTCTTTCTAGACTAAAAAGGTTCACCTGGGCTCTCCCAGCCTTCTTGGAGGCATCCAAGAGGGGCAATCAACTGTTGCCATCTCTGGCCTTCTCAGTGATCCTAGACAAGCCCCAAGAGATGGTTATGACAGAGAGAAGTTTGGAGATCATGGTATTGAAGGCCAGGATGTGAGAAATCATTGAGAAGGAAAATTTATTAACAGCTGGCCAGGCCTGGTGGACTTCTGTCCCAAAAAACCAAGCCCTGAATATGATTTCTAGGTCCCTTTTATACAGAGGTTGTAGGATTGGGGAGTCAAATGGTGCTTTTATGTAAAAAGGGCTTTCTTTGTTAATTTCTTAGAGTTTTTAGTGTTTGTTTGAGTACCAAGTAGGTTTATTTTTTTAAAGATTTATTTTATTTATTTCTCTCCCCTTCCCCCCTCCCACCCCAGTTGTCTGTTCTCTGTGCCCATTTCCTGGATGTTCTTCTTTTTTGTCTGCTTCTGTTGTTGTCAGTGGCATGGGAATCTGTTTATTTTTGTTGCATCATCTTGCTGCATCAACTCTCTGTGTGTGCAGCACCATTCTTGGGCAGGCTGCACTTTCTTTCACACTGGGTTGCTCTCCTTATGGGATGCACTCCTTGTGCATGGGGCTTACTTATGCAGGGGGTACCTTGCGTGGCACAGCACTCCTTGTGTGCATCAGCACTGTGCATGGGCCAGCTCCACATGGGTCAGGGAGGACTGGGCTTTGAACCATGGACCTCCCATGTGGTAGACAGACACCCTATCCACTGGGCCAAGTCCACTTCCCAAGGTAGGTTTAAATTAACATATCACTCACATTCCAGGCAAGTTTGAATTAACATATCACCCACATTCCAGGTAAGCTTGAATTAACATATCATCCACATTCTATCTGGATATAAGTTTGAATACACATTCAGTCCGCATCCTCCCTGAATATCCAAGCCTAAAGAACCTATATCACTTAACTGGCTTTTGGGGAACTAGGCATACTTGGATATAGAATTTGGTAAGTTTGAATTCATGCATGGGCCATATTACTACCAAGTCCATGTTAATGGGACAAAATAGTCTCTTCAACAAATGGTGCTGGGAGAACTGGAAATCTGTTACCAAAAGAATGAAAGAGGAGCCCTATCTCATGCCCTATATAAGAATCAACTCAAAATGAATTGAAAACCTAAATATAAAAGAAAGGACAATAAAACTACTAGGAGAAAATATAGGGAAACATATTCAAGACCTAGTGATCAGTGATGGGTTCTTGGACCTTACACCCAAAGCAAATGTAACAAAAGAAAACATAGATAAATGGACCTCCTCAACATTAAACACTGTTGCACCTCCAAGGACTTTGTCAAAAGGGTGAAAAGGCAGCAAACTTAAAGGGAGAAAATATTTGGAAATCACTTATCTGATAAGGGTTTCATATCCAGGATATATAAAGAGATGTTACAACTTAACAATAAACAGACAAATGACACAATTAAAAAATGTGCTAAAGACTTGAATTGACATGTTCAAACGAGAAATAAAAATGGTAAAAAAAATCACATGAAGAAATGCTCAACATAACTAACAGTTAGGAAAATGCAAATGAAAACTACAATAAGATATCAGAATACCTATAAGAATGGACAGTATTACAAAGACAGAGAATTACAAGTGTTGGAGAAGATGTGGAGAGATAGGAACACTTATTCACTGTTGGTGGGAACACAGAATGGTACAGCCACTGTGGAGGACTGTTGGGTAGTTCCTAAAGAAGTTAAATATAGACTTGCCACATGACCCTGCAATAATGCTACTGGGTATATATCTGAAGAACTGAGAGCACTGACGAGAACAGACATCTGCACACCAATTTTCTTAGCAGCATTATTCATGATTTCTTGTCCTTATTTATTTTTTAATGTTACATTCAAAAAATATGAGGTCCCCATATACCCCCAGCCCCTCACCCCACTCCTACCATAGCAACAACCTCCTCCTACATCATGGGACACTCACTGCATTCGGGGAGCACATCTCTGAGCACTGCTGTACCACATGGTCAATGGTCCACATTTAAGTTTACACTCTCCCCCAGTAAACTCAGTGGGCCATGGGAGGACACACAATGTCCAGTAACTGTCCCTACAGTACCACCAGGAAAACGCCAAGTTCTGAAAATGCCCCCACATCACATCTCTTCTTCTGACTCCCTACCCCCAGAAGCCATCATGGCCACTTTTTCCACCTCAACACCACATTTACTTCCATCACTAATCATGACTATTCCAGAATAGAGAGCATCAGCAAAGTCCACTCCAACCCATACTCCACTCCTCCATTATGTGGACCCTGGGACGGCTATGTCCACTCCACCTCTGTATCAAGAGGGTGCTTAGATTCAACTTGGATGATGGATGCAGTTCTGTTTGCAGTTGTAGGCACTCTTGGCTCCCTGGTGTGGTGGTTGACCCTCTTCACCTCCCTGTTAGCTGGCTGAGGTAAGCCCAATAAACCAGAGTGTAGGAGTTGCAAGTCTGTTGAGGATCAGGGCCTGGCTATCACATGGACAGTCCAGAGATTCAGGTCCCCTGAGTATACACTAAACCCTGGCGCCAACCACAGGTCCAGTAAAAGTAACAGGAGAGGCTTGTATACAAAGACCTGAGTCCAACTCCATCACACTCAGGAACACAAACTCCAAAGTAGGGCCAAATGACATGGCACTGAAGTCCATCTGCCATGACCATATAACCTGTGGGTCTCTGTAGCCCTAAGAAGAACCAATACCTGGGGATGTATCTACTTTAGCTGTCTCTGGGACTGTGCTGAGGTGTGTGTAAGGACAACCCCTCTGATGACCTCCTGGCTCTTTTTTGGAGACTCATAGCCATATAAACTCATTTGTCCTTTCCACTTCCCCCTTTTATTCAAGATTGAAAAGCATTTTTAACTCCTGATATTGCATGTAGACTGAGATATTCTGCTGCTTTGAGTTGACCCTTTTTTTCAAGGTTGTTCTCCAGCCACATCATCGGCTAGTACTTGGTAGTAATCCCTCAGTGCCAGAGAGGCTCATCCCAAGGAGTCATGTCCCATGCTGGGGAAAGGCAATGCATTTACATGCTGAGCTTGGCTTCGAGACTGGCCACATTTGAGCAACATGGAAGCTCCCAGGAGGTAGCTCTTAGGCACCCTGCATCTCTAGGTCTAGTTCTTATTTCAGGCACAGAGGCTCACAAGCACAGTCATTAACATCAAGTGCTCATTGTTGGACCATCTTCCCTTATTGGTCTTAGCCATTACACTCAGGATATTGTCGTTGCTCAATTAGAGTATACAACAGAGCTCCCCTGGCCAGGAACTCAGCACTCCCCCAGCCACTGTTCCCAACTGTAACCACTATGAAAATATCCAAACATTTTTATGCACCCCACACGTATGCCCAGGAGAACCCTCTCCCAACCACGTGCCCCTCTCAATAGCTCCCCACACCAGTATTCCTCCCCCACCACCATCAAACCCTTCTGTGGCCCAAAACCTCTCTGAAAATGAAGCCAAATATATTGCCAGGTTCCATTAATAGTAAAATGGATTATAGTGATGTGTTTAAAGGTTAGATATAGAATACAT
The DNA here is from genome assembly GCF_030445035.2 of Dasypus novemcinctus. NCBI lineage: Eukaryota > Metazoa > Chordata > Mammalia > Cingulata > Dasypodidae > Dasypus > Dasypus novemcinctus. The sequence goes on from NC_080691.1 coordinate 69,896,001, forward strand.
ACTAATTTAGAAAAAAATTAACATAAAAATAAATTGGGGTATCAAAAAATAAAAAATTAAAAAGCCTTGTTTTTGATATTTTGCCCTCCATCACTGCAATGAGTGTTGCCCTGTATGCACATTGGCAAGGAAACTTCTTCCATCTCTTCCTCAATGTCTATGTCCTTTCTTTTTCTTTTTTTTCTAATTATTAAGCTTGTCTTCACAAAAGTTTTAGACCACGTAATTCATATATACAATATATGGTACTCTCACATATTCAGCATCAGACACTTTGTCCCTTCCCCAGCAATAATCTTTTTACATGTTCATATTATATTTACTGCAACTAATGTACAGATATTGAGACAAAAGCTTTCAAACAAGGTTACACTTGGGCTTACATTATGGTTTATATTTTTTACTATACAATTTTCTAAATTTTTAGTTATTTTATATTTTACATTATGATTTACATTTTAGCCTATTGGCCCCTATACATTTTTGGTGTAATTTAACATGTCCTATATCCATCCTTGCATAATCTTGTGGAACACGTCCATTGCCCAGAGTTACACTGATTCCATCTATTCAATATCTCTTTCCCCCTCCCCTCAGGGCCCACAGTGACAATCACTCTTCATTGCTTGAAGAGCCATGTTCAGAGATACTTGCAAGTATGTTGAGGGCTTGACTTGCTTGACTGCCCTATTGCATTGGGAGCCACCATTTCTCTTGAGAGATACAATTCCCTCTATTTGAGAATAACAGTCCTCCCCCTGATGTGGTATACCTTCACTCTCATTGTATAGGTCTCCATCCAATGATATAACCCACTATGACAAAATGAGCACTCACATACTCCCTAGAAGTCTGTCCTGTGTCAGATTCTCCCCTTTAAGCATCTTAAACAGATAGCCTTCCTTATTATATTTTTGATAAAGTTTTCTCAACATTATATTCTCAACCACTTACCTGATAATCTCTTATGTTCATATATTCCCCTACCCTCCCCCCAATTTCTTTGGCCATATTACCCATCCTCCCCTCCCTATCCCCCCTCAATCCCACAAATCCCTGCCCACAGGTATCCCTTAAAAGATGGAAATATCCAGGTGTCCATCAACCATTGAATGGATAAACAAAGTGTGGTGTAGTTGGAATATTAGCAGCTGTATGAAGATGAAGTCATAAAGCATATGACAACATGGGTGAATCTGGAGGACATTATGTTGAGGGAAGCAAGCCAGACACAAAAGAACAAATACTGAATGATTGCATTACTATGAACAGAACATATTGTGTAACACATTGTATGATTCAAAAAAATTTTATGTGTATTCAGTACCTTTGAGAAGTGTATGCTTTTATTCAACTGTATTTTCTTTTAATTATTTAACTCTTGTTTATATTTTTAATTATTAAATGTACAAAATAAAGTTTAAAAAACAAAGAAAGGGGCAGAGTTGAAAGGCCCTGTGAAATAGTTTTACTATGGGCAAGTCCAACAAAGGTTCCAACAGTGCTCCAACACTGGCTGCCCTCCCAGAGTGATTGAACTCTGGGTACCACTTGGGCAGTGCAGGCCACCATGCTGGGGCAGCCAGCCCAAGGATGTCTGTTCTGTCTTTAGGCCAATTAGGAGGAATCAAAACTCTTCAGTGTAAACTGGAGGCTTTGTGAGCACATCTGGGCTCCCCCACTGCATCTCGGCTACTTTTCTCCATCCCACAAATATTGGTTGGGTGTCTACCATATGATCCTCATTTTTCTAGGCAGCAGGGTGGAAACAAGACCCAGTTCTCAGTGGTGGATGCAGAGAGGAACAAGGACAGTGGGGGATGGAGGCTTTGCAGCCTGAAAACATGCTACAAATTGCTAAGACACAGTACGAGCCCCGTGCCAGGCTCCAGGGCATCACCAGGTCCGAAAGTGACACCAGCCCTTGACTAGGGAGGCTCCAGAAGGGTACTGGTTTGGCCAGGGGCATGTCCCAGTGTAGGCGGGAGAGCTCACGACCCTGTGAGGAAGATGGAAGAGGTGAAGGATCTGGGGTCTGCCAGAGGTGGGTTCATGCCTGAGGCCCGACGGCGTGCACCCTGAAGCCATTGAGGGTAGGGAAGGCATGGGTAGCCCCCCGCTGGGCACCTGGGTCTCCCACACCTCTCACATGGCCTAGCCTGAGGCAGGCAGCCTGGGTGCTGCTCCCAGCTCCTGTGGGCTGGACAGGTCCTGAGCCAAGTCCTGGGTGCATAGGGCCTCGCCTTCCACAGCTGGTCCAGGCTCCAGCGCCTGGCTCAGGCCCAGGAGCAGGGCCGGCGGGTCCTGGTACCACCATCTAAAGGTCTGCAGTCCCCCACCCTGGCCTCCTCTTGCACCACTGGTCCAAGGCCATGGCCGGGTCTGCCCGCATTCACCTCATCACTTCAGCTGTGGAAGGAGGGAGGGAGGCGGTGTTATAGATCAGCGATATTGACCAGACTTAGACTTTGAATATAGTTCCAATTGAGAGCTTTATTAGCCATGCAGCGACTGTCTCATTCCTCTGCAGAGGAGAGAGCAGTCCCAAGTCTCAGGGAAGGGGTGGTTTTATAGCTTTTAGGAAGGGGGGTGTTTACTAATAAGTGAGCAAGCAAGCAGGCACAGAAGCGGAACACTGCAGTTAGCTGAAGATAACGTATCTATGGTTTTTTTTTTTTCTTTTTGAAAGGCTTCTTGTAAGCAGTCCCATATTATTTATTGGCACTCTCCTTACAGGCCATCCTGTTATTTATTGGCACTCTCCTTACAGACTGTCTTAAGTTATTTATTGGCACTTTCTTTACAGATTGTCTTAAGTCATTTATCTATTTGAAGGCACTTGCAATTCCCACCTCCCAATGTAGTTCTATTCCTATTTTCCCAATATGGCCTTACCCTTACATTTCTCCCTTTCTTTTATGATAATTCAAATCTTTGAATTTCTTCACAGGTAGGCACTAACTGGTAGGGGGCATTTAAGATGATAAGTTTAACAGTTTGGAATTTTTTGTACTGATTATATATATGGGCTGCAGGTAAGCAGTACAAGGAGGATAAACAGGGGCTTTTTTATATATTTGGTGGCCTGGTTCTGGTACTTTTAATAAGTTGAAGAGCTTTCTGCCTTTAAGCCCCAGATAGTTCTAAACCTGGGGGATTATATTTATTAGGACACAGAGATTGTTGGAGTCAGGGAGAATACAAGGGGTTAGACCCAAGATGCAGGCAAACCAAGTTCCTTGAGGAGGGGCAATTAATATTCAGGATTTGTTTGAATTTGTCCAGTTTGTAGTTGCACGGTGTTTACAGGAATCAGCAGAAGTTTAGAAGTTTTTATTCTGGACAGCAGAATCTTGGGGCAGGGTTTCCTGAAGTCATTTTGGGGCCACCAGCACTCATGTGGATTTCTACTCAGGCTCCAGATCCATCCATTAATTTTGTTTTACCTTTAAAGAGTTTACACTTTTAATCTTACAGGGATGCTGAAGGGAGATGATTTCTTTTCTGTAACTGCTTCCTGCTGGCCATGGGCTGTAGTCATTGTCTAACAAGGTGTAAAACTCTTATTTTATTTTAACTGGAGAAAGATGGATCTGGCATTCTGTATGAAGTTGGATGAAGTTTTCATATGGTTAATAAGATGTTTACTCTGAAAGAAACAAACTTAATTAGAGATTCAGAATACTCATTTTTAAAAGAAGACATTGGATTACAGGGGTAGACAAGATTAGGTGCTTATAGATGGCACTCTTTTTAAAAAGCTGATGAGAACAGCTTATATATATATTTTTTAAGTTATTTATTTTCAGAGAGAAAATGCAATAGATACTTAGCTTTGTTTGAAGACACATTTCAAGCTGTTTAATGATTGGCACTCATGTGCTCTGTCAGATGTTTCTGGTGAACTGGCACCCCTTGGGCAATTGGTTTCATTCAGGATTAGTATACCAAGTTGGAAATATTCTTAGTTTTTACCTGTGGGAGTGATCAGAACTACAGAATGAAGGTTTTTTACATTTTGGTTTTAATTGTACAATTTCTAGTAATTTTGACTTGTTTAATAGGTGACTCATTATTAGCAAGCAAGCTTCAGTTTTGCTACATGTACAGTAGAATTGTAAGTTGACTGAACCTGGCTGAGACTGCTACCTTATTCTATAGACATGTTTATTAACTGTTTAGAAAAGGAATTTATTTTTTTATTAAAATTATTTATTTTTACAAATTACATTAAAAAAATACGAGGTCCCAATCAACCCCACCGCCCCCACCCCCCACTCCCCCCACCGCAACACTCCCCCCCACCATCACGACACATCCATTGCACCCAGTAAGTACATCTCTGAACATCACTGCACCCCGTAGTCAATGGTCCACATCATAGCCCACACTCTCCCACGTTCCATCCAGTGGGCCCTGGGGGGATCTCCAATGTCCTGTAATTGTACGTGAAGCCCCACCCAGGACAACTCCACGTCCCGAAAACACCTCCACATCTCATCTCTTCCTCCCATTCCCCAAACCCAGCAGCCACCATGGCTACCCTTCCCACACCCATTCCACATTTTCTCTGTGGACATTGGATTGGTTGTGTCCATTGCACATCTATGTCAAGTGGGGGCTTAGATTCCACATGGATACTGGATGCACTCCTCCTGCTTTCAGTTGTAGACACTCTAGGCTCCATGGTGTGGTGGTTGACCTTCTTCAACTCCATGTTAGCTGAGTGGGGTCAGTCCAATAGATCAAAGTGTAGGAGCTGAAGTCTGTTGAGGCTCTGGGCCTGGGTGTCATATTATCAGTCCAGAGATTCAAATCCCCTAAATATATCTTAAACCCCAGCACCAACTACAATTCCAATAAAGTAGCATGCAAGTCTTGTGGGAAGAGATCCCCTCCAAGTCCAATTCCATCATGTAGAAACACCAGCTCCAAAGAAGGGCCATCTGCCATGGCAGTGAACCCCATCTGCCATGACCACAGAACCCGTGGGTCTCTTTATCCCTCAAAAGAACCAATACCTGGGGTTGTATCTACTTTATCTGTCTCTTAGACTCTGCTCAGTTGTGCATAAGGGCATTCCTTCTGACAACCTCCAGACTCTTTTTTAGAGACTCATAGCTTTATATTCTCATTTCTCCTTTCCATTTCCCCCTTATATTAGGTCAAACAGCATTTTGAAGTCATGTTATTATATGTAGACAGGGATATTCTGCTGATCCGTATTGAACCTTTAATTCAAGGTCATTTTCTAGTTGCATCTTCAGCTGGTATGTGGTAGTGATCCCTCGGTGACAGGGAGGCTCATCCCTGGGTGTCATGTCCCACGTTGGGGGGAATGCATAGCATCTACATGCTGAGTTTGGCTGTGAGAGTGGCCACATTTGAGTAACATGAAGGCTGTCAGGAGGAAACTCCCAGGCACAGTGCTACTCTAGGCCTTGTTCTTATTGCAGATGTATAGGCTCAAAAGCAAAGCCATTAGTATCAGGAACCCACTGTTGGGCCCTCCTTCCTTCCTGGTTCTTGCCGTTGCCCCTGGGGGACTGCCACTGCTCCCCAGGGTCCATGACCGTGACCCCCCGGCCAGGCGCCCAGTACCCGCTCCAGCTGTTGTTTTTAATTGTTTCCACTATGAGTATATCTAGACATTACTATATAGCCTGGGCATATGCCCTGTATAACTCCCTGTCAGCCATATATATCCTGTCAATAACATCCTATATCAGTATAGAAAAGGAATTTATTAGGAACCTAACATGTCTAATGTATTTTTGCACTTGATCTAAAATAGAAAAGATAACGTTATAATTATTAGGCATATATTTAGTATAGGATAGTTTAGTACAGCACTTAATATTAATTAATGTATTAATGCAAATGATTCAGAGTTGCAATTAAGAGTTTTAAGTTTTAGGTTTGTAATACTTTACATGTTATCCCTCCATGAGAGCAGGCTATAATGCCAATTGTGTTTAAGTTTTACTTACAGTATTCTGGTATCATGGCTCCACTTGACATGTTCTTTACACAGTGAGTAAGTCACAGCATCATTGATCTTAGAGAGAGTTTCCAGTATTTTACTGGCCTGGTGCATAGTGCTCTCTGGCACTATGAAACAGTGCCAGTCTGGAGGCAATATCTGTTGTACACTTGGTTGTACCAAGTCATCACTGACTGCTGTAGGAGCTTGAAACTGCAACATAGTTTTCATCAACTTCAGGAGCAAAGCCAGAGGCTGATAAAGCAAAATTTTTTAATTGAGGGGTCAGTGACCAGCCTAGCCAATAACTCACATGGAGAGACAACCTGGAATGTATTCAAGGCCTGGTTTGATTGCACAAAAGAGTTTGACAATGTTAAAGTTTATTCCTTGTTTTTATATATTTTAAACACTTTAATGTAACACTTTATATATTAAATGACTGTTTACTTATACAATTTTACTATGAGGATAATAGTAGGTATTGTACTTTAGTAATAGAGGGAAAAACTATTATTCATTGTTAAAATGAAAACAGAAGATTTTCAATAGAATCAAGATAATTTTTTATTACCATTTATTTAAATATGCACCTTGTGTGGCTTTCAGACAAGTTTTATTATTACAAAGTTATTCTTTGCAACTAATATTAATTTAAGTTTTAGTTAACAATGACTTTTAGAACTATAATTATTTAAACATTTTCAGCTTGGAAGATGTTCTACAAACTTTTTTATAATTGACTATAACCACACTGACCTGTTACCTTATATTTCAATAAACTTATTAAATTATAATTATTAACTAAAGAAATTTATGTTATTTTATTTAAGAGAGCACATTTACAGGTTTTTTCTTTAGCTTAATTTTATTAATGTAAACTTATAATTTTTATTACTCAAAAGACTCTGTACATACAATGTTAATTTATTTAATGGGTACTTTATAAACCTAGGGAGATTACACTCAAGCTAAACAAAATTGAAACCACTATAGTTTATGCAATGAATTTTTTTTTCCTTTACAGAAAGCTAAAACTTTTTTGTTTAAGTTATGAAAATGAATAATTTTCAAAAGCATACAGACTACCAGGCTTTAAAACACATTATATAATTGCTTAATTTGTTTAATTATAATCTCAGAAAGATTTTTCCATATTTTTTATGGACGTTTTTATTGTTGGAAACTGAGGCATGATGGTTTCACAAAGGGAGATGTGCTGTTTTCATGGCTATGCTTTTAACATAGGAATGCAGCCATAAATAACAGGATAGAGCTGTCCGGGACAGGGAGAATTATGAGTAAACACACTGTGTAGTTTGAAAGGAATACTGAATGTTTGTACTTTGAGATAAGTTCTTTAATTTATGAGTCTTGTTAATGTGTAGTTACACTGCTTGTTATCTCTATAGTTTGAGTATATATAATGCCACATGTAGAAAATAAAGTTGTTTGAGGAGTTATTACTCACAGGTTCCTTGATCCCAGCTCATTAGTTTTTTGTTTCCTCCCCCCCCCCCCCCCTTTTTTCTTTTTTACATTCCTGATACCCTTCGGGTCCAAATCTTTAATATTTACTTACTGAAATTTGTTAACAGAACTATTAATTACTTTTATTTTATGGCTATTAAAAGGTTTAAACTGGGAAATTACCGGGCAAACTGATTTTTAAGTTTTTAGCTTAATAGATAGGTTTAATATGTTACACTTAGTCCTGCCCTTAAAACTCTTGCAGAGAGGAGGCTCTTTTTAATAGTTTTTATAATTAGAGTTTTATAAGATTTTTTTCATCTTGCTCAGTTTAATTTGGGCTCCAAGAATATTTATTCACATATATAACTGCATATTTAATTTTTTAAATAATTTGAACAGAGCTTTTAAGAATTTTTACTTGTTAACTTGATACTATCATCCTGATGTATGAAGACATACACCGAGCAAACAGGCAGACACAAATAGAGTTAGATACAGGAACACAATTTATTGATGTTACTTACAATTTGCATTATTTTATATACTATTTAGCTTAATTTGGGTTTTAGAAATATTTATTATTTATATAATTGCCTATTTAACCCCAATAACCTGAGCAGATAGGCAGACATGAATAGTTTGTTACAAAAACATAACTTTAGTTACTTTAAAACTTTCATTTTTTACAAAAAAGTGTGACTGCAAAACATTCAAAGACTCTTGAAACTTTTTAATTTGCACTATGACTGTGCAGTTTTACACTATGACCATGCAGTTTTACACAAGAATTTTTCTTCTTAATTAATGGACTGTGACTAAAATGTTTTCAATGCTTTAGCACCATTTTTTTTTTGTTTCAGAACTTTATATTTTACTTTGAACCTAGCAGAATTTCAGGTAAGCAACAAGACTAATTTTATGTATATTTATGAGGCAATTTGAAGCTTCAGGGAGACAGACTGGTTTCTCTCATGAATTGCTACTCTTAGGAACACTGACCATCAAGGCAGGAGACTTCCCCCCCTCCTTTTTAGTTTTTGGAGATAATAAAACTCCAGTGGTTGTTTAACCTTATTCCATCTGGCAGCAATTTATTTAGTTTACACTTGAATTCATGAGAGAAAGGGTTACTAAGACTAGGACAGGAGATACCAGCTTTTCTCTGGACTGTAGGGGCAGAAGCTATTATGAATTAACCATAGGCAAAGGCAAGGGGTGAGGTTAGGCTTGAAGTAACTATAAACAAAGGAAAGGTTAGTTTAGAATTTACACTTAAATAATAGTTTCAGGCTAAATTCACCCAACTATAATTTCAGTTATTATCTTTTCACTGTTTTATAATATAAATGCATTTATAAATGATTTTAACTCTTAGTTACAGTTTTTATTAATTTTTTAAAACCTGTGAATTTTATAACACTTTTAAACACATTTCATTTGACTTATAACATATTAAATGAACTTAACTATTACTTTAATTTTTCTTTTAAGGTAAAAGAATAAATCTCCTGCAGTTATTTTGAAATAAAAAGCTATTTTTAAGGATTTGATTTTTAGAAAGTAGGTTTGAACATTATTTTTCTTAAGAGATAAGACCCTTTCTTCTTTAATGATGAGATTAAAACACAAGAAGCTAATTTGATGAAACAGACTTTTTTGTATACTGATTATTCAGGAAATCTTTACTAAAAGCGACTAATGATGAAAGACTTCGAGAAAGAACAAAATTTTAACTTGGCATCAGTATACTGTTCGATACTAAACTTTTAAAAACTTTATAGACAGACCCATCAAATCTTACTCAATTTTAATCATAAGAATTTCTCTTCCACAAACCTTCTACACTTTCAGTATTCATTCAGGTTTTGTTCCACACTTTACTCTTTCCTAACAATCAATCATTTTTATCTTAGGACAAAATCATCTCCTGTTTCCTTAACAATAAAAACACATTCCATATATCCCACATACTAAGTTACCAAGCAAACGCTTCACAACATATAATTGCCATCAACACTAAATAAGCTTGTTAAAACAATGAACTTTTCTTCACTTTAAATACTTAGTAGCATGGAATACCAGAAACAGTTTTTAGAAGCAAGGTGTCTGGGGAGGCTGGACACCAACAAATTTCCCTGTTATAAAATTACCTTTTATTAGTAGTACTATCAATTCAGGTTTTTTTAAAAAGACTTTTTGGAATTAGCCATTCAAATACCTTAATTTAAACAATGCTTTGTTAAACTTTTTATAATTATTTATAATTTTAAGACAAATTTTATCTTCACAGAACACATTTCCTTACTTAAAGTTACTACAATACCTTTTACAACTTGCCACATGCATCAGAGTTCCAAGAGTTCATGAAAATCAGCCATCTTATTTTAGGACAAAACACATCTTTCCAGAAAAAACTCATTAAATTTCAGTCAGCATTTCCATAAACTTTTAACTTTTTAAATATTCATTTAAGTTTTACATCCTTTATTTTATCTTGTGAAGAAAAATATTCATTTTGTTTAGATAAGAACTATTTTTTAATGAAAAGACATAGTAATTTTGTTAAGACTTGCAATTTTTATCATTGTAGAAATCCCATTAACATTCAAACTTATATATTAATATAAGTGTTTATTTTATATTTGACGATTTGAATAGAGCTCTTTTTAAAAAAAATTTTATTCATTAATTTATATCACCATCCAGAGGTGTCAAAATATACACTGACATTGAAGAGGCAAACACAAAACAATTGCAACACATTAGCAGAAACATACAGTTTACAATTGACTCATAATTTTTCACAAATTACACAGAACAGAAATACAAAAAGACAAATAATTAAGACAGACAAAAAGACAAACCAGATAACCTGAACTGAAGTCAAGAGCAACTTCTCGCTCTGACCAGTGGGTGGGATCTATTTGTTGCGTTCAGCAGATCCCCTTACCCACATTCCACAGACTGCAGAGGTTTTTCAGAATAACCTGAACCGAAGTCAGCGCGTTTTCAGAAATCAGAAAAGTTAGCAAGGAGGTAATTTAGCGGGGTCTGAGGACCTGACGGTGTCTGGCCCATTGTAGCAATGCAAAAATAAAACGCAAAACAACAGAGTAACATATCACACAGTCTCTAAAACACAGAGAGCACCAGATGTCCTCCGCACTGAGCAGAAGGACACAGACTCCTTTGCACTGAGCAGAAGGGCACAGATCGGACAAAGGAATCTTCTTTTATCCGAATAACCTGAGGGTCGAGAGCGACGTCTCGCTCTGACCCGTGGGTGGGATCTATGCGCTGCGTCCAGCAGATCCACTTCCCCACAATCCACAGACTCTGCAGAGATTTTTCAGAAGGCCCGGGAACTCCTGATGCTCTCTAGGTAAAATTTAGGTGGAGACAAGTTCCAGGGCCAGTCTGTGTTCAGGGCAGAGGAATGTTCCTCTGAGGCCTTCCCCTAGACTGCCGGTCCATCCCCGGAATGTACCCGTCTCCCTGAGTCTGAGGAGGTCAACCCTGCTGGAGTGGGGAATCTCATTGATCAATCTCGCTGGGGCCTCCAAATGTTATAGACCAGCAATATTGACTAGACTTAGACTTTGAATATAGTTCCAATTGAGAGCTTTATTAGCCAAGCAGCAACTGTCTCATTTCTCTGCAGAGGAGAGAGCAGCCCCAAGTCTCAGGGAAGGGGTGGTTTTATAGCTTTTAGGAAGGGGGGCATTTACTAATAAGTGAGCAAGCAAGCAGGCACAGAAGCGGAACACTGCAGTTAGCTGAAGATAACGTATCTATGTTTTTTTTCTTTTTGAAAGACTTCTTCTTGTAAGCAGTCCCATATTATTTATTGGCACTCTCCTTACAGACTGTCTTAAGTTATTTATTGGCACTCTCTTTACAGACTGTCTTAAGTCATTTATCTATTTGAAGGCACTTGCAATTCCCACCTCCCAATGTAGTTCTATTCCTATTTTCCCAATGTGGCCTTACCCTTACAGCGGGAGCTGAGGAGGTGCGGTGGAGCAGCTGTGCCTCATCAAGGGGCTGCTCAGGCGCGGGAGGTGGAGGTGGAGGGGGTGGGCGCCTGGCGGGGTTGCAGGTGCCCTCTTTAACCCCTCCAGTACCCTCCCCCACAACAGGGCCTGGACAGGGGTGCAGGCAACCCCCTGCACCCCCTCCAGGCCCCTCACCCACCCCACAGGGCCCAGGTACTCCCCCATCTCTGGTGATCCCTGCACAGCACTGGAGTCATTCTGGGGCCTGAAAAATGGGGCTGCAGTGAGGTAGCAGGTGGTGGGCCTGATGGAAGTGAAATTAACAGATGACCGCTGATGGGATAAAGAAGAAGTGGCCTAAACATCAAATGGAATATTATTCTGTCATAAAAAGAAAAATAAGTCCTGATTCATGTTGATGTGGGCTATGTGTGGGAGGCTCTTTGTCTCTTCAGAGATAACCTTAACCTAAACTATCTGTCCTAACTTGTGGGTATGGAATGGTAAGAGGCTGCAGTCCTGCCCTTGGTGACCATGGCAACAACTCCAGTCCCAGGAAACAGTTTAACAATGCAAAGTCTATAAACTTTAAATATTCAGGGGAAATGCAAACCAAATGTGTTAAAAGCTTATTTAGAATGTATGAAGTCCATGCTAAAAGCTTACCTAGGATGTGAAAGATATATGCTAATTCAAGCCCATTGAGAACTGAAATAAAAGAACCATTTGACCTTTCCTCTCCATATAAAAGGGACTCAAAAATCTTGTTCAGGGCTCGGGATTGAAGCAGAAAGCTCCTGAGTCCAGCCAGCCATCAATAAACCATTTTTCCTTCTCAAAATCATTCCTGAGTCCTGGCCTCTCTGTACGCAAATAATTGAACCTCTCTCAAATTCTACAACATTATTGGGGGCTCTCCCAGGATTGCAAATGAAGGCCAGAGAAGGTAGCATTTTGCTGCCCCTTCCGAATCCCCGAGGAAGCTGGGAAGACTCGGGTGAACTCCAAATCTGGGCACCCCTGGATTAAATTTAATCCATAAAAGATGTGGGCTCAACCAGAATCTTCCCGACAAAAATTGAAGGTGATGGAAGGTCTGAAGAGAAAGATTTTGGGAACGAAAAAGAACTCTGAACATGGAAGAAGATAAGACTCCCCAGGTGAGCACAGTCTTGAGAACCCTAGCTTAAATTGCTAGGGAGGGAGGCTGATCACCTCCTGAGAGAACTCTAGTAGCCCCCCAAAATTGGGGGAAGCCATTCTCTCTAGGTCTGGAAAAAGGAGGAAAACTGGGAAAAAGCCTGGTGTTTTGGGTTTGTCTAACCACATATTAGAATCTGGTACTGGTCTTATATTCACTGAAGGAGGGGAGGCTTGATTTTAATGGGAAGGGCTGTTTATAGATTCAAGTCCTAACATCCTGGAAATTGGTCTGGATTTTTAAAAAAATCTTGGCTACAGGAAAATGGATCAGCTTTGCTAGTGAAGCTTGGTCTGGGTGTAAAGTTAAACAGTGAAAAATGTCTAGCTGGAATCTTTTATTATGGTGCTGAATTGTGAATGAATTGTCTTTATACCAGATGTTAATGTTAAGTATTCTCTCTAAGGTTTGTGATGGCTGTGGGGGCAGCCATGCTGAAAAATATATATATAAAACTTGTGAGTCAGATTAGTGACCTTTGTGCTTCTGTCTGTGTCAGCTCAATGCTGGTGTTGGAGTTGTGTGGTTATATAAAGTAGTGAAATTTAACTGAGCTGGAATCCTCCCTTGCCATTGGCAAGGGGGTGAATTGATTATGGGGCCAAACTGAGGAGTCTGGATGTTTGTGGAGTCTAGATGTTTGCTCATGCTTTGCTGTCTTGTCTGAGTCCACACTTTTGCCAGGGCTTGGAGGCCATCTGTGTCTGTGCAAAGTACCCGGGTCTGTTGGAGCTGCCCCAGTCAGAATGGCTGGGTCCCAGGGAGGGGTGCCAAATTTGAATAGGTTCTGTCTGCCCATTTTGGCAGAAAGGTGGAAAGGGGGGAGCAGCTTGCCTCTTTCCAGTGAGTCCACACCTCCTATTCATAAGCCACATTCCTATTTGATTGCTGTGCATTCAACTGCCTGGAAGGGGGAAGGTGAAGGGGATGAAAAGCAGAATCAAAATAAATGCAGTAAGGTTCCCTCCCTAGAGTGTCAAAAGGCAGAAATACATTTGCATTCTGCCCAGGTTCTTTTCCATCTCTCTCTCTCTCTGTAAGACTGAAGAAACACTTTGAAATGTTTTAGAACTGTAAAGTTGTCTGAAGAAAGGAGGCTATCACTTGAAACAATAGACCTCTAATCACTTGCTAGCCTTTTCAATGGTCTGGTTGGGAACTTCAGGGTTGTGAGACTACAGAAGAAGAAGAAGAAGAAAAAGGAATGAAATGCCACTTTAAAATCTATGTTTGCTTTTGTCAGTAGCTGGTGCCTAAGAATTCATGGTAAAAAAGATAAAAAAGTAGTTTAAAATGAATCTTTAAATGTCAGTACTCTCTTGCTGGTAAATTAAATGCATAACTTGCAGATGAAAATTTGTTCCAGTACTAAGAAAAGGCAGGACTTCACAGAATTGTTACTAATAAAATTCTTGTAGCTTAATTACTAAAGGTATCCAATTCACCTTAAGGTTAAAAATTAATAAAAACTGTAACTAAGAGTTAAGATCATTTGTAAATGCATTTATATTGTAAAACAGCAGAAAGATAATAACTGAAATTATAACTGGGTGAATTTAGCCTGAAACTGTTGTTGTAAATGTAAATTCTAAACTAACCTTACCTTCATTTATGGTTACTTCAAGCCTAGCCTCACCCCTCGCCTTTGCCTATGGTTATTTCATAAATGCTCCTGTCCTACTGGTATTAGTAACCCTGCTTTCTCTCATGAATCCAAGTATAAACTAAATTGCTGCCTGGTGGAATTCTTAGCCCTTGGGTTTAAATGACCACTGGCGTTTTATTATCTCCAAGGACTGGGAAATAAAAAGGGGGGGAGGGAGTCTCCTGCCTTAACTGTCAGTGTTCCTAAAAGTGGCAATTCATGTGAGAAACCAGTTTGTCTCCCTGAGGCTTCCAATAGCCTCAGTAAATATACATAGAATTAATCTTGTTGCTTATCAAATTTCTGCTAAATTCAAGGTAAAATATAAAGTTCTGAAACAAAAGAAAATTGTGTTAAAACATTGGGAACATTTTGGTTACAAGCCATTAGTTAAGAAACAAAATTCTTGTGTAAAACTGCATGGTCATAGTGTAAAATTGCAAGTCATAGCACAAATTAAGAAAAGTTTCAGGAGTCTTTGAAATGTTTTGCAGTCACACTTATTTTGTAAAAAAATGGAAGTTTTAAGTAATGAAAGTTATGTTTTTGTGTCAAACTATCCATGTCTGTCTATTTGCTCAAATTATTGAGGTTAAATATGCAGTTATATAAGCAATATATACTTCTGGACCCCAAATTAACCTAAAAAGTATATAAAATAATGCAAATTATAAGTAACATCAATGATTTGTGTTTCTGTGTCTAACTCTATTTGTGTCTGCCCATTTGCTCAGTGTATGTCTTCATACATCAGAATGATAATATCAAAAAATTTTTAATTGATTTTGTAAAAATATTACAT
Organism: Dasypus novemcinctus; assembly: GCF_030445035.2. Classification (NCBI taxonomy): domain Eukaryota; kingdom Metazoa; phylum Chordata; class Mammalia; order Cingulata; family Dasypodidae; genus Dasypus; species Dasypus novemcinctus. The sequence continues at coordinate 69,911,100 of NC_080691.1, forward strand.
TATAAAAACAATATGAGGTCCCATTCAACCCTACCACCCCCACCCCACCATTCCCCCCCCAGCAACACTCACTCCCATCATCATGATACATCCATTGCATTTGGTAAGTACATCTCTGGACATCTCTGCACCTCATGGTCAATGGTCCACATCATGGCCCATACTCTCCCACATTCCATCCAGTGGGACCTGGGAGGATTTACAATGTCCGGTGATTGCCCCTGAAGCACCATCCAGGGCAACTCTAAGTCCCAAAGGCACCTCCACATCTCATCTCTTCCTGCCATTCCCCATACCCATATCAGCCACCATGTCCACTTTTTCCACTCCACTCCAATGCCACCTTTTCTCTGTGGACCTTGGATTGGTTATGTCCGTGGCATCTCTATGTCAAGAGGAGGCTCAGATTCCACATGGATACTGGATGCAATCCTCCTGCTTTCAGTTGTAGGCACTCTAGGCTCCATGGTGTGGTGGTTGTCCTTCTTCAACTCCATCTTAGCTGAGTGGGGTAAGTCCAACAAATCAGCATGTAGGAGCTGAAGTCTGTTGAGGCTCAGGGCCTGGCTATCATATTGTCAGTCCAGAGATTAAAATCCCCTAAATATATCTTAAACCCCAACACCAACTACAATTCCAGTAAAGTAGCATGAAAGTCTAATGAAAAGAGATTCCATCTGAATCCAGTTTCATCACACAGAAACACCAGCTCCAAAGAAGGGCCATCTGACATCTCACACCTTATACAAAGATCAACTCAAGATGGATCAAAGACCTAAATATAAGAGCCAAGACCATAAAAACCTTGGAAAGTAGTGTAGGGAAACATCTACAGGACCTTGTAATAGGAAATGGCTTCATGAATATCACACCAAAAGCACGAGCAGCAAAAGAACTGATAGATAAATGGGACTTCCTCAAAATTAAAGCCTTCTGCACCTCAAAGGAGTTTGTCAAGAAAGTAAAAAGGGAGCCCACACAGTGGGAGAAAATATTTGGCAAACATATATCTGATAAGAAACTTATAACTTGCATATATAAAGAACTCCTATATCTTGAAAATAAAAAGATAAACAACCCATTTAAAAAATGGGAAAAAGATTTAAACAGACACTTCTCCAAAGAAGAAATACAAATGGCTAAAAAGCACATGAAAAAATGCTCCAAATCTCTAGCTATCAGGGAAATGCAAATCAAAACTACAATGAGATACCATCTTACTCCCATAAGATTGGCAGCTATGAAAAAAACAGAAGAATACAAATGCTGGAGAGAATGTGAAGAAAGGGGAACACTCATCCACTGCTGGTGGGAATGCAGAAGGATCCAACCATTCTGGAGGACAGTTTGGTGGTTTCTCAAAAAACTAACTATAGATTTTCCATATGACCCAGCAATACCACTGCTGGGTATATACCCAGTAGAACTGAAAACAAGGACACAAACCAATATATGTACACCAATGTTCATAGCAGCATTGTTCACTATCGCCAAAAGTTGGAATCAACCCAAATGCCCATCAACAGATGAGTGGATCAACAAAATGTGGTATATACACACAATGGAATACTACTCGGTTGTAAGAACAAATACACTACAAACACACGTGATAACATGGATGAATCTTGAGAACCTTATGTTAAGTGAAGCAACCCAGGCATTGAAGGACAAACACTACATGACCTCAATGATATGAAATAAGAAAGATGCCTCAGAGAGCTAGAGACTGAATGATAGGCTTACAGGAAATCGGGGGGTGGAGGAAGGACATGATAATATCAAATTAACAAGTGAAAATTCCTAAAAGAGCTCTATTCAAATTGTTAAAAATTAAAGATGCAGTTATATATGTGAATAAATATTCTTGGAGCCCAATTTAGACTAAGCAGGATGAAAAAGTCATATAAAAATCTGATTATAGGAACTATTGGGAAAGGCCCTCTTCTTTGCAAGAGCTTTGAAGGCAAGACTAGGTGTGGCAGATTAAACCTATCTACTAGACCAGGGAAATAAGAATCAGTTTGCCCTGTAATTTCCCAGTTTAAACCTTTTGTCAGCCATAAAATAAGAGTAGTTAGTGGGTCTGTTGACAAATTTCAGTAAGTAAGGAAAAGTCCATAAAAACTATACAGAGATCTTTCTGAGATTATGATTAAACAAATTAAGTAATTGTGTAATGTGTTTTGAAACCTGGTAGTCAATGTGCTTTTAAAAAATTATTCATTTTCATAACTTAAACAAAGAAAAGTTTTTAGCATCCTGTAAAAAGAAAACAAAAGAACTTTCCTTGCATAAACTATAATAGTTTCAATTTTATTTAGTTTGGGTGTAATCTCCCTTAGTTTATAAAATACCCATTAGATAAATTAACATGTACAAAATCTTTAAAATAGTAAAAATTTTAAGTTCATGTTAATGAAATTAAGATAAAGATGAAAAATTGTAGATATGCTCTCAAATAAATAAAGTAAATTTCTTTGGTTAGTAATTATAATTTAATAAGTTTATTTAAATGTAAGGTAACTAGTCAATGTGGTTGTAGTCAATTATAAAAAGTTTGTAAAACATCCTCCAAACTGAAAATGTTTAAATAGTCCTAGCTCTAGTTCTAGAAGTCATTGTTAACTAAAAACTTGAATGGGTATTGGTTGCAAAAAAATAACTTCGTGGTAGTAAAACCTGTCTGAAGGCCACCACAAGGTGCATATTCAAGTAAAGCGTAATAAAAAGTTATCTTGATTCTATTGGGAATCTTTTGTTCTCATTTTAACAATGAAAAATATTTTTTTTCCTCTATTACTAAAGTAAAATACCTACTATTATCTTCATGGTAAAATTGTATAAGTAAACAGTCATTTGATATATGATGTGTTGCATTAAATTGTTTAAAAAGCATATAAAAACAAAGAATAAACTTTAACATTGTTAAACTCTTTTGTGTATTCAAACCAGGCCTTGAATATACTACAGGTTGCCTTTCCATGTGAGTTATTGGCTAAGCTGGCCACTGACCCCTCAATTAGAAATATTTGCTATATCAGCCTCTGGTTCTGCTCCTGAAGTCATTGGAAACTACACTGGAGTTTCAAGCTCCTGCAGCAGCCAATGATGACTCGGTACAGCCAAGCATACAATGGATATCATCTCCAGACTGGCACTGTTGCAAATAGTGCAAAAGAGCACTATGCACCAGGCTGGTAAAATACTGGAAACTCTCTCTAAAATCAATGATGCTGCAACTTACTCACTGTGAAGAACATGCTAAGTGGAGCCATGATACCAGGATACTGTAAGTAAAACTTAAACACAGTTGGCATCATGACCTGCTCCCATGGAGAGATAACATGTAAAGTATTATGAACTTGAAACTCAAAACTATTAATTGCAACTCTGAATCCTTTGCATTAAGTAATACATTAATTAATATTAAAGTGCTGTACTTTTACCCTGTACTAAATATATGCCTAATAATTATAATGTTATCTTTTCTATTTTGGATCAAGTGCAAAAGTATATTAGATATGTTAAATTCCTAGTAAATTCATTTTTGAAACAGTTAATAAACATGTCTATAGAATAAGGTAGCAGTCTCAGCCAGGTTCAGTCAACTTACTATATTCTACTGTACTCTACTGTGTAGCAAAAATGAGGCTTCTTATGCACAATGAGCAGAGTCTCAGACACAGATAAAGTAGATACAACCCCAGGTATTGGTTCTTTTGAGGGCTAAAGAGACCCACGGGTTCTATGGTCATGGCAGATGGGGTTCACTCCCATGTCCGATGGCCCTTCTTTGGAGCTGGTGTTTCTGCATGATGGAACTGGACTCAGATGGGATCTCTTTTCACAAGACTTTCATGCTACTTTACTGGAATTGTAGTTGGTGTTGGGGTTTAAGATATATTTAGGGGATTTTAATCTCTGGACTGACAATATGATAGCCAGGCCCTGAGCCTCAACAGACTTCAGCTCCTACACTCTGATTTATTGGACTTACCCCACTCAGCTAAGATGGAGTTGAAGAAGGACAACCACCACACCATGGAGCCTAGAGTGCCTACAACTGAAAGCAGGAGGACTGCATCTAGTATCCATGTGGAATCTGAGCCTCCTCTTGACATAGAGGTGCAAAGGACACAACCAATCCAAGGTCCACAGAGAAAAAGTGGCATTGGTGTGGGAAAAGAGGCCATGGTGGCTGATGGGTATGGGGAATGGGAGGAAGAGATAAGATGTGGAGGCATTTTTGGGACTTGGAGTTGCCCTAGATGGTGCTTCAGGGACAATCACCGGACATTGTAAATCCTCCCAGGGCCCACTGGATGGAACGTGGGAGAGTATGGGCTATGATGTGGACCATTGACCATGAGGTGCAGAGATGCCCAGAGATGTACTTACCAAATGCAATGGATGTGTCATGATGATTAGAGAGAGTGTTGCTGGGGGGGGAGTGGTGGGGTGGGGGTGGTGGGGTTGAATGGGGCCTCATTTTTTGAATGTGATAGTTTTACAAAATGAATAAAATTTTTTAAAAAATGAGGCTTGCTTGCTAATAATGAGTCACCTATTGAACAAGTCAAAATTACCAGAAATTGTACAATTAAAACCAAAATGTAAAAAAAACCTTTATTCTGTAGTTCTGATCACTCTCACAGCTAAAAACTAAGAAAATTTCCAACTTGGTGTACTAATCCTGAATGAAACCAATTGCCCAAAGGGTGACAGTACACCAGGAGCATCTGACAGAGCACATGAGTGCCAATCATTAAACAGCTTGAAATGTGTCTTCAGACAAAACTAAGTATCTATTGCAATTCTCTCTAAAAATGAATAACTTAGAAAAAATATATATATATATACTGTTCCCACCAGCTTTTAAAAAAGGAGTGCCATCTTTATAGGAACCTAACCTTATGAATCTCTGTAATTCAATGTCCTCTTTTAAAAATGGGTATTCCAAATTTTTTATTAAGTTTGTTTCTTTCAGAGTGAACATCTTATTAACCATATGAAAATTTCATCCAACTTCATACAGAAGGCCAGATCCATCTTCCTCCAGTTAAAATAAAATAGAGTTTTACACCTTGTTAGGCAATGACTACAGCTCATGGCCAGCAGGAAGCAGTTATAGAAAAGAGATCATCTCCCTTCAGCACCCCTTTAAGATTAAAGGTGTAAACTCTTTAAGGGTAAAACAAAATTAATAGATGGATCTGGAGCCTGACTGAAAATCTACATGGGCATCGGTGGCCCTGGGATGACTGCAGGGGGTCCCCTGCCCCAGAATTCTACTGTCCAGAGTGAAAACTTATAAATTTCTGCGAACAGGTTCCTGAATGCTACACTGAAAATTGATAAGTAAAGTAATCAATCAAAACAACAAACAGTCATCCACCTCATAGCTCCAACAAAAATTATGCCAAAACTTAGCAAGTTAAACTTTGGCATAAGGGGGGAAATGATGTGGGCAATGGGTGGGAGGCTCTTTGTCTCTTCAGAGATAAACTTAACCTAAACTATCTGTCCTAACTTGTGGGTATGGAATGGTAAGAGGCTGCAGTCCTTCCCTTGGTGACCATGGCAACAACTCCAGTCCCAGGAAACAGTTTAACAATGCAAAGTCTATAAACTTTAAATATTCAGGGAAAATGCAAACCAAATGTGCTAAAAGCTTAACTAGAATGTACGAAGTCCATGCTAAAAGCTTACCTAGGATGTGGAAGATATATGCTAATTCAAACCTATTGAGAACTGAAACAAAAGAACCATTTGACCTTTCCTCTCTGTATAAAAGGGACTCAAAAATCTTGTTTGGGGCTCGGGATTGAAACAGAGAGCTCCCGAGTCTGGCTGGCCATCAATAAACCATTTTTCCTTCTCAAAATCCTTCCTGAGTCCTGGCCTCTCTATACACAAATAATTGAACCTCTCTCAAATTCTACAACAATGTGACAACCGAGATGAACCTTGAAGACAGCATGTTGAAAGAATTAAGCCAGAAATAGTGGGACAAATATTATACGATGTCACTAATATGAAAGAATAAATGAACACAGAATCAGAATCTAGAATATATGTTACCAGGGGATGGAGTAGGAAGAGAGAATAAGGACTTAAGGATTAGATGCTACAGAGTTCTTATTTGAAATGATGGGATTGTTTTTCTAATGGATGTTATTGATGGTAGCACAACATTGTCAATGGAATTAACAGAACTGAAATATAGATCTGAATGTAGCTAAAATGGGAAATGTTGTGTTATATATGATAATAGCATATAAAAAAATCCCCACATAACTGCACTACACAAACAGTAAGCACTAAATTAAGCCATGGACTATAGTTAAGAGTGCAATTATATAAATGTGATTTCATTCATCAAGTGTAACAAATGTACCACACCAATACAAGGTGTTAACATTCGGGTAGTAGAGGGAAATCCTTTATTTTATTAATGACTTTTCTATAAACCCACAACTTGTGAAAACTTCAGGATCTATCAATTACCAAACTCCTAAATAACTTCCATAGTTTTAGGTATCTGTAACAAAGGCACAGCACTTCCTGGTATCAAATATTGTCTTAGTTTGTCAAGGCTATTATGATAAATACCCCAAAGGTGGTTATTTTAAGTATTGGAAACTTTTTGTTTCAAGTTTGGAAGCTGGAATTCCAAAATAAAAATCCCAAAAGAGCACGCTTTCTCCCTTACATTGCAATACTCTGCTGCTGCTTGCTGCAGTACTTGGGGTCCCTTAGCTTGTATATCTGCCTCCATCACATGGTTCCACCTTTTCTCTATTGTGACTTCTGGCTTCCCTGATTTGGGGCTTCTACTGATTTTCTGCACCTGAATTTCCTTTCCTTATAAGGATTCCAGTCTTGTGCCTTAAAGGCCACCCTGATTCCATTCTGCCACATCTAAAGAGGAATCTTCAAATAAATTGTGATAAGTACCTACCTTAACCAGTTATATTTTTGAAGGTCCAATTAAAAATTTTTTTTCATATCCACAAAATGTGAATTAAGAACTGAACAAGTTTCTAATGGGCTTCATGATGTAACACACTACATTATCTGTAAGTAATATAGCCTGTGCACAAATCCAAACATACTTTATATCCAAATATGCCTAGAAAGCCAATTGAGAAGTATAAACTCTGTAGGCTTTGAATATTCAGGGAGGATATAAGCTGGAATGTGACGGATATGCATTAACTTAAGCTTACCTGGAAGAAATAACCTATCCAATACTCAGAAAAAATACTTGATGAAACCAACAAAAGGTCTTTTTGCATACAAACACCATTTGTCTTCCCACTCTTATTTCCTCTGTATAAAAGGAACCCAAAAATTCTGTTCAGGGTTCAGTTTTTATTAGAACAGTAGTCCACCAAATCTGGCCAATTGAAATAAATCAACTTCCTTCTCAGAGTTCTCGTGTCCTGGCCTTCAATACTGCATATATACCCGACTTCTCTGATACTACATAATGAATATAATATTTTGTCTGAATCTATTTAACTGCAAAGAACATCACAGTAAATAAGGAAAATTGATAGGATTTTTTCAGCTTGTTTTTCAGAAGTCATATATTAAATATTTCTTTTTAGAGATTTATTTTACTTATTTCTTTCCCCTTCCCCTCCATTGTCTTCTCTTTGTCCATTTGCTGTGTGTTCTGTGTCTGCTTTCATTCTTGTCAGTGGCATCAGGAATCTGTGTCTTTTTTGTTACATCATCTTGCTGTGTCAGCTCTCCATGTGTGCAGCACCATTCCTCGGCAGGCTGTGTTTTTTTCATGCAGGGGAGCTCTCCATGCAGGGTGCACTCCTTGTGCATGGGGCTCCCTTATGTGGGGGACACCCCTGTGTGGCATGGCACTCCTTGTGTGCATCAGCACTGCATATGATGCATGTGGGTCAGCTCACCACATGAATCAGGAGGCCCTGGGTTTGAACCTTTGACCTCCCATATGGTGGGTGGATGCTCTATCATTTGAAGCCAAATCTGCTTCCCATATTAAATATATAAACCTGAAATTACAAATGAAACCCTAGAAGCCCTGCTTTTGTGTTCTTGGGCAATTTTATCTTAAGAAAAGCTTACATTATCTTAAAATGGAAATATAATCTCTTATATTAATTGAAGTAAAAATGAATATAGGCCTACTCCCCAAAATAAATCTGTTCATTAGGAATTAGCCTATGCATTTTACGTTCATTGGACTTATGCAGGTCAGCTAACAAGGAGGTGAGGATGCTCAACCATCACACCAGGGAACTGAGAGAGTCTACAACTGCAAGCAGGAAAATCCCATCCATCAGCCATGTGGGATCTTGCTAAGATCAGCTCAGTGATAGGCTAGTTTAAAGGGAAGGCAATGAAGAACTTTATGAAATAAAAGGACAGAAAGAAAGACACAATAGAGGAGACACAAGATGGGACCAGGGGACACACAGCTTCTGGAACTGAGAGCTTCAACCCTAGTTCCCACATCACATTTATTGGGAAACTACTAAGCAGCTGTTTGCTATCAGAACTGCAACATTATCTACAATAATAAAGAACTGTAACATCTACAATAGAACAGGTGTAACATCTACAATAAGAAACAGGTCATACAAAGTTCAAACACAATCTAAACTTTTCCCCACATTTCCTTCTTTTTGTTTTTGCACATACAGGGTCACACAAAAACTAGATATATTCCAATAAGTGTTCTTCTAGATAAAATGCTTTTCCAAAGCTTTGCATCATTTAACTTAGGGCTAGCAAATCCTGAACCAGCAGCCAACCAGAATCTTGAAAGTGCTGACCCATAAGGCATTGGTTTACTGATTAACAAAGCTTCCTGCATGATATTTTCACTTTTAGGTTTGAACAAGACTCATTAAATTTTTTCTCAATATAGTCAGTCCTAGGATTGTTCAAACTTAAAGCAAGGGATTTATATATATATATTCAACAAGGTACATTTATATATCACAGTTCATCAAATCACTTAAGTACACAATATGTTACATTATTAAAGTTCTGATCAGTATTCCATCATTTTATGCATAATCCATAACTACCATAGATTATACAACAACAAACAATAAGACTTTTCCAACTAGCAGACATTTAATGAATAGACTATCATTTCTCATGGGCTTAATATTCCCAACCAGCAAGTCCTCAATAAAAACAGGCCAGTACTCAATAAAAAACGATCTCATTTTCCTCAGTTTGTATAGTGCTCTTAGTGTCGTCATAGGAGCCACATCCATTTCACAGGCTAAGGCAATATACACCTTCTCCCTCTTATTTTTTAAAGCAGCCTGCTGGAGGTCCTCATACTCCCATGAAGGACCTTTCCTAATTAATATATCTCAGTAAAGGATAAAAAGATTTTTAGTATTCCAACAATATTACAAATTCTATTAACATGAGAAAACATTGTACTTTATCAATTACAGCAGAGTATAGTTTTGTTTTACCCAACCAAACAACATTTAATAATTTGATAGAGTAACAGGGACCTGACAGCTTGTCCCAATTGTTTGCCTATTCCAGGCCCTTAAAATACAATTGTCTCTGATGTTTCTTAGTAGGGTCACTGCCATAGATTTCTTCTATGCAGCCAGATTCATTGCCATCAGACCAGGGCAGAAGGCCTTGAACTGTAAAAATCCGTTGTTGACCTTTTCACACAGTTTTTGCACTTTTCGTATTCATTCAGGCTTGTTTTACTTTTACAAAACACATTATCTCACTGAATACTACCACAATACTGTTACAACTTGCTATATGCATGTGTCCATATTAACCATTGTATTTTAGGACAAAATACATCTTAAAACATTTCAGTTAGCATTCCCACAAAATTTTTACCTTTTTCATTTTCATTTCAATTTAAAGCAAGAACTATTTTTTATGAAGAGACTTTCTTATTAATCGACTTACAATTTTTATTATTATAGAGATCTCATTAATATTTTAAACTTAGGTAATAATATAAGTGCTTATTTAATTTTTTGGCCATTTGAATAGAACTCTTTCAAAACCTTTTATTTATCAAATTACATCACCATCTGGAGGTATCAAAATATACATTGACAATTCTTTCTTTTTTCTTTTTCCCTTCTCTTTTTCTTTTTCCTTCCCTTTTATCTTTTTCTTCCTCTTTCCTTTTTCTTTCTATCTTTTCCTTTTCCTTCCTCCTTCCTTTTTCTTTCTATCTTTTCCTTTTTCTTTCTCTCCTCCTCTTTCTTTCATCTCTCTTCTTTTTCTTTCTCTCTTCCTTTTTCTTTCTTTCTACCTCTAGCTTTTTCTTTCTATCTCTCTTCCTTTTTCTTCCTATCTCTATTTCTTCCTTTTTCTATCTCTCTTTCTTCCTTTCTTTTTCCTTCTATCTCTCTTCTTTCTTTTCTTTTTCTTTCTATCTCTCTTCCTTTTTCTATCTTTTTCCTTCCCTTTTCTATCTTTCTTCCTTTTTCTTTCTTTTTTCCTTTACTTTTTTCCATCTTTCTTTTTTCCTTCCTTTTCCTCTCTTTCATTTTCACACACACTGAAACAATTACAACACACACACTGACATTGAATAAACAAACACAAAATCATTTCTGAATCTATTAATTTAGAATTTCTTCATTGCTTCCATTTATAATTCAATAGTTCATTTCCAGTTTTCCTCCTCTCAATTTCTTAATCTCTTTCTGTCCCCAAGCCATACTTGCTTTATGATGAACAAGTTCTGTAGTTTAGATACTTTGATGTAAATCCATTGTAGTCTTCAGATGAGACCCACCCATGCAGTTTCCAGTGTCCATCTTTCCATCTGCATGACTGGACATTTTGGGTTCCACAGGAACTTTTGTCGTCTCTTAGCTTTCATGGTATGACTTTATCCAATGAGCTGGCACCCACAAAAGATGTTTTCTGTCTCCTGGGAAAGTACAAGCAAACCTTCAATGACTTCAAAGGCTTTACCAAACTACTTGGGGCTTTGCACCATCACAACCACTTTAGTTTTGTTCGAAGTGATCCTTCTTCCCTTCAGGTTCCTGTTCAGGCTCCAGTTGCTGTAAGCTTCCTTCCCTTCATGCCCCATATTGGAGGCCAGTTGCTGAGATCAGCTCAGTGATAGGATGGCTCAAAGGGAAGGCAATGCAAAACTTTATGAAATAAAAGAACAGAAAGAAAGACACAAGAGAGGAGATAAAAATGGGACAAGGGGATTCACAGCTTCTGGAACTGAGAGCCTCGACCCTAGTTTCCACATCACATTTATTGGGAAACTATCAAGCAGCTGTTTGCTATCAGAACTGCAACATCATCTACAATAATAGAGAACAACTGCAACATCTACGATAGAACAGGTCTAACATTTACAATAAGAAACAGGTCATAAAAAGTTCAAACACAATCTAAACTTTTCCCCACAGAGTCTAAGTCCCCTCTCAATTTAGAGATGGAGTGGACATTGCCATCCCCAGAGATGCAGGATGGAGGTAAAATAGGGATTAGACTGAACTTACTGGTATTCTACTATAGAATTATTGTGACTCTGGCAACAAAAGCAATTGTATCATTGTGAAGACAGAGGCCACAGTAGTTGCTGAGGACAGGGAGAGGGAATAAGAGGAGTGATATCCAGGCATTTTCAGGACTTGGAAGTATCCTAAGTGATATGACAGGGACAGTTGCAGGACATTATATATCCTGCCATAACACACTGAGTGAACTGGGGGAGAGTGTATACTACAATGTAAACTGTAATCCATGTGATGTGGCAGTGCTCCAAAATGTATTCATCAAATGCAACGAGTGTGCCACACTGATGAAAGAGGTTGTTGATGAAGGAGGAGTGAGGTGGGTGGGGAGTGGGGTATATGGGAACCTTATATTTTTTAATGTAACATTTTGTGTGATCTATGTATCTTTAAAAAAAAAAAGACCATAAAAATCAATTTAAAAATCAGGAAAGAGTTAATATAGTCAAAACTGATTTGGGAAATAGAGGAAGACAAACCCTAGATTGTTCTGTTGTTGTTGTTGTTTTGTTTCATATATTAAACTTTATTTTTAGATAAGTTTTAGGTTACATAAAATTTATATTGAAATTATAGGGGCTTACCATATATACCACACAATCCCATCCCACATTTTCCCCTATTAATAGCATCTTACATTACTGTAGTACATTTGTTATAATTGATGAACAAATATTGAAGCATTGCTACTAAGATCTATAATTTACATTATGATTTACACTTTGCCCTGTACAGTTTTTTTAGGATTTGATAATTTGTATGATGCCTTATACCCTCATTACTGTATCAGGCAGCACAATTCCAATGCTATAATGTCTTTTTGACTCAACAATAAGGTAACAATAATGGAAAACTGGGTTATCCTGAAGACATAACCTAGTGCAATGAAGAGAGAAACCTCTATTCATATGGTAACCCAAGGATGGAAGCTCCTTCTGTCCATCCTCACACCATTCCTAGAATCCTTCAGGAGACAGGAGTGAGAATGGACACCTCAGGATCATATACTCAAGATAACAAAAAAGAAAGATGCACTTCTTTTTTTTTTTTTGTCTTCTTTTTATTTATTTATTTATTATTATTATTTTTTAATTACATTAAAAAAATATATGAGGTCCCATTCAACCCCACCGCCCCCGCCCCCCACTCCCCCCACAGCAACACTCTCTCCCATCATCGTGATACATCCATTGCACCTGGTAAGTTCATCTCTGAGCATCACTGCACCCCATAGTCAATGGTCCACATCATAGCCCAGACTCTCTCACGTTCCATCCAGTGGGCCCTGGGGGGATCTACAGTGTCCCGTAATTGTCCGTGAAGCACTATCCAGGACAACTCCACGTCCCAAAAACGCCTCCACATCTCATCTCTTCCTCCCGTTCCCCACACCCAGCAGCCCCCATGGCTATCGTTCCCACACCCATTCCACATTTTCTCTGTGGACATTGAATTGGTTGTGTCCATTGCACACCTATGTCAAGTGAGGGCTTAGATTCCACATGGGTACTGGATGCACTCTTCCCGCTTCTAGTTGTAGACACTCTAGGCTCCATGTTGTGGTGGTTGACCTTCTTCAACTCCATGTTAGCTGAGTGGAGTAAGTCCAATAAGTCAAAGTGTAGGAGCTGAAGTCTGTTGAGGCTCTGGGCCTGGGTGTCATATTATCAGTCCAGAGATTCAAATCCCCTACATATATCTTAAACCCAGCACCAACTATAATTCCAATAAAGTAGCATGCAAGTCTTGTGAAAAGAGATCCCCTCTGAGTCCATTTCCATCACGCAGAAACACCAGCTCCAAAGAAGGGCCATCTGTCATGGCAGTGAACCCCTTCTGCCATGACCATAGAACCCGTGGGTCTCTTTATCCCTCAAAAGAACCAATACCTGGGGTTGTATCTACCTTATCTGTCTCTTAGACTCTGTTCAGTTGTACATAGGGGTATTCCTTCTGACAACCTCCAGACTCTTTTTTAGAGACTCACAGCCTTATAATCTCATTTCTCCTTTCCATTTCCCCCTTACATTAGGTCAAACCGCTTCCCGAAGTCATGTTATTATATGTAGACAGGTATATTCTGCTGTTCCGCATTGAATCTTTAATTCAAGGTCATTTTCTAGTTGCTTCTTCAGCTGGTATGTGGTAGTGATCCCTCGGTGCCATGGAGGCTCATCCCCGGGTGTCGTGTCCCACGCTGGGGGGAATGAAGATGCACTTCTTGACTGAGAGAAGTGACCTAATAAAATCGGCACTTTTGGGAAGTGGACTTGACCTAGTGGATAGGGGATCCGTCTACCACGTGGGAGGTCTGTGGTTCAAACTCCGGGGCGTCCTTGACTCGTATGGAGCTGGCCTATGCACAGTGCTGATGTGCACAGGGAGTCCCCTGCCATGCAGGGGTGCCTCCCACATAAGGGAGCCCCATGTTTGGGGGGCGCACCCCATAGGGAGAGCTGCAAAGGAAGGTGCAGCCAGCTCAAGAATGGTGCCGCACACACAGAGAGCTGACACAACAAATAAAGAAACACAGATTCCCGTGCTGCTGACAACAACAGATGTGGACAAAAAGAAGAACACACAGCAAATGGACACGGAGAACAGACAACTGGGGCAAGGGGGGAGGTGAGAGAAATAAATAAAATAAATCTTTTAAAACATAGGCACTTTTGTAGTAAACAATAAGAAATCAATTTATGCTCATACTGAGAATTATTGAAATAAATAATGGATTTCCTCAAGAAAGGAAATCTAGGCCATGGTTAAATTTGTTATTTAAGGGCATATTAATAAAACTGGCATACAGTAATGTTAAATATAAATTGTGATAAATGATTATGCATAGGTTAGTGTATTTATGCATATATAGATAGAAATATAAAGAGTTAGATGTCACAGTAATGTAGTTGTAGATATGAATAAAAGTCTGGAATGATACAATGTTACAATGATGCAATGCAAATTGTTAGGAGTTGTAATTTCTGGTTGAAAATAAATATTCCCTTCAGATTTTCACTCAGTATCATTTTAAAAATTACTTTATTTTCAAGAGTGCTGCAATATGAAAAAAATAATACAGTACCATAACCTGTAAGGCTTAGAGACCTGTAAGCAGAGCATAGTATTTTCCTACAGAGAATAAAGGAGAAAACACCTGAACTTGACAGGAAGACCCTCCCTGCTCTCTCCCTGCACCTCTTCTTATTCCCAGATCTGGAGTCTATACTCCATGCAGACCAAGTGCCCATGGGAGCTCTGTATCTGGCCTCCTACTGCTTGCCCATCACTGTGACTTGAACAGTAATTCGTGGCCATGGTCTCAGCAGTCACAGAGCTAAGCTACAGGGAGACTCAATCTTGGACATGTCTCTGGAGATGGAGCTTCAGTTGTTGAGGGACAGGCTGAAGTGTCAACATTAGAACATAGCTCCCAAATACACTCCAGAACTTTCCTCAAGTTTTCCCTGTCCCTTCCCAACAAGAACCACTGCTGATGGAGTAATTGAAGACAGAGTAGTTTGAGGGAGAGGGTCTTTGAGGCTCCATCATATAATGCATATGCATCAGTTTATAAATTCCTCGATAAAAAATGTAAATAAATATGTCAATTCTTCCAAAATACATATTCTTTTTCTTTGAGAAATGTGTTCCAGTTATTCTCATATATCTTTTAATATTAGAGCATTTGGTTTAAGGGGAAATTTAAGGGTATGAGTTACCAAAGTTTTTATGTAATTTGTCTAGAAAACATCAAATTGAAACTTCAGTTTTGAAAGAAATAAAATAGACCCTGTTGGGAATTTGTCATCCAGTCAATGGGTCTTATTTTGGAATTTATGCTCCCCAGAGTAACAGAGTTAGATTCATTTATAGGTTCTCTACACATGGCTCTACTGCCCCTTTTCTTTGAACCTATAATTAGCACTATACTTGATAAATATATGACCCAGAGACTTAAATCTTTGGTCTTTCCATGTGCCAGTTGAGTTCTGGATCTTGGCAGAGTTTCAAAACTTACTCTACAGTTCATTGGCCTGACCCAGGACAACTAACAAGGAGAT
This sequence comes from Dasypus novemcinctus, assembly GCF_030445035.2. Lineage (NCBI taxonomy): Eukaryota > Metazoa > Chordata > Mammalia > Cingulata > Dasypodidae > Dasypus > Dasypus novemcinctus. The sequence continues at coordinate 69,926,698 of NC_080691.1, forward strand.
GATGTTGGACAACACCCATCCCAAGGAACAGAAAGTGCCTGCAACTGCAAGCAAGATAGCTCCATGCATCTGCTTCATGGGATCTAAGCTTCCTTTTCAGTTAGAAGCAGAGTGGGCATCACCATCCTCAAATCCTCAACATTGTGGAATGAAGAATGGACTAAAATAGACTTATCATTATTCTACCATACACTTATTATTCTAGCAATGGAAAAGCTCTTATCATTGATGTAAAGGCAGTGATCACCAAAGGTTCTAAGGATGGGAGTGGGAAGAATAAGTATGATTTTGGTGCATTTTTGGAACATTGGAATTGTTCTGTATGACATTGTAAGATGAATACAGGCCATTGTATATTTTGTCATAACTTGCAAAGTTATACAGTTCAAAGTGTAAGCTAAATTGTAAACTTTAGTCCATGGTTAGTAGCAATGTTTCAATATGGGTTCATCAACTTCAACACATGTACCACAATAATGAAGGATGTTGTTAATGTAGGAAATTATAGGAGGTGAAAGGAATGGGGCATATTGGAATTCCTTATAAATTTTTATGTAACATTTATGTAATCTAAAGCTTCTTTAAAAATTAAAAAAAAATTATAAAACAAACAGTTCCTGTGGATAAAAAATTTTCAGATTTCTGTAGAATTAGGGAAATTTCACTAACATAGAGTAATTGAATAATATCAAAGATGGCCTGAACTGAGTCTTAAAACACTGCTATGATACACTGAACACGGGCTGTGTTTTCTCATGTGACAATAAAAATGGGAAATTAGGTAAAAACTTATTCTCTCTTCTTTCTTCTCCATTCACATAGTCATTTTACCATAATGTATGCTAATCAGCACTATTCCAGAAACACAATTTGTTCCATCTGAGTTAGGGCTTCAGTATGGCTTATGTCTCCTTGGCTTAAGGCTGCATATGTGACAATCTGAGGCAGGTTAGTAAAATAGGAAATCAATAGTGGACCTGGAAACTGGCAGAAAAACTGCCACCATTAAACACATGTCCTTTGGTACCCCAAAGATGGCTGCTGGAAGACCCATGTGAGAAATTACCATTCAGAAAGAGATTTCCTCTGTAATCCAGTAAAAACCCCAGATATTCTCCAGGAGCCTTATTATTGGGCCCTCCCCCTAGGGGATTAATGGGTGGGGTATCCAATCATACCAGCAAAAAGCTGGGACTTCTCCCCTGTCATTAGCAGAAAGACAGAATAGTTAATGATTTATAAAGCTAAAAAGCAAGCCAGAAAACAAACTGCCCTTCTCTCACCTTTTCCCCTACTCTTGCCTCTTCTCCCCTGACTGAAACAACACACAAGTAAAACCTGGGCATTTATAATCTTTTATAGGGCATTGTAGTCTGTAAATTGGCCCTCTCTATCACTCTTCATCCCATTCTTCTCCACCTGGGACCCATGATCTATTATTTTCTCCCATTTCTCTTCTCACCATTCCTTAATAAATTACTGGCCTATGGGGTGGATGTGACTCAAGTGATTTTGCTTCTGGCTACCATATATGAGGACCTGGGTTCATTTCCCAGGCCCTCCTGGTAAAGCTTGCCCATGCTGTGAGCCAGGTCTGCACATCAAGCAACTCAGGAGGATGGTGTTGCAAAAAAAGGAAGACACAGGGGAGAGTCAAGGCAAGACACAATAAAACCCAGAATCTGGGGTAGTACAAGTAACAGGGAACCTCTTTCTCATACCAGAGGTCCCTGGGATTGAATCCTGGTGAAGCCTGGAGGAGAAAATAAGAGAAGTCAAAAAAGAGAAACAGACACAGAAGATTACACTGTGAATGGACACAGACAGCAAAAAACAGCGGGGGGGGGGGGGGGGAGGGGGAAAATTACTGGCCTAATTAACCTAGCATGCTCTTGAAATTCCCTTCTTGTAGGTTGGATAAGGACCTAGAGTAAATCTGGTAACATATTCTTGAAATGGCCATTACTTGATGTGGCAGTTTATTAACTCCAAAAATAGATATTAGATTATGTTTATAAACTGGTCTGCCCAAGGTTTCACTTTTAGTGAACTAAATTATGATTAGGGATTTGATTGGGCCATGCCAGTAGGGCATTGAGTCCCTGCCTCTTGGTGGGTGGGGACTCACAAGGAAGCCCTGGCAAAGACAGAGTTGGGAGTTTTAAGGCTGGATCTTGGGAAGTAAGCACATGGAGGAACAGAAAGAAGGCTCTGTCAGACACAGCAAAGGCCCCAGGAAGAGAGATGAATCATTCACCTGACAGTCTACAGGTGGCCTTGTGGAGATAGCAGAGCAGCTGACCCCAGAGAGAGACAAGCCCTGGGAAGAGAGGAACTCAGGAAGCATGAACCCTTGCTGATGTTGGCAGGCATCTTGCTCCAAAACATGGCAATAGACTTTGGTGAAGGAAGTAACTTCCTCTTTATGGCCTTGTGACTGTAGGCTTCTACTCCAAAGAAATGCCCTTTATAAAGCCAACAGATTTCTGGTATTTTTCATCAGCACCCCATTGGCAGACTAATACAGGGGGTATGTGCATGAGTAAGGAAAGTACCAATAAGAATGGTTTGTGAACAGACATCTGCACACCTAAATTCATAAAAGCATTATTCAAAACTGCCAAAAGTTGGAAAGAACACCAGTGTCTATCAACCTATGAATGGATAAACAAACTGTGGTATATACAAACAATGGAATATCGTGCAGCTGCAAGGGGAAATGAAGTTATAAAATATTTAACAATGTGGATGAACCTGGAGGACATTATGTTGAGCATAGCATGCCAGACACAAAAGGACAAATACTGTATGATTGCGTTACTATGAACCAAATACATTGTGTAACATATTGTATGGTTAAATAAATTTACATGCATTCAGTACCTTTGAGAAATTTGTTTTTATTCAACTGTGTTTTCTTTTAATTATTTAACTATTGTTTATTTTCAATTATTAATGTACAAAATAAAGTTTAAAAAGGTATTGTATGATTCCATTGATATAAAATGTAAATATAAATCAATTTATAAAGATGACCTTTGCTTAGTGGTTATGGATGGCTATGGAAGGCACGCTAAGGGGTTTAGAGTTTTTCTTTTTGGAGTAATGAAATAATTCTAAAAGTTTTTGTGATAGTTAATGTACAACATTGCAATTATACTAAAATTATTGACTATATACTTTAGAAAGATTGTATGCTATGTGAATATATCTGAATAAAATGACTTCATAAATAAATAATTGTGCTAGAATGATCCAAAATAGCAGCTCTCTAAGACCGGGTATCAGAGAGAGAGGGATGAAGAAGTCTCATGCTTGTTTTTTGCTTTATTCTCATTATTGAAATAATGAAAATGCAGTGCTAATGATTGAAGTGATGAATGCACAACTCTGTGATATACCAAGTACTGTTGCTTGTACTCTTCACATGTATTGCATGATTTGTTAACAAGTACAAATAAAATCAAATTGGGAAATAAATTCCCCCTAGAGCACAGGCCAGCATTCAGAACTCCCCAAGGCTCCTCAGAGGAGCCAGCCCCCAGCTCTGGGAGGAAGGAACAGGGATGATGGCTTCACTCAGAGACAGGCTTGGCTGTAGCTAGCTCAGAGGCCCCTCAGACCATGCTGTCCACTGCCCCCATGAAGCCTACCTCAGTGTCCCCCACCCCAGCCCAGGCTGCCTTTGGTGCATTGTGGGTGGGGAAACCCCCTGTAGCAGTTTAATATTATCAATGAATTCCAAAAAAGAAATCTTGGATTATGTTTGTAGTCTGATCTGTACCTGGGCATGATTGAGTTATGTTTAGGGCATTGAGTCCCCATCCCTTGGTGGCTGGGGACTCACAGATAAAAGGCACGGTGAAGAACAGAGTTAAGGGTTTCTGATGTTGGAGTTTGATGCTGAAGACTTAAGCTGGAGCCCCAGGAAGTCAGCGCACAGAGGAAAGAGAAGCCCACCCCAGGATGAAAGGAACCTTGAACCTGGAGAAAAGCAAGCCCCAGACCTAGGAACCCAGGAAGCCTAAACCCTCACAGACATCAGCAACCATCTTGCTCCAAATAGACTTTGGTAAGGGACGTCACTTATGCTTTCTGGCCTGGTATCTGTAAGCTCCTACGCCAAATAAATATCCTTTATAAAAACCAACAAATTTCTGGTAATTTGCATCAGCCACCTTCCTAATACAGCACCACTTTGGTGAACCCCCTGCAGGCCAGTTGCCAGCAGTCCTGAGGGTTAGGGCGAATCACCCTCCCTTGAGACAGCTGGAATGCACCTCGATTGGCTTCCCGAGGCTGTGCATCATAGGGCGGGCCAACCCTCTTTGGGGGCAAAGTCCATTACCAGTCCAGACCTGATTCGTCCTCACACTCGCAGGCGCTCCAGACCCCTCAAGTCAAGCCCATCCCCTCTTTGCGGCCCCTTTAAGAGCGTGTTGCTTTAGGGAGCGCTCCCTGTTGACCTGCTGCGTGCTCCTGGGGGTGTCCTCCGCGACCCAAGGAGCAGGAGGGACTCAGTGTCGGGGCTCGCGGGGCGGGATGCAGGGAATGCTCACCGCCCTCGTGACCCCCCTGTCCCACCCCCACAGCGGTAAGTTTGGGCCCAGCTTGGAGGGCGGGCCTGGTAGGTGCAGACGAGGGCGTGTCAGCCCCCCCCTTGTCTCATGAGGAGTGCCAGTCCCGGGCTCCAGGAAGGTCCTGCTGCCTCGCCAGCGGGGGCGGGGTCCAATCAGGGCGTGTGGGCACTGCCTCCGCGGGTTGCACGGGTGGATGGGGACCTTTCAGGGGCCCCAGACCAGGGCAACAGGGTTGGGGGTCCCGTGTCATAATAAGAGTCCCGCGGTCCACAGAGATGATGACCCGCCCTCACCCCTACGTTCCCTCCCCCCCCACAGTCACTACTCCCCCTAACAATCCCCCCATGGTCCCTATCCCTCCACAGACCCTCTTCCCCCCACGATCCCTCTCCCCAGGTCTTTTCTTCCACTTCAATCCCTTCCTCCTACACCTTTCCTCCTTTCCTCCATGGCCCCTCCCCCCAAATGTTCCTCCTTCCCCCACAGTCCCTCTTCCTCTCCATTGTCCCTCCTCCCCCCACATCCCTCTTTCCCCCCATGGTCCCTACTCCCAAGATCCCTCCTCCCCCACACGATCCCTCCTTCCCCTTCATGGTTCCTCCTTCCCTGCATGGCCCCTCCTCCCCCTCATGGTCCCTACCCCCATGGTCCCTCTTCCCCACTATCCCTTCTCCCTATGGTCCCCCCTCCCCCATGTTCCTTCTTCCCCTACTATCCCTTCCACACCATTGTTCCTACTCCCCCACTATCCCTGCCCCCATGGTCCCTACCCCCATGGTCCCTCCTCTCTCCCACAGCATTCCTTCCTTCCCAACATTCCCCCCGGGTCCCCCCCATGGTTGAACCTGAAGCCCTGCCCTCTGCCCTCCCTCCTGACCTACCAGGTGCCTGGGGTCGTCCCCTTTTAATACCCCCTTCCCACCCCTACACTTCACATTTGCCTCCTGGACCAAGCCCAGGGCGCATCTCTTTCTTCTCCTCCCCCCTGGAAAGGGCCAGCTGATGACTGCCCACAGCATGGCTCCTACAGGAGTTACTGCTGAGGGGAACTGATCTCCCTGGGGAAGGGTTCAATAATAATAAACAAAAATAAACTAATAAGGAAATTCTTCACCCCTTGATCTCTTTGTTTCCCCTGCTGAACCACTGCTATTTCTGGCTGCTCTTGCACAATTCTATTTATTAAGCAGTTTTACTGAGATATATTCACATACCATAAAATCTATCCAAAGTGTATAAGCAGTGGCTTTTAGTATAATCACAATACTGTGCATTCATCATCACAGAAAATTTTAGAACATTTTCAGTACTCTAAAAAGAAAAAACCCACACCCCTAGCCCTACATAACCACTAATTTAACTTAAACTTTAAAAATTGATTTATATTTACATTTTATATGAATGGAATCACACAATATGTAGTACTTTGTGTTAGGTTTTTTCATTTAGCATAAATGATACTATGTTACCGTCTTGTAGGGTTAACATACATTTGTTCAATTTCAAAGAAAACAGGGAAGCGGACTTGGCCCAGTGGTTAGGGCATCCGTCTATCATATGGGAGGTCCGCGGTTCAAATCCGGGCCTCCTTGACCCATGTGGAGCTGGCCCATGTGCAGTGCTGATGCACACAAAGAGTACCCTGCAATGCAGAAGTGTCCCTGTGTAGGGGAGCCCCATGCGCAAGGAGTGCGCCCCATAAGGAGAGCCGCCCAGCGTGAAAGAAAGTACAGCCTGCCTAGGAATGGCTCTGTACACACGGAGAGCTGACACAGCAAAAAGAAACACAGATTCCTGTGCCACTGACAACAACAGAAGTGGACAAAGAAGAACACGCAGCAAATAGGCACAGAGAACAGACACCTGGGGTGGGGGGAGGGGAGAGAAATAAATAAATAAATCTTTCAAAACAAAACAAAGAAAACAGGCATATATGCAACTTTATCCATAGTCATATATTTCACATACGGTCTTACTATGCTAAAAGCAAGTTTGATTTCTCTCTCTGTTTGGTGTTTCTTTTTCTTGAATAATAGATCACATTTTAAAGTCTCCAATTTTCAACTCTTCAGTGTAACCTCACTTCTTTTTTTAACTTTATTTTGTACATTTAATAATTGGATATGTAAACAATAATTTAAAAAGAAAAAGAAAACACTGTTGGATAAAGACAACATTTGTCAAATAAATGTACTGGGCTCAAATTTTTTAAAATCATATAACATGTTACACAATATATTTGGTTCATAGTCACATAATCATACGTTATTTGTCCTTTTGTGTCTGCCTTGCTTTACTCAACATAATGTCCTCTTGATTCTTCCTTGCCATATGCTTTATGACTTCATTTCTTCTTACAGCTACATAATATACCATTATGTGAATACACCACAACTTATTTATACATCTTCATCAGTTGATGGACACCTGGGTTCTTTCCAACTTTTGGCAATTGTGTATACTATTACAATGAATATTGGTGTGCAGATGTCTGTTCGTGTCAGTGTTCTCAGTTTTTCTGGATATATACCTAGTAGTGGATATATACCTAGTAGTGATATTGCAGGGTCACATAGCAAGTTTATATTCAGCTTCTTTAGGAACTGCCAAATGGTCCTCCAGAGTGGCTATACCATTCTGCATTCCCATCAACAGTGAATAATTTGTTTATTTCTCTCTACATCCTCTTCAGCACTTGTGGTTCTCTTTGGCAGAAATGATCATTTGTGTGGGCTTTCAGTGATGGGGGAAACATAGGAAGAAGCTCACCTGGACATACATAAAAAGCAAAAAAAGGATTCAGATATTCACAGGGCATTGCTATGGTGGGTAGAGATTTATATAATAATGGAAGGAATATCCAATTCCCATCCTGGGAAGCTCTGCCACATTCTCTAATAGGTCAGCAAGAATCCCCCAAGTACAGGGGCAATGACTAGTGAAGGAGAATGATCTATTGATGGGCCATTGTTATTGATGACTGTAAGAACCTTTACTCTTGAAATTGAAACTGAGCGTAGTAAAATAGGGTGCTAAGAGTTGCCTTCTGGGAGCCTCCTTGTTGCTCAAATATGGCCTCTCTCTAAGCTAAACTCAGCATATAAATACATTACTCCTCCCAGTGTAGGACATGAATCCTGGGTCCAAGGGATTACTACCACGCCTTCCTGGTACCAAGGGATTACTACCGAGCACCAAGTAGAAATGCAACTGGAAAAAGCCCTTGATCAAAAGGGGGAAAAGGTGAAGACAAAGGAATTTATATGGCTAAGAAACTTCAAAGTGATTTTCTGCACATGTCAGCAGGATCTTATTGACTGCCAAAGTAGGTACACAACAAAAAGAAACACAGATTCCTGTGCTGCAAATCTATTTATGGATGTACTATCCCAAATTTGATGGCTCCTTAGTGTTTTGGAGACATCCAGGCACTATAGTCAGGACAGATATCTCAGGAGTTTGGTGTTTTGCCAGTGTACCCTACTTAGGAATTTATGCTTCCCAGAATGCCAGAATAGGACTCAGTTGTGTTTTCCCTACACATGGACCTTCTGCCTCTTCTATTTGAACCTATAATCAATATTAGAGTTAGTACTGCATAGGCCTGCATGCCCTCCAGATAGGTTGGGGACAGACCGGGCAGGGCTGCTTCCTAAGGGTGAAATAGGGTGGGGGTGTGTGTGTCGAAATTAGATCTTTAAAACTGCAAATCTATTTATGGATGTACCACTTTTGTTATCCATGCACCAGTTAAAAGACATTCATATTTTTTTCTCCAGTTTTGACTGCCATGAACTTGCCCTAGGATTCATTGCATGGACATGATTTCATTCATCTTGGATAGATTTCTTGGAGAGGAATTAGAAGAATTATGGTGAGTTTATATTTTAAGAAACTGGGAGGTGGGGCAAGATGGTGTCTGAGTGAGTGCACCTTATAATCTCTCCTGCAAAGAAGCGGCTGAGCAGGGTTGGAAATTTTTCTGGACCAGGATGTTTCGGGGTTTTGCAGGGCAGGAGGTGTCTGGACATCAATTTAGTGGGACGGTGACAGAGAAGGTTCATGTAAAAGGTAGAATTTTGGGTCTTTTTCACGGAGATCAGGGCTGCGTGTGAGACACTTCCCCCTGGGGCAGGCGGCACAGCAGTGGCGATTCCTGGAGGCTCTGCTGTGCTGGGGAATTCCTAAGCCCTGAGCAGGCTATTCAGGGGCTTTCAGGGCAGGAGGTGTTTGAAAGCTGATTTGGTGAGCAGAGACGGAGGAGATTTTTATGAAACGTGGAATTTTGGGTTTCTGACACAGAGATCAGAGCTTTCAGCTAGAGCCCCGCACCCTAGGGCTGGCAGCTGATATGCAGCGGCCCTTGAATTGTTTGTAACAGAGGCACCCCCAGCAGGCTGTTTCAGGGGCTTGCAGGGTGGGAGGTGTCTTGAAGTTGACTTGGTGAGACAGTGACAGAAGAGACTCTTGTGAGAGGAGAATTTTGGGTTTCTGCCACAGAGGTCAGAGTTTGCGGATGTGTTCCCTCCCCATAGGGCTGGCACCCAGCTGCAGGGATCCCTGAAGGCTGTGTTGCACTGCGATGCTCCCAGGTCCCAGGTTACCTGTTAACTGGATTCATGGTTCCCAGGTCTGTGTCCCCTAAACCCTGGTGGTCCATACACCAGAGACTCACACCTCTTGAGTCTGCAATATCACAGACTTCCCATCCCTGAATCCACCATGCCCTGAGGGCTATCTGAGGTCCTTGATTGTCCCAGCCCTCAGCATTTGTGTTTTTTTTCTTTCTTTCTTTTTTTTTTTTTTTTTTTACTGTCTTGGTTTCTAATATAGCATTATCTCCTGGTCTTTTCTCCCATTGTATCTCCCAAGGTCCTTTTTCATTTATTTATGGTTTTTTTTTCTTTCTTCTTTTCTTTTTCTTGCTTGTTTGCCTCCCTGTTCTTTGCCAATCCCCCTTTTCTCCTTCTCTTTTTTTCTTTTCTCTCTTTTTCTTATTATTTTATTTGATCTTAATTATACAATTGGTGCTGCAGGGAACACCTCACATTTGCTGTGTTTCCTCATCCTCCATTTCCTCGTTTCTGTGTGAATTGAATTTGGCCACCTACACTATCCCCTTTGCCCCACATCTTGCTATCCTCCATTATCTACTGTCTCTCCTATATTCCACCTCCCTTTCTTTGGTCCCAAAATTGTCTAACTTTAATTTCTAATACCTTTGTTTTTTTCTTTATTTTATCCACTCTTGATACTATTGCCTTTCTTTTCTCTTTCCCTCTCTCATGAAAACATTGGCTTTTTAATTCATACTATACTCCTCCCCATATTCAGTTGACTATCTCATTATAGATACTCTACTTACTGCTATAACTCTACACAACTTACATGAATCTAATATCCATTCTCCCAGATCTCATATTGTTGCTCTGTTAACATTTATTACCAATACTACTTTACACATTTTCTCTTTTTACACAATTGCCTATCCCTGGCCCTAATATTTTCCTTCAAAGTGAACTCAGTCAGCAACAAGAAATTAGAATTAGAATAACAAAGTGACAAAGAGAAGATATAGCACTTATGAAAGAACAACAACTAATTAATCCCCAAGACTAGACAAAGAAGCTAAGGAACTGATTAAACCCATCAAGATAAAATGATGACAAGACAGCAACAAAAAATACAAACCAAACCAGTAATCAGGAAAACATGGCTGAATCCAATGAACAAACTAAAAACCAGGAAGAGGAGCAGAACTTCAGACAAGTAATTAAAGATCTCAGAACATATATCAGAGACAAACTTAATGAAGTAAAGGAAGAGTTTAACAATATGAAGAAAACACTTGGAGAGGAAATTGCAGACATACGCAAAAAGATAACAGATATGATGGGAATGAACACCACAGTTCAAAAAATCAAAAATACACTTGCAGCAAATAGCAGCAGATTAGAAGAGGCAGAGGAGAGAATTAGCGGTGTGGAAGACAGTACATCGGAAATCAAACAGATAGTAGAATTGATCGATAAAAAGATAGAAAAAATCCAGCTAGCACTTAGAGACCTGAATGACAATGAAAAATGCACAAACATACATATTATAGGCATCCCAGAAGGAGAAGAGAAGGGAAAGGGAACAGAAGGAGTGTTGCAGGAAATAATGGCTGAAAACTTCCCAAATCTACTGAGAGAGACAGATGTACATATCCAGGAAGCAAAACACACCCCAAACATCATAAACCCCAACAGACCCACCCAAAGACATATACTTGTCAAATTATCCAATGCTCAAGACAAAGGGAAAATTCTAAAAGCAGCAAGAGAAAAGAAAACCATCACATACAAGGGAAACTCCATAAGATTAAGTGCTGATTTATCATCTGAAACCATGGAGGCAAGAAGGCAGTGGTATGATGTAGTCAAGGTACAAAAAGAAAAAAATTTCCAAACAAGAGTACTCTACCCAGCTTAACTAGTATTCGGAAATGATGGAGAATTCAAAATATTCACAGATAAACAGAAACTGAAAGAGTATGCCAACAATAAAACTCCTCCTCAAGAAATACTAAAGGGAGTTCTGCAGGAAGAAAGGAAAAAACAGGAGAGGCAGAGTTGGAGGAGAGTGTAAGAGCAACAAAAAAGACAAAAAGAGAATAAAAAACAAACAAACAAAATATGACAAACACGAGCCCAATCAAAATATGGCTAATATAAACAATTCAGTGAAAGAATTAACACTGAATGTCAACAGATTAAACTCACGTATCAAAAGATTCAGACTGGGACATTGGATAAGGAAATATGACCCATTTATATGCTGTCTACAAGAGACACATCTTAGACCCAGAGATTCATGGAGGCTGAAAGTGAATGGTTGGAAAACAATCTTACAAGCAAACAATAACCAAAAAAAGGCAGGAGTAGCTATATTAATATCAGACAAAAAAGATTTTAAATTTGAAAAAATTGTGAGAGACAAAGAAGGATACTACATATTAGTGAAAAAGGCAATCACTCAAGAAGAATGAACAAGCATAAATATTTATGCTCCTAACAAGGGTGACTCCAAATACATGAGACAAACACTGGAAAAACTAAGTGAAAGAATAGATGCCTCTACAATTATAGTGGGAGATTTTAATACAACACTATCAACTTTGGACAGAACATCCCCACAGAGAATCACTAAAGAAACAAAATATTTGAACAGTATATTAGAGAAGCTGGATCTAATAGACATATACAGATCATTACACTCAAATACAGCAGGATATGCATTTTTCTCAAGTGCACAGATATCATTTTCCAAGATAGACCATATGCTAGGCCACAAAGAAAGGCTTAATGAATTCAGAAAGATTGAAATCATACAAAATAATATCTATCTCTGACCACAGTGGAGTCAAGCTGGAAACCTGTAAGGCTCAGAGACCCAGATTTCACACCAAGATATGGAAATTAAACAGCACACTCTTAGAAAAACAGTGGGTCAAGGAGGAAATCTCAAAAGAAATCAATAACCACTAAGAAACAAATGATAATGATAACATAACATATCAAAACTTATGGGATGCAGCAAAAGCAGTACTGAGAGGGAAATTTATAGCCATAAATTCATATATCAAAATAGAAGAAAGAGCAAAAATTCAAGAACTAACTGCACATTTGGAGGAATTAGCAAAAAAAAAACAACAAAGTAATCCCACAGGAAGAAGAAAGAAAGACAGAACAAAGATAAGAGCAGAACTAAATGAAATAGAAAATAAGAAAGCACTTGAAAAGACAAACAAGACAAAGAGCTGGTTCTTTGAGAATATCGATAAAATTGACAAACCCTTAGTGAGACTAACAAAGAAAAAAAGAGAGAAGATACAAATACACAAAATAAGAAATGAGAAAGGCGATATCACCACTGACCCCACAGAAATAAAGACTATCATAAGAGGATACTTTGAAAAACTATATTCCAACAAAAATGACAATTCAGAGGAAATGGACAAATTCCTAGAAGCACATAAGCAGCCTATATTGATGAAAAAAGAAATTGATGATCTCAACAAACCAATTACAATTAAAGAGATCGAATCACTCATTAAAAACCTCCCAACTAAGAAGAGCCCAGGGCCAGATGGCTTCACAGACAAATTCTACAAAACATTCTGGAAAGGACTAACACCAATCCAGCTGAAACTCTTCCAAAAAATGGAAACAGAAGGAACATTACCAAACTCATTCTATGATGCCAACATTACCCTACTACTAAAGCCAAACAAAGACACCACAAGAAAGGAAAATTACAGACCAATTTCTCTAATGGACCTAGATGAAAAAAAATACTTAACAAAATACTTGATAACCATATTCAACAGCACATTAAATGAATTATACACCACGACCAAGTGGAATTCTTTCCAGGTATGCAAGGAGGGCTCAACATAAGAAAATCAATCAATGTAATACACCATATAAACAGATTGAAGGAAAAAAATCACATGATTATATCTATAGATGCAGAAAAAGCATTCGACAAAATACAGCACCTGTTCTTGATAAAAACCCTTTAAAAGATTGGAATACAAGGAAATTTTCTGAACATGATAAAGAGTATACATGAAAAATCCACAGCCAACATCGTTTACAATGGTGAAATACTAAAATCCTTCCCTCTAAGAGCAGGAACAAGACAAGGATACCCACTTTCTCCCCTTCTATTTAACATTGTCTTAGAAGTACTTGCTTGAGCACTGAGGCAAGAACCAGATATAAGAGGCATTCAAATTGGAAGGGAAGAAGTCAAAATTTCATTATTTGCAGATGACATGATCCTATACATAGAAAACCCTGAGAGTTCTACAACAATGCTTCTAGAACTCATAAATGAGTTTAGTAAAGTCACAGGTTATAAGATCAATGCACAAAAATCAGTAGCATTTCTATACACCAATATTGAGCAAACTCAGGAGGAAATCAAGAAACAAATACCATTTACAATAGTAAAAAAAAAAGAATGAAATACTTAGGAATAAATGTAAATAAAGAGGGAAATAACTTGTACACAGAGAACTACACAAGACTGTTCACGGAAATCAGAGAAGACCTAAAGAAATGGAAGAATATTCCCTGTTCATGGATAGGAAGACTAAATATTATTAAGATGTCTATCCTACCAAAACTGATCTACACATTCAATTCAATCCCAATAAAAAACAACACAGCATTCTATAAGGAACTAGAAAAACAAACTATGAAATTTATTTGGAAAGAGGCCCCAAATAGCCAAAGACATATTGAAAAAGAAAAACGAAATAGGAGGAATCACACTTCCTGACTTCAAAACATACTACAAAGCTACAGTAGTGAAAACAGCATGGTATTGGCATAAGGAGAGACACACACAGATCAGTGGAGTTGAATTGAAAGTTCTGATATACATCCTCATATGTATAGCCATATAATATTTGATAAAGCCACCAAACCCTCTCAACTGGGAGAGAATGGCCTATTCAACAAATGGTGCCTGGAGAACTGGATAGCCATACGTAGAAGAATGAAAGAGGATTACCATCTCACACCTTATACAAAGATCAACTCAAGATGGATCAGAGACCTAAATATAAGAGTCAAGACCATAAAGACTTTGGAAAGCAGTGTAGGGAAACATCTACAATACCTTGTAATAGGAAATGGCTTCATGAACTTCACACCAAAAGCATGAGCAGCAACAGAACAAATAGATAAATGGGACTTCCTCAAAATTAAAGCCTTCTGCACCTCAAAGGAGTTTGTCAAGAAAGTAAAAGGGGAGCCTACACAATGGTAGAAAATATTTGGTAACCATATATCAGATAAGAGACTTATAACTTGCATATATAAAGAACTCCTATATCTTGAAAATGAAAAGATGAACAACCCATTTAAAAAATGGGAAAAAGATTTAAACAGACACTTTTCCAAAGAAGAAATACAAGTGCCTAAAAGTACATGAAAAAATGCTCCAAATCTCTACCTATCAGGGAAATGCAAATCAAAACTACAATGAGATACCATCTTACTCCCATAAGATTGGCAGCTATGAAAAAAACAGAAGAATACAAATGCTGGAGAGTATGTGGAGGAATATGAACACTCATCCACTGCTGGTGGGAATGCAGAAGGATCCAACCATTCTGGAGGACAGTCTGGCAGTTTCTCAAAAAACTAACTATATATTTGCCATATGACCCAGCCATTCCACTGCTGGGTATATACCCAGCAGAACTGAAAACAAGGATGCAAACCGATATATGCACACCAATATTCATAGCAGCATTGTTCCCTATTGCCAAAAGTTGGAATCAACCCAAATACCCATCAACAGATGAGTGGATCAACAAAATGTGGTATATACACACAATGGAATACTACTCGGCTATAAGAACAAATACACTACAAACACACGTGATAACATGGATGAATCTTGAGAACCTTATGTTGAGTGAAGCAACCCAGGCATTGAAGGACAAATACTACATGACCTCTCTGATATGAAATAAGTAAACTAAGCTGCCTCAGAGAGCTAGAGACTGGATGATAGGCTTACAGGAAATCGGGGGGTAGAGGAAGGATATAAGCTGACATCTACATGGGTGAAATCTATGAGAAGCTGGAGGTAAGTATGTGTACAAGGAAGGGATAAAACGGGGGCACAGGGTTACCTTTGGGTGGGGCTTTGGGGATTTGAGGGGGACTAGGGATGGGCAGATTGGTAATATTGCCCAAGAAATTGGGGAGAGGGTGGGGCAACATACGAACATAAGAGATTGTCAGGTGTTGATTGAGAGTATAATGCTGAGGAAACCTTTTCAAAATATAATTAGGAAAGTTACCTGTTTAAGATACTCAAAGGAGATAATCTGATGCAGGACAGATTCCTAGGGAATATGTGAATTCTAATTTGGCCAGAGTGGGTTATACCATTGGGTAGAGACCCATATAATAAGAGTGAAGGTAGACCCACAACCTGGGGAGGACTAATGCCATCAAATAGAGGGAACTGTATCTCTCAAGAGAAATGGTGGCTCCCAGGGCATTAGGGCAGTTAAGCAAGTCAAGCCCTCAACACTGTTGCAAGTATCTCTGAACATGGCTCCTCAAGAAATGTAGATTGACTGTCACTGTGGACCCCAAGGGGAGGAGGAAATAGATATTGAATAGATGGAACCAAAGTAACTGTGAGGACAAAAGAAATGTTTCACAGGAGTACACAAGGATGGATATAAAACATGTAATATTACACCAAAAATATATAGGGGACGATAGACTAATAATGTAAATCATAATGTAAAACATAGGATAACTAAAAAATTTAGAAAACTGTATAGCCTAAAGTATGAACCACAATGTAAACACAAATGTTATCTTGTTTGAAAGCTATAGTCTCAATATCTGTACATCACTTTCAGTAAATATGATATGAATAAGTTAAAAGTTTATTGCTGTGGAAGGGAAAAGGTTTTATAATGGATATGTGGGAGAACTATATATTGTATATATGAATTACTGTGATCTAAGACTCTTGTGAAGAGAAGCTCAATAATTAGGAAAAAAGAAAAGAAAAAGATAGGATGTGGAATTTTTCCAAATCAATATGTATTCTATATCTAACCTTTAAACTCATCACTATATTACATTTTACTATTAAGGGAACCTGGCATTATATTGGGATTCACTTTTCAGGAAGTTTTTTTAAATTTTTAAAATTTTTTTATTTTTTTAATTCATTTTTTTAAAAAATATTACATTCAAAAAATATGAGGTCCCATTCAACCCCACCGCCCCCACCCCCCATTCCCCCCACAGCAACACTCTCCCCCATCATCATGACACATCCATTGCACCTGGTAAGTACATCTCTGGGCATCACTGCACCCATAGTCAATGGTCCACATCATAGCCCACACTCTCCCACGTTCCATCCAGTGGGTCCTGGGGGGATCTACAACGTCCCATATTTGTCCGTGAAGCACCACCCAGGACAACTCCAAGTCCCGAAAACACCTCCCCATCTCATCTCTTCCTCCCATTCCCCACACCCAGTAGCCACCATGGCCACACTTCCCACACCAATGCCATGTTTTCTCTGTGGACATTGGATTGGTTGTGTCCATTGCACATCTATGTCAAGTGGGGGCTTAGATTCCACATGGATACTGGATGCAATCCTCCTGCTTTCAGTTGTAGGCACTCTAGGCTCCACTTTGTGGTGGTTGAACTTCTTCAACTCCACGTTAGCTGAGTAGGGTAAGTCCAATAAATCAGAGTGTAGGAGCTGAAGTCTGTTGAGGCTCGGGGCCTGGCTATCATATTGTCAGTCCAGAGATTCACATCCCCTAAATATATCTTAAACCTCAACACCAACTACAATTCCAGGAAAGTAGCTTGAAAGTCTTGTGAAAAGAGATCCCATCTGAGTCCAGTTCCATCATGCAGAAACACCAGCTCCAAAGAAGAGCCATCTGACATGGCAGTGAACCCCATCTGCCATGACCATAGAACCCGTGGGTCTCTTTATCCCTCAAAAGAACCAATACCTGGGGTTGTATCTACTTTATCTGTCTCTGAGACTCTGCTCAGGTGTACATAAGGGCAATCCTTCTGACAACCTCCAGACTCTTTTTTAGAGACTCGTAGCTATATAAACTCATTTCTCCTTTCCATTTCCCCCTTACATTAGGTCAAACAGCATTTTGAAGTCATGTTATTATATGTAGACAGGGATATTCTGCTGATCCGCATTGAACCTTTAATTCAAGGTCATTTTCTAGTTGCATCTTCAGCTGGTATTTTGTAGTGATCCCTCAGTGCCAGGGAGGCTCATCCCTGGGTGTCATGTCCCATGCTGGGGGGAATGCACTGCATCTACATGCTGAGTTTGGCTTTGAGATGGCCACATTTGAGTAACATGAAGGTTGTCAGGAGGAAACTCTCAGGCACAATGCTGTTCTAGGCCTTGTTCTCATTGCAGGTGTATAGGCTCAGAAGCATAGCCATTAGTATCAGGAGCCCACTGTTGGACCCTCATTCCTTCCTGGTTCTTACCGTTGCACCTGGGGGACTACCGCTGCTCCCCTAGGGACCATGACAGAGCCCCCCCAGCCAGGAACCCAGTACCCCCCCAGCTGTTGTTTTTAATTGTTTCCACTATGAGTATTCTAAACATTACCATGCACCCTGGACATATGCCCTGTATAACTCCCTGTCAACCATATATAGCCTGTCAATAACATCCCATACCAGTATTCCTCTGCCGCCATTGTTGAACCACTCTGTGATCCAAAACTTCCCGTAAAGTGAATCCCAATATAATGTCAGTTTCCCTTACTAGTAAAATGGAATATAGTGATGAGTTTAAAGGTTAGATCTAGAGTACATATTGATTTGGAAAAATTTCTACATCCTATCTTTTTCTTTTCTTTTTTCCTAAGTATTGAGCTTCTCTTCACAAGAGTCTTAGATCACAGTAATTCATATATACAATATACAATACTCCCACACATTCACCACAAAACCTTTTCCCTTCCACAGTGATACTCTTTTAACTTATTCATATCATATTTCCTGAAACTGATGTACAGACTCTGAAACAATAGTTTTCAAACAAGGTGACATCTGTGCTAACAATGTGGTCCATACTTTAGGATATGCAGCTTTCTAAATTTTTTAGTTATCCTATGTTTTACATTATGGTTTACATTATTAGTCTGTCGTCCCCTATATGTTTTTGGTGTAATAGTACATGTTTTATATTTATCCTCATGTACTCTCACGAAACTCCTCTCTTGCCCCCACATTTACATTGGTTCCATCCATTCCACATCCATTTTCCCCTCCCCTTGGGGCCCACAGGGACAGCCAATCTCCATTTCCTGAGGAGCAAATTCCAGAGATACTTGCATCAGTGTTCAGGGCCTGACTTTCTCAACTGCCCTAATGCCCTGGGAGCAACCCTTTCTCTCGAGAGATATAGTTCTATTTGATGGCATTAGTCCTCCCCAGGATGTGGGTCCACCCCAACTCTCACTTCTTGGGTCTCTACCCAATGGTACAACCCACCCTGGAAAAATGAGCATTCACACATTCCCCAGGAGTCCGTCCTGCATCAGACCATCCCTTCTGAGCATCCTAAACAGGTAACCCTCCTAATTATATTTTGATACGATTTTCTCAGCATTTTACTCTCAACCAACACCTGACACTCTCCTATGTTCGTATGTTGCCCCTCCCTCCAACCAATTTTTTGGGCAATATTACCCCTCTGCCCATCCCCAGCCCCCCTCAAACCTGCAAAGCCCCACCCAAAGGCAACCCCTTGCCCCCATTTTATCTCTTCTTTGTGCTCATACCGCCAGCTCATCATGGATTCCACCCCTGCAGACGTCAGCTCACATCCTTCCTCCACCCCCCGATTTCCTGTAAGCCTATTTTCCACTCTCTAGCTCTCTGAGGCAGGTTGCTTATTTCATATCATTGAGGTCATGTAGTATTTGTCCTTCAATGCCTGGGTTGCTTCACTCAACATAACGTTCTCAAGATTCATCCATGTTATCACGTGTGTTTGTAGAGTATTTGTTCTTACAGCCAAGTGGTATTCCATTGTCTGTATATACCACATTTTATTGATCCACTCGTCTGGTGATGGGCATTTGGATTGATTCCAAGTTTTGGCGATAGTGAACAATGCTGCTATGAACATTGGTGTACATATATCGGTTTGTGTCCTTGTTTTCAGTTCTGCTGGGTATATACCCAGCAGTAGTATTGCTGGGTCATATGGCAAATCTATGGTTAGTTTTTTGAGAAACTGCCAAACTGTCCTCCAGAATGGTTGTATCCTTCTGCATTCCCACCAGCAGTGGATGAGTGTACCCCTTTCTTCACATCCTCTCCAGCATTTGTATTCTTCTGTTTTTTTCATAGCTGCCAATCTTATGGGAGTAAGATGGTATCTCATTGTAGTTTTGATTTGCATTTCCCTGATAGCTAAAGATTTGGAGCACTCTTTCATGTGCTTTTTAGCCATTTGTATTTCTTCTTTGGAGAAATGTCTGTTTAAATCTTTTTCCCATTTTTAAAATGGGTTGTTTATCTTTTTACTTTCAAGGTATATGAGTTCTTTATATATGCAAGTTATAAGTCTCTTATCAGATATATGGTTGCCAAATATTTTCTCCCATTGTGTGGGTTCCCTTTTCACTTTCTTTACAAACTCCTTTGAGGTGCAGAAGGCTTTAATTTTGAGTAAGTCCCATTTATCTATTTGTTCTTTAGCTGTTCGTTCTTTTGGTGTGATATTCATGAAGCCATTTCCTATTACGAAGTCCTGTAGATGTTTCCCTACACTGCTTTCCAAGATCTTTATAGTCTTGGCTCTTATATTTAGGTCTGTGACCCATCTTGAGTTGATCTTTGTATAAGGTGTGAGATGGTAATCCTCTTTCATTCTTCTACATATGGCTATCCAGTTCTCCAGGCACCATTTGTTGAATAGGCCATTCTCTCCCAGTTGAAAGGGTTTGGTGGCTTTATCGAATATTACATGGCTATATATATGAGATTCTATATCAGAACTTTCAATTCGGTTCCATTGGTCTGTGTGTCTCTCCTTATGCCAATACCATCCTCTTTTCACTACTGTAGCTTTGTAGTATGTTTTGAAGTCAAGAAGTGTGATTCCTCCAATTTCGCTTTTCTTTTTTAATATGTCTTTGGCTATTCGGGGCCTCTTTCCTTTCCAAATAAATTTCATAGTTAGTTTTTCTAGTTCCTTAAAGAAGGCTGTGTTGATTTTTATTGGGATTGCATTGAATGTGTAGATCAGTTTTGGTAGGATAGACGTTTTAATAATATTCAGTCTTCCTATCCATGAACAAGGAATATTCTTCCATTTATTTAGGTCTTCTTTGATTTCCTTGAACAGTCTTGTATAGTTCTCAGTGTATAAGTTTTTTACCTCTTTAGTTAAATTTATTCCTAAGTATTTGATTTTTTTATTTAATATTGTGAATGGTATTTGTTTCTTGATTTCCTCCTGATCTTGCTCATTATTGGTGTACAGAAATGCTACTGATTTTTGTGCATTGATCTTTTAACCTGTGACTTTACTAAACTCATTTATGAGTTCTAGAAGCATTGTTGTAGACCTCTCAGGTTTTTCTACATACAGGATCATGTCATCTGCAAATAATGAAATTTTGACCTCTTCTTTTCTGATTTGAATGCCTTTTATATCTGCTTCTTGCCTCAGTGCTCGAGCAAGTACTTCTAAGACAATGTTAAATAGGAGCAGAAACAATGGGCATCCCTGTCTTGTTCCTGAGTTTAGAGGGAAGGATTTTAGGATTTCTCCATTGTAAACAATGTTGGCTGTAGGTTTTTCATATATACTCTTTATCATGTTCAAAAAGCTTCCTTGTATTCCAATGTTTTGGAGTGTTTTTATCAAGAAAGTGTGCTGTATTTTGTCAAATGCTTTCTCTGCATCTATAGATATGATCATGTGATTTCTTTTCCTTCAATCTGTTTATATGGTGTATTACATTGATTGATTTTCTTATGTTGAACCATCCTTGCATACCTGGAATAAATCCCACTTGTTCGTGGTGTATAATTCGTTTAATGTGTTGTTGAATACGATTAACAAGTATTTTGTTAAGTATTTTTGCGCCTAGGTTCATTAGAGAAATTGGTCTGTAATTTTCCTTTCTTGTGGTGTCTTTGTTTGGCTTTGTTACTAGGGTAATGTTGGCATCATAGAAGGAGTTAGGCAATTTTCCTTCTGTTTCGATTTTTTGGAATAGTTTCAGCAGGATTGGTGTTAGTTCTTTCCGGAATGTTTTGTAGAATTCACCTGTGAAGCCGTCTGGCCCTGGGCTCTTCTTAGTTAGGAGATTTTTAATGACTGATTCTATCTCTTTGCTTGTGATTGTTTTGTTAAGATCATCAATTTCTTCTTTTGTCAATATGGGCTGCTTATGTGTTTCTAGGAATTTGTCCATTTCCTCTAAATTGTCATTTTTGTTGGAATATAGTTTTTCAAAGTATCCTTTTATGATAGCTTTTATTTCTGTGGGGTCAGTGGTGATATCGCCTTTCTCATTTCTTATTTTGTGTATTTGAATCTTCTTTCTTTTTTTCTTTGTTAGTCTCACTAAAGGTTTGTCAATTTTGTTGATCTTCTCAAAAAACCAGCTCTTTGTCTTGTTTATCTTTTCAAGTGCTTTCTTATTTTCTATTTCATTTAGTTCTGCTCTTATCTTTGTTATTTCCTTCCTTCTTCTTCCTGTTGGATTACTTTGTTGTTCTTTTTCTAATTCCTTCAAAAGTGCAGTTCGTTCTTGAATTTTTGCTCTTTCCTCTTTTTTGATGTATGAATTTATGGCTATAAATTTCCCTCTCAGTACTGCTTTTGCTGCATCCCATAAATTTTGGTATGTTGTGTTATCATTATCATTTGTTTCAAGGTAGTCCTTGATTTCTTTTGAGATTTCCTCTTTGACCCACTGTTTTTCTAAGAGTGTGCTCTTTAATTTCCAAATCATGGTGTGAAAGCTCGCCCTCTGTCCCTTGCAAATTTCCAGCTACACTCCACTGTGGTCAGAGATATTGTTTTGTATGATTTCAATCTTTCTGAATTCATTCAGCCTTTCTTTGTGGCCTAGCATAGGGTCTATCTTGTACAATGATCCATGTGCGCTTGAAAAAAATGTATATCCTGCTGTGTTTGGGTGTAATGATCTATATATGTCTATTAGATCCAGCTCCTCTAATATACTGTTCAAATGTTTTGTTCCTTTAGTGATTCTCTTTTGAGGTGTTCTGTCCAGAGTTGATAGTGGTGTATTAAAATCCCCCACTATACTTGTAGAGGCAACTATTCTTTCACTTAGTTTTTCCAGCATTTGCCTCACGTATTTAGAGGCGCCCTTGTTAGGAGCATAAATATTTATGATTGTTCGTTCTTCTTGACAGATTGTCCCTTTCACTAAAAGGTAGTATCCTTCTTTGTCTCTCACAATTGTTTCACATTTAAAGTCTATTTTGTCTGATATTAATATAGCTACTCCTGCCTTTTTTTGGTTATTGTTTGCTTGTATGATTGTTTTCCAGCCATTCACTTTCAACCTCCATGAGTCTCTGGGTCTAAGATGTGTCTCTTTTAGACAGCATATACATGGGTCATATTTCCTTATCCAATGTTCCAGTCTGAATCTTTTGATACGTGAGTTTAATTCATTGACATTCAGTGTTATTACTTTCAAGGAATTGTTTGTGCTAGCCATATTTTGATTGGATTTGTGTTTGTCATATTTTGTTTGTATTTTTTTCCCTTCTATTTTTGTCTTTTTTGTTGCTCTTACACTCTCCTCCAACTCTGCCTGTACTGTTTTTTCCTTTCTTCCTGCAGAATTCCCTTTGGAATTTCTTGAAGTGGAGGTTTCTTGTTGGTATACTCTTTCAGTTTCTGTTTATCTGTGAATATTTTGAACTCTCCATTTTTGAATACTAGTTTAGCAGGATAGAGTATTCTTGGTTGGAAATTTTTTTCCTTTAGTACCTTGACTACATCATACCACTGCCTTCTTGCCTCCATGGTTTCAGATGAGAAATCAGCACTTAATCTTATGGAGCTTCCCTTGTATGTGATGGTTTTCTTTTCTCTTGCTGCTTTTAGAATTTTCTCTTTGTCTTGAGCATTGGATAATTTGACAAGTATATGTCTTGGGGTCGGCCTGTTGGGGTTTATGACCAGTGGAGTGCGCTGTGCTTCTTGGATATGTGCATCTGTCTCTTTCAGTAGATTTGGGAAGTTTTCAGGCATTATTTCCTGCAACACTCCTTCTGACCCCTTTCCCTTCTCTTCTCCTTCTGGAATGCCTATAATACGTATGTTTGAGCGTTTTGCATTATCATTCAGGTCCCTAAGTCCTAGCTGGATTTTTTCTATCTTTTTATCGACCAATTCTACTATCAGTTTAATTTCCAATTCACTGTCTTCCACATCACTAATTCTCTGCTCTGCTACTTCTAGTCTGCTGATATTTGCTGCAAGTGTATTTTTGATTTCTTGAACTGTGGTGTTCATTTCCATCATATCTGTTATCTTTTTGCATATGTCTGCAATTTCCCCTCCAAGTGTTGTCTTCATGTTGTTAATCTCTTCCTTTACTTCATCAAATTTGTCAGTGATAAATGTTCTGAGACCTTTCATTGCTAGTGCGAAGTTCTGCTCCCCTTCCTGATTTTTAGTTTGTTGATTGGATTCAGCCATGTTTTCCTGATTATTGGTTTGGTGTGTAGATTTTTGTTGCTGTCTGGTCATCATTTTTTCTTGACAGGTTTAATCAGTTCCTTAGCTTCTTTGTCTAGTCTTGGAGATTAATTAGCTGTTGTTTTTGCGTAAGTGTTATATCTTCTCTTTGTCACTTTGTTCTTCTTATTCTAATTTCTTATTGCTGGTTAAGTTCACTTTAGAGGAAAGTATTAGTGCTGGGGAAAGGCAATTGTGTAAGAAAGGAAAAAGTGTAAAGAATACTGGTGATATATGTTAACAAAGCAAGAATATGAGATCTGGGAGGATTGAGGTTAGATTCATGTAAATTGTGTAGAGTTATAGCAGTAGGTAGAGTGCATATAATGAGGTAGACGACTGAATATGGGAGGAATATGGTATGAACTAAAAAGCTATTGTTTTTGTGAGAGAGGGAAAGAGAAAAGAAAGGTAATAGTTTCAAGAGTGGATAACAGACAGAAAACAAAACAAAGGTATTAGAAATTAAGAGTTAGACACTTTGTGGATCAAAGAAAGGGAGGTGGAATATAGGAGAGGTAGTAGATGATGGAGGATATCAAGATGTAGGGGAAAGGGGATAGTGTAGATAGCCAAAATCTATTCACACAGAAATGAAGCAGTGTAGGATTAGGAAACCCAGCAAATGTGAGGTGTTTCCTGCAGCACCTATTGTATACTTAAGATAAAATTGAATAAGAAGAAGATTCGGGGTCAAATCCACAGTGTCAGGAAGCAGATCAGTGGCTGCCAGGACTGTGGGGCTGGGGGGATGGGGATGACTGCTTAATGGTACATAATTGCCTTCTGGAACTAGAGAGACATGTGGTTTCACAATATTGTGAATGCATAAAATTTACCAAGGATGGAGATGTGGTGTAGCAGTTTGATATAATTGATGAATTCCAGAAAGACATATTGGATTGTGTTTGTAATCTGATCTGTACCTGGGCCTGATTGAGTTCTTATTAGGGAATGGAGTCCCCACCCAGTCCCCACCCTTGGTGGGTGGAGACTCACAGATAAAAGGCATGGCTAAGGACAGAGTTGGAGCTTTTGATGCCGGGATTTCTGATGTTAGAGTTTTGACACTGAAGACCCGTGATGTCAGCACCCAGAGGAAAGAGAAGCCAGCACCAGGAAGGAAGGAACCTTGAATCCATAGAAAAACAAGCCCCAGGAACATAGGAACCCAGAAAGCCTGAACCCTCACAGAGGTCAGCAGCCACCTTGCTCCAAATAGACTTTGGTGAGGGAAGTAAATTATGTTTTATGGCCTGGTATCTGTAAGCTCTTACTCCAATTAAATACCCTTTATAAAAAACAAAAAAACTAAAAAACAAAAAGAAGAAGATGATGGGGGACAAGAGAGAGAGAAAAAAATACTTTGGGGGATACGCTGGGAGAAAAGACTAGGGGATAATGCAATGTTAGCAATCAGAACATTAAAAAAATAAAAATAGAATAAAAATAAAAACAAAACAAAACAAAAAAGAAAAAACACAAATGTTGAGGGCTAGGACATTCAAGGATCTCAGATGGACCTCAGGGTGTGATGGATTTAGGGATGGAAAGTCTGAGATATTGAGGACTGAAGAGGTGTGAGTCTCTGGGGTGTGGGCCACCAGGGTTTAGGGGACTCAGACCTGGCAACCTCAAGTCCGGTTAAGAGGAAGACTGGGAGCACCACAGTGCATCACAGCCTTCAGGGATCCCCGCAGCTGGGTGCCAGCCCTATGAGTGAGGTCACATCCACAAGCTCTATCCTGTGTTCTGTACCCCACAATTCACTCACTCACTAGGGCCTATTCTGTGGATATATCACCAATTGACCAGGACCCCTCCCACCCTGTGATCCCCCAGAATGGCCACCTGGGGGTGCCTCTAGGCTGCAGCCAATTTAATGACTCAGATCAAGAGCCAGGTCCGGGGGAGGGGCTCCAGCCAGAAATGCTAATAACAGAGTCCAAACCCAAAATTCCCATGCTTCTCAAAATATTCCCCTAATCAGCTTCCAAACGTCTCCCACCCTACCAGACCCTGGTGGCATCTCTTTATTGCTATCACTTTAAGACCACTGTAGATCAGCAGCTGGGCTTGGGGGGGCGTGGCTCTAGGCAGAAGTGCTATTGTTTGTGTCCACAATCAAAAATTCCCCTGCTTTGCCATAAAACTCCCGTTTGTCTTTCCAAATCGGTCTGCAAGCACCTCCCGTCCTATCAACCCCCCAATAGGCCACCCAGGGCCCACGAATTCCCCAGTACTGCAGAGCCTCAAAAAAAAACAAAACAAAACAAAACTGCCACGGCAGCTCCCCATGCCATGCATCGGCAGCACCCAATGCTGCGGCTCCGCCCACCCAAGGAGGGAACTTTCCACGCGCAGCTGAGACCTCCTTGTATATTTTATAGACGTATCCTCTCTGTTACCTTCCCACCAAATCAACATCCAGACACCTCTCAACCCGCAAAAATCCCAAACAGCCCAGTCCCAAAGAGCCTCCAACGCCACCCAGCCGCCTCCCTGCAGGAGATACTATCAGGCAAGTTAAATCAGCCACCATCTTGCCCCCTCCTCCTTTCAGGAAGTTTTGGATCACAGAGTGGTTCAATAATGGCAGTGGAGGAATACTGGTATGGGATGTTGTTGACAGGGGACATATGGTTGACAGGGAGTTCTACAGGGCATGTGTCCAGGGTGCATGTAAATGTTTGGATATACTCAGAGTGGAAACAATTAAAAACAACAGCTGGGGGAGTACTGGGTTCCTGGCCAGTAGGGGGGGGCTCTGTTGTGGTCCCCAGGGGAGCAGTGGCAGTCCCCCAGGTGCAATGGCAAGGACCAGGAAGGAATGAGGGTCCAACAGTGAGCCCCTGATACTAATGCCTATGCTTGTGAGCCTATACACCTGAAATAAGAACAAGGGCTAGGGCAGCACTGTGCCTAAGAGTTCCCTCCTGACAGCCTCTGTGTTACTCAAATGTGGCCAGTCTCAAAGCCAGACTCAGCATGTAAATGCAATACCTTCTTCCCAGCGTGGGACATGACACCTGGGGATGAGCCTCCCTGGCATCGAGGGATCACTACCAAGTACCAGCTGATGATGTAACTAGAAAATGACCTTGAATTAAAGGTTCAATGTGGACCAGCAGAATATCCCTGTCTACATATAATAACAGGAGTTAAAAATGCTATTTGACCTAAAGTAAGGGGGAAATGGAAAGGACAAATGAGTTCATATGGCTGTGAGTCTCTGAAAAAGAGTCTAGAGGTTGTCAGAAGCATTGCCCTTATGCACACCTGAGCAGAGTCTCAGAGACAGATAAAGTAGATACAGCCCCAGGTATTGGTTCTTTTGAGGGATAAAGAGACCCACAGGTTCTATGGTCATGGCAGATGGAGTTCACTACCATGTCAGATGGCCCTTCTTTGGAGTTGGTGTTTCTGTGTGATGGAGCTGGACTCAGATGGGATCTCTTTTCACAAGCCTTTCATGCTGCTTTACTGGAATTGTAGTTGGTGCTGGGGTTTAAGATATATCTAGGGGATTTGAATCTTTGGACTGACAATATGATAGCCAGTTCCTGAGCCTCAACAGACTTCAGCTCCTACACTCTGGTTTATTGGACTTACCCCACTCAGCTAACATGGAGTTGAAGAATGCCAACCACCACACCATGGAGCCTAGAGTGCCTAAAACTGAAAGCAGGAGGATTTCATCCAGTATCCATGTGGAATCTAAGCCCCCTCTTGGCATATATGTGGGATGGACACAACCAAACCAAGGGACACAGGAAGGAGGAATACAGTAAGGATTAGAGTGGACTTAATGATATTCTATTCATGAACTATTGTGGTTAACAATCGAGAAAATGTGGCATTGGTGTGGAGAAAGTGGCCATGGTGGCTGCTGGGGATAGAGAATGGGAGGAAGAGATGAGATGTGGAGGCATTTTCGGGACTTGGAGTTGTCCTGAGTGGTGCTGCGGGGACAATTTCTGGACATTGTATGTCCTCCCATGGCCCACTGGATGGAACGTGGAAGAGTGTGGGCTATGGTGTGGACCACAGGCCATGGGGTGTAGTGATGCCCAGAGATGTACTCACCAGATGCAATGGATGTGTCATGATGATGGGGGAGAGGGTTCCTGTGGGGGGAGTGGTGGGGGGGGAGGTGGGGGTGAATGGGGATCTCATATTTTTTTAATGTAATATCTTTTAAAAAATGAATAATTGAGAAGAATTTGAAAAAATATATTTGAAATAAAATATTGAGATGTATTCAAACTAGCCAATGAAAAAAAAAAAGCTCATTTAACTCCCCAGTCTTGTCCTGTGTGTTTTCTTTTGATAGTTGCTCAAAAGAAGAGCCTTCTCCTTCATTGCCAGGCATTCAAACTCCCTTTCTTGCAGCGTCATGTAAAACTTAATGTTAGTCTCTTGTAAGGCTTGATATTCTGTTTTCCTTTGCCCTAGATGTTTCTATTATGTTTTCATTTTCCTGTTTTAGTTTACAAATGTCCATTTCTAAAATTATTATTCATTCCTTCAGGTTTATCACTGCCTGCCTCAAAATTTCGTTTCCCTTCATTTTCTTAGTGAATTTTCATTTAAGAAAGTAACTGATGACTTTTGGATTTGATTAAGAGTTCTTTTTCTTTAAATAACTTTTGTAGAACATCTTGTTTTCCCTTTATCTGCTTAATTTCTGAATCGCTTTGTTCATTTTCTTTTCTTTCTAGCTCTGAGGTGGCAGCAATTGAATCAGATAATCTGTGATTAATTTCTTGTAGAATTTTAATTGTAGCATCTTTTTTCTGCAGTGATTTTTTTTAAGAATTTCTTTCCCCTTCTCCCCTTTCCCCCCTGCCCCAGTTGTCTGCTCTCTGTGTCCATTTGCTGTATGTTCTTCTTTGTCTGCTTCTGTTGTCAGTGGCACAGAAATCTTTCTTTTTTTGTTGCATCATCTTGTGTCAGCTCTCCGTGTGTACAGTGCCATTCCTGGGCAGGCTGAACTTTCTTTTTTGCTGGGTGCCTCTCCTTACGGGGTGCACTCCTTGTGCATGGGGCTCCTCTATGCAGGGACACCCCTGCATGGCACAGCACTCCTTGCATGCATCAGCACTGTGTGTGGGCCAGCTCCACAAGGGTCAAGATGGCCCAGGGTTTGAACTACGGACCTCCCATATAGTAGACGAGGCCCTATCCACTGGGCCAAGTCCGCTTCCCTACAGTGATTTTCTTAACTCTTCTAACACTTGTTGAAGTAATTTAGAAGACTCACTCACTATATCAGACTTAACTGCCCCAAAAGATTCTGCTGACTGTGAAAAAAGTGATGGACCAGAGGAGAGCTGTGGTAAAATATTATCAAGTCTTCCTAAAAGATGGTCCTTGAATTTTGCAAAGCTGGCCAAAGGCTCTGCTGAACTTGTACTAATTCCTGATGAAAATTTTTGAATTTGGTCTCATTCTGCTCATAATTTAAGATTAGGCCAGTGCAATCTACCTGTAATTTAGAATTATCACTATCAATCAAAACGTGGACCTGAAGTTGATGATGTTCTTCCTGAATTTGGGCTGACTCATGCTGCATATTTTGTACTGTGGTCATCACTTGCTGTTCCCACTATTCCATTTTCTTTATTTGTTGTTTTAATTTATTGCATTCCTGTAGTAGCTCTTCAAATTGATTACTATTAACTCCTCCAACCTTATTACCTGTGTTGAATGTCAATAAAACAGTCAATAAAGTCTGACATTTCTGACTTAATGCATCTATTTCAATATATTTTTCTTGAATAACATATGATAAATTCTGCACAGTTTCTCTAAACATATCCAGACCACTACTTTCAAATCTAGTGGACAATGTTTTATTTTCATTTTGCAGCTTAATAATGGCTTCTTCTTTGGAAGCAACTATGTCCATCAATTTGTAATATTCCCTTTTTAGGTGGCCATTTTCCCTAGTCTTCTCATTCAAAACAGCTAATATTTGTTCTCTTTCCAGGGCATGGGCCTGCAGTTGTTGTTGAAGGTAAATGACATTGTGGGTGTATGAAACTGAAGAGTTTCTTGCATGAAGACCTTGTATTTCCAAATCTTCCTGCTGGATTATCTGACTTTACCAACCTCATCTTTGGACAGTTGTTTTTGTTTTTATTTATTTTTTTAATATTATATTCAAAAAATATGAGGTCCCCATATACCCCCCACCCCCCTCACCCCGCTTCTCCCCCCATAACAACAATCTCCTACATCATCATGAGACATTTATTGCATTTGGTGAATACATCTCTGAGCACCACTGCACCTCATGGTCAAGGGTCCACATCATAGCCCACACTCTCCCACAGTCCACCCAGTGGGCCATGGGAGGATATACAATGTCCAGTAACTGTCCCTGCAAAACCACCCAACATAACTCCAAGTCCTGAAAATGCCCCCACATCTCATCTCTTCCTCCCATTCCCTATCCCCAGCAGCCACCATGGCCACTTTCTCCACACCAATGCCATATTTTCTTTGATTACTAATCACAATAGTTCATAAATAGAATATCAGTAAGTCCACTCTAATCCATACTCTATTCCTCCATCCTGTGGCCCTTGGAATGGTTGTGTCCACTCCACATCTATATCAAGAGGGGGCCTAGATTCCACGTGGATGCTGGATGCAATCCTCCTGCTTTCAGTTGTAAGCACTCTTGGCTCCCTGGTGTGGTGGTTGACATTCCTCAACTCCATGTAAGCTGAGTGGAGTAAGTCCAATAAACCAGAGTGTAGGAGCTGAAGTCTGTTGAGGCTCAGGGCCTGGCTATCACATGGTCAGTCCAGAGATTCAGGTCCCCTGGGTATATCTTAAACCCCAGCACCAACTACAGTTCCAGTAAAAGTAACAGGAGAGGCTTGTGAACAAAGATCACATCTGAGTCCAGCTCCATCACACAGAAACACAAACTCCAAAGTAGGGCCAACTGACATGGCACAGCACTCCATCTGCCATGACCATAGAACCTGTGGGTCTCTGTAGCACTCAGAAAAACCAATACCTGGGGTTGTATCTACTTTATCTGTCTCTGGGACTCTGCTGAGGTGTGCATAAGGGCAACCCCTCTGATAACCTCCCGGCTCTTTTTGGAGACTCATAGACAAATAAACTCATCTTTCCTTTCCATTTCCCCCTTTGATTCTGGTCAAAAAGCATTTTTATCTCGTGGTATTATATATAGATTGAGATATTCTGCTGGTCTGAGTTAACCCTTTTATTCAAGATCATTTTCTAGTTACATCATCAGCTGGTACTTGGTAGTGATCCCTTGGCACCAGGGAGGCTCATGCCCGGGAGTCATGTTCAATGGTGGGGGGGGGGGGGAAGGCAACACATTTACATGCTGAGTTTGGCTTCGAGACTGGCCACATTTGAGCAACACAGAAGCTCTCAGGAGGTAACTCTTAGGCACCCTGCAGCTCTAGGCCTTGTTCTTATTTCAGGTGCGCAGGCTTATAA
This sequence comes from Dasypus novemcinctus, assembly GCF_030445035.2. Taxonomy (NCBI): domain Eukaryota; kingdom Metazoa; phylum Chordata; class Mammalia; order Cingulata; family Dasypodidae; genus Dasypus; species Dasypus novemcinctus. Next base: position 69,958,116 of record NC_080691.1, read on the forward strand.
GTATAGTCATTAGTATCAAGGGCTCATTGTTGCACCTTCCTTTTTTTATCTTTGCAGTTGCACTTGGGGGATTGTTGATGTTCCTTTAGGGACTGTGATAGAGCTCCCCTGGCTAGGAACTCAGCACTCCCTCAGTTGTTGTTTTTAATTGTTTCCAGTATGAAAATATCCAAACATTTTTATGTACCCTGGATATATGCCATGTAGAACTCCCTGCCAACCATTTGTCCCCTGTCAGTAACATACCACACCAGTATTCCTCCCCTGCCATTGTTGAACCTCTCTGTGATCCAACATTTCTACAAAAGGGAAGCCAAATATATTGCCAGGTTCCATTAATAGTAAAATGGAATACAGTGATGAGTTTAAAGGTTAGATATGCGAATACATATTAATTTAGAAAAATTAAGGTAAAAATAAATTAGGGTATCAAAAAATTTAAAAATGCAAAAGCTTTGTTTTTGATGTTTGCCTTCCATCACTGCAATAAGTGTTGCCGTGTATGCAAATTGGCAAGGCAACTACTTCCGTCTTTTCCTGTGTCTACATCCTATCTTTTTCTTTACTTTTTGCTAATTATTAAGCTTATCTTCACAAAAGTTTTAGATCACAGTAATTCATGTGTGCAATATACAGTACTCCCACATATCCAACATAAAGCCTTTTCCCTTCCACAGCAATAATCTTTTTACATATCCATACTATATTTACTGAAACTGATGTACAGATATTGAGACAATAGCTCTCAAACAAGGAAACATTTGTGTTTACATTGTGGTTTATATTTTAGACTACACAATTTTCTAAATTTTTAGTTATCTTATGTTTTACATTATGACTTATGTTTTAGCCTATCAGCCCCTATATATTTTTGGTGTAATTTTACATGTCTTATATCCATCCTTGAGTAACCTTGTGGAACACTTCTATTGCCCACACAGTTACATTGATTCCATCTATTCAATACCTCTTTCCCCCTCCCCTTAGGGCCCACAGTAACAGTCAATCTCCATTGCTTGAAGGGCCATGTTCAGAGATACTTGCAACACTGTTGAGGGCTTGACATGCTCAACTGCCCTAGTGCACTGGGAGCCACCATTTCTCTTGAGAGATACAATTCCCTCTATTTGAGGACATCAGTCTTCCCCAGGATGTGGGTATACCTTCACTCTCATTATATGGGTCTCTATCCAATGATATAACCCACTATGGCAAAATGAGCATTCACATATTCCCTAGGAGCCTGTCCTGCTTCAGATTATCCCTTTTAAGCATCTTAAACAGGTAACTTTCCTTATTATATTTTTTAAAACATTTTCTCAGCATTATACTCTCAACCAAATACCTGACAATCTCCTATGTTCGTATGTTGCCCCACCCTCCCCCCAATTTCTTGGGCCCATCCTCCCATCTCTGGCCCCCCTAAAACCTGCAAAGCTTCACCCAAAGGTAACCCTATGCCCCAATTTTATCCCTTCCTTGCACAAATACTTACCTCCAGCTTATCGTAGATTTCACCCATGTAGGTGTCAGCTTACATCCTTCCTCTACCCCCAATTTCCCTTAAGCCTATCATCCGTCTCTAACTCTCTGAGGCAGCTTGGTTTACTTCTTTCATATCATTGAGGTCATGTAGTATTTGTCCTTCGATGCCTGGGTTGCTTCACTCAACATAAGGTTTTCAAGATTCATCCATGTTATCACGTGTGTTTGTAGTGTATTTGTTCTTAAAGCCGAGTAGTAGTCCATTGTATGTATATACCACACTTTATTTATCCATTCATCTGTTGATGGGCATTTGGGTTGATTACAACTTTTGGCAATAGTGAATAATGCTGCTATAGACATTGGTGTGCACATATCGGTTTGTGTCCTTGTTTTCAGTTCTACTGGGTATATACCCACCAGTGGAATTGCTGGATAATATGGCAAACTATGGCTAGTTTCTTGTGAAACCGACAAACTGTCCTCCAGAATGGCTGGATCCTTCCACATTCCCACCAGCAGTGGATGAGTGTTCCCATTCCTCCACATCCTCTCCAGCATTTGTATTCTTCTGTTTTTTTCATAGCTGCCAATCTTATGGGAGTAAGTTGGTATCTCATTGTAGTTTTGATTTGCATTTCCCTGATAGGTAGAGATTTGGAGCATTTTTTCATGTGCTTTTTAGCCATTTGTATTTCTTCTTTGGAGAAGTGTCTGTTTAAATCTTTTTCCCATTTTTTAAATGGGTTGTTTGTCTTTTTATTTTCAAGATATAGGAGTTCTTTATATATGCAGGTTATAAGTCTCCATCAGATATATGGTTACCAAATATTTTCTCCCATTGTGTAGGCTCTCTTTTCACTTTCTTGACAAACTCCTTTGAGGTGCAGAAGGCTTTAATTTTGAGGAAGTCCCATTTTGCAATTTTTAAAAATCTCTTTTGTTAAAGATATGCTCTTTTCATTTAGAAGTTTAATCTACATTTCTTGTTCTTTTATCCTTTTTAATCTTTCAATTTCAGCTTTAGATAAATTATCCATTTCACTTCCAGTTTTTATATTAAGGCTCTGAACTTTTGTTTCTAGAAAATGTAAGAATTCTCAGTTTGAATGCCCTGTCTTTGTTCATGCAACTGGGTTCTGACTTGTTCAACTGTTTTTTGAAAATTCATAATTTCCCCATCTTTCTCTAAAAAGAGCTGAATATGTTGTCATTCCTTTGCTCATGCTGGTATTTAAAATCATCCATTTCCTTTTTTGCTCCTGTAAAGACTGAAGTAGTTGCATCTTACTCTGGTTTTGATCTTCAATTGTCTTTTTTTCCCCCTGTCATCTGTAGCTTTATTTTTAAATTTTTTTCTTATTTATTTTATTTTTAATGTTGCATTAAAAAATATGAGGTCCCCATATACTCCCCCACCCACCCCACCCCTCCCACATCAACAACCTCTTCCATCATCATGGCACATCCACTGCACCTGGCAAATACATTCTGGAGCACCACTGCACCACATGGACAGTGGTCCACATTGTAGTCCACACTCTACCCCAATCCACCCAGTGGGCCACAGCAGGACACACAACATCCAGCATCCATCCCTGCAGCACCATCTAGTATAACTCCAAATCCTGAAAATGCCCCCACACCATATCTCTTCTTCCATCTCCCTACCATCAGCAGCCACCGTGGCCACCCTCTCCACCACACTACTACATATTCTTCTCTTGCTAATCACAATAGTTCCCCAGAAGAACACCAGTAAGTCCACTCTAATCCATACTCTATTGCTCCATCCTGTGGACCCTGTAATGGTTATGTCCAGTACATCTTTACTTCAAGAGGGGGTTTAGATTCCACATGGATGATGGATGCAATTCTCCTGCTTGCAGTTGTAAGCACTCTTGGCTCTCTGGTGTGGTGGTTGATCCTCTTCACCTCCCTGTCAGGTGGCCAGGGTAAGTCCAACAAACCAGAGGGTAGGAGCTATAACTCTGCTGAGGACCAGGGCCTGGCTGTCACATGGACAGTACAGAGATTCAACCTTGAGAACTTTATGTTGAGTGAAGCAACCCAGGCATTGAAGGATAAATACTACATGACCTCTCTGACGTGAAATAAGTAAACCAAGCTGTCTCAGAGAGCTAGAGACTGGATGATAAATTTAAAGGAAGTTGAGGGGTAGAGGAAAGTCAATTATATTTTAATGAGGTTTTCTTTCTTCTTCAAGATCACCCATTATTATTTTCAGTTGAGATACCTCCAATTCCAGTTTTATAATAATATCTAGAGATTTGGGCTCAGCCATAGGTAGAGCTTGGCTCTGCTGTTCCCTAAGGCTTTCCAGTTCTTTTTGTAGATGATTGTTTTCTTCTTTCATGGATAGAAGACTTCTGTCTTTTTCCTCTATGGTTTGTTGCAAAATTTCATTTTTCCTTAAGGCTTGAGTGCATTTATCTAATCCCTCCTGAAACTCTGAACTTCTTTCTTTAAGTTTTTCAATAGAAATTTCTTTCTCTTTTATAAGTTGGCCCAATTGCTTCTGTTCTTCTAAACCAGATGACAAAATTTCTTTAGTTACTTTACAATCTGAATCCATCTGCTCAATATTCTTTTTGAGTTCTGATATTTCAAAGTCCTCTTGACTGAGTTTAATTAAATGCTCATGTTCCTGCTGTACAGCCAAGCTAGTCAGGTTACATGCATTAGACAGTTCCCCAATGGTTTGTTCATACATGTTTGCTTCTTCCAACAGCCTCTTTTTGGCTTGACACAATTCTGTTTCTAACTGTCCTTTTTCCATTCTTAAAGCCTCCACAATGACATTTTTCACTGGAGAAATCTGATTGGTATCACTAACGGATTCTTCCAGCTGACGTCTTACACCTTCACATGCTAAAACCACTTTTTCATTTTTCTTTTTGACATCAAAATCAAGTTTCTTAAAATTTTCATTGAGCACTTCCATTTATGAAAGATTTTGTTTTAAGTTTCTAACTTCAGCTTCCCTTTCTTTAGGTAAATTATCCTTAAAATTACTACTGCAGTTTTGCTTAAGACACTTAGTTAACTCATTCCTGACCCTAGAAACTTCCTCCTCACTTTGTCTAAGTAGTTCCTTAAGTTGATCATTCTCCTTCTGAATATTTACATTATAGTTTTGTGATATTTTTAGTTGGTTTACTAAATCTTCTCATTTATCCTCAATCTTCTCTTGGGTTGATTGCATGTTAAGGATAAGTTCACTTTGAATTAACCTTTCATTCTGTATATCTAATTCTTTAGTAATGTTCATTTTATCATCTTCAAGTTGGCAAGCTCTTTTTTCATCATCCAGATCTTGTTTTAATTTACTGATGATGCTCTCTCCTTTGTTTTGTTTTTCTGATAGTTGATCTTTCATCAAAACCACGAGCTTTGGGGAAGCAGACTTGGTGCAATGGATAAGGCGTCTGCCTACCACATGGGAGATCCATGGTTCAAATCTCGGGTGTTCTTGACCTGTGTGGAGCTGGTTCATTTGCAGTGCTGATGCACACAAGGAGTGCCCTGCCACACAGGGGTGTCCCTGGTGTAGGGCAACCCCACACACAAGGGTTGTGCCCCATAAGGAAAGCCACACTGTGCAAAAGAAAGTGCAGCCTGCCCAAGAAAGGTGCCACACACACGGAGAGCTGACACAACAAGATGACACCACAAAGGGAGACAAAAATTCCCAGTGCCACTGATAAGGATAGAAGCGAACACAGAAGAACACAGTGAATGGACACAGAGAATAGACAACTGGGGGGGGGAGGAGAGAGAAATAAATAAATTAAATAAATCTTTAAAAAAGAAAAAACCATGTGCTCTTTGACTTCTTGTTTTTTTTTCAATTTTTCTAACTTAGATAAATTTTTCTGACTTAGTTAGAAAATTACTTTACAGTAATGCTCTGATTTAGTTCTTCTTCCTTTGCTTCCAAAGTAACTCTCAAGTCATTTAATTCTGAATCCAAATTGATACTTCTTATAGCTGTACTTTTAACAACTTCAAATTCATTGTTCAATTTTAAGTGATGTTTGAAGTTCTTCCTTTTCTTGACCCAGGAATGTTTCTCTTTTTCTAATGTTTGGATATGCTTTTTAAGGTTCAGATTGCCTTCAAATTGTTACCCTGGTTTAAACTACTCCATCTCATTATTTCATTTTCAGCCTCAGTCAGTACTTCTTATAGTCTGAACACTTCTGCCATTGATGAGTAGAGAAGAGTTCTTTCCTTTTCTGTTGCAGTAACACTTTGCTTCATATTATAAGATTGTAATTTCCTAAATTATAGTTTGAATCTGTCACATTCTTCAATTATCAGTCTCTTTTCCACATTTAGCAATTCTTGTTCCCTTCTTAAAATATCCCTTTCATTTTCTGCAGAAGATAATTTTTCATTTCTGTCATTTACTCTATCCTCCAGTTCAATTTTTTTCATACACCGTACTTTTTCAGTTTGTAGAATTTGAGTAGATTTTTGTATCTCATGAATTTTAGAGTGCTCAGTTACTCCAATTCGTGCACCATCTGTTGTAACAGATTTTTAAGTTCTTCAATTCATTCTGCATAGTCATTTAATTCTTCTCAATGCCAATGACTTATTTCTGTCAATTTCTGTTGATGTGCATTCTACAATACTGAGATTTCATATTGATGGTCATCAATTTCTTGACTTAAGTTCTGTTTAAGCTACTTGACAGTATTTTGCTGTTTTCAGATTTCAATTGATTAGAGCTATTTTTTTCTCATTTCTGAGCAAAATGCCTCCAATGGCCAACTTCAGACTCAAGTCTTGAAACTTCACTTAACAATCTGTTTATTTCTTGTTGTGACCAAAATATGCCACCAAAGTCCATGTCATTATTATGGCTGAAGAATAACAAAATGAAGGTGATACAGTGGTTCCAAATGTGCCACCAGCTCTTGAGTGGTCTGGTTGAACAGCTGACTGCAGTTTCTGTGCCTGATCCTGTAGCACCATCGATTTTGCTTAAAGATGGCTGATCTCTATATATTGCTGTTGTATTTCATTTTTTTCTCTTTATTTTTAAATGTTACATCAAAAATATGAGGTACCTGAGGCTTTTCGGCAAGATGGTGGCTGCGTGAGCTTGCCTGGTAGTGTCTCTGCAGGGGGCGGCTGGGCAGCGTTGAAGGCTCTTTGAGACCGCGCTGTTTCGGGGATTTTTGCTGGTTGGAAGGTGTCTGGAAGTCAATTCGGTGGGAAGGTAACAGAGAGGATACATCTATAATATATAAACGGAGGTCCCAGCTGGGCTCGGGAAGTTCCCTCCTTGGGTGGGCGGAGCCGCAGTAGCGGGTGCTCCTGAAGCTCCGGAGCCGCGGCGGCCAGGGTTTTTGTTTTTTTTTTCCTTTTACTAGAGGCTTTGCGGTGCTGAGAAATTCGCGGATACTGGGCTGGCTGGTGAGGGATTGTTGGGATAAGACTCCTTTGCAGATTGATTTGGGGAGACAGACGGTGTTTTCTTGTGAAGCGGGGGACGTTTTTGGTCGCGGGACAGGGGGGGTAGTGCTTCCGCCTGGAGCCCCATCCCCACAGGTCCGGCTGCCGATCTGCAAAGGAATTGGATTTTGGACAATAAGGGGACACAATTGGGAGACTGTTGTAGGGTGCAGTGAGGGAGGAGGACACGTCTGGAAGCTGATTGGAGGATATTTTGCGAAGTTTGGGATTTCGGATCTTAGAGTCTGTTTTCGGCGTTTCCAGCTGAAGCCCACCCCACCCGGCGGGGCTTGGGATCTGGGTCATTGAACTGGCCGTGGTGTAGAGGCGCCCTCAAGTGGCCGTTGCGAGGGAGCACAGGGAGGGAGCTGTCCAAAGGCTGATACCCTGAGGAGTTAGGTGAATTTCAGGGATCAGAAATTCAATATAAAATTCGAGGATCTGGCTTCCCCCACAGGGCTGGCACCCAGCTACAGGGATCCCTGGGGGCTGTGTTGCACTGCGGGGCTCCTAAGCTTTCTGTGGACCAGATTTGAGCTTGCCAGGTCTGGGTCCCCTGAACTCTGGCGGTCCACAACCCAGACTCACACCTCTTGAGTCTTCAGTGTCTCAGACTTTCCACCCCTGAATCCATCACGCTCTGGGGTCTACCTGGGGTCCTTGAGTGCCCTGGACCTCAACGTTTGCGTTTTATCTTTAATGGTTCATATTGTTTTGTTTTTATTTTCACTTTATCTTATTTTTTACTCTTTTTGACGCCCTGATTGCTAATATTGCATTATCCCCTAGGCTTTTCTCCTAGCGTCTCCCCCAAAGTCCTTTTTTTTTTTTTTTTTATACAGATATTTAGGGGTTTTTTTGGTTGTTGTTTTAGATAGTGTTGCAATTGTGACACGTGTATACCTGTATCTCTCTCCCCCCATCTGTTCTTTCTTCTTGTCTTTCTTTTTTTCTTTATTATAATTAGTGTTTTTTTTTTTTTCGGTTCTCTCTTTCCCTCTTGTCCCTCATTTTCCACTTATTTTATTTTAATTCAAGTACACATTACGTGCTACAGGGAACACCTCACATTTGCTGGGTTTTCCCATCCTCCACTGCCTCATTTCTGTGTGAACTGATTTAGGCTACCTACACTATCCCTCTTCCCCTGCATCTTGATAACCACTATCATCTACTGTCTCTCCTATATTCCACCCCCCACCTCCCATTCTTTGATCCACAAAGTGTCTAACTCTTAATTTCTAATACCTTTGTTCTGTTTTCTGTCTGTTATCCACTCTTGAAACTATTACCTTTCTTTTCTTTTTCCTTCTCTAATGAAAACAATAGCTTTGTAGGTCATACCATATTCCGCCTATATTCAGTCATCTACTTCGTAAAAGATACTCTACCTACAGCTATAACTCTATACAATCTACATGAATCTAACCTCCATCCTCCCAGATCTCATATTCTTGCTTTGTTAACATACATTACCAATACCACTTTACACTTTACCCTTGCTGACACAATTGCCTTTTCCCAACACTAATACTTTCTTCTAAAGTGAACTTAACCAACAAGTAACTTGAGAAGAAGAAAAAAGTGACAAAGAGAAGATATAACACCTATGCAAAAATAACAACTAATTAACCTCCAAAAGCAGACAAAGAAGCTAAGGAACTGATTAAATTCGTCAAAATAAAGAGATGACCAGAAAGCAACAAAAATCTACAAACCAAACCAATAATCAGGAAAACATGACTGAATCCAATCAACAAACCAATAAGCACGAAGGGGAGCAAAACTTGGCACAAGCAATGAAAGAACTCAGAACATTCATCACCGACAAATTTGATGCAGTAATGAAAGAGGTTAACAACATGAAGACATCACTTGGAGGGGAAATTGCAGACATACGCAAAAACATAACAGATATGATGGGAATGAACACCACAGTTCAAGAAATCAAAAATACACTTGCAGCAAATATCAGCAGACTAGAAGAGACAGAGCAGAGAATTAGTGATGTGGAAGACAGTACCTCAGAAATCAAACAGATAGTAGAAGGGGTCAATAAGAAGATAGAAAAAATCCAATTAGGATTTAGGGACCTGAATGACAATGCAAAACGCTCAAACATACGTATTATAGGCATTCCAGAAGGTGAAGAGAAGGGAAAGGGGTCAGAAGGAGTGTTGCAGGAAATAATGGCTGAAAACTTCCCAAATCTACTGAAAGAGACAGATGTACATATCCAAGAAGCACAGCGCACTCCACAAGTCATAAACCCCAACAGGCCCACCCCAAGACATATACTTATCAAATTATCCAAGGCTCAAGACAAAGAGAAAATCCAAAAAGCAGCAAGAGAAAAGAAAACCATCACATACAAGGGAAGCTCAATTAGATTAAGTGCTGATTTCTCTTCTGAAACAATGGAGGCAAGAAGACAGTGGTATGATATAGTCAAGGTACTAAAGGAAAAAAACTTCCAACCAATAATACTCTATCCAGCTAAACTAGCATTCAAACATGATGGAGAGTTCAAAATATTCACAGACAAACAGAAACTGAAAGAGTATACCAACAAGAAACCTCCCCTTCAAGAAATTCTAAAGGGAGTTCTGCAGGAAGAAAGGAAAAAACAGGAAAGGCAAAGTTGGAGGAGAGTATAAGACCAACAACAACAAAAAAAAAGACCAAAAAAAATATACAAACAAAATATGACAAACACAAATCCAATCAAAATATGGCTAACACAAATAATTCCTTGATAGTAATAACACTGAATGTCAATGGATTAAACTCACCTATCAAAAGATTCAGACTGGGACATTGGATAAGGAAATATAACCCATCCATATGCTGTCTACAAGAGACACATCTTAGACCCAGAGACGCATGGAGATTGAAAGTGAATGGCTGGAAAACAATCATACAAGCTAACAATAACCAAAAAAAGGCAGGAGTAGCTATATTAATATCAGACAAAATAGACTTTAAATGTGAAACAATTGTGAGAGACAAAGAAGGATACTATATTTTAGTGAAAGGGAAAATCTGTCAAGAAGATCGAACAATCATAAATATCTATGCCCCTAACAAGGGTGCCTCTAAATACGTCAGGCAAATGCTGGAAAAACTAAGTGAAAGAATAGATACATCTACAATTATAGTGGGGGATTTTAATACACCACTATCAACTCTGGACAGAACATCTCAAAAGAGAATCACCAAAGAAACAAAACATCTGAATAGTATATTAGAGGAGCTCGATCTAATAGACATATATAGATCGCTACACCCAAACACAGCAGGATATACATTTTTCTCAAGCCCACATGGATCATTCTCCAAGATAGATCATATGCTAGGCCACAAAGAAAGGCTGAACGAATTCAGAAAGATTGAAATCATACAAAACATTATCTCTGACCACAGTGGAGTCAAGCTGGAGATTTGCAAGGGACAGAAGCCCAGACTTCACACCACGATTTGGAAATTAAACAGCACACTCTTAGAAAAACAGTGGGTCAAAGAGGAAATCTCAAAAGAAATCAATGACTACCTTGAAACAAATGATAATGATAACACAACATACCAAAATTTATGGGATGCAGCAAAAGCAGTACTGAGAGGGAAGTTTATAGCCATAAATTCATATATCAAAAAAGAAGAAAGAGCAAAAATCGAAGAACTAACTGCACATTTGAAGGAATTAGAAAAACAACAACAAAGTAACCCAACAGGAAGAAGAAGGAAGGAAATAACAAAGATAAGAGCAGAACTAAATGAAATAGAAAATAAGAAAGCACTTGAACAGATAAACAAGACCAAGAGCTGGTTTTTTGAGAAGATTAACAAAATTGACAAACCTTTAGCAACACTAACAAAGAAAAAAAGAGAGAAGATGCAAATACACAAAATAAGAAATGAGAAAGGCGATATCACCACTGACCCAACAGAAATAAAGACTATCATAAGAGGATATTTTGAAAAACTATATTCCAACAAAAATGACAATCTAGAGGAAATGGACAAATTCCTAGAAACACATAAGCAGCCCATATTGACGAAAGAAGAAATTGATGATCTTAACAAACCAATCACAAGCAGAGAGATAGAATCAGTTATCAAAAATCTCCCAACTAAGAAGAGCCCAGGGCCAGATGGCTTCACAGGTGAATTCTACAAAACATTCCGGAAAGAACTGACACCAATCCTGCTGAAACTATTCCAAAACATCGAAACGGAAAGAACATTACCCAACTCCTTCTATGATGCCAACATTACCCTAGTACCAAAGCCAAACAAAGACATCACAAGAAAGGAAAATTACAGACCAATTTCTCTGATGAACCTAGACGCAAAAATACTTAACAAAATACTTGCTAATCGTATTCAACAACACATTAAACGTATTATACACCACGACCAAGTGGGATTCATCCCAGGTATGCAAGGATGGTTCAACATAAGAAAATCAATCAACGTAATACACCATATAAACAGATTGAAGGAAAAAAATCACATGATTATATCTATTGATGCAGAAAAAGCATTTGACAAAATACAGCACCCTTTCTTGATAAAAACACTCCAAAAGATTGGAATACAAGAGAATTTTTTGAACATGATAAAGAGTATATATGAAAAACCTAAAGCCAATATTGTTTACAATGGAGAAATCCTAGACTCCTTCCCTCTAAACTCAGGAACAAGACAAGGATGCCCACTGTCTCCGCTCCTATTTAATATTGTCTTAGAAGTACTTGCACGAGCACTGAGGCAAGAACCAGAAATAAAAGGCATTCAAATTGGAAAGGAAGAAGTCAAAATTTCATTATTTGCAGATGACATGATCCTATACATAGAAAACCCTGAGAGATCTACAACGAAGATTCTAGAACACATAAATGAGTTTAGTAAAGTCGCAGGTTATAAGATCAATGCGCAAAAATCAGTAGCATTTCTGTACACCAATAATGAGCAAGATCAGGGGAAATCAAGAAACAAATACCATTCACAATAGTAAATAAAAAAATCAAATACTTAGGAATAAATTTAACTAAAGAGGTAAAGAACTTATGCGGCGGCTTGCTCAGTCGGTAGAGGTGGGGTCTGGCTGCGGACGAGGGGTCGGTCCAGCTCTGGACGAGGGGTCAGTCCCACTTGGGACGAGGGGTCGGTCCGGCAGCAGACGAGGGATTGGTCTCACAAGGGGTTGCGCGGTTCGGCTGACGGGGTCGCCCGGCGAAGCCGGCGACGAAGGGGTCGCCCGGCGAAGCCGGCGACGAAGGGGTCGCCCGGAGAAGCAGGCGACGAACTGGGGACAAGGGAGGCCAGGCCCTTGTCGGGGGCTCTCAGGACTGGAGGGCGCACGGCAGAAGAACTACCGCGGAGACAAGGTAAACACGCAAGTCCACTTTACTGAGGGAGAGGCAACAGTTTTATAGGGGCTGGGGAAGGCTGATTGGTCGAAGCCACGCCCTGTTCTGATTGGTTGCTGGTGAAAGGTCAGTGGGCGGTACTGGACGGGGGAGGGGTGGTGGTTAGGGATTGGCTGTCGCTGTTGCTGGGGGAAGGGGCAGGGTTTAGGGATTGGTGGCTGCTGTTGCTGGGGTGGAGGGCAGACTTGAGTTTCCCACCCACGCCTGGCTGTTGCTGCTGTCAGGGGAAGGGAAAAGGGCAGGCTGGATTTTTCCGCCCACACCTGGCTGTTGCTGTTGTCGGGGGAAGGGAAAAGGGCGGGCTGGATTTTTCCGCCCACACCTGGCTGTTGCTGCTGTCGGGGGAGGGGAAAAGGGCAGACTGGAATTTTCTGCCCTGCACCTGCGCAGGGAGAAGGAAGAAGAAGGGTGCCGCCCCACAAGGCATCGGGTGGCGCCATCTGGGAGGAGGGGTGGCTGCGGAAGCATGGCTGCCGAGAAGGGGAGACCCGAGGGCACTCTGCGCCCATGCCGAGCTTCCTTCAGGGGTGGCGGTGGGCCCGACCAACCACCCTATTATGGGGGCAGCAGAATTAGGCCTACCGCGGCCGCTCCCCTGCCAGGCCAGCAAACCACACTTCAGCCCGAGGGGTGACCGCAAACTTATACAACGAGAATTATACAAGATTGTTCAAGGAAATCAAAGAAGACCTAAATAAATGGAAGAATATTCCTTGTTCATGGATAGGAAGACTGAACATTATTAAGATGTCTATCCTACCAAAATTGATCTACACATTCAATGCAATCCCAATAAAAATCAACGCAGCCTTCTTTAAGGAACTAGAAAAACTAACTATGAAATTTATTTGGAAAGGAAAGAGACCCTGAATAGCCAAAGACATACTGAAAAAGAAAAACGAAATTGGAGGAATCACACTACCTGACTTCAAAACATACTATAAAGCTACGGTGGTGAAAACAGCATGGTATTGGCATAAGGAAAGACACATAGACCAATGGAATCGAATTGAAAGCTCTGATATAGAACCTCATATATATAGCCACATAATATTTGATAAAGCCACCAAACCCTCTCAATTGGGAGACAGTGGCCTATTCAACAAATGGTGTCTGGAGAACTGGATAGCCATATGTAGAAAAATGAAAGAGGATTACCATCTCACACCTTATACAAAGATCAACTCAAGATGGATCAAAGACCTAAATATAAGAGCCAAGACCATAAAAACCTTAGAAAGCAGTGTAGGGAAACATCTACAGGACCTTGTAATAGGAAATGGATTTATGAATATCTCACCAAAAGCACGAGCAGCAAAAGAACTAATAGATAAATGGGACTTCCTCAAAATTAAAGCCTTCTGCACCTCAAAGGAGTTTGTCAAGAAAGTAAAAAGGGAGCCCACACAGTGGGAGAAAATATTTCGCAATCATATATCTGATAAGAAACTTATAACTTGCATATATAAAGAACTCCTATATCTTGAAAATTAAAAGATAAACAACCCATTTAAAAAATGGGAAAAAGACTTAAACAGACACTTCTCCGAAGAAGAAATACAAATGGCAAGAAAGCAGATGAAAAAATGTTCCAAATCTCTAGCTATCAGGGAAATGCAAATCAAAACTACAATGAGATACCATCTTACACCCATAAGATTGGCAGCTATGAAAAAAACAGAAGAATACAAGTGCTGGAGAGGATGTGAAGGAAGGGGAACACTCATCCACTGCTGGTGGGAATGCAGAAGGATCCAACCATTCTGGAGGAGTATGGCGGTTTCTCAAAAAACTAGCCATAGATTTGCCATATGACCCAGCAATACCACTGCTGGGTATATAACCAGCAGAACTGAAAACAAGGACACAAACCAATATATGTACACCAATGTTCATAGCAGCATTGTTCACTATTGCCAAAAGTTGGAATCAACCCAAATGCCCATCAACAGATGAGTGGATCAATAAAATGTGGTATATACACACAATGGAATACTACTCGGCTGTAAGAACAAACACACTACAAACACATGTGATAACATGGATGAATCTTGAGAACCTTATGTTGAGTGAAGCAACCCAGACATTGAAGGACAAATACTACATGACCTCAATGATATGAAATAAACAAGCTGCCCTAGATAGCAAGAGACTGAACGATAGGCTTACAGGAAATCGGAGGGTGGAGGAAGGATATGAGCCGATGTCTGCAGGGGTGGAACTTAAGACGAGATGGTGGTAAGTATGAACACAAAGAAGAGATAAAATGGGGGCAAGGGGTTGCCTTTGGTTGGGGCTTTACGGGTTTGAGGGTGGCTGGGGAGGGATGGTTGGGTAATGTTGCCCAAAAGTGGGGGGAGGGAGGGGTAGCATACGAACACAGGAGAGGGTTAGGAGGTGGTGGAGAGTAAAATGCCGAGAAAATAATATCAAAATATAATAAAGAGGGTTACCTGTTTAGAATGCTCGGAGGGGAGGGTCTGATGCAGGATGGGCTCCTGGGGAATGTCTAAATGCTCATTCTGCCAGAGTGGGTGACACCATGGGGTAGAAACCCAAGTAGTGAGAGTGGGGGTGGACCCACATCCTGGGGAGGACTAATGCCACCAAATAGAGGGAACTCTATCCCTTGAGAGAAAGGGTGGCTCCCAGGGCATTGGGGCAGATGAGCAAGTTAGGCCCTAAACACTATTCCATCTATCTCTGGAAGTGGCTCCTCAGGAAACAGAGGTTGACTGTCACTGTGGGCAACAAGGTGGAAGGGAAAATGGACGTTAAATGTGTGGAACCAAAGTAAATGGGGGGCAAGGGAGGAGTTTCTTGAGAGTACACAAGGATGGATATAAAACATGTAATATTACACCATAACATATAGGAGACGACAGACTGATAATGTAAACCATAATGTAAAACATAGGAGAACTAAAAATGTAAAGAACTGTGTATCCTAAAGTATGCACCATAATGTAAGCACAGATATTACCATGTTAGAAAGCTAATATCTCAGACTCTGTACATCACCTTAAGTAAATATGATGTGAATAGGGTGTAAGAGTATCGCTGTGGAAGGAAAAAGGTGTTGTGGTGGATGTATGGGAGTGCTGTATATTATATATATGCATTGCTGTGGTCTAGGACTCCTACGAAGAAACGCTGAATAATTATGGGGGGGGGGAAAGGATAGGATGTGGAATTTTTTCAAGTCAACATTCTTTATCTAAGTTCTTTATCTAACTTTATCCAAGTTCTTTATCTATCCTTTAAACCCATCGCTATATGCCATTCCCTAGTAAGGGACCATGACATTATACTGGGCTTCAAATTTCGGGGAGTTCTGGATCACAGAGTGTTTCAACAATGGCAATGGAGGGATACTGGTATGGGATACCAATGACAGGTGATATATGGCTGACAGGGAGCTGTACAGAACATATGTCCAGGGTGCATGGTAATGATTGGATATACTCATAGTGGCAACAATTAAAAACCCAGCAGGGGGGGTACTGGGTTCCTGGCCAGTGGTGTTCTGTCGTGGTCCCTAGGGGAGCAGCGATAGTCTCCCAGGTACAGCGGCGGGGACCGGGAGGGAGTGAGGGTTCAACAGTGAGCCCCTGATGCTAATGACTATGCTTGTGAGCTGATAAACCTAAAATAAGAACAAGGCCTAGAGCAACATTGTGCCTGGGAATTTCCTCCTGTCAGCCTTCATGTTACTCAAATGTGGCCAGGCTCGAAGCCAAACTCAGCATGTAAATGCAATGCCTTCCCTCCAGCGTGGGACATGACACCCGGGGATGAGCCTCCCTGGCAACGAGGGACCACTATCAAATACCAACTGATGATGCAACTGGAAAAGGACCTTATATGGAAGGTTCAATGCGGATCAGCAGAATATCCATGTCTACATAAAACAACATGACTTTAAAATGCTGTTTGACCTAAAGTAAGGGGGAAATGGAAAGGAGAAATGAGTTTATATGGCTACGAGTTTCTAAAAAAGAGTCTGGAGGCTGGCAGAAGGATTGCCCTCAAGCACAACTGAGCAGAGTCAGAGAGACAGATAAAGCAGATACAACCCCCAGATATTGGTTCCTATGAAGGCTAAAGAGACCCATGAGAGTTATGGTCATGGCCGATGGGGTTTACTACCAGGGCAGATGGCCCCTCTCTGGAAATGGTGTTTATGTGTGATGAATCTGGACTCAGATGGGATCTCCCTTCATAAGACTTTCATACTAATCTGCTGGAGGTGCAGTTAACGTTGGGGTTTAAGATATAGTTAGGGGATTTGAATCTCTGGACTGATAATGTGATAGCCAGGTCCTGAGCCTCAACAGACTCCAGCACCTACAATCTGATTTATTGGACTTACCACACTCAGCTAAGATGGAGTTGAAGAAGGACAATCACCACACCATGGAGCCTAGAGTGAGTACAACTGAAAATGGGAGGATGGCAGCCAGCATCCATGTGGAATCTGAGCCTCCTCTTGACATAGAGGTGCAATGGACACAACCAATCCAATGTCCACATAGAAGAGGTGGCATTGGATTGGGAAAAGTGGACATGGTGGACGATGGGTATGGGGAAGGGCAGGAAGAGATGAGAGGTGGGGGCGTATTTGGGACGTGGAGCTGCCCTGGATGGCGCCTCGGGGGTAATCACCGGACATCGTGGATCCTCACAGGGCCCACTGGATGGAATGGAGGAGAGTATGGGCCATGATGTGGACCATTGTATATGAGGTGCAGAGGTACCCAAAGATGTACTTACCAAATCCAATGGATGTGTCATGATGATGGGAACGAGTGTTGTTGGGGGGGGAGAGGGGGGGGTGGGGGGGTGGGGTTGAATGGGACCTCACATATATATTTTTAATGTAATATTATTACAAAGTCAATAAAAATAAATAAATAACACTATTAGGAGCAGAAAAAAAAATATGAAGTTCCCATACACCCCCCAATATCCTCACCCCACTCCTCCCATATCAACCTGTTTCATCATCATGGTACATTCAATGCATTTGGTGAATACATTTTCGAGCATTGACTGCTGCACCACATGGATAATGGTTTACATTATGGCTTACACTTTTCCCTAGTCCACACAGTGGGCCATGGGAGTACATATAATATCCAGCAACTCTCCCTGCAGTACCACACAGGACAACTCCAAGTCCTGAAAATGCCCACACATCATATCTCTTTTTCCCTCTCCCTACCCTCAGCAGCTACCATGTCCACTTTCTCCACATCAATGCTACATTTTCTTTCATTACTAATTACAATAGTTTCAGAATAGACTATCACCAGTAAGTCCACTCTAATCCATACTCTATTCCTCCATTCTGTGACACCTGGGATGGTTATGTCCCCTCCACCTCTATATTGAGAGGGGCTTAGATTCCACATGGATGATGGATGCAATTCTCCTGCTTATAGTTGTAGGCACTCTTGGCTCCCTGGTGTGGTGGTTGACCTTCTTCACTTCCCTGTTAAATGGCCGGGCTAAGTCCAGTAAACAAAAGGTTTTAATTGCAAGTCTGTTGAGGTTCAGGGCCTGGCTATCACATGGACAGTCCAGAGATTAAGGTCCTCTGAGTATACACCAACCCCAGCACCAAGCACATGTCCAGTAAAAGTAAGAGAAAAGGCATGTGTAGTAAGATCTTATCTGAGTCTAACTCCATCACACTCAGGAACACAAACTGCAAAGATGGACCAAGTGACTTGGCACTGAACTCCAGAGCCATCTACCATGACCACAGAACCTGTGGGTCTCTGTAGCCCTCAGAAGAACTAATACCCAGGCGTGTATTTACTTTCGCTGTCTCTGGGACCCTGCTGAGGCGTGTATAAGTATTACTCCTCTGATGACCTCCTGTTTTTTGAAGACTCATAGCCAAATAAACTTATTTGTCCTTTCCATTTCCCCTTTCTTTTCAAGGTCAAAAAGCACTTTTTAACACCAGATATTACATGTAGGCTGAGATATTCTGTTGGTCTGAGTTGAGCCTTTTATTCAAGGTCTTTTTCTAGTTACATCATCACCTGGTGCTTGTTAGTAATCTCTTGGCACCAGGGAAGCTCATCCCCAGGAGTCATGTCCCATGCTGGGGGGAATGTAATGCATTTATATACTGAGTTTGGCTTAAAGAATGGCCACATTTGAGCAACATAGAGGCTCTCAGGAGGCAAATCATAGGCTTCTGCAGATCTAGGCCTACTTCTTATTTCAGGGGTACAGCCTCATAAGCATAGTAACAAGGGCTCATTGTTGGACCATCCTTCTATGTTGGTCTTTGCCTTTGTACTTGGGGGATTGTTGTTCCATTGGGGAGTGTGATAGAGCTCCCTTGGCTAGGAACTCAGCACTCCCTCAGTTGTTGTTTTTAACTGTAACCACTATGAAAATATCCAAATATTTTTACGTACCCTGTATACATGTCCTGGAGAATTTCTTCCCAACCATGTGCCCCTATCAATAACACCCCACACCAGTGTTCCTCCCCTGCCATAGTTGAACCTCTCTGTGGTCCAAAACTTCTTAAAAAATGATGTGTAACATATTGCCAAGTTCCATTAATAGTAAAATGGAATATAGTGATGGGTTTAAAGATTAGATATAGAATACATACTAACTTAGAAAAATTAAAGTAAAAATAAATTGGGGTAGCAAAAAATGAAAAAATGAAAAATCTTTGTTGTTGATATTTTGCCTTTCATCACTGCAGTAAGTGCTGCCCTGCATGTACAGTGGTAAGGCAATTACTTCCATTTCATCTTCAGTGTCTACATCCTTTTCTTTTTCTTTTAAAAGTTTTGGATCACTGTAATTCATATATACAATATATGGTACTCCCACATATCCAACATCAAACACTTTGTCCCTTCCCCAGCAATGATAATTTTACATGTTCATGTTATATTTGCTGCAGCTGATGGACAGATATTGAAACAGTAGCTTTGAAACATGTTTCCATTTGGGTTTACATTATGGCTTATATTTTAGACTATACAATTTTCTAAACTTTTAGTTATCTTATGTTTTACATTATGGTAGACATTTTAACCTATAGGTTTTCATACATTTTTGGTGTAATTTAACATGTCATATATCCATCTTTGCATGATCTTGTGGAACACTTCCATTGACCCACAGTTACACTGATTCCATCTATTCAATACTTCTTTTCCCCTCCCCTCAGGGGCCACATTAACAATCACTCTTCATTACTTGAAGGACCATATTCAGTATTACTTGCAACAATGTTGAGGGCTTGACATGCTCGACTGACCTAACCTATTGGGAGCCACCAATTCCCTAAAGAGATACAATTCCCTCTATTTGAGAACATCAATCCTCCCCAGGATGTGGGTATACCTTCACTCTCGTTGCATGGGACTCCACTCAATGATATAATCCAATATCACAAAATGAGCACTCACACACTCCCTAAAAGCATGCATTGTGTCAGATGCCCCCCCAAGCATCTTGAACAGCTAATTTCCCTTATCATATTTTCTAAAAAGTTTTCCCAACATTATAGCTTGAATCGTACAATCTCCAATGTTCAAATATTCCTCCCACACTCCCCCCAAATTCTTGGGCAATATCACCTATCCTCCCATCCCTAGTCCCCCTCAAGCCCACAAATCCCCACCCAAAAGTATCCCTAACCCCCCATTTTATCCCTTCCTGTACAAATACTTACCTCCAGCTTATCATAGATTTCACCCAGGTAAGTATCAGCTCGCAACCTTCTTTTACCCCCCAAATTTCTTTAAGCCTATCATCCAGTCTCTAGCTACATGAGACAGCTTGGTTTACTTATTTCATATCAGTGAGGTCATGTAGTATTTGTCGATGCCTGGATTGTTTCACTCAACATAAGGTTCTCAAGATTCATCCATGTTATCAGGTGTGTTTGTAGTGTATTTGTTCTTAACGCCAAGTAGTATTCCATTGTATGTATATACCACATTTTATTTATCCATTCATCTGTTGATGGGCATTTGGGTTGATTCCAACTTTTGGCAATAGTGAATAATGCTGCTATGGACATTGGTGTGCACATATCGGTTTGTGTCCTTGTTTTCAGTTCTAGGGTATATATCCAGCAGCGGAATTGCTGGGTCATATGGCAAATCTATAGGTAGTATTTTGAGAAACTGCCTAACAGTCCTCCAGAATGGCTGGATCCTTCTGCATTCCCACTAGCAGTGGATGAGGGTTCCCATTCCTCCACATCCTCTCCTGCACTTGTAGTTTTCTGTTTTATTCATAGTTGCGAATCTTATGGGAGTAAGATGGTATCTCACTGTAGTTTTCATTTGCATTTCTCTAATACCTAGAGATTTGGAGTATTTTTTCATGTGCTTTTTAGCCATTTGTATTTCTTCTTTGGAGAGGTGTCTGTTCAAATCTTTTCCCCATTTTTTACTTGGCTTTTTTCTCTTTTTATTTTTGAGATATAGGAGTTTTTTATATAATGCAGGATATAAGTCTCCTATCAGATACATGACTACCAAATATTTTCTCCCTTTGTGTAGGCTCTTTGTTCAGTTTCTTGACAACTCCTTTGAGGTGCAGAAGGCATTCATTTTGAGGAAGTCCCATTTATCTATTTGTTCTTTTACTAGTCATGCCTTTGGTGTGAAGTTCATGAAGCCATTTCCTATTACAAGGTCCTGTAGATGCTTCCCTATATTGCTTTCCAAGGTCTTTATTGTCTTGGGTCTTATATTTAAGTCTTTGATCCATCTTGAGTTTATTTTTGTATAAGGTGTGAGTTGGTAATCTTCTTTCATTCTTTAACATATGGATATCCAGTTCTCCAGGCACCATTTGTTGAAGAGGCCATTCTCTCCCAGGTGAGTGGGTTTGGTAGCCTTGGCAAATATCATATGACTGTCTATATGAGGATCTATATTAGAACTCTCAATTCAGTTCCATTGGTCAGTGTGTCTATCGTTCTGCCAATACCATGCAGTTATCACTACTGTAGATTTGTAATATGTTTTGAAATCAGGTAGTATGATTGCTCCAATTTCATTTTTCCTTTTCAATATGTCTTTGGCTATTCAGGGCCTCTTTTCTTTCCAAATAAATTTCATAGCTATTTTTTCTAGTTCATTAAAGAATGTTGTGTTGATTTTTATTGGGATTGCATTGAATCTGTAGATCAGTTTTGGTAGGATAGACATCTTAATAATATTTAGTTTTCTTATTCATGAACAGGGGATATTCTTCCATTTTTTAGGTCTTCTTTGATTTCCTTGAACAGTGTTGAGTAGTTTTCTGTATATAAGTCTTTTACGGGGGGGGGGAAGGTGCTGTCTGAGTGAGTGCACCTTGTAATCTCTCCTGCAATGAAGTGGCTGAGCAGGGTTGGAATTTTTCTGGACCAGGCTGTCTTGGGTTTTTGCAGGGCAGGAGGTTTCTGGACATCAATTTAGTGGGACGGTGACAGAGAAGATTTGTGTAAAAGGTAGATTTTTGGGTCTCTTTCATGGAGATCAGGGCTGTGGGTGGGACACTTCACCCTGGGGCAGGTGGCACGGCGGTGGCGATTCCTGGAGGCTCTGCTGCGCTGGGGAATTCCTAAGCCCTGAGCAGGCTATTTGGGGACTTGCATGGTGGGAGGTGTCTGGAAGTAGATTTGATGAGACAGAGACAGAGGCATTCTTGTGAGATGTGGAATTTTGGGTTTCTGACATGGAGATTAGAGCTTCCAGCTAGGGCCCCTGCCACTAAGACTGGTGACTGATCTGCAGTGGTCCTTGAACTACTTATAGTACAGAGGCACCTCCAGCAGGCTGTTTCGGGGGCTTGCAGGGTTGGAGGTGTCCTGAAGTCAACTTGGTGAGACAGTGACAGAAGAGACTCTTGTGAGAGGGGGAATTTTGGGTTTCTGACACAGAGGTCAGAGTTTGTGGGTCTGACCTCTCCCCATAGGGCTGGCACCCAGCTGCGGGGATCCCTGAAGGCTGTGTTGCACTGCAGTGCTCCCAGGCTCCCTGTTAACTGGATTCATGATTCCCAGGTCTGTGTCCCCTAAACCTTGGTGGCCCACACCCGAGAGACTCACACTTCTTGAGTCTGCAATATCACAGACTTCCCATCCCTAAATCCACCATGCCCTGAAGGCCATCTGAGGCCCTTGATTGTCCTAGCCCTCCGTGTATTTTTTTTTCCTTTTTCTCTATTCTCTTTTTAAAAATTTTTTTATATTTTATTGTCTTGTTTGCTAATATTGCATTATCTCCTGGTCTTTTCTACCATTGGGTCCCCCAAGGTCTGTTTTCATTTATTTACATTTTTTTCTTCTTTCTTCTTTTCTTTTTCTTGCTTGTTTCCCTCCCTTTTCTTTGCCCACCTCTCTTTTTTCTTTTTTTTCTTTTCTCTCTTTTTCTTCTTATTTTATTTTATCTTATTTATACAATAGGTGCTGCAGGGAATGCCTCACATTTGCTTTGTTTCCTCATCCTCCATTTCCTCATTTCTGTGTGAATTGATTTTGGCCACCTACACTATCCCCTTTCCCCCACATCTCATTATCCTCCATCATCTACTGTCTTTCTTACATTCCACCACCCTTTCTTTGGTCCCCAAATTGTCTAACTTTTAATTTGTAATACCTTTGTTCTGTTTTCTGTCTTTCAAACACTCTTGATACTACTGTCTTTCTTTTCTCTTTCCCTCATGAAAACACTGGCTTTTTAATTCATACTATATTCCTCCCCATATTCAGTTGACTATCTCATTATAGGTACTCTACTTACTGCTATAAATCTACACAACTTACATGAATCTAATATCCATTCTCCCAGATCTCATATTGTTGCTCTGTTAACATTTATTACCAATACTACTTTACACATTTTCACTTTTTACACAATTGCCTTTCCCTAGCCCTAATATTTACCTTCAAAGTGAAATCAGCCAGCAACAAGAAATTAGAATTAGAAGAACAAAGTGACAAAGAGAAGATATAACACTTATGCAAGAACAACAACAAATTATTCTCCAAGACTAGACAAAGAAGCTAAGGAACTGATTAAACCCGTCAAGATAAAATGATGACCAGACAGCAACAAAAAACTACAAACCAAACTAATAATCAAGAAAACATGGCTGAATCCAATGAACAAACTAAAAACCAGGAAGGGGAGCAGACAGAGACAAGTAATTAAATATCTCAGAAAGGAATAAACAGGAGAGGCAGAGTTGGAGGAGAGTGTAAGACCAACAAAAAAGAAAAAAAGGAAACAAACAAACAAAACATGGCAAACACAACTCCAAACAAAATAGAGCTAACGTAAATAATTCCTTGAAAGTAATGACACTGAATATCAATGGATTAAACTCACCTATCAAAAGGTTCAGACTGGGACATTGGATAAGAAAATATGACCCATCTATATGCTGTCTACAAGAAACACATCTTAGACCCAGGGATTCATGGAGGTTGAAAGTGAATGGTTGGAAAACAATCTTACAAGCAAACAATAACCAAAAAAAAAGGCAGGAGTAGCTATATTAATATCGGACAAAATGGACTTTAAATGTGTAACAGTTGTGAGAGACACAGAAGGATACCACATATTAGTGAAAAGGACAATCTCTCAAGAAGAATGAGCAATCATAAATATTTATGCACCTAACAAGAGCTCCTCCAAATACATGAGGCAAACACTGGAAAAACTAAGTGAAAGAATAGTTGCCTCTACAAGTATAGTGGGGGACTTTAATACACCACTATCAACTTTGGACAGAATATCTCAAAAGAGAATCAATAAAGAAACAACTTTGAACAGTATATTAGAGGAGCTGGACCTAATAAACATATACAGAACATTACACCCAAATTCTTCAGGATATACATTTTTCTCAAGTGCACATGGATCATTCTCCAAGATAGACCATATGCTAGGCCACAAAGAACGTTTCAATGAATTCAGAAAGATAGAAATCATACAAAATAATTTCTCTCACCACAGTGGATTGAAGCTGGAAATCTGCAAGGACCAGAGGCCCAGATTTCACACCAAGATATTAAAATTAAACAGTACACTCTTAGAAAAACAGTGGGTCAAAGAGGATATCTCAAAAGAAATCAATAACTACCTTGAAACAAATGATAATGATAACACACCATACCAAAACTTATAGGATGTAGCAAAAGCAGTACTGAGAGGAAAATTTATAGCCATAAAGTCATACATCAAAAAAAAAAGAGCAAAAATTGAAGAACTAACTGCACATTTGGAGGAATTAGTAAAAAAATAAAGTAACCCCACAGGAAGAAGAAAGAAAGAAATAACAAAGATAAGGGCAGAACTAAATGAAATAGAAAATAAGACAGCACTTGAAAAGACAAACAAGACAAAGAGCTGGTTCTTTGAGAAGATCCATAAAACTGACAAACTCTTAGGGAGACTAACAAAGAAAAAAAGATAGAAGATGCAAATAAACAAAATAAGAAATGAGAAAGGAGAGATCACCACTGACCCCACAGAAATAAAGACTATCATAAGAGGATACTTTGAAAAACTATATTCCAACAAAAATGACAATCCAGAGGAAATGGACAAATTACTAGAGACACATAAGCAGCCTATATTGATGAAAGAAGAAATTGATGATCTCAACAAACAAACCACAAGTAAAGATATAGAATCAGTCATTAAAAAGCTCCCAAATAAGAAGAACCCAGGGCCAGACAACTTCACAGGTCAATTCTACAAAACATTCTGGAAAGAATTAATACCAATCCTGCTGAAACTCTTCCAAAAAATGGAAACGGAAGGAACATTACCAAACTCATTCTATGATGCCAACATTACCCTAGTACCAAAGCCAAACAAAGACACCACAAGAAAGGAAAATTACAGACCAATTTCTCTAATGAAACTACACGCGAAAATACTCAACAAAGTACTTGCTAACCTATTCAACAACACAATAAATAAAGTAAGTATAGAGCATGACCAAGTGGGATTCATTCCAGGTATGCAAGGAGGGTTCAACATAAGAAAAGCAATCAATGTAATACACCATATAAACAGATTGAAGGGAAAA
This sequence comes from Dasypus novemcinctus, assembly GCF_030445035.2. Classification (NCBI taxonomy): domain Eukaryota; kingdom Metazoa; phylum Chordata; class Mammalia; order Cingulata; family Dasypodidae; genus Dasypus; species Dasypus novemcinctus. The sequence goes on from NC_080691.1 coordinate 69,983,606, forward strand.
AATCACATGATCATATCTATAGATCCAGAAAAAGCATTTGACAAAATACAGCATGATTTCTTGATAAAAACACTCCAAAAGATTGGAATACAAGGAAATTTTTTGACATGATAAAGAGTATATATGAAAAACCCACAGCCAACATCGTTTACAATGGTGAAATCCTAAAATCCTTCCCTCTAAGATCAGGAACAAGACAAGGATGCCCACACTCTCCTCTTCTATTTAACATTGTCTTAGAAGTACTTGCTTGAGTACTGAGGAAAGAACCAGATATAAAAGGCATTCAAATTGGAAAGGAAGAAGGCAAAATTTGATTATTTGCAGATGACATGATCCTATACATCGAAAACCCTGAGAGGTCTACAACAAAGCTTCTAGAACTCATAAATGAGTTTAGTAAAGACGCAGGATATAAGATCAATGCACAAAAATCAGTAGCATTTCTGTACACCCATAATAAGCAAGCTCAGGAGGAAATCAAGAAACAAATACCATTTACAATAGTCAATAAAAAAATCAAATATCTAGGAATAAATTTAACTAAAGATGTAAAAAGCTTATACACAGAGAAATACACAAGTATGTTATTGGCATAAGGTTAGACACACAGACCAATGGAACCGAATTGAGAGTTCTGATCTAGATCCTCATATATATAGCCATATAATATTTGATAAAACCACCAAACCCTCTCAACTGGGAGAGAACGGCTTATTCAACAAATGTTCCCTGGAGAAATGGATATCCATATGTAAAAGAATGAAAGAGGATTACCATATCACACCTTATACAAAGATCAACTCAAGATGGTTCAAAGACCTAAATATAAGAGCCAAGACCATAAAGACTTTGGAAAGCAGTGTAGGGAAGCATATACAAGACCTTGTAATAGGAAATGGCTTCATGAACTTTACACCAAAAGCACGAGCAGCAAAAGAACAAATAGATAAATGGGACTTCCTCAAAATTAAAGCCTACTGAATCTCAAAAGAGTTTGTCAAGAAAGTGAAAAGAGAGCCTACACAATGGGAGAAAATATTTGGTAACCATATATCTGATGGGAGACTTATAACCTGCATATATAAAGAACTCCTAATTCTTGAAAATAAAAAAGATAAACAACCCATTTAAAAATGGGAAAAAGATTTAAACAGACACTTCCCCAAAGAAGAAATACAAATGGCTAAAAAGCACATGAAAAAATGCTCCAAATCTCTAGCTATCAGGGAAATGCAAATCAAAACTACAATGAGATACCACCTTACTCCCATAAGGTTGGCAGCCATGAAAAAACAGAAGACTACAAATGCTGGAGAGTATGTGGAGGAATGGGAACACTCATCCACTGCTGGTGGGAATGCAGGAGGATCCAACCATTCTGGAGGACAGTTTGGCGGTTCTCAAAAAACTAACCATAGATTTGCCATATGATCCAGCAATTCCACTGCTGGGTATATACCCAGCAGAACTGAAAACAAGGACACAAACCGATATATGCACACCAATGTTCATCGCCGCATTGTTCACTTTTGCCAAGAGTTGGAATCGACCCAAATGCCCATCAAAAGATGAATGGATAAATAAAATGTGGTATATACATACAATGGAATACTACTCAGAGTTAAGAACAAATACACTACAAACACACATTATAACATGGATGAATCTTGAGAACCTTATGTTTAGTGAAGCAACCCAGTCATTGAAGGACAAATACTACATGACCTCAATCATATGAAATAAGTAAATCAAGCTGCCTCAGAGAGATAGAGACTTGAAGATAGGCTTACAGTAAATTGGGGGGTAGCAGAAGGATGTAAGCTGACATCTACATGGGTGAAATCTATGATAAGCTGGAGGTAAGTATATGTACAAGGAAGGGATAAAATGAGGGCATAGGGTTAACTTTGGTTGGGGCTTTGCAGGCTTGAGGGGGACAAGGGATTGAGGGATGGGTAATATTGCCCAAGAAATTGGGGGGAGGGTGGGGCAACATACGAATATAGGAGATTGGCACATGTTCATTGAGAGTATAATGCTGAGAAAACTTTTTCAAAAATATAATAAAGAGAGTTCCTGTTTAAGATACTTAATGGGGATAATCTGATCCAGGACAGACTCCTAGGGAATATGTGAATGCTCATTTGCCAGAGTAGGTTATATCATTTGGTAGAGACCCATATAAAGAGAGTGAAGGTATACCCACATCCTGGGGAGGACTGATGCCATCAAATAGAGGGAACTGTATCTCTCAAGAGAAATGGTGGCTCCCAGGGCATTAGGGCAGTTGAGCATGTCAAGCCCTCAACACTGTTGCAAGTATTTCTGACATGGCTCTCCAAGAAATGAAGATTGACTGTCACTGTGGGCCCTCAAGGGAGAGGGAAATAGATATTGAATAGATGGTTCCAACGTAACTGTGAGGGCAATAGAAGTGTTTCACAAGAGTACGCAAGGATGAATATAAAACATGTAAAATTACCCCAAAAATATATAGGGGCTGATAGGCTAAAACGTAAATCATAATGTAAAACATGGAATAACTAAAAATTTAGAAAATTGTATAGCCTAAAGTATAAACCACAATGTAAACACAAATGTTACCTTGTTTGAAAACTTGTCTCAGTATCTGTACATCAGTTTCAGTAAATACAGTATAAATATGTTAAAAGATCATTGCTGTGGAAGGGAAAAGGTTTTATGTTGGATATGTGGGAGTACTGTATATTGTATATATGAATTACTGTGATTTAAAACTCTTGTGAAGATAATCTTAATAAATAGAAAAAAGAAAAGAAAAAGATAGGATGTAGAATTTTTCCAAATCAATATGTATTCTATATCTAACCTTTAAACTCATCGCTATATTCCATTTTACTATTAAGGGAACCTGGGATTATATTGGGCTTCACTTCTCAGGAAGTTTTGGATCACAGAGTGGTTCAACAATGGCAGCAGAGGAATACTGGTGTGGGATGTTATTGACAGGGGACACATTGTTTGCAGGGAGTTCTACAGAGCATATATCCAGGGATAAAAATGTTTGGATATTTTCATAGAGCAAACAATTAAAAACAATAACTGAGGGAGTGCTGAGTTCCTAGCCTGGGGAGCTCTATCACAGTCCCTAAAGGAACAGCAACAATCCCCCAAGTGCAACGGCAAAGACTAAAAAGGAATGAAGGTCCAACAATGAGCCCCTGATACTAATGACTATGCTTGTGAGCCTGTGCACCTGAAATAAGAACAAGGGCTAGAGCAGCACTGTGCCTAAGAGTTACCTCCTGACAGCCTCCGTGTTGCTCAAATGTGGCCAGTCTCAAAGTCAAACTCAGCATGTAAATTCATTGCCTTCCCCTCAGCATGGGACACAACTCCCGGGGATGAACCTCCCTGGCACCGAGGGATCACTACCAAGTACCAGCTGATAACCTAATTAGAAAATGACCTTGAATAAGAGGTGCAACTCGGACCAGCAGAATTTCCCTGTCTAAATATAACAGGAGTTAAAAATGCTTTTTGATCTAAATCAAGGGGGAAATGGAAAGGACAAATGAGTTTATATAGCTATGAGTCTCTAAAAAAGAGCTGGGAGGTTATCAGAGGGTTTGCCCTTATGCACACCCAAGCAGAGTCCCAGAGACAGATAAAGTAGATACAACCCCAGGTATTGGTTCTTTTGAGGGATAAAGAGACCCACAGGTTCTATGGTCATGGCAGATGGAGTTCACTACCATGTCAGATGGCCCTTCTTTGGAGTTGGTGTTTCTGTGTGATGGAGCTTGGCTCAGATGTGATCTCTTTTCACAAGCCTTTCCTGTTACTTTACCAGAATTGTAGTTGGGGCTGAGGTTTAAGATATATCTAGGGGATCTGAATCTCTGGACTGACCATATGATAGCCAGGCCCTGGGCCTCAACAGTGTTCAGCTCCTACACTCTGGTTTATTGGACTTATCCCATTCAGCTAACATGGAGTTGAAGAATGTCAACCACCACACCATGGATCCAAGAGTGCCTACAACTGAATGCAGGATGATTGCATCCAGCATCCATGTGGAATCTAATACCCCTCTTGATGTAGATGTGGAATGGACACAACCAATCCATGGTCCACAGGATGGAGGAATATAGTAAGGATTAGAGTGGACTTACTGATATTCTATTCATGAACTATTGTGACTAATAATCGAAGAAAATGTGGCATTGATGTTGAAAAAGTGGCCATGGTGGCTGCTGGGTGTGGGGAATGGGAGGAAGAGATGAAATGTGGAGGCATTTTCGGGACTTGGAGTTGTCCTGGGTGGAGCTCAGGGACCATTACCAGACATTGTAGATCCTCTCATGGCCCACTGGATGGAACGTGGGAGAGTGTGGGCTATGATATGGACCATTGACCATGAGGGGCAGTGGTGCTCAGAGATGTATTCACCAAATGCAATGAATACGTTTTGATGATGGAGGACAATGTTGCTATGGGGAGAGTAGTGGGGTGAGGGGGATGGGGGTGAATGGGGATCTCATATTTTTTGAATGTAATATTTTTTAAAAAGGAATTAAAAATAAATTAATTAATTAAAAAATAAATCTTTTACATCTTTAGTTAAATTTATTCCTAGGTATTTGATATTTTTAATTTACTGTTGTGAATGGTATTTTTTTCTTGATTTCCTCCTGACATTGCTCATCGTTGGTGTACAGAAATGCTACTGATTTTTCCCCACTGATCTTACAACCTGTGACTTTATTGAACTAATTTATAAGTTCTAGAAGCTTCCTTGTAGATTTCTCAGGTTTTGTACCTATGGGATCATTTCATCTCCAATTAGTCAAATTTTGATGTATTCCTTTCCAATTTGGATGATTTTTATATCTAGTTCTAACCTCAGTGCTCAAGCAAGTACTTCCAAGCCAATGTCAAATAGAATGTGTGATAGGGGGCATCCTTGTCTTGTTCCTCATCTTAGAGGGAAAGATTTTAGAATTTCACCATTGTAAATGATGTCAGCTGTGATTTTTCATATATTCCCATTATCATGTTCAGAAAGTGTCCTCCTATTCTTATCTTCTGCAGTGTTTTTTTCAAGAGACTGTGCTGTATTTTGTCAAATGCTTTCTCTACATCCATAGATATGATCATGTGATTTTTCCCTTCAATCTGTTTATGTGGTGTATTACATTAATTGATTTTCTTATGTTGAAACATCCTTGCATATGGGGAATGAATCCACTTGGTCATGGTGCATAATTCAGTTAATGTGTTGTTGAATATGATTAGCAAGTATTTTGTTGAGGACTTACACATCTAGGTTCATTAGAAAGATTGTTCTGTAATTTTCTTTTCTTGTGGAATCTTTGTTTGACTTTGGTACTAGGGTAATGCTGACATCATAGTATGAGGTAGGCAATGTTCCTTCTGTTCCGATTTTTTGAAAGAGTTTCAGCAAGACTGACATTGGTTCTTTCCAGAATGTTTTGTAGAATTCACCTGTGAGGCTGTCTGACCCAGGGCTTTTCTTAGTTGGGAGGTTTCTATGACTGATTCTATCTCTTGTGATTGGTTTGTTGAGATCATCAATTTCTTCTTTCATCAATGTGGGCTGCTTATGTGTTTGTAGGAATTTGTCCATTTTCCTCTAAAATTTCCTTCTTCTTGGAATATAGTTTTTCAAAGTATCCTCTTATGATAGTCTTTATTTCTGTGGGATCAGTTGTGATAGGTCCTTTCTCAGTCTTATTTTGTGTATTTGCATCTTCTCTCTTTTTTTTCATTAGTCTATCTAAGGGTTTGTCAATTTTGTTGATCTTCTCAAAGAACCAGCTGTTGGTTTTGTTTATTTTTTAAAAGTGGTTTCTTATTTCTATTACATTAATTCTTCTCTGATCTTTGTTCTTTCTTTCTTTCTTCTTCATTTTGGGTTACTTTGTTGTTGTTTTTTTTTACTAATTTCTCCAAATGTGCTTTAGCTCTTCTTCTTTGATGTATGAATTTATGGCTATAAATCTCCCTCTCAGTACTGCTTTTGCTGCATCTGATAAGTTTTGACATGTTGTGTTATCATTTTCATGAGTTTCAAGGTAGTTATTGACTTCTTTTGAGATTTCCTCCTTGACCCACTGTTCTTCTAAGTGTGAATTGTTTAACTTCAATATCTTGTTGCCAAATCTGGGTCTCTGGCTCTTGCAAATTCCAACTTCATTCCACTGTAGTCAGAGAAATTATTTTCTATGATTTTGATCTTTTTGAATTCATTGAGACTTTTTCTGCAGCATAGCATGTGGTTTATCTTGGGTAATGATCCACATGCACTTGAGAACAATATATATCCTGTTGTAAGTGGGTGAAATGTTCTGCATATGTATATTAGGTCCAGCTCCTCTAATATATTGTTCAAAGTCTTTGTCATTGATTCTCTTTTGAGATGTTCTGTCCAAAGTTGATTGTTGTGTATTAAAGTCCCCCATTATAATTGTAGAAGCATCTATTCCTTCACTTAGTTTTTCCAATGTTTGACTCATGTATTTGGAGGCACCCATGTTAGGAGCATAAATGTTTATGATTGTTCGTGCTTCTTGAAAGATGATCCCTTTCACTAATATGTAGTGTCCATCTTTATCTCTCACAATTGTTTTGCATTTAAAGTCTATTTTGTCTGATATTGTTATAGCTACTCCTGCCCTTTTTTATGTATTGTTCACTTGTGAGATTGTTTTTCAGCCTTTCACTTTCAACCTCCTTGAATCCCTGGGTCTAAGATGTGTTTCTTGTAGACAGCATATATGTGGGTCATATTTTCTTATCCAGTCTTCCAGTCTGAGTGTCTTGATAGATGAGTTTAATCCATTGACATTCAGTGTTATTACTTTCAAGGAATTACTTATATTAGCCATATTTTCTTTGCATTTGTGTTTGTCATTTTTTAATTTTTTTTTCTTTTGGTCTTTGTAGTTGCTCTTACACTCTCCTCGAACTCTATCTCTCCTTTTTTTTTCTTTCTTTCTGCAGAACTCCCTTTAGTATTTCTTGAAGGGCAGGGTTCTTGTTCACATACTCTCTTAGTTTCTGTTTATCTATGAATATTTTGGACTTCATTGTTTTTGAATGCTAGCTTAGCCTGATCGAGTATTCTTGGTGGGTAATTTTTTTCTTTTATTACCTTGGCTATGTCATACCACTGTCATCTTGCCTCCCTGGCTTCAAATGAGAAATCAGCACTTAATCTTATGGAACCTCCTTTTTATGTGATAGTTCTCTTTTCTTGTGCTGCTTTTAGAATTTCCTCTTTTTCTTGAGCATTGGATAATTTGATAGGTATATGTCTTAGGGTAGGCCTGTTGGGGTTTGTGCTGTTTGGGGTGCATTGTGCTTCCTGGGCATGTACATCCATCTCCCTCAGTAGATTTGGGAAATTTTCAGCCATTATTTCCTCCAACACCCCTTCTGTCCTCTTTCCCTTCTCTTCTCCTTCTGGGATGCCTATAAACTGTATGTTTGTTCATTTTGCATTGTCATTCAGGTCCCTAAGTCACAACTGGATTTTTAAATATCTTTTTACTGATAAGTTTTACTATCTGGTTGATTTCATATGTACTGTCTTCCCCATCACTAATTCTCTCCTCTGCCTTTTCTAATCTGCTGTTATTTGCTGACAGTGTATTTTTGATTTCTTGAATTGTGCTGTTGATCACCATCATATCCGTTATATTTCTGCATATGATTGCAATTTCTTCTGTATTCCATCCAAGTGTTTTCTTCATATTCTTAATCTCTTCCTTCTCTTCATCAAATTGGTTGCTAATATATGTATTGAGATCTTTAATTACTTGTTCGATGTTCTGCTCATCTTTCTGATTTCTACTTTGTTCATTGTATTGGACCATGTTTTCCTGATTATTGATTTGGTTTGCAGTTTATTGTTGCTGTCTGGTCATTATTTTATCTTGATGGGTTTAATCAGTTCCTTAGCTGCTTTGTCTAGTCTTTGGGTTTAATTAGTTGTTGTTTTTGCTATGTGTTATGTCTTCTCTTTGTCACTTTGTTCTTCTTATTCTATTTTCTTGTTGCTTGGCTAAGTTCACTTTGAAGGAAAGTATTTGGGCTTGGGAAAGCAAAATTAGTAAGAAAATAAAATGAATAATAGTAGTATTCATAAAAATGTTAACAGAAGAATCATGTGACATCTAGGAGAATGGATATTAGACTCATGTAAGCTGTGTAGAGTTATAACAGTAAGTAGAGTACCTATAATGAGACATTCAACTGAATATAGGTAGGAATATAGTATGAATTATAAGGGCCAGTGTTTTCATGAGAGAGGGAAAGAGAAAAGAAAGACAATAATATAAAGAGTGAATAAAAGACAGAAAACAGAACAAAGGTTAGAAATAAAAATTCAGACAATTTGGGGGCCAAACAAAGAGAGGTGGAATGTAAGAGAAACAATAGATGACAGAGAAAAGAAAGATGTAGAGAAAAGGGAATAGTGTTGGAGGCCAAATCAATACACACAGAAAAGAGGAAATGGAGGGTGAGGAAACACAGCAAATGTGAAGCATTCTCTGCAGCATCTAATATATAAAAAATAAGAAAATAAAATGAAAAAGAAGAGAAATGAAGAAAAAGAGAAAAAATAAGTTGAGGAAATGGGGAAAGTAAGCAAGAAAAGGAAAAAGGGGGATAAAAAGGAAGAAAAAACCAGAAGACAATGCAGCAATAAAAACAACAACAACAAAAATAACAATGTTTCAAGCTAGGAATCCTCTTCACATTAAATGAAATGCTTCAGGATCTGATATTCCCCCTTTCTCCCTTCCTCACTTCCCTCTCTCCCAAGGCAGCAGGAAAGCTGCATGAGGGGTCCAGTAGGAGATTCCAGTGGGTCCCTGGTGAACCAACTCAATACAGAAGTCAATGACTCTGTAGAGCACCTACACCTCAGCAGAAACCTCAAATATGCTACTGGAAGCTTGGAAGGCACGTCCTACAGTCCCTCCCCCTTAGGTGTGCTAGGGGAGGGCTAGTTGATTTTCTGACTCCACATTCTCCCAGACCAAGTTTCCTATCCCAGTGCATTTAGGTAAATTGGGCTTCCTAAGATTCGCCTCTCCTTTCTTCCCAGGTTCTCCCCAAACCAGCTGGTATGCTCCTCCAAGCTCAAGGGGGAAAAAAGCAGAGGGCTAAAGTAATCACAGTCCTCAGATGGACCTCAGGGTGTGCTGGATTTGGGAATGGTAAGTCTAGGATATTGTAGACTCAAGGTATGTGAGTTGGTGGAGCATGGGATATGGGGGTTAAGAGGACATGGGTTTTGGGAAGGGGTGGGGCAAGGTGGTGGCTGAGTGAGCTTACCTGATAATATCTCCTGCAAAGAAGTGGCTGGGCAGCATTGGAGGTTGTTCAGGACCAGGCTGTTTCAGGATTTTTGCAGGACAGGAGGTGTCTGGTCATCGATTTGGTAGGAAGGTAACAGACAAAATACATCTATAAAATATAATTGAGACTCTTTACATGGAGGTCCGGGTTGTGTGTGGAACACTCCCTCCTAGGGTGGGCAGAGCCGTGGCACCAGGCACTGCCATGGCATTTTTTTTTTTTTTGAGGCTCTGCAGTACTGGGGAATTCATAAGCCCTGAGCAGCCTATTGGGGGGTTAATAGGACAGGAGGCGCTTGCAGAACAATTTGGGGAGACAAACATCAAACATGAGTTTTATGGCAAAGCGGGGGGAATTTTTGATTGCAGACACAAACAATAGCGCTTCCGCCTAGAGCCACGCACCCCCCCAAAACCCGGCTGCCAATCTATAGTGGACTTAAAGTGATAGCAATAAAGAGACGCCACCAGGGTTTGGCAGGGTGGGAGACGTTTGGAAGCTGATTAGGGGAATATTTTGCGAAGCGTGGGAATTTTGGGTTTGGACTCTGTTATTAGCATCTCCGGCTGGAGCCCCACCCCCAGGCCTGGCTATTGATCTGCATCATTAAATTGGCTGCAGTGTAGAGGTGCCGCCAGGTGGCCATTCCAGGGGATCACAGGGTGGGAGGTGTCCAGAAGTCGAATTGGTGATACATCCACAGAATAGACCCCAGTGAGTGAGTGAATTGTGGGATACAGACACACAGGATAGAGCTTGCGGATGTGACCTCACCCATAGGGCTGGCACCCAGCTGTGGGGATCCCTGAAGGCTGTGATGCACTGCGGTGCTCCCAGGCTCCCTGTTAACTGGACTTGAGGTTGCCAGGTCTGACTCCCCTAAACCCAGGTAGCCCACACCCCAGAGATTCACACCTCTTGAGTCTTCAGTATCTCAGACTTTCCATCCCTGAATCCATCATGCCCTGAAGCCCATCTGAGGTCCTTGAATGTCCTAGCCCTCAATGTTTGCATTTTTTCTTTTTTGTTTTGTTTTGTTTTCTTTTTTTATTCTATTTTTTAATTTTTTTTTAATGTCCTGATTGCTAACATTGCATTATCCCCTAGTCTTTTCTCCCAGCATATCCCCCAAGGTCTTTTTTTTCAGTTATTTAAGGTTTTTTTTTATTGTTATTGTGGCTGTTGTGATTGGTGTATATCTTTTTTTTCTTTTCCCTACCTGTTCCCCGCCCTTTACCCACCCCCTTTTTCTTTCTTTCTTTCTTCTCTTTTTCTTTTTTTCTCTCTCGTCATCCATTTTCTTCTTATTTTATTTTATCTTACCTATACAATAGGTGCTGCAGGGAACACCTCACATTTGCTGGGTTTCCTCATCCTTCACTGCCTCATTTCTGTGTGAATAGATTTTGGCTACCTACACTATCTCCTTTCCCCTACATCTTGATATCCTCCATCATCTACTGTCTCTTCTGCGGCGGCTTGCTCGGTCGGTAGAGGTGGGGTCTGGCTGCGGATGAGGGGTCTGTCCCGCTTGGGACGAGGGGTCGGTCCCACTTGGGACGAGGGGTCGGTCCGGCAGCAGACGAGGGATCGGTCTCACAGGGGTTGCGCGGTTCGGCTGACGGGGTCGCCTGGCAAAGCCGGCGACGAAGGGGTCGCCCGGAGAAGCAGGCGATGAAGGGGTCACCCGGAGAAGCAGGCGACGAACTGGGGACAAGGGAGGCCAGGCCCTTGTCGGGGGCTCTCAGGACTGGAGGGCGCACGGCAGAAGAACTACCGCGGAGACAAGGTAAACACGCAAGTCCACTTTACTGAGGGAGAGGCAACAGTTTTATAGGGGCTGGGGAAGGCTGATTGGTCGAAGCCACGCCCTGTTCTGATTGGTTGCCGGCGAAAGGTCAGTGGGTGGTACTGGACGGGGGAGGGGTGGTGGTTAGGGATTGGCTGTCGCTGTTGCTGGGGGAAGGGGCAGGGTTTAGGGATTGGTGGCTGCTGTTGCTGGGGTGGAGGGCAGACTTGAGTTTCCCGCCCACGCCTGGCTGTTGCTGCTGTCGGGGGAGGGAAAAGGGCAGACTGGATTTTTCCGCCCACGCCTGGCTGTTGCTGCTGTCGGTGGAGGGGAAAAGGGCAGACTGGAATTTTCCGCCCTGCGCCTGCGCAGGGAGAAGGAAGAAGAAGGGTGCCGCCCCACAGGCATCATGTGGTGCCACCCGGGAGGAGGGTCGGTCGCGGAAGCATGGCTGCCGAGAAGGGGAGACCCGAGGGCACTCTGCACCCATGCCGAGCTTCCTTCAGGGGTGGCAGTGAGTCCGACCAGCCACCCTATTATGGGGGCAGCGGCTTGGCCTGCCGCGGCTGCTCCCCCACCAGGCCAGCAAACCACACTTCAGCCCAAGGGGTGACCACATTTCCCCCTTCTTTTCAAATAAGGGCCAGGATGGCAGCAGCAACAAGTAGCCAAGGCCCAAGAGGAAGTAAGCAATGAGGGAAGCGGGGCTGAAGAGGGAGGTGAGTATGACGGGGATATAAATGTACAATTTGGGGGGCGGTATCTTGCCGTTGCAAGCAAGGGTGGCCAATGTCCAATTCTCATTTATCTCAGTGGCTATAAGGTCCATCTGTTGTTAAAAGTCCAGGGTGACAGCGCGTTGCAGGTAGTTGATCTCTCCTTGGCAGCGAAGACATTGTAGGAGAGGATTACTTTTTCCTGCCAGAGGCTTGCTGTCCAATTAAAAGGCTGATGGCTGGGGTTGGTGAGTGCAATGGGGAGTGTGAGGAAAAGAAAGGTGACGGTTTCGGACAAGAGGAGGCTTGGTGAAGTCATTATGGGAGGAAGATAAGGAGTAAAGCATAAAAGAGGATAATAAACAGAAAGGTGATGGAGAGTAGAATTCGTTGGCCAAGGTTCCAATCTTCTGGGGCGGTAGCAGCTAGACAGATGGCGGAAAATATTATCAAGAAAGCAAAGGTTATGAGGAAGAAATAAAGTATTAAAGGCTGTGGGGGAAGTGAGAAGATCATTTAGAGGATAGGGTTGAGAATGGTATGTTTAAGACAGAAGCTTTGTGGTTTGTAGGAGACTGCTTTATAAACGAAGGAGAATGAGGGCAGTAAATATAGTAACGATAGATAGGAAGATGACAGTGAGGAGGAGTCTTTGTTTAAGGTTCCAATCGTCCGGCGCAACAGTGGCTAGGCCGATAGCGAGGGGTGTTGCTAAATAGACAATGGGTGCAAAGACAAAATCATCTTCTGTTTCCTTAAGAATAACTTTTCTTTAAATACTTAGTAGCATGCAATATTAGAAACCATTTCCTAAAAGCAAGTTGGCAGGGGAGCTTGGTTGCTGTTAATCTTTCCTGTTATAAAATTACCTTTTATTATTATTATCATCAATTCAGTTTTATATATATATATTTAAGAATGACCTTTTGGAATTAGCTATTTAATACCTTAATGTAAACAATGCTTTATTAAACCTTTTATTATTATTTATAACCATATAGACTATTGAAGATAAATTTTATCTTTACAGAACACATTCCCTTACGTAAAGTTATCACAATACCTTTTACACTTGCCGCATGCAAATTAAGTTTCAAGAGTTTATGAAAAATTAGCCATCCTACTTTAGGACAAAATACGTCTTTTTGCAAAACTTATTACATTTCCATTAGCATTTTTACAAACTTTTAACCTTTTTTAATATTCATATAAGTTTTACATTCTTTATATTATCCTGTGAAGAAAAATAAGTTATTCATTTTAATCTAGGCAAGAACAACTTTTTATGAAGATGTACAGTTAATTTTGTTAATTAAGACTTACAATTTTTTTAAAAATTGTAGATATCTTATTAACATTTAAACTTATGTATTAATATAATAAACTTAAGTATTAATATAAGCGCTTATTTAATTTGTGGCCATTTGAATAGAGCTCTTTTAAAGATTTCTAGTAATTTATATTTACCATCCGGAGGTATCACAATATACGTTGACATTGAACGAACAGACAAACACAGAACAATTACAACACATTAACAGAAATATATAATTTATTTACAGTTGACTCATAATTCTTACTTTCTTGGTATAGCTGCTTTTAAATCCTTTTTTATATAGCATATCATAGATTATACCCTTCAAGATTTCTTCTGGACTTCATGTTGCCTGTAATAAGCCAGGAGGGAATCTTTTACCTTCCTGCTCCACAGCAAAAGTGACCCTATCTATAAGGCGAGTATAGGTGTCCGGGTCCCAAAGCTGACACGTGGTAAGCCATGGATTAAAGGGGAGAAGAAGGTCCCAATATACTTGAAGCTGTTTGAAAGAGATCTTACACCGGTGAGTGTCTAGGAGACCAGCGAGGGCCCAAACTTGTGGGGCTTGCTTAGCAGATAGGATGTTACCCATTGCTAATGGCCTTTTGGAGCCGATAAGAAAAGGGGCCCTTACCTTGAGAGCGCGGCGATGGGAGCCGAGGTGTGTGGTGAGACAAGGGGTCGGAGCCGGTGGGGCTACGACGGTGGTCGCGGGCCAAGAGAAGGCCCCGACGAGGGGAGGGCGGAACAACGAGCAGTGGAGGAAGGCAAAGGGGAGCAAGCATGGAGGGGAGGAGGCAGAGGTGAAGGCAGGGGTGGAGGTGCTCAGGCACGCGCTCCTGAGAGTTTTATTGGCACCTCTTAATCATAGCGGGTTGGTATAAGCCCCCAACATGGAAGGAGAAAGCCATCCAGCGATTCTCCCAGACCGCCGTGGATCATATGAGGTCACCAAGGTTCAGGAGCAGCAATGCAGAGCGAAAAGATAGGGGTGAGAAGAGAGGAGGGTGTAGGGCTGTGGGAGGGTTACTTCAGACGTGCAAGCGCGCGCTCCCGAGAAATCCAAGGCTCCTCTTAATCATAGCGGGTCGGTATAAGCCCCCGACATGGAAGGAGAAAGCCATCCAGCGATACTCCCAGACCGCCGTGGATCGTATGAGGTAGCCAAGGCTCAGGTAGCAGCAATGTTGCACGAGAGAAGTCCCAAGGTGAGAAGGGGGGGGCCGCCAGGTTATGGAGTGAGGCTGTGGTGGAGTTGCCTTGCCCCATGTTGGGCGCCAACTGCGACGGCTTGCTCGGTCGGTAGAGGTGGGGTCTGGCTGCGGACGAGGGGTCGGTCCAGCTCTGGATGAGGGGTCAGTCCTGCTTGGGACGAGGGGTCGGTCCCACTTGGAACAAGGGGTCGGTCCGGCAGCAGACGAGGGATCGGTCTCACAGGGGTTGCGCGGTTCGGCTGACGGGGTCGCCTGGAGAAGCTGGTGACGAAGGGGTCGCCCGGAGAAGCAGGCGACGAAGGGGTCACCCAGAGAAGCAGGCGACAAAGGGGTCACCTGGAGAAGCAGGCGACGAACTGGGGACAAGGGAGGCCAGGCCCTTGTCGGGGGCTCTCAGGACTGGAGGGCGCACGGCAGAAGAACTACCGCGGAGACAAGGTAAACACGCAAGTCCACTTTATTGAGGAAGAGGCAACAGTTTTATAGGGGCTGGGGAAGGCTGATTGGTCGAAGCCACGCCCTGTTCTGATTGGTTGCCGGCGAAAGGTCAGTGGGCGGTACTGGACGGGGGAGGGGTGGTGGTTAGGGATTGGCTGTCGCTGTTGCTGGGGGAAGGGGCAGGGTTTAGGGATTGGTGGCTGCTGTTGCTGGGGTGGAGGGCAGACTTGAGTTTCCCACCCACGCCTGGCTGTTGCTGCTGTCGGGGGAGGGAAAAGGGCAGACTGGATTGTTCCGCCCACGCCTGGCTGTTGCTGCTGTCTGGGAAGGGGAAAAGGGCAGACTGGAATTTTCCGCCCTGCGCCTGCGCAGGGAGAAAGAAGAAGGGTGCCACCCCACAGACATCGTGTGGCGCCACCCGGGAGGAGGGGCAGCCGCGGAAGCATGGCTGCCGAGAAGGGGAGACCCGAGGGCACTCTGCGCCCATGCCGAGCTTCCTTCAGGGGTGGCAGTGAGTCCGACCAGCCACCCTATTATGGGGGGCAGCGGCTTGGCCTGCCGCGACTGCTCCCCCACCAGGCCAGCAAACCACACTTCAGCCTGAGGGGTGACCGCATCTTCTATATTCCACCTCCCTTTCTTTGATCCACAAAGTGTCTAACTCTTAATTTCTAATACCTTTGTTTTGTTTTCTGTTATCCACTCTTGAAACTATTGCCTTTCTTTTCTCTTTCCCTCTCTCACAAAAACACTAGCTTTTTAATTCATACCATATTCCTCCCATATTCAGTTGACTACCTCATTATAGATACTCTACCTACTGCTATAACTCTACACAACTTACGTGAATCTAACATCCATCCTCCCAGATCTCATATTGTTCCTCTGTTAACATATATCACCAATACTACTTTACACATTTTCCTTGCTTACACAATTGCCTTTCCCCGGCCCTAATACTTTCCTTTAAAATGAACTCAACCAGCAATAACAAATTAGAATAAGAAGAACACAGTGACAAAGAGAAGATATAACACTTATGCAAAAACAACACCTAATTAATCTCTAAGACTAGACAAAGAAGCTAAGGAACTGATTAAACCCGTCAAGATAAAATGATGACCAGACAGCAACAAAAATCTACAAACCAAACCAGGAATCAGGAAAACATGGCTGAATCCAATGAACAAACTGAAAATCAGGAAGGGGAGCAGAACTTCGCACAAGTAATGAAAGATCTCAGAACATTGATCACTGACAAATTTAATGAAGTAAAGGAAGAGGTTAACAACATGAAGACAACACTTGGAGGGGAAATTGCAGACATATGCAAAAAGATAACAGATATGATGGGAATGAACACCACAGTTCAAGAAATCAAAAATACACTCACAGCAAATATCAGCAGACTAGAAGAGGCAGAGCAGAGAATTAGTGATGTGGAAGACAGTACATCAGAAATCAAACAGAGAGTATAATTGATTGATAAAAAGATAGAAAAAATCCAGCTAGGACTTAGGGATCTGAATGATAATGCAAAATGCTCAAACATACGTATTATAGGCATTCCAGAAGGAGAAGAGAAGGGAAAGGGGTCAGAAGGAGTGTTGCAGGAAATAATGCCTGAAAACTTCCCAAATCTACTGAAAGAGACAGGTGTACATATCCAAGAAGCTGAGTGCACCCCAATCATCATAAACCCCAACAGGCCGACCCCAAGACATATACTTGTCAAATTATCCAATGCTCAAAACAAAGAGAAAATTCTAAAAGCAGCAAGAGAAAAGAAAACCATCACATACAAGGGAAGTTCCATAAGATTAAGTGCTGATTTCTCATCTGAAACCATAGAGGCAAGAAGGCAGTGGTATGATATAGTCAAGGTACTAAAGGAAAAAAATTTCCAACCAAGAATACTCTATCCAGCTAAACTAGCATTCAAAAAATGATGGAGAGTTCAAAATATTCGCAGATAAACAGAAACTGAAAGACTATGCCAACAAGAAACCTCCCCTTCAAGAAATTCTAAAGGGAGTTCTGCAGGAACAAAGGGAAATAAAGGAGAGGCATAGTTGGAGGAGAGTGTAAGAGCAACAAAAAAGACAAAAAGAGAAGAAAAAAGCAAACAAAACATGACAAACACAAATCCAATCAAAATATGGCTAACACAAATAATTCCTTGAAAGTAATAACACTGAATGTCAACGGATTAAACTCACCTATCAAAAGATTCAGACTGGGACATTGGATAAGGAAATATGACCCATGTATATGCTGTCTCCAAGAGACACATCTTAGACCCAGAGACTCATGGAGGTTGAAAGTGAATGGCTTGAAAACAATCATACAAGCAAACAATAACCAAAAAAAGGCAGGAGTAACTATATTAATATCAGACAAAATAGACTTTAAATGCAAAACAATTGTGAGAGACAAAGAAGGATACTATATTTTAGTGAAAGGGAAAATCTGTCAAGAAGATCGAACAATCATAAATATTTATGCCCCTAACAAGGGTGCCTCTAAATACGTGAGGCAATTGCTGGAAAAACTAAGTGAAAGAATAGATGCATCTACAATTATAGTGGGGGAATTTAATGCACCATTATCAACTCTGGACAGAACATCTCAAAAGAGAATCACTAAAGAAACAAAATATTTGAACAGTATATTAGAGGAGCTGGATCTAATAGACATATATAGATCATTACACCCAAACACAGCAGGATATACATTTTTCTCAAGCGCACATGGATCATTGTCCAAGATAGACCCTATGCTAGGCCACAAAGAAAGGCTTAATGAATTCAGAAAGATAAGATTGGCAGCTATGGAAAAAACAGAAGAATACAAATGCTGGAGAGGATGTGAAGAAAGGGGAACCCTCATCCACTGCTGGTGGGAATGCAGAAGGATCCAACCATTCTGAGGACAGTTTGGTGGTTTCTCAAAAAACTAACCATAGATTTGCCATATGACCCAGCAATACTACTGCTGGGTATATACCCAGCAGAACTGAAAACAGGGACACAAACCAATATATGTACACCAATGTTCATAGCAGCATTGTTCACTATCGCCAAAAGTTGGAATCAACCCAAATGCCCATCAACAGATGAGTGGATCAATAAAATGTGTTATATACATACAATGGAATACTACTCGGCTTTAAGAACAAATACACTACAAGCACACGTGATAACATGGATGAATCTTGAGAACCTTATGTTGAGTGAAGCAACCCAGGCATTGAAGGACAAATACTGCATGATCTCAATGATGTGAAATAAGCAAGTTGCCTCAGAGACCTAGAGACTGGAAGATAGGCTTACAGGAAATCGGGGGGTGGAGGAAGGATGTGAGCCAATGTCTGCAGGGGTGGAATCTATGATGAGCTGGTGGTAAGTATGAGCACAAAGAAGAGATAAAATGGGGTCAAGGGGTTGCCTTTGGGTGGGGCTTTGTGGGTTTGAGGGGGGCTGGGGATGGGCGGATGGGTAATAGTGCCCAAAAAATTGGGGGGAGGGAGGGGCAACATACGAACATAGGAGAGTGTCAGGTGTTGGTTGAGAGTAAAATGCTGAGAAAATCGTATCAAAGTATAATTAGAAGGGTTACCTGTTTAGGATGCTCGGAGGGGATGGTCTGATGCAGGACGGACTCCTGGGGAATGTCTGAATGCTCATTTTGCCAGGGTGGGTTGTACCATTGTGTAGAGACCCATGCAGTGAGAGTTGGGGTGGACCCACATCCTGGGGAGGACTAATGCCATCAAATAGAGGGAACTGTATCTCTTGAGAGAAAGGGTGGCTCCCAGGGCATTAGGGCAGTTGAGCTAGTCAGGTCCTGAACACTGTTGCAAGTATCTCTGGATGTGGCTCCTTGGGAAATGGAGATTGGCTGTTGCTGTGGGCCCCAAGGGGAGGGGAAAATGGATGTGGAATGGATGGAACCAAGGTAAATGTAGGGGTAAGACAGGAGTTTTGCGAGAGTACACAAGGATGGATATAAAACATGTAATATTACACCAAAAACATATAGGGTACGACAGACTAATAATGTAAACCATAATGTAAAACATAGGATAACTGAAAATTTAGAAAATTTAGAAATATCCTAAAGTATGGACCACAATGTAAGCACAGATGTCACCTTATTTGAAAGCTATTGTCTCAGAGTCTGTACAACAGTTTAAGTAAATATGATATGAATAAGTTATAAGATTATCACTGTGGAAGGGAAAAGGTTTTATGGTGGATGTGTGGGAGTACTGTATATTGTATATATGAATTACTGTGATCTAAGGCTCTTGTGAAGAGAAGCTCAACAATTAGGAAAAAAGAAAAGAAAGAGATAGGATGTAGAATTTTTCCAAATCAATACGTATTCTAGATCTAACCTTTAAACTCATCGCTGTATTCCATTTTACTATTAAGGGAACCTGGCATTATATTGGGCTTCGCTTTTCAGGAAGTTTTGGATCACAGAGTGGTTCAACAATGGCGGCAGAGGAATACTGGTATGGGATGTTACTGACAGGCGATATATGGTTGACAGGGAGTTATAGAGGGCATATGTCCAGGGTGCATGGTAATGTTTGGATATACTCATAGTGGAAACAATTAAAAACAACAGCTGAGGGGGTACTGGGTTCCCGGCTGGGGGTGCTCTGTCGTGGTCCCTAGGGGAGCAGCGGCAGTCCCCCAGGTGCAACGGTAAGAACTAGGAAGGAATGAGGGTCCAACAGTGAGCCCCTGATACTAATGTCTATGCTTGTGATCCTATTCGCCTGAAATAAGAACAAGGCCTAGAGCAGCACTGTGCCTCGGAGTTTTCTCCTGACAGCCTTCATGTTACTGAAATGTGGCCAGTCTCAAAGCCAAACTCAGCATGTAGATGCAGTGCATTCCCCCCAGCGTGGGACATGACACCCGGGGATGAGCCTCCCTGGCACCGAGGGATCACTACCAAATACCAGCTGATGAGGCAACTAGAAAATGACCTTGAATTAAAGGTTCAATGAAGATCAGCAGAATATCCCTGTCTACATATAATAACAGGACTTTAAAATGCTGTTTGACCTAATATAAGGGGGAAATGGAAAGGAGAAATGAGTTTATGTGGCTGTGAGTCTCTAAAAACGAGTCTGGAGGTTTTCCAAAGGATTGCCCTTATGCACACCCGAGCAGAGTCTCAGAGACAGATAAAGTAGATACAGATATTGGTTCTTTTGAGGGCTAAAGAGACCCACGGGTTCTATGGTCATGGCAGATGGGGTTCACTGCCATGTCAGTTGGCCCTTCTTTGGAGCTGGTGTTTCTGCGTGATGGAACTGGACTCAGATGGGATCTCTTTTCACAGGACTTTCATGCTACTTTACTGGAATTGTAGTTGGTGCTGGGGTTTAAGATATATCTAGGGGATTTGAATCTCTGGACCGACAATATGATAGCCACACCCTGAACCTCAACAGACCTCAGCTCCTACACTCTGATTTATTGGACTTACTCCACTCAGCTAACATGGAGTTGAAGAATGTCAACCACCACACCATGGAGCCTAGAGTGCCTACAACTGAAAGCAGGAGGATTGCATCCAGCATCCATGTGGAATCTAAACCCCCTCTTGACATAGAAGTGCAATGGACACAACCAATCCAATGTCCACAGAGAAAACATGGCATTGGTGTGGGAAAAGTGGCCATGGTGGCTGCTGGGTGCAGGGAATGGGAGGAAGAGATGAGATGTGGAGGTGTTTTTGGGACTTGGAGTTGACCTGGATGGTGCTTCATGGACAATTATGGAACATTGTAGATCCCCCCAGGGCCCACTGGATGGAACATGGGAGAGTATGGGCTATGATGTGGACCATTGACCATGAGGTGCAGCGATGCCCAGAGATGTACTTACCAAATGCAATGGATGTGTCATGATGATGGGAGAGAGTGTTGCTGTGGGGGGAGTAGGGGGTGGGGGCGGTGGGGTTGAATGGGACTTCATATTTTTTTAATGTAATATTTTTTAAAAAATGAATAAAAAAAAAAAGAGGACATGGACCTGGGACCCATGCATCCAGAAAACACAGGGTTTCAAAATGCCAGTGCATTACCAACAGTTTTTAGGAATTGCAGCAGCCACCAGCCCTAGGGGGAAGAGTCCCGCCCACAACTTCTGACCTCCATGTCAGAAACCCAAAATTTTACCTCTTGCAAGAACCTCTTCTGTCACTGTCTCACCAAAATGACGTCTAGACACCTCCTGCCCTGTAAGCCCCTGAAACAGCACACTCCAGCAGGACTACAACCCTACTCACCCACTTCTTTGCAGGAGAGATTTTGAGGTGCACTCACTCAGATGCCTTCTTGCCCCACCTCAAAATCCATTATTAAGTAAAAATCTAATTGGTATTAATAGGAGAAAAAAACCTTTGTAACAATAAAACCTGTGTAAAAGTCACCTCAATGTGTATATTCAAATGGTGGCAGTAAGAAAATAACTTGATCTCTTTGGGAATCTTCAGTTTTCATTTTAAACATTAAAAAGTTTACTTTTCCCTCTACTGCTGAAATAAAATACCTGTGTAATTAACGTCTTCATTGTAGAAGTGTAAAAGTATAAGGCAAAGTACTGAAAGTTCATTTAATATATATAGGACATTGCATTAAAAATGTTTTAAAAATGTATAAAAATCAAGAAATAAACTTCAACATTGTCAAAATCTCTTGTGCATTCCGGCCAGGTGTCCAATACATACACAGTGTTTCTCCATATGAGTTATTAGCTAGTTTGTTCATTGACCCCCCAAAAAATAAAAGTATCTACAACATCTCTGCCCATGCTTCTGAAGTGGATGGAAACTACTTTGCACTTCTGTGCTCCTGCAGCAGCTACCAGTGGTTAAGTACAACCAAATGTACAATGGATATCATCTCCAGACTGGCACTGTTTCATAATGCCAGAGAGCACTATGTACCAGGCCAGTAAAATCTACTCCCTGGTTTCTCTCTAGGATCAACAGTGCTGCAGCTTCTGTGAAGAACATATGAAGTGGAGCAATGAATATCAGAATATTGTAAGTAGAACTTAAACACAATTGGCACTATAGCTTGCTCCCATGGAAAAATAACCTGTAAGATTGCAAATCTGAAGCTTAAAGCTATTAATTGCAGCTCAAAAAAACTTATGCATTAAATAGTACATTAATTAGTACTGAGTACTGTACCTATATCTTATTCTAGATATATGTCTGATAACTATGGTAATACTTCTAGAAAATCATATAGAAAAGGACATTGAACATGTTAAAGGTCCTGATCAGGTTCATTTTCTGAATAGTTAATAAACATGTCTGTAAAATTAAAAAAAAAGTAGCCACCTTGCCTGAGAGAAATTGGACCAATAATTTGTTTTAATTAAACAAAAAGCCACCAAATTAACTTGGGGGCAATCTCTCATAGCCTTCACCCCACACCAGGTAAAGAAAGAGCTTGAGCCCAGGGCCACCAGTGGCTCATAGGTAGTCAGTTAATTGATACCAGGCTCAATTACTAGAACCATCGAGGTGCAAATAAAGACATGTCATACTCTCAACCCAGGTTTCCCTCCTACCCCTTATTCCAGCACCTGTACTAGTACTTAAAGTTCCACAGTGTACCCAGGGTGAACAGACCAGGGCAGCTGGCCTGGGTTCACCTTGAAAACTAATGGGTGGCTTATTAGAAATGCACAGATCTACCTGCCAAGAGCAGTGCAGTAAAAAGTCCTTCATGAACTTCACTAAGGCACTCACTTGGGGAGAAATGCCCTAACCAGCTTAACTAAAGAGGTTTTCAAAAGACAAAGCCTGGTAAAAACAATTTTAAAAATTTTATCAGGAGTTCCTCAATTAAAGCCAAAATAAAAAAACTGTACTCTGTAGTTCTTATCACTCCCAAAGCTTTTAAGGCTAAAGGAATGTAAAGCTTGGTGTACTAATCCTGAATAAAATCAGCTACCCAAGAGTGCCAGTTCACCAGAAGCACCTGACAAAACACATGAGTGCCAGTCATTGGGCAACCTGAAATATCTCTTCAAAAAACAAAGCTAAGTAGTGTCTATGTCAAAATCAACTGTTTCCTTTAACTCTAACCAAAATGCCTATTGCTAAAAAAAAAAAAGGCAAACCAAACTTCCCTTTAAAAACCTTGCTTCTTCTCATCTCCTTTAGCTTAACTGGAAAGAGAAATGCCTCTTCTCATTCCTCTCCTCTACCATAAAAACTGATATTCACCGTTTATACCTAATCATGTTGTCTATTACAATTTCTGTTAACCAACAGCATAAAATAACTTTATATATATGTACTGTTCCCCACCAACTTTACAAAAGTGCTGTTTTTTTTTTTCCCTTTGTTTTTTTTTTTAATTTTTTAATTTTTTATTGACTTTGTAATAATATTACATTAAAAATATATATGTGAGGTCCCATTCAACCCCACCCCCCACCCCCCCCTCTCCCCCCCCCCCAACAACACTCGTTCCCATCATCATGACACATCCATTGGATTTGGTAAGTACATCTTTGGGCACCTCTGCACCTCATATACATTGGTTCACATCATGGCCCATACTCTCCTCTATTCCATCATGTAGGCCCTGTGAGGATTTACAATGTCCGGTGATTACCTCTGAAGCACCCTCCAGGGCAGCTCCATGTCCCGAAGACGCCTCCACCTCTCATCTCTTCCTGCCTTTCCCCATACCCTTTGTCCATTATGTCCACTTTTCCCAATCCAATGCCACCTCTTCTATGTGGACACTGGATTGGTTGTGTCCATTGCACCTTTATGTCAAGAGGAGGCTCAGATTCCACCTGGATGCTGGATGCAATCCTCCCATTTTCAGTTGTAATCACTCTAGGCTCCATGGTGTGGTGGTTGTCCTTCTTCACCTCCATCTTAGCTGAGTGTGGTAAGTCCAATAAATCAGATTGTAGGTGCTGGAGTCTGTTGAGGCTCAGGATCTGGCTATCACATTGTCAGTCCAGAGATTCAAATCCCCTAAATATATCTTAAACCCCAACATTAACTGCACCTCCAGCACATTAGCATGAAAGTCTTATGAAGGGAGATCCCATCTGAGTCCAGATTCATCACACATAAACACCATTTCCAAAGAGGGGCCATCTGCCCTGGTAGTTAACCCCATTGGCCATGACCATAACTCCCATGGGTCTCTTTAGCCCTCAAAGGAACCAATATCTGGGGGTTGTATCTGCTTTATCTGTCTCTCTGACTCTGCTCAGTTGTGCATGAGGGCAAACCTTCTGCCAGCCTCCAGACTCTTTTTTAGAAACTCGTAGCCATATAAACTCATTTCTCCTTTCCATTTCCCCCTTACTTTAGGTCAAACAGCATTTTAAAGTCATGGTATTTTATGTAGACATGGATATTCTGCTGATCCGCATTGAACCTTCCGTATAAGGTCATTTTCCAGTTGCATCATCAGTTGGTAGTTGATAGTGGTCCCTCGTTGCCAGGGAGGCTCATCCCCGGGTGTCATGTCCCACGCTGGGGGGAAGGCATTGCATTTACATGCTGAGTTTGGCTTCGAGACTGGCCACATTTGAGTAACATGAAGGCTGACAGAAGGAAATTCCCAGGCACAAAGTTGCTCTAGGCCTTGTTATTATTTTGGGTTTATCAGCTCACAAGCATAGTCATTAGTATCAGGGGCTCACTGTTGAACCCTCACTCCCTCCCGGTCCCCACCACTGTACCTGGTAGACTGTCGCTGCTCCCCTAGGGACCACGACAGAGCACCACTGGCCAGGAACCCAGTACCCCCCCTACTGTGGTTTTTAATTGTTGCCACTATGAGTATATCCAAACATTGCCATGCACCCTGGACATATGTTCTGTACCGCTCCCTGTCAGTCATATATCACCTGTCATTGGTATCCCATACCAGTATCCCTCCATTGCCATTGTTGAAACACTCTGTGATCCAGAACTCCCCGAAATTTGAAGCCCAATATAATGTCATGGTCCCTTACTAGGGAATGGCATATAGCGATGAGTTTAAAGGATAGATAAAGAACTTGGATAAAGTTAGATAAAGAACTTAGATAAAGAATGTTGACTTGAAAAAATTCCACATCCTATTTTTTTCTTTTTTTTTTCTTTTTTTTTTTTTTTTTCCCCCCCCCCCCTAATTATTCAGCTTTTCTTCACAGGAGTCCTAGACCACAGCAATGTATATATATAATATACAGCACTCCCACACATCCACCAGAAAACCTTTTCCCTTCCACAGTGATACTCTTACGCCCTATTCATATCATATTTACTTAAAGTGATGTACAGAGTCTGAGACATTAGCTTTCTAACAAGGTGACATCTGTGTTTACATTATGGTGCATACTTTAGGATACACAGTTCTTTACATTTTTAGTTATCCTATGTTTTACATTATGGTTTACATTATCAGTCTGTCATCTCCTATATGTTATGGTGTAATATTACATGTTTTATATCCATCCTTGTGTACTCTCAAGAAACTCCTCTCTTACCCCCCATTTACTTTGGTTCCACACATTTAACGTCCATTTTCCCTTCCACCTTGGTGCCCTCAGTGATAGCCAACCTCCGTTTCCTGAGGAGCCACTTCCAGAGATAGATGGAATAGTGTTCAGGGCCTAACTTGCTCAACTGCCCCAATGCCCTGGGAGCCACCCTTTCTCTCGAGGGATACAGTTCCCTCTATTGGATGGCATTAGTCCTCCCCAGGATGTGGGTCCACCCCCACTCTCACTACTTGGGTTTCTACCCCATGGTGTCACCCACTCTGGCAGAATGAGCATTTAGACATTCCCCAGGAGCCCGTCCTGCATCAGACCCTCCCCTCCGAGCATTCTAAACAGGTAACCCTCTTTATTATATTTTGATATGATTTTCTCGGCATTTTACTCTCCACCACACCTGACCCTCTCCTGGTTCGTATGCTACCCCTCCCTCCCCCCACTTTTGGGCAACATTACCCACCCGTCCCTCCCCAGCCACCCTCAAACCCGCAAAGCCCCAAGCAAAGGCAACCCCTTGCCCCCTTTTTATCTCTTCTTTGTGTTCATACTTACCACCATCTCGTCTTAAATTCCAACCCTGCAGACATCGGCTCATATCCTTCCTCCACCCTCCGATTTCCTGCAAGCCTATCGTTCAGTCTCTTGCTATCTAGGGCAGCTTGTTTATTTCATATCATTGAGGTCATGTAGTATTTGTCCTTCAATGTCTGGGTTGCTTCACTCAACATAAGGTTCTCAAGATTCATCCATGTTATCACATGTGTTTGTAGTGTGTTTGTTCTTACAGCCGAGTAGTATTCCATTGTGTGTATATACCACATTTTATTGATCCACTCGTCTGTTGATGGGCATTTGGGTTGATTCCAACTTTTGGCAATAGTGAATAATGCTGCTATGAACATTGGTGTACATATATTGGTTTGTGTTCTTGTTTTCAGTTCTGCTGGGTATATTCCCAGCAGTGGTATTGCTGGGTCATATGGCAAATCTATGGCTAGTTTTTTGAGAAACCGCCATACTGTTCTCCAGAATGGTTGGATCCTTCTGCATTCCCACCAGCAGTGGATGAGTGTTCCCCTTCCTTCACATCCTCTCCAGCACTTGTATTCTTCTGTTTTTTTCATAGCTGCCAATCTTATGGGTGTAAGATGGTATCTCATTGTGGTTTTGATTTGCATTTCCCTGATAGCTAGAGATTTGGAACATTTTTTCATGTGCTTTCTTGCCATTTGTATTTCTTCTTCGGAGAAGTGTCTGTTTAAGTCTTTTTCCCATTTTTTAAATGGGTTGTTTATCTTTTTATTTTCAAGATGTAGGAGTTCTTTATATATGCAAGTTATAAGTTTCTTATCAGATATATGATTGCCAAATATTTTCTCCCACTGTGTGGGCTCCCTTTTTACTTTCTTGACAAACTCCTTTGAGGTGCAGAAGGCTTTAATTTTGAGGAAGTCCCATTTATCTATTAGTTCTTTTGCTGCTCGTGCTTTTGGTGAGATATTCATAAATCCATTACCTATTACAAGGTCCTGTAGATGTTTCCCTACACTGCTTTCTAAGGTTTTTATGGTCTTGGCTCTTATATTTAGGTCTTTGATCCATCTTGAGTTGATCTTTGTATAAGGTGTGAGATGGTAATCCTCTTTCATTCTTCTACATATGGCTATCCAGTTCTCCAGACACCATTTGTTGAATAGGCCACTCTCTCCCAGTTGAGAGGGTTTGGTGGCTTTATCGAATATTATGTGGTTGTATATGTGAGGTTCTATATCAGAGCTTTCAATTCGATTCCATTGGTCTATATGTCTCTCCTTATGCCAATACCATGCTGTTTTCACCACCGTAGCTTTATAGTATGTTTTGAAGTCAGGTAGTGTGATTCCTCCAATTTCGTTTTTCTTTTTCAGTATGTCTTTGGCTATTCGGGGTCTCTTTCCTTTCCAAATAAATTTCATAGTTAGTTTTTCTAGTTCCTTAAAGAAGGCTGCATTGATTTTTATTGGGATTGCATTGAATATGTAGATCAGTTTTGGTAGGATAGACATCTTAATAATGTTCAGTCTTCCTATCCATGAACAAGGAATAGTCTTCCATTTATTTAGGTCTTCTTTGATTTCCTTGAACAGTCTTGTATAGTTCTCAGTGTATAAGTTCTTTACCTCTTTAGTTAAATTTATTCCTAAGTATTTGATTTTTTTATTTACTATTGTGAATGGTATTTGTTTCTTGATTTCCTCCTGATCTTGCTCATTATTGGTGTACAGAAATGCTACTGATTTTTGCGCATTGATCTTATAACCTGCGACTTTACTAAACTCATTTATGAGTTCTAGAATCTTCGTTGTAGATCTCTCAGGGTTTTCTATGTATAGGATCATGTCATCTGCAAATAATGAAATTTTGACTTCTTCCTTTCCAATTTGAATGCCTTTTATTTCTGGTTCTTGCCTCAGTGCTCGAGCAAGTACTTCTAAGACAATGTTAAATAGGAGCGGCGACAGTGGGCATCCTTGTCTTGTTCCTGAGTTTAGAGGGAAGGAGTCTAGGATTTCTCCATTGTAAACAATATTGGCTTTAGGTTTTTCATATATACTCTTTATCATGTTCAAAAAATTTCCTTGTATTCCAATCATTTGGAGTGTTTTTATCAAGAAAGGGTGCTGTATTTTGTCAAATGCTTTTTCTGCATCAATAGATATAATCATGTGATTTTTTTCCTTCAATCTGTTTATATGGTGTATTACGTTGATTGATTTTCTTATGTTGAACCATCCTTGCATACGTGGGATGAATCCCACTTCGTCGTGGTGTATAATTCGTTTAATGTGTTGTTGAATACGATTAGCAAGTATTTTGTTAAGTATTTTTGCGTCTAGGTTCATTAGAGAAATTGGTCTGTAATTTTCCTTTCTTGTGATGTCTTTGTTTGGCTTTGGTACTAGGGTAATGTTGACATCATAGAAGGAGTTGGGTAATGTTCTTTCTGTTTCGATGGTTTGGAATAGTTTCAGCAGGATTGGTGTCAGTTCTTTCCGGAATGTTTTATAGAATTCACCTGTGAAGCCATCTGGCCCTGGGCTCTTCTTAGTTGGGAGATTTTTAATAACTGATTCTATCTCTCTGCTTGTGATTGGTTTGTTAAGATCATCAATTTCTTCTTTTGTCAATATGGGCTGTTTATGTGTTTCTAGGAATTTGTCCATTTCCTCTAGGTTGTCATTTTTGTTGGAATATAGTTTTTCAAAATATCCTCTTATGATAGTCTTTATTTCTGTGGGGTCAGTGGTGATATCGCCTTTCTCATTTCTTATTTTGTGTATTTGCATCTTCTCTCTTTTTTTCTTTGTTAGTGTTGCTAAAGGTTTGTCTATTTTGTTAATCTTCTCAAAAAACCAGCTCTTGGTCTTGTTTATCTGTTCAAGTGCTTTCTTATTTTCTATTTCATTTAGTTCTGCTCTTATCTTTGTTATATCTTTGTTCCTTCTTCTTCCTGTTGGGTTACTTTGTTGTTGTTTTTCTAATTCCTTCAAATGTGCAGTTAGTTCTTCAATTTTTGCTCTTTCTTCTTTTTTGATATATGAATTTATGGCTATAAACTTCCCTCTCAGTACTGCTTTTGCTGCATCCCATAAATTTTGGTATGTTGTGTTATCATTATCATTTGTTTCAAGGTAGTCATTGATTTCTTTTGAGATTTCCTCTTTGACCCACTGTTTTTCTAAGAGTGTGTTGTTTAATCTCCAAATCGTGGTGTGAAATCTGGGCTTCTTTCCCTTGCAAATCTCCAGCTTGACTCCACTGTGGTCAGAGATAATGTTTTGTATGATTTCAATCTTTCTGAATTCGTTCAGCCTTTCTTTGTGGCCTAGCATATGATCTATCTTGGAGAATGATCCATGTGCGCTTGAGAAAAATGTATATCCTGCTGTGTTTGGGTGTAGCGATCTATATATGTCTATTAGATCGAGCTCCTCTATTATACTATTCAGATGTTTTGTTTCTTTGGTGATTCTCTTTTGAGATGTTCTGTCCAGCGTTGATAGTGGTGTATTAAAATCCCCCACTATAATTGTAGATGTATCTATTCTTTCACTTAGTTTTTCCAGAGTTTGCCTGACGTATTTAGAGGCACCCTTGTTAGGGGCATAGATATTTATGATTGTTCGATCTTCTTGACAGATTTTCCCTTTGACTAAAATGTAGTATCCTTCTTTGTCTCTCACAATTGTTTCACATTTAAAGTCTATTTTGTCTGATATTAATATAGCTACTCCTGCCTTTTTTTGGTTATTGTTAGCTTGTATGATTGTTTTCCAGCCTTTCACTTTCAATCTCCATGCGTCTCTGGGTCTAAGATGTGTCTCTTGTAGACAGCATATGGATGGGTCATATTTCCTTATCCAGTGTCCCAGTCTGAATCTTTTGATAGGTGAGTTTAATCCATTGACATTCAGTGTTATTACTATCAAGGATTTATTTGTGTTAGCCATATTTTGATTGGATTTGTGTTTGTCATATTTTGTTTGTATATTTTTTTTGTCTTTTTTGTTGTTGTTGTTGGTCTTATACTCTCCTCCAACTTTGCCTTTCCTGTTTTTTCCTTTCTTCCTGCAGAACTCCCTTTAGAATTTCTTGAAGGGGAGGTTTCTTGTTGGTATACTCTTTCAGTTTCTGTTTGTCTGCGAATATTTTGAACTCTCCATCATGTTTGAATGCTAGTTTAGCTGGATAGAGTATTCTTGGTTGGAAATTTTTTTCCTTTAGTACCTTGACTATATCATACCACTGTCTTCTTGCCTCCATGGTTTCAGAAGAGAAATCAGCACTTAATCTAATTGAGCTTCCCTTGTATGTGATGGTTTTCTTTTCTCTTGCTGCTTTTAGGATTTTCTCTTTGTCTTGAGCATTGGATAATTTGACAAGTATATGTCTTGGGGTGGGCCTGTTGGGGTTTATGACTTGTGGAGTGCGCTGTGCTTCTTGGATATGTACATCTGTCTCTTTCAGTAGATTTGGGAAGTTTTCAGCCATTATTTCCTGCAACACTCTTTCTGACCCCTTTCCCTTCTCTTCACCTTCTGGAATGCCTATAATACGTATGTTTGAGCGTTTTGCATTGTCATTCAGGTCCCTAAATCCTAATTGGATTTTTTCTATCTTCTTATTGACCCCTTCTACTATCTGTTTGATTTCTGATGTACTGTCTTCCACATCACTAATTCTCTGCTCTGTCTCTTCTAGTCTGCTGATATTTGCTGCAAGTGTATTTTTGATTTCTTGAACTGTGGTGTTCATTCCCATCATCTCTGTTATGTTTTTGCGTATGTCTGCAATTTCCCCTCCAAGTGATGTCTTCATGTTGTTAACCTCTTTCATTACTGCATCAAATTTGTCGGTGATAAATGTTCTGAGATCTTTCATTGCTTGTGCCAAGTTTTGCTCCCCTTCGTGATTATTGGTTTGTTGATTGGATTCAGCCATGTTTTCCTGATTATTGGTTTGGTTCGTAGATTTTTGTTGCTTTCTGGTCATCTCTTTATTTTGACGAATTTAATCAGTTCCTTAGCTTCTTTGTCTGCTCTTGGAGGTTAATTAGTTGTTATTTTTGCACAGGTGTTATATCTTCTCTTTGTCACTTTTTTCTTCTTATTCTAGTTACTTGTTGTTGGTTAAGTTCACTTTAGAGGAAAGTATTAGTGTTGGGGAAAGGCAATTGTGTAAGCAAGGGAAAAGTGTAAAGTTGTATTGGTGATGTATGTTAATAAAGCAGGAATATGAGATCTGGAAGGATGGAGGTTAGATTCATGTAGATTGTATAGAGTTATAGCTGTAGGTAGAGTACCTTTTATGAAGTTGATGACTGAATTTGGGAGGAATATGGTATGAACTACACAGCTATTGTTTTCATGAGAGAGGGAAAAAGAAAAGAAAGGTAATAGTTTCAAGAGTGGATAATAGACAGAAAACAGAACAAAGGTATTAGAAATTAAGAGTTAGACACTTTGTGGATCAAAGAACGGGAGGTGGGGGGTGGAATATAGGAGAGACAGTAGATGATAGTGGATATCAAGATGCAGGGGAAGGGGGATAGTGTAGGTAGCCTAAATCAGTTCACACAGAAATGAGGCAGTGGAGGATGGGAAAACCCAGCAAATGTGAGGTGTTCCCTGTAGCACCTATTGTATACTTGAATTAAAGTAAAAATAAGTGGAAGATGAGGGACAAGAGGGAAAGAGAAAACCGAAAAGAAAAAAAAAAAAAACTAATTATAATAAAGAAAAAAGAAAGGCAAGAAGAAAGGAAGAAAGAAAAAGAGGATGGGCAAACGGTGGGGAACGGATAGGGAGAAGAGAGATACAGGTACACACGTGTCACAATTGCAACACTATCTAAAACAACAACTTCCCCCCGCTTTGCCCTAAAACACCCCCGTCTGTCTGCCCAAATGGGTCTGCAAGCACCTCCCTTCCCACAAACCCCCAATAGGCCGCCCAGGGCCCACGAACTCCCCGGTACTGCAGATGCTCAAAAAAAAAAAAAAAAAAAAAAAACAAAACCAGAAACCCCTCCGCAGGCCCGGCTCCGCCCGCCGCGGAGGCTTGGACCGGCTCTGCCCGGCTCCTCACGCCGCCTTGGCCTGGCCTGGCTCCGCCCAGCTCCGCTCGCTACAGCGGCCCAGCCGGCTCCGGCGTCCACCTCCCGCCACCGCGGCCTGGACCGGCCCTGCCCGGCTCCGTACCCGCCGCGGCCTGACCCGGGCCCGCCCGGCTCCAAACGCTACAGCGGCCCGCAGCCGGGGCCTGCACCGGCCCCGCCCGGCTCCAAGCGCTACCGCGGCCCGCAGCCGGGGCCTGCACCGGCCCCGCCCGGCTCCAAGCGCTACCGCGGCCCGCAGCCGGGGCCTGCACCGGCCCCGCCCGGCTCCAAGCGCTACCGCGGCCCGCAGCCGGGGCCTGCACCGGCCCCGCCCGGCTCCAAGCGCTACCGCGGCCCGCAGCCGGGGCCTGCACCGGCCCCGCCCGGCTCCAAGCGCTACCGCGGCCGGCAGCCGGGGCCTGCACCGGCCCCGCCCGGCTCCAAGCGCTACCGCGGCCGGCAGCCGGGGCCTGCACCGGCCCCGCCCGGCTCCAAGCGCTACCGCGGCCGGCAGCCGGGGCCTGCACCGGCCCCGCCCGGCTCCAAGCGCTACCGCGGCCGGCAGCCGGGGCCTGCACCGGCCCCGCCCGGCTCCAAGCGCTACCGCGGCCCGCAGCCGGGGCCTGCACCGGCCCCGCCCGGCTCCAAGCGCTACCGCGGCCCGCAGCCGGGGCCTGCACCGGCCCCGCCCGGCTCCAAACGCTACCGCGGCCCGCAGCCGGGGCCTGCACCGGCCCCGCCTGGCTCCAAACGCTACCGCGGCCCGGCTCGGCCTGGCTCGGCCCCGCCCGGCCCCGCTCCGGCGTCCGCCGCTGCGGCCCGGCCTGGCTCAGCCCCACCGAGCGGGGCTAGATGCCTCGTCTCCGCCTACCCAAGAAGGGAATCCTCTACAGGTAGCTGGGATCTCCGTGTATATTTCACAGATGAATCCTCTCTGTTACCTTCCCTCCAAATCGATGTCCAGACACCTCCGGACCAGCAAAAATCCCGAAACAATCCAGTCCCAAAGAGTCTCCAACGCCGCCCAGCCGATTCCCTGCAGAAGACTCTAACAGGGATGTTCACTCAGCCGCCATCTTGCCCATCTTCCCAAAAGTGCTGTTTATAGGCACCTAACCTTTTCTACTTCTGTGATCCAGTGTCCTCTTAAAGGAACCATGTATTCGAAAATTCTAATTAAAGTCATTTCTTCCAGAATGGACATCTTGTTAGCTATATGAAAACTTCATCCAGCTTCATACAGCATGCCAGATCTGTCTTCCTCCAGTCAAAATAAAATCACAGAGTTTTTACACATTGTCAGATATGGACTACAGCTCATGGCCAGCAGGAATTGACTATAGAAAAAAGGTCATCTCCCTTCAGCATCCCTTTAAAATTAAAGGTGGAAATTCTCTAAAAAGAAAATAAAGCAAGCTAATAAGATAAAAATTAATAGATAGATCTGAAACCAGGCAGAAAGTCCACATGAACATCAGTAACCACCAAAATGACTGCTGGAAAAACCCCAACCCAAAGATTTTGCTATCCAGAACAAAAACTTCTTCTGGAAACAAGAAAACACCCTGGATATTACCCAAAATCTTTATCTTTAGATCCTCACTGGGAAATTAATAGGTGGGATAACCAAAACAACAAATAGCCACTCACTTCATGACTCCAACAAAAGCGATGCCAAAACTGAACAAGTTAAGCTGGCATCAAAGTGGGGAATGATATGGGCTATGTGTGGGGGCTGTGAGTTTCTTCATGAATATCCTGGGCTGTGTGTGTCAAATAATAACTGCAGCCCCACCTTTTGTAACAATGCCAACAGCTCCAGTCCTGGAAAGCCAATTAAGTGATATAGGCTCTATGGACTTTGGATATTCAGGGAGAATGCAAACTAAACATTTTAGTTCAAGGTTACTGGGAATGTGGGGGATATGTGTTAATTCAAACTTATCTGGTACTCAATCAAAGCACCATTTGACTCCCCACTCCTACATCCTCTGTATAAAAGGAACCCAAAAATCCTATTCAGGGCTCAGATTTTTTGAACAAGAGTTCCTGAGCCTGGCCAGTCATTAATAAATTTTCCTTCCCAAGAATATTATTGAGTCCTGGTCTTCCATATGTGATCATTGAATCTTTCTGCTTCCACAACAATGGTTTGTGTATATGTGTGTATCCATGAATGTAAAAGTGTGTGCACACACCTGTCCCTAAATGTACTTGTGAGTGGAGATATTATTGGAATAGTAAATGTGTGCTCACAAGAATGTGCATGTGTATTAGTGACAGCATATGTTTGTACAATATAGGTAAAGCAGATGTTTGAGTGTGCACATAGAATGTGTGTCTGTGTACGTGTATGTGTGTGTATTTTTGTGTGTGTGTATGGGTATAGTAGATGTGTGAGTGTACTTTGAATCTCATCATCCTGTGTGTGCATGTATTCTCTGTTGTAACCTTCAAAACTGAGGAGGACAAGGGAGATGAGAGACACTCAGAACTCTCTGGATTCATGATGACTGTGACTGTATCAAAGCATCTGGCAGACTCCAGGGAAGTGCCCCCTTGAGATTTGCACCGATTCCTGTGTTTTGTCTTCCTGAAGAGAATGCTAGTTAGCAAAGGAAAATTTACTATCGAGAGGAAAATTTAGTGTGGTGCCACTAAAAATCAGTCTAAAAATCATAGCCAGGTGACAATGGGCAGAGAACCTGCAAGGAAATGCCCTGTGAGCACAACAGGAAACCTCCTTGTGGGCTAGGGACTGGCCTGCAGGGGGGCACTCAATACCCACTAAGCACAGGTCCCAGCCACAGGCCAGGTACCGGAGATTCCTGGGAAGGCCTTCCTCTCTGTGGCAGAGATCTTCTTTTTCACAACATAGTCTAATATAAGAATTAAGCATGACTGTTGATGGGTCTAATAATAGTCTACTCCTCTGGGAGTTTTTGCCTAACTGATGAAGGCAACAATAGGTACATTTAAAAGGGGGGTTTCTAAGACTTCCTAATGCCTTAGGAGTGAGGAGTTGGAAAACAGGGTTGGTTTATTAATTCAGTGGGCCCAGAATTTTGGGAGACACATTGGTCACCTGATAGTTTCTGCATTTCTCTTGACAGGTCATGCCTCATTTTTTTATGACTTTAATAATGTCACTCCATTATCCTCTAATATATGGACTCAACTTTCTGTTCACATTCCTTTCTTAGTACACACTCTATTTCAGACAGTGAAAATCAAAGTCAGCCATCAGATGAACTTTCCTATCTTTTCAAAATGAATTCCACCAACATCTCTTACCTCTCTCTATGGTCATGGTGCTTACTTCATGCAACATTTTCATCACTGCTAATCTACTAAAGAATCTCACTAAAACATATACATCTACATTATTCTAACAATGAAAGAAATGTTAGCACTGATACAAAGGCAGTGGCTGCCAGAGGCTCTGAGCTGAAGGAGATTAAAGAATAGGTGTACCCCCGCGTGGGGGAGCCCCACGCGCAAGGAGTGCACCTGTGAGGAAAGCCGCCCAGGGTGAAAAGAAAGAGCAGCCTGCCCAGGAATGGCGTCACCCACACTTCCCGTGCCGCTGACAACAACAGAAGCAGACAAAGAAACAAGACGCAGCAAATAGACACCAAGAACAGACAACCAGGGGAGGGTGTAATAGAGGGGCAATTTTGGGGCATTGGAATTATTCTGTATGACATTGCACTAACAGATATAGGCCATTATATATTTTGTCATAACCTACAAAACTGGGCAGGACAGAGTGTGAACTATAATGTAAACCATAGTCCACAGTTAGTAGCAATACTTCAATATGTGTTCATCAACTGTAACAAATATAACACACTAATGAAGGATGCTGCTAATGTGTGAAAGTGTGGGAGGAGGAGGCTGTGGGCTATGTGGGAATCCCCTATATTTTTACGTAACATTTATGCCATCTAAAGCTTCTTTAAAAATAAAAATATTATTTAAAAATATATAACTCTTTACACCTTCCATTACAAAACTGTTGTTTCAGTTGGTTCTTTTCCAAAAAGTGCATGACAAAAAATCAAATGATGGTGCCTGACCACAGCATTGCTTTATAATGTCCACAAATGCCAAAAGTGAAATATATATCTCTCTTAAGGGTTAAAAACTTCTAGCAACACATATTCACCCACAGAAATATCTACACACCTCTTGGATTATTTTCTCTATTAGCAAGAACATATATCCATTTCCCTCTGAGTCCAACTGGACCCCAAAGACCAGGGCACTTGATTTCCCATCTGTGCAACCCTATGTGACCACCTGGTGAATAAAAGGCATACCACCTTCTGGAAATTGGATGCCATCCTTTCCGCTCCCCTTTCCCACACACATCAGCCAACATTTCCAGCTCTTATTGAGCAAGTTTGTCCTGTTAATCTTTCTCATCCTACTTCTGCTGACTTTCCTACTGCCTACATTCAGGCATGGAGGTCATTTTTGATGTAATTCACTGGGCAATATTGCATAGACAGGTTGTAATATGCTTCATGCAAGGCTGTGTTCCTGAAACATTTTACATAACATAAAAGGGGGTCTTAAGAAACAACAGGCATAATTGTTAAATGTAGTTTGCATCACTGAAGCTGAGGGGGTTGACCTACCCCAGTCATACAGGTGTGACATGTCAGGACAGGACCTAAGCACATGGTCCTTGTGCAATTGTGAAGGTCAGAGGTGAGGGCTCACATAGGTTTCCATAATCTTATCCTGGAGTGATGATAACACAAATAACAGTGATAATATCAGGAAACATTTGAGTCCCTACTATAACATTCACAAATAGTATTTCTGCTGTGATCCCCACCTTGTGCCTTATCAGACCAAAGCCCATAGGGGTGAGATCACATCCTGAGGGTTGCAGATTAGAAGGGAATAGAGTTCTACTGGGCTTTCTGCACTACTGACTTCAAAGTTCTCAGTCACGAGATCGGATTCAATGACACAAGATTCAGGAAGGGAGCTCTCAGGGGATTTTTCAGTGGAACTGATAATTGTGCTGGGAGGGATCCTTTAGCCATTGTGAGCTCATTCCTTCTGCAAACCACACACTGTGCTGCTATATTGATAAGGATCTCCATGTTATTTCCCCATCTAGTGGAAAACATTGTCACTGAATTAAAAATTCATTGGTACTGTCAAGAAAGCAGTAATTGAGCATGGCTGGGATCCATGAATGGATCATTGAATGGATTCCTAAATCTGCTATAACAAAGAATCACAAATTAGGAAGCGGACTTGGCCCAATGGATAGGGTGTCCATCTACCACATGGGAGGTTCACGGTTCAAACCCCAGGCCTCCTTGACCCGTATGGAGTCGGCCCAGGCGCAGTGCTGATGCACACAAGGAGTGCCGTGCCATTCAGGGGTGCACCCCCCCCCCGTGTAGGGAAGCCCCAAGCACAAGGAGTGTGCCCTATAAGGAGAGCCGCCCAGCGTGAAAGAAAGTTCAGCCTGCCCAGGAATGGCGCCGCACACACGGAGAACTGATGCATCAAGATGACGCAACAAAAAGAGACCAAATTCCCATGCCACTGATAACAACAGAAACAGACAAAGAAGAATACGTAGCAAATGGACACGGAACAGACAGTTGAGGTGGGAGGGGAGGAAAGGGGAGAGAAATAAATAAAATAAATCTTAAAAAAAAAAGAATCACAAATTGGGTGGCTTAATGTAATACAAATACATTAAGGTGCAGTTCTACAGGCTAAGCACCTGATGTCTGTAAGGGAGAACCTTTCCCATTCTCCTCCTTATCTTTGGTATTTTGCCCAAAATCCTGGGACTTGAATTCCTAACTCAGTCATTGCATGGTGTCCTCTTTAAGTGGGTCTGCCTTCTCCAATTCTTTCCACCTTAATAGGACACCAATCATGTGGGATTAGGACCAATATAAACCAGTTTGACCTCATCTTAACTAAGAGGATCTTCAAAGAACGTATCTCCAAATAAGGTCACATACACAGGAATAACATTAGAACCTGGCCATGTGTTTTTGAGAGAAAAAAATGTGGCAAATTACACTGATCCAACACATTGCTGTGTTGATTTCCCTCCACTGGCTGTCTCTAGGCAATTAGAGACCTGTTAATTAAGGAGGGTTTATGTTCCTTAAAGTTCCAACTAAGGAGAGAGTTCTGAGATGCAGGATGTCCCTACACAGTAAAGTACAGGGAATAGGCAGGTTTAAGAACCTGCTAGGTGTGTGCAGCTGGCCCATGCGCAGTGCTGATGTGCACAAGGAGTGCCTTGCCACGCAGGGGTGTCCCCCGCATAGGGGAGCCCCACGCGCAAGGAGTGCGCCCCGTAAGGAGAGCCGCCCAGCGCGAAAGAAAGTGCAGCCTGCCCAGGAATGGCGCCACCAATACTTCCCATGCCACGGACGACAACAGAAGCAGACAAAGAAACAAGATGCAGCAAATAGACACAGAGAACAGACAACCAGGGGAGAGGGGGTGGTGGAATTAAATAAATAAATAAATCTTTAAAAAAAAAAAAAGAACCTGCTAGGGGTGATAAAAATAAAATGTATGAGAGACTGACTTAAGCAATTTAAACTCCACAATAATTATGAAGTATACATTTTATAAAAGTCTTATCCTAAGAAGAATTTTTCATATACTTTAAGTAAGTCAAACAAACTAATTCTGAATAACAACACATATTAGATTGAACAGTTTATCTGAATTCATTGTGTTAGATACATCTAGCTACTATTTCAAAATTTAAGAATATCCAATAAATATCAGCTAACAGGAGATAAGTACATCAGAAGATTTACTGAGCAGATTATAGGCCATGTATTTGTGTTGGGTATTTGATAAATACATATATCCCTTAAAGCAGAGGCACACTGACAATATTTCTAAAGTCATCCTTGTTCCTTGGCTTCATCTACCTCCCTTACCAGCTCTTTTAGCAAGTTTTCATGGCCTGGATAAAGAAATCCCTGTACTTAGTGAAGTGGGACTCAGGAAGTGGACTGTGTTATCCTAGGGATCAACAAGAATCCTTTTTCCTGTGGAGACTCAGAGACAGAGAACTCCCCTGGCCCCGCTGACGTTTTTCATACCAAAGTATCTCTAAAGTGCAAATCATCACTTTGGTTAAGTGATGAAAGCACAGCACACATGGACTTAAATTCAGGACTCCCTGAAAATGGACAATATTTTCTGCCAGTCATGGGTCTTAAACTAAGGAACGTGAGAATTTTGTGGTTCTTTCTCTTTTTAGTGGCATCTCCCAGAAGTGAGTGTCTTGGGATTCAGCCATGAAGGTAAAGGGAATGATGCATCTGAACACAGGTCTCACTGTGGTTCTCCTTGTCCTCAGGTGTCCTTTGCCAAGTGCAGCTGCAGGAGTCAGGCCCAGGATGGGTGAAGCCCTCCCAGACCCTGTCCCTCATCTGCTCTGTCTCTGGATTCTCCATCACAACTGGTGGTTACTGTTGGCATTGGATCTGTCAGCCCCTGGGGATGGGGCTGCAGTGATTGTCACAAATATGCTATGATGGTAACACTTACTACAATCCATCCTTCAAGAGCCAAATCTCAACCTCAAGAGACACATCCAAGAACCAGTTCTCTGTGCAGCTGAGCCCTGTGACTGCTGAGGACACGGCTCAGTATTATTGTGCAAGGCACCCAGTGAGGGGAAGTCAGTGTGAGCTCAAGCACAAAACTCCTCATGCAGGAAGGGGTTGAGCTGCAGGGGGTGCTCATGGCCCACCCACAGCAAAGACTCAGTTTCAAGGAAGATTATGGAAATGGCAGTTTCCAGTAATAATATAAGTTTTCTCCCTCTTGCTTAACAGCACTGAAACCATAAGGATTCTCCACTATAGCTCTTCTAAATTATGCCATTATGTCTCCAAGTTGCAAACACATAAAATATATTTGCAATGCTATTATATATTATATGATA
Organism: Dasypus novemcinctus; assembly: GCF_030445035.2. NCBI lineage: Eukaryota > Metazoa > Chordata > Mammalia > Cingulata > Dasypodidae > Dasypus > Dasypus novemcinctus. Next base: position 70,023,617 of record NC_080691.1, read on the forward strand.
TTTTATTCACACACATATAAAGTAGTTTTCTTCATTTTGTTCTTCTGGTTTATTCTGGAAGTATGAAAGCACTTTCATTCAACTAACACTGTGACATGTGCAATTAATTCTCAGGATCTAATTATCTGTCATGGCTGTGCCCAGGCAAATATAATAATAATAATGTTAAATATTCATTATCATTTAGTCAACATTCGGGCAGATTATTTTATGGTAGGATGATTTTATCTAAATTGAAAATTTAAGGCTTCACTTTCTTTTTCCAGAGTCTTCCTCTCCCAGGCTATTCAGTATTATGGTTTCCGTAGCTTAGCTCCGCACCGTCATCTTCATCCTGATTGTATCATTGAAAAAGACCAAGAAGAGGAAACAACCTGGCATGGCCCTGGGGGCAACATCCAGGAGCCTCATGTAGTTTTCTCCATCAGGAACAGGGCTTTTTAAGGCTGTCCAGATCCAAATCCACAGCAGACTGGCCTTGAGATGTCAGATCTCCTAATGCACTTGAAATACCACCCACATCTCACTGGTTGCTGATGCCTCATAGAGTCAGAGCCTGACTGTACAGGAACTCTGGAAGATCTTCCTGAGCTATCACCTCTAGGGAAGGTTCTGAACTGTCCTGAGAAATAAAAAAAAAAAAGGAAATGTGGGGCATGGCATGTCTGAACTGTGTTTCTTTGCTGATAGGCTGATTGAATGATCTTGATATGAAGGAGTTCAGGCACTCTTGCCTCACTAGTGAACTCTGGGCCAGTCTTTGAACAGTATCTTCCTTACTAAGCATCCAGTGATCTGGCAGAGATTCCCTTTAATGCCTGGAGCTAGCAAATCAAACTGACATAAAAACAACAAAACACTTCTGCCAGTCTTTGTGAATTGATTCTGCATTTCATGAATTAGTTTGGAAAGGTTTAGGTTTTGTTCTTATTTTTAAACTTTATTTTTAAAGAAGTTTTAAGAGTTCATTTACAAAAGTACAGGGAATTCTCATATAATCCCACTCACCCACACACTTAGTTACCCCTATTATTGACCTTTAAAATGAGTATGGTACATTCGTTACAGTTGATGAATCAATATTGAAGTATTGCTACTAACAAAGTCTATAGTTTACTTTGTGGTTACATTTCATGCTGTACAGATCCATAGAGCTTGACAAATGAGTAGTGTCAGGTGCTCATCATTGCAGTTAATATACAGAAGAATCTCACCATGAAATAAGCCAGAAACAATAGGACAAATATTGAATGATCTCATTGATATGAAGTAAGGATTGTGAAGCACACTCATGGAGGTAGAGGCTGGAAGACAGGTAGCTAGAAGATACAAATTTTGAAATTGTACAAAAGAAAGAGTAGTGAATGTCCATTGGGGAAAGTTTAGAATGTACAGAAAACAAATATAAATATTACCTACATTTTCACCATCTCAAGACAACTATGTTTAATGTTTTTTATACTTTAAAGTTATACACAAATATTTTGGTATGGATTCATATTGAAATATATATATATTAGCAGATTTATTGCGATGTAATTTGCATGCCATACAATTCATCCACATAAACTGTACAAGCCATTGTTTTCTGTTTTTTCTCTACGTCCACCTCTACCTCCTTGTTGCCACCTTTCTCCACCCCTCCTCCCCTTCCAGCCCCCGCCGTCCTTCCCACCAGTCCCGCCCATATTGCCAACCCACAATCTGCCATCTTCCCCAGTAACTGCTTACCTCAGGTCTATCCATCAGCTTCAGCCTGTCCACAGCCGCCCCTTAGCCAACCCTCCCTTCATCACGCCCCTCCCTCTACCCAACCCTATATAGCTAAGTGTACTTCCGTAATAAAGCAGACCTGTTCCTGCGCTCAGGCGGTCTCCGTGGTTCTTTCCTAACCGCGCGTCCCCCACGCCTGGAGAGCCCCAGTGCTCTATCCCTGGAACACCCCCCGCCAGCGGTTCGGTAGGAGCTGACCCCGCCCTGACTCTTGGGCCTGAGCGAGACTGAGACCTCCCCGCTCAGCAACAACTGGCGCCCCCACCATGGGGCAGCTCCTCCCCTGGCCCCTCTCTGCTGCTGCTGCTGCTGTAATCGGCGATCATCCTCCTCTCCAGGTAGGGACCCCTCGCCGTTGTCCTGTTCCTATCCCGTCATGGGCGCCTCTTTGTCGCTGCATCAGGTGCCACAAGTCAGGGCCCTCGCTGCCCTGCTAGATGCCAATGGAGTCCGCATCTCTTTGCGGCAACTCCAAAAGTACTGGGACCTCTTACTCCCCTTTAACCCGTGGCTTGCCACCTGCCAACTCTGGAGCCCGGACACATACTCGCGACTCATAGATCGAGTCACCTCCGCCATGGAGCATGAGAAACGCACCTTCCCAGCAGGCCTCTTACCCGTTCTCGTTGCCATTCGCGCCTGTCTCCTTGGCGCTCCGACCGAAGCCGTTTATGAAGCTTCTCCCAAATGGCCTCTAGACTGTGATCCCGATGAGCCCGCCGACACTGACTCTCTGTCTGACCAACTTGCTGCTGCTCTTGAGCGCGAACCTCCCCGCCCGAGCTCCCCGCAGCCGACAGAAACCACTCCTGCCGCTCCCCAAGATGGCGGATTTCCGCCTTCTTCCCCCACTTCTGCCCAAGATGGCGCACATCCAGCTTCTTCTCTGCCGGTATCCTCCTCCTCCCACCTCTACCCACCTCTTCCTGCCCAGTCAGCATCCGGTTTGGGCCCGGAAGCTGCATGGTCGCCATCTTCCACTAAACCGGAAGTGCCCCTCGCACCATTTTGTCCGCCACCGGATGTGGCTGCTCCACCATCTTGGCCGGCGCCCGGAAGGGTCCCGCCACCATTTTGTTGTCACCCGGAAGCCGCTAAGTCACCATTTTCTCACCCGTGTTCCGCTTATCCCTCGCCACCGCCGTACGGCAATAGCCCTTCACCTGCCTTGGCTGCTCCATCAGTCCCCAGTGCCGTGCCTTCTTAAGCCCCCCAGCTATATCCGTTGAATCCTCAGCCCACACAGCAGCGATCCCAAACTTGGTTACCCTTTACAGCGGAAGAGGTCAGAACCCTCCGCAAAGCTGTAAAGGAAGACGGGATTGGCAGCCCTTGTGTGCAGCAACTACTTGAGGAGTTGGGGACCCAACTCGTTCTCCCATATGACTGGATTGCACTAGCCCGTGCCATCCTGACACCGGGTCAATTTATTGAATGGCGTACCCATTACCAAGCGGCTGTTGACCGGCAAATCGTGGAGAATGCCCAAGCCGGCGTCCTCGATCCCTCCGACGCATACACGGGTACCAACAATTATGCAAACCCTCATTCTTATCTCGAAATTGACCCAGGGTTTTGGCATCAGGTAAAAGTCCTCGTCCAGCGGTCATTCTCTCTAGTTTCCACCAAGCAGCCCACCAAGCTCGCGCAGCTGCTTCAGGACCCCAATGAAACTTTCCCAGCGTTTGTCGCCCGCGTCCTGGAAGCTTCTCAGCGGAAGATTTCCAGCGAGGATGCCCAGTTTGCGCTGGCCAAAGAACTTATTATAGACAGGTGCCTTGTGCCGTTCCGGGCCGTAGTCCTTCCCATACGTGACAAAGCTCTGCACGAATGGGTCCTTGCTTGCCGTGACGTCGACCCACAAGTCAAAACACTCACCGCTGCCTTTGCCTCTGCCATGGCTGTTTCATCCGGCCCCACTTCTGTCTGCTTTCGGTGCGGCCAGCCCGGCCACTTCGTCCGCGAGTGCTCCCAGCCAGGCCCAGCGCCTCGCTCAGACCCGCCGTTGCGACGGCCAAGGGGCCCTCCTACGCCATGTCCGCATTGTGGGAAAGGATATCACTGGGCCCGCAACTGCCATGCCGCCCAAGGTTCCCAGCAGCCTTTAAACTCCCATCGGGGCAGGCCTCAGCCCCACCCTCAAGAGGCCCCCAGGAGAATTCCCAAGCCATAATGTGGACAATGCCCATCACACGCCGCCAGAAACCCTCATTAGAGCTTAAGATTAATGGGCAATGGCTTGATGGGCTTCTGGATTCTGGCGCTGAAGTCTCCTGTGTTCCCTTCAAGATCGCCGCATTCAATCACTGGCCCCTCAAAACCGGCCCTCAAGTCATCGGCGCCACAGGAGCCGCTGCCTCCTGGAAAACATCCCAGCCTCTGCATTGGAGCGACCGAGAAGGCCACGAAGGCCAAATTCGTCCACTCATCCTCTCGTCAGTCCAGACCATCTTATGGGGGAGAGATGTCCTCAGCCAGCTAAAGGCCCGAATCACCACAGAAGCCTTCTCAGCTGTGCTGCCCCCCCCCCTTCTAGGGGCCACTGCTCCCATCTCAAAACCTGACCCTATCCCTCTGGAAGGGGACACAGAGGAGCCCATCTGGGTCGAGCAGTGGCCCTTGCCAGCTCACAAACTGCAGGCTCTCTCTGCCCTCGTCGAAGAGCAGCTACAAGCAGGGCATATAGAGCCGTCCACTAGTCCCTACAATTCACCAGTCTTTGTCATTAGCAAAAAGAACACCGGCAAATACCGCCTTCTCCACGACCTCCGTGAGATCAACAAACATATTAAGCCTATGGGGTCACCTCAACCAGGATGCCCGCACCCTACCACAGTCCCCCAGCATTTTCATGCGGCAACCATCGACATCAAGGACTGCTTTTTCTCTATTCCTCTTCACCCCCGGGACTGTCCGAGATTCGCATTCACGGTTCCACGCATCAACAACCAAGGCGCAGCTCAGTGATTTCAGTGGCGCGTATTGCCCCAAGGCATGGGCAACAGCCCGACTATGTGCCAACTGTATGTCAACCATGCTGTTGAGCCGCTGCGCTCCAAGTTCAATCCGGAGCACACATACATTCTCCACTACATGGACGACCTCCTTTTAGCAGCGAGCTCCAGTGCGCTCCTCAATGATCTGCTCTCGGCAATAATAACAAACCTCTCCAGCCTCGGGCTTACTGTGCAGTCTGACAAAATAAACCTCCAGCCTCCTTTTCAATTCCTAGGCTTTCATTTTCATCGGTTCATCCAACCCGCAAGCCCAAAAATCCACCTTTCTGATAAGATGACGCTAACCGAGCTCCAGCAACTTTGCAGGCAAATCAATTGGCTTCGCTCGGCGCTTCCCATCACAACAGCGCAAATGCAGCCCCTCCTCGAGCTCTTGCAGACCAAGGATAGCCCACCAACTGCAGCCACTCGCAGCATCACCATCACCCCCGCTGCCCGAGAAGCCGTCCAACAGGTCAGCGCCGCTCTGCAGCAGTGCCGCCTGGAGCGGTTCTCCCCTGACCTTCCAATTTTGGCTTTAGTTCTGCCAATGCCGGTCACTCCCACGGGTCTCTTATGGCAAGATGGCCCCTTCCTCTTTCTTCATACGTCAAAAAGCAAGCTCCCAAAAATCTGCCCTTTCATAAGGGCCTGGATTGCGCTGGCCACTGACTTGGTACTTCTCTCCATACAAACGTATGGCATCTCGCCACACACCATTGTTTGGCCTTTAGATGCCAAGGAAGTTACCTCCCTCATCATGAACAATGCCCAAATGCAGAGCCTGGTAGAGCTCTTTCGCGGCTCCTTTGACAACCACTATCCTCATCACCGATTGCTGCAGGGAATGTTTTAATTGGCGTTTTCCAACCCGTTCCGTCCATTGCCCACACGGAACCCGATCCCTTCAGCCATCACTGCCTTTACAGATGCCTCAAAAACGGCGTTTGCTGCCATCATATACACTCCTGGGAATCCTGAGCCACGGCAACTGCTGTTCGCAAATGACTTTTCTGTTCAAGTGGGCGAGCTTCTAGCTGTCACTGCAGTCCTTAACCTCCACCCAAACCAGTCTCTTAACATCTTCACTGACAGCCTATACACTCTTCAAGTGTGCCGCAGCCTCCCGCTTGCCACTTTCTTACCGGGTGACTCAAACATTGATCGAGCGCTCGCTTTCGTACAGCGACTTCTTGAAGCGAGGCAACAGCCCTGGTTCATTGCTCGTATCAGAAGCCATTCTGGCCTACCAGGACCGCTGGCTCAAGGGAATGACCTCGCTGATGCTTCTGTGTCAAGCTGCCAGATACCGCACCGTCAGATGATGCCTCCATACAGCCTCGCGGCCGTCTTCTTCGTCCTGGCTTCCCTCGTTCTCCCAGCCGCCGCCAACCCGAGTCACCAGCCCTTCAATTGGATGCTCTCCCTCTGGCATCAAAAAAGACTCCTCGCCTCGAACGTAACCGCCTCCGCCCCCTCTTTCACAACTGATGTCGCCAACCTCACTGGACGCACGAACCTTCCGTCTTATGAGTGGGGAGGACACAACCCCACTGCCACAGGTTTCTACATGTGCCCATCCTCCGCCAGAGGATGCCATGACCCAGCGCACTATTACTGTCCTCTCCTTTGTACAAGTTCACTACCAACGCATCGCCACCGCTGAGTTCCCCCCCCCCCGCCGTCCACCACGCCCCTTCCGCCCGCACCACCTACTCCAGACCGCAGGCCTATAGCTTCTTGTCTTCCTCCCCTCACTTCTCCCCAACTATTCCTCCCCCTTGGGCGAGGGATTCAGGGGCATCACGGGCCCATTTCGCGCTGGCAAGGCTCGGCGCGCGCCAGGCGCCAGCGTGTGCCGACCCTAATGACGGGCACATGCATCCTGGCCAGATGCTATGTCGTCCGCTCATGGCTGGCTGGTCCTCGTGGTCTCCCCCCACCCCTCGTCCTATTCCAGTACCCGTCCTTATAACCTCCTTTTCCTCCTCCTCCTCATAATCCTTGTCTTTTGTTGCTGCGCACACCGAGTTATTCACACCCACAGTGCGCACCAAAACTTGTTGCCTCTATTTCCTTTTAAAAGCAAAAGGAGCAATTGTTGCCACCTTTCTCCACCCCTCCTCCCCTTCCAGCCCCCGCCGTCCTTCCCGCCAGTCCCGCCCATATTGCCAACCCACAATCTGCCATCTTCCCCAGTAACTGCTTACCTCAGGTCTATCCATCAGCTTCAGCCTGTCCACAGCCGCCCCTTAGCCAACCCTCCCTTCATCACGCCCCTCCCTCTACCCAACCCTATATAGCTAAGTGTACTTCTGTAATAAAGCAGACCTGTTCCTGCGCTCAGGCGGTCTCCGTGGTTCTTTCCTAACCGCGCGTCCCCCACGCCTGGAGAGCCCCGGTGCTCTATCCCTGGAGCACCCCCCGCCGGCGGTTCGGTAGGAGCTGACCCCCCCCCCGACTCTTGGGCCTGAGCGAGACTGAGACCTCCCCGCTCAGCAACACCTCCTCCTCCCCCTCCCCCTTCCCTCCGCTTCCCCTCTCCCAAGACTGAATTCAGGTCCTCCCATATGGTAGGCAGAGACCTTATCACTTGAGCCACATCCACTTCCCAAGTCATTGTTTTATAGTATGTTCATAGGATTGTGCAACCATCACTGCTATCTTATTTTAGAATATTTTGGCCTTTCCCAAAGAAGCCCTATATCCATTAGCAGTCACTCCATACTGCCCCTCTTCCCCAGCCCTAGGTAACCACTGTTCTGCTTTCTTTCTTTATAGATTTCCTATTCTGGACATTTCATATAAATGGATTCACATAAAACATAGTCCTTGTGACTGTTGCTTTCTACATGCTATCATGTTTTCAAGGTTGAGTCATAATGGAGCATATATCAGCATTCCGATCCTTTTTATTGCTGAATTGCATTTATGGATTTACCACATTTTATTTATTCATTCATTAGTTGATGGGCATTTAGTTTATACATTTTGGCTATTAGGAATAAATTCTGCTATGAACATTCATATAAAGGGGTTGTGTGCATATAAATGTTTATTTCTCCTGGTTATATACCTAGGAGTTGAATTGCCATGCCATTATATAATGTTTGTAAGCTACTATTTTCACTTTAAAATAACATGAATATTTTTCCAACATCTTAAATATTACTTTTAAATTTCACTGAACAAATAATGTGTTTTATCATAGAGTATGTTTATAAGGTTTTATATTCCATTACCTATTGATGGCAGTTTCCAAAAGTTTTGTCATTATAAACTTCATAATGTTCTCATAGCTGAATGTTTGTGCACATTGATAATGATTTTTTTCTAATCGCTTCTTAGAGGTGGAATTTCTTATCATATTTTTCAAGTTTGTCCTAAAGAACAGTTGTAATAGTTTATGTAACCAATATTTTAAAAGCAAATGAACAGATTAAGTTTCCTCCTACCTTTCAACACTAAGTATTATTCCCTTTTTACTCTTTTTAATAAACATTTTCTTGGCTATTTTCATTTATTTATTGTTTCCAACTTAATGTTAAAATTATTTGGTCATGTTTCAAATGAACATTTGTGGCTTAACTTGGAATTGCATTACATTGTAGGGTAATTTGGAATGAAACGACATGTTTATTTCTAGGCACATAGTATGTATTTACATTCTTCAAAATCAAAATAATTTTAACACATTTCATGAATTATGAGCAAATAATTGTATTTCAAACAAAGCCACCAAGTCATTGCAGTATTTTAATATCTCATATTTCTATGATTTTATTATTGCTTTACATGTTCTTATATTTTAAAGTATAGTGCAAGATATATGTAAAATAATTATTAATTTTATGAGAGCTTTATTGGTATTTTATGCCCTCATTTTATTATTATCTAACTTTTCCATATAATCCAGGTGCTTCTGATATCAGTATTGTTCCACTTAGCTTTATTTGGATTGGTATTTAGCTCTTTTTTTTTTTAATCATGAAGAGCATTTCTGTTTTAGGTTATTTAGTTTGTATTTATCTCCTTTTTTAATCATGAAGAGTATTTCTGTTTTTGTTTATTTGAAGGAAAAAATAAAATAAAATGTCTAGTGAAATCTTGTGTACCAATACATCCCCATTCTTTAAGCAGCATTTCATACAAAAAAGATGTTCAAGAAATATAGATGAATATTCAAAATTCAATCAGAGAATCAACTTGTTTTATTTGGGGTATTTAATGCATTAACATTTACTGTGAGAATGCCTATTTTTTTTATTTCCTGTGTTCTTTTATTTTTATTTTTGCAGATTGGAAAATAGTTTAATCTTCACTCACCAAAATCTTCAGGAGAATCTTAAATGTCTATAAAGACAAAGGACAAACTGTTCCACTACTGCTGCCATCTCTGTGCCTTTTTTGGTAGAATACCTTTCATAACAAAATGTTCTGGCCACTTAATCTATTTAAAACTAGATGTATAAAAAACAACATAAATTATAGCAACTTTAGGCTTCAATGTGAAACCATTGATGCTCCCTTACAATAATGCATTCTCTTTGAAATCAGTTCCCTGCCAGAGGATGCTCAGGCCCATGTACCTTTCTTCTTCCAACTAACCAATGTCTCATTGTGCTCTCAGATGTCTCAATACTTAGTCAAGGCAAGTTTGATACAGGTGGCATACCTTCCTCTAGATGTGGTGAATATTGGGGTTTTGAGGAAGACATTAAAATCTTTAAATCATGGTTGACTGAGATACTAAAGCATTAGTGCAGAGAGTCTTGTGAGATAGGAAATCTAGAACCAGTACTTCTTCACTAATAGTCCATTCTAGTTTGGCCTAGAAGAAGATGATTTTTTTCTGCTTTTAGTTGGGGGTCTGCCCCTTTGACATTAAACTACAAATAGCCTCCTTCATATGTTTGTGTGGTAGTAATGGCATTTCCCCAATTCTCACACAATCCAGTGTTGCTTCTACCACCTCCCCAATGAAGACCTTGGAAATACCACACATAGCAAGAACAACATTTTGAGACATGGAGGTGCCAGGGATGGATTGACTGCCTTAGGGAAAGCTGACAGGTGATGCATTTCATAATGGTTCAGCTGCTCCTTAGAAAAAGAAGAAACCAGGATTTGTGTCTTCTAAATCTCATATTCATCAAACTTCTTCTTCTTGTCTTTTATTCCTTTATTATTTATTTTCCGTTTTTTTTGGCCAAAGGAGTAATTATGAGCCTTCCCTTTCAACTGCTGTTAAATCTGAGGTGTCCTGACTCAAGATCACCATTCTCTGTCCATCTTCTCTCAAGTCCCCATCTGCATCCCCATAAGTTTCCTCTGGAATTACGTCTTTCTAGGTGGACCTGGAGCCCAAGGGAACTGCAGGCACCTCCCCTGACTTCCCTGTCTCTCCACCTTTGTGCAGGGGCTACTTGGAGATATTTTCCATTACTGTGAGGAGACATCACCTTACTATCAGGTGTAAGAGTTGGGACCTGCACAGCAACTCAGCCCTTGAGTATACCCCTACATTTTTTATTTCAATGATCTTTACCTTGTTAGTACATATTTCTTTGCATTCTCCCTTTCATTCTTTTACTTTTTGCTAATATTATAGTTTACTTCTGTTTTTTAAAACTTGAAAGATATATATCATTGCCAATAAATTTTCAAAAATAAGTCTGTATTTTTCATACACCAAGAATAGGATAACAAATATTAACTGCCTAACCCTGTGAAGAGTAAGCAATTCATTAATATTTTTCTTTCTTTCTAAATCCCCAGATCACCTTTCTGTGAAAATGTCCTGATGTACTATAGCCAGGATATTTTTATTGTTCTAAAGTAATAGATATCATTTTTTTTCATTGCTTTTTACACTTAGTTTGATTTTCCAAACAGAAATTGTGATTTCTTGATTGTTATGAAAAATAGCGTATATTGTGAGGTTTAATGGAAATTCTTACTCTGACTATCTCCTTTATAATAAGAGAACTTTTCTGAAAATCCACTGCCTTATCTATGCTTTTAACTTTTAATTCTTATATACTTTCATTTATCTCTGTTTATCAGTTTTACGTATATGTATCTTGTCCCTCCAGCTATATCAATCTGCTCCTTTGGGGACAGACCAGGTTCTTGTAGAAACGCTTCTGTCTAGTTCATGTGGGTCATTCAGTAGCTCAGTCAGGTTGTACTAGGCTACCTGGGAAACTACCACAAGTGAACTAAAAGTGAGGGCCTGACAGAGTTACAGAAGATGTCAGTTTGACTCAGCAGTGGGTACAGTTGGAGTCACTGACAAAAAAAAGAAAAACACAGTATGGCATGAAAGCAATCGAGAGTTGGATACCAAGGACTTAGATGGAAAGACGGCAACCTGTACCTGAACAGGAGTGAATAAGAACATGATTATCCTCAAAGGCAAAAGATGCTAAGTGTGTACTAATTCTTTTAAGAAGCTTTAGATTGCATAAACGTTAAATAAAAAATATAGGGTGACCCGACCCGCGGGTCAGTCAAACCAAGACCTGAAGGAGGGAGCGGGAATGAAAGGGACAATAGACACAAAGAATGGAGACAAGACAGGATTCTGATCAAGTCTCGTTTATTGAGGGTTAATCAGGGGTATTTATAGCCAGGGATGAAGGAGGTGGTACATACTGACGACAGCGCAGTGTCGGTAAATGATTGGGTAACTAGATTTCAAATTTCGTGCCATACGCATGTGCAGATGGTTTAGTAACGTCTGCGGAAAGACTTTCGCGCTCTTTAGGGAGTGCCCAATCGGAGCCCGGGGGAGTGGCGTGAGGATAGAAACTTAATTACTTCAGCGAGGGTGGGGATATAGAAACTTAACTGGGTTAGGTGTTATTTCACGAGATGGCTGCAACTGATACTGGCGCCAAAAGCAGCCTCCCACAATAGGGGATTCCCATATGCCCCACCTTTTCCCCTTCCCACACTTTCCCACATTAACAACATCATTCATTAGTGTGGTACATTTGTTACAATTACAATTAATGAATGCATATTGAAGCATTGGTATTAACCATGGGCTATAGTTTACATTATATATAACATTCTATCATGCACAATTTTGTGGCTTATGACAAAATATACAAATACCTATATTATCTAATGCAAGATATCTATCATTGCAATGTCACACATGACAACTTCAATGTCCCCAAAATGCCCCATATTACGCTTAATCTTCCTTTCCCTTCCCATAGAATCTCTGGTGGTCACTACCTTTACACTAATGATAAAAGTTCTTCCATTGTTTGAAAAATAAGCCTATAATAGAATAAGCTTACTTAAGTCCATTACTTAATCCCCAATCTTGAGGATTTTGGGATGGTTATGCCACTCTGTTTCTAACTGAGAGGGGGCTTATGGCCCATGGGACTGATGTATAGAACTGTCAACAGTAAACTTGTTAAATGTATATCCTAGAGACTTAAATCATTGGTACATTCATGTACCAATTGAGCCCTGAATCTCAGCAGAGTTGCAACACCTACACTCCAGTTCAATGGTTTCACCCAGGACAACTAACAAGGAGATGATGGACAACAAGTATTCCAAGGAAAAGAGAGTGTACTAATTTTTAAAAGAGATGGGTGCTATTATCTCTGGTGTTCTAAGGTGAACATTGAGGCTTGGAAAAGTTAAAAAATTGGCCCAAATTATATATTTTATTTTAGCTTGCAAGCAGTAGAATTTACTAAATGATCCAGAAATTGGGATAAGCAACCACTGGGTTAATTGGTCTAGAATTCTATAAACTACTTTTTTTTAGCAAAATTTTATTGCCTTTTTAAAAAAAGATACATAGATCACAGAAAATGATACATTAAAAATTATAAGAGTTCCCATATACCTCATTCCATATATCCCCCACTCCTCCCACATCAACAACCTCTTTCATTAGTGTGATACATTCATTTCATTTGATGAATACATTTTGGAGCACTGCTACACAGCATGGATTTTAGCTTACATTGTAGTTTATGCTCTCTCCCAGTCCATTCAGTGGGTTATGGCAGAATATAAAATGTCCTGCATCTGTCCCTGCAATATCATTCAGGTCAACACCAAGTCCTGAAAATGCCTATATATCACACCTCTTCTTCCTTCTCCCTGCCTTCAGCAACTCCCATGGCCACTGCCTCCACATCAATGACATAATTTCTTCCATTGCTAGGGTCACAATAGTTCTACTGTAAATCCATATTTTATACCCCCACACTAATCCATATTTTACTAATCCATATTTTATACCCCCATCCAGTGGACCCTGGGATGGTGATTTCCACTTCTCTAAATCTAGAGGGACTTAGATTCCACATGGCTGATTTGTGTGATTCTCCTGTATGCAGCTGTAGACTCTCTAAGTTCCCTGGTGAGGTGGTTGACCATATTCACCTCCCTGTTAACTGACCTGGGTAAGTCAAATTAACCAGAAAGTAGGTGTTGCAACTCTGCTGAGGCTCAGGCTACAGCTGGCACATGGCCTGTCCAGAAATTCAAGTCTCCTGAGCATACACAAACCCCAGCACCAACCACAGGTTCAGTAAAAGTGACAGAAGAGGCATGTATACAGAGTCACATCTAGGTCCAACTCCATCACCCTCAAGAGCACAAATTCCAAAGTAGGGCCCACTGGCAAGGCACTGAACTCCAGAGCCCTCTGCCATGACTGTAGAATCTGTGCATCTCTGTAGCCCTCAGGAGCATCAGTACATGGGGTTGCATCTATTTTGGCTGTTTCTGGGATCCTGCTGAGATGTGTGTGAACACAACCCCTGTGATGAACTCCTGACTCATTTTGAAGACTCTTAGCCATATAAACTCTTTTGTCTTTACCATTTCCCCCTTTTATTCAAGGTCTTTTTCCAGCTGGTGATTTGTAGTAATCCCTTGGTGCCAGGGAGCTCATCCCTGGGAGTTATGTTCCACACTGGGGAGAAGGTAATGCATTCATGTGCTGAATTTGGCTTAGAGAGTGGCCACAGATGAGCAACACAGAGGCTCTCACAGGGTAACTCTTAGGCACCCCGCAGCTCTAGGCATAGCTGAAATTTCAAGCACACAGGCTCGTAAGCATAGTCATCAGTATCAAGGGTCCATCATTGAACCACCCATCTTCACTGGACTTTGACCTTGCATTTGGGGAACTGTTGCTGTTTCATTGGGTAATGGGACAGAGCTCCCCTGGCTAGAAATTCAGCACTCCCTCAGTTGTCATGTGCAACTCTACCTACTATGACAATACCCAATGAATATTTGAAAATATTTATATACCCTGCATACATGCCCTGGAGAACTCCCTCCCAACCATGTATCCTCCATCAATGACACCCCACACCAGTGCTTCTTCCCTGCCATAGTTGAACCCCTCTGTGATCCAAAACTTCTTGAAAAAGTAAGCCTAATATATTGCCAAATTCAATTAGTAGGAAAATGAAATGGTAATGATAGGTTTAAAGATTAGAAATAGAATACATAATAATTTTGAAAAACTAAAATAAAGTAAAAAATAAATTGAGGTACTAAAAAATGAAAAATACCATAAAACTTGGTTTTTGACATTTAGTCTTTCATTGCTGTAATAGGTATTTTGCAGCATATACACTGGCAAGGCAATCTCTTCCATTCCTTCCTCAGTGTGAATATCCTTTATTTTAATTTTTAATTTTGTCTTCAAAAAAGTTTTAGATCACAATAAAGTCACATATACAATATAGGGGACTCTCATAGACCTAACATCGAAACCTTTTTCCCCTTCCTGAGAAATGATCTTTATACATGTGGATGTTATATTTGGTACAGATGATGTACAAATATTGAAACATAGCTACTAACCATGTTTCCATTATGGTTTACATTATGTTTTATATTTTAGACAGTAAATTTTCCCAAATTTTTCATTACATTATAGTTTACATTATGGTTTACATTTTTGACTATACACTTTTATAAATTTTTGGTGAAATTTAGCAGGGCCTGTATCAATCATTGCACGATCTTGTGGAATGCTTCCATTGCCCCCCAGTTACCCCCTCTGTCATCTATTCTATTCCTCTCTCACCCTCCCCTTGGGGCCCACAGTGACGACCATGATTCACTGCTTGAAGAACAAGATTCATAGATTATTGAAACAATGCTGAGGGCTTGACACACTAGTGTGACCTCCCCAATTGGGAGCCAACCATGTTCTTGAGAGACACCCTCTCCTCTGTTTGAGCACATCAGACCTCCCCAGGATTGGGACACAACACCTTACCGCTCATAATATGTGTCTCCACCCAATGATATAACACACTATGACATAATGAGCACTCACACCGTCCCTAGAAGCCTGCCCCAGGTACACCCTGTGACAGATGCCCCCTCATAAAATACCTTAAGCAAGTAACTCTTCCTTATATTTTCTAAAGTGTTTTCTCAACGTTATAGTTTCAAACATGTCCCTGACAACTCCCTGACAACTCCCCCTATACCCTTCCCCCAATTCCATGGACTATTTGACCCATCCTCCAACCCTAGCTCCCCACAAGCCTGCAACCCCCCATAGTATCCCTATGCACCCAGCTTATCCCTTCAGACTTGGCAGAACCAAGGGGAGGGGGCATGAGTCAGGGACGCCCCTCTTCCATCTCTGCTCCGGGTCCCAGGACCTGGCAGTGGGTGGGAGGGTGCAGCACTCAGGCAGGCATGGCTCCTCCTGGCTCTGCCTGGACACCTCCTGGCAGTGTCTTCTCAGCCCAGTGGCCAGTCTGTGATTGTGAGAGCTGCCACGCCACTGCCCCATCCATGGCCTCCTCTACAAGCCCCTTGTTTCTGACATAGGTGCCATAGAAACACGAGCTGGCAGTCTCCCATTGTCCATGTATCCATCCCTTGGCTTTCTCATTTGTGGTCTGTTCTGTCCACTCACCCAATTCCTAGATGGTGTCCACATACCTTAAGAACTTATTCACGTTGCATGCTGGCTCTGGGGCCCATCCCAGCCTCTCCCTGGCTGTGTGTGGTGTTAGGGTCACCCCTGCTCCCTGTCTATAAGGGACACCCTGGTGCTCACTTGGGTCCCTTCCAGCACAGTAACACCCCATAGCTGGTACTCCCCTCTGGCTGCAGCAGCTCCACTCTACCTCCACCAATGGTGGCGCTAGGGCTTTTCAGGTCTTGCCGTCCTTGCGGCCTCAGTGCCACATGATCACATCCTTCCTGGCACCAATTCCTTGCCATGTATGGAGGTGCATGGTGCCCACCCAGTGCCCCCCTCACCCAAGAGACCTCCTTCCCATTTCCTCAGGCCCAGGCTGTTTGTAGGGTGGATCTGTCTATAGCAGAGTGTACAAGCTCACTGTTCTCCCAAATGCCCCACTCAGCAGAACCCAGGCTGCTCTCAGAGCTGCAGGTGGAGGACAGGGAAGACTCTTTATGTGGCCTTGCCATCTCTGGGGGAGGAAGATGCTCCCCTGAACGTGCCAGTGGTACCCTAAGATCAGTGCCTTCCCAAGGGTGTGAAAGATGACTTAGAGGTCCTGAGATGATGGGCAGGGGGAGCACATGGTTCTCGTGTGGAATTCTTGGACTCAGGGCCAGATGTGGGGTGTACCTGGGCCACGGTGAGGGCATCCTCCAAGCAGGGCATCTCTTAGACACAGGCACCGGCACTGCCCTTCATTGGCCATTCCCTTTGGCCCTTAAATTAATTCCAGTTTGGAGAGTCAGCGAGGTGGGCCCCCTTGCCAAGAAACGGTGACTCAGCTGGCACCACCAGCTCCTCCACCTGGTGCTTCACACCCCTCTAGTTAGGATCCTTGCAAGGTGATAGCAAAGCTTGGCAAAACTTATGGTGCAGACAAGACAGATGGCCACTGAGCATAAAACAGCGTCATTACAGCACAGCAGAGATGGCCATTCAGCATAAAACAGTGTCCGTCCTCCCTCAGAGTTGGAAAGCCCCCAAGCTGAGCACAGCTAGGGAAGTCTTGTACCTACCAGGTTTCTCAGAGTGCTCAGATTGCCTTAGGCACCAAAAGCCTTTAAAGGCATAAGAACGCAGTTTCTCCTGAACTTACTTGAAGCCAGGATGTCTTCCAGAAGAGGATTCCAATGTCTTGCTGGAAACCAGAGGGCTGAGCTACATCTGCCCAACGTTCGCCTGTGTCTGCAGACTGAGGCCCTGAGTTCCAGGTTTTGGGGCACAGTCGAGGGCATTGCTGGAGGAGCATCTGGCAGCCCCTACCTGCGTAGGTCATTCTGGAAAACGTGAGGCTTAAGGGGCTCGGTGGGGCCTCCTCCTCCTGCAGCCCCTCTGCTGGGCGGTAGCTCCTGCGCAGCCCATCTCTCCGGATCTGGAGTAATAAGTGAAGGAGCCTCCTGCTCAGCACCGAGCCGGGCCCTGCATTGGAGAAAGCCCAGTGAGTGGAGGAGGCGGGCTGTGCGACATGGGAGAAGGAGCAGCATTGCGTGGGAATAGTCTGAAGGGCAGGTGGAGCCCCCCCACCCCCACCCCACCCCACCCAGGGCAGCCTGGAGGGCCTTCCCAGAGGATGGGCTTTGGCCCAGGTCTTGAGGGAGGCCAGGTGTCTTTGAGGGGATCGAGCCAGGGGGCTGCCTGAAGATTCCACCGACCTTGGACGGACACGGGCCTCGCGGTGTTCGGCCTCGTCAGGCAGGACTCCCCAACCCCCAGGACGCGAGGCGTCGCTCTGCTGCCTCTGCTGCTGTCGGGGCTTCCTGGAGCCCTCCGCCTGTGCCGACCACGCGGGGCCCATCCCCTCCGCGCGTCCAGGGCCCCTGGAGCGGGAACACTACCTCGGCTGCTGGGACGCCTCCGCCTCATCTTGAACGGGGAGCGCCAAGGGGACTCGCGTGTCGGGCCCAGCGCCCAGTCCCGCTGCCCACTGCATGTGCTGCGGGTCGCCCGGGCCCGGGCTGTCCCGGCTGCTCGAGGGGCGTGCGGGGAACGCGCTTATTTCCAGGAGGGTCCTGGCCAGGCTCGGGTTCCAGTCTTCTGCCCAGCTGGAAGGCTGTGCCCCATACCTGGCGTCTGAGACGGCTCCTCCAGGGCGGCACAGGGCCCGCGAGGGTCTCAGTGCTGCTGAGTGGCCCCTTTAGCGCTGACCCCTTTCTAGGGAGCAGGAAGAAGGCGTTTGCCCCCAGGTCCCATGAAGGCTCTGAGGCTCCTGTGGTGGGGGGAGACATCAGCGGAGAGGCACCCAGGGGGCCTTTCTGAAGGAAGGACAGGAACCCCTAGCCATGGCCTCCACGAGGTGCTGGGCAGGCAACTCGGGGTTTGGGGAGCCCCCGTTTGGGATTGTGCGGTTTAATAGGCTGTGGCTTCTCACGACAGTTCATCAAATTTATGGTGATGCTCTACCATTATTTTTTTAAATTAAATTAAATTTTTAAAATTATCTTTTAAAAAATATTAATAAATCACACAAATGTTACATTAAAAAACATAAGAGGTTCCCATATACCCTATTCCCCACCCCCCATCATTTTTAATTGTATTTTCTGAAGATACATAGATCACAAAAAATGTTATATTAAAAAATACAAGAGGTTCCCTTATACCCTACATACTGCCACACCGCACTGCTACCACATCAACAACCTCTTTCAACATTGTGGCACATTCATTGAATTTGGTGAATACATTTTGGAGCACTGCTGCACCACATGGATAATAGTTTACATTGTAGTTTACATTCTCCCCCAGTCCACTCAGGGGGTCATGGCAGGATATATAATGTCCAGCATCTGTCCCTACAATGTCATTCAGGAAAATGCCAAGTTCTATAAATTCCCCCACATTACCTCTCTTCTTCCCTCTCCCTGGCCTCAGCAACTACCATGGTCACTTTTTCTTCATCAATGCTACAATTTCTTCCATAACTAGTCACAAGAGTTCTATAGTAGAGTATCAGTAAGTCCACTCTAATCCATAATTTATTTCCTCCATCCTGTGGATCCTGGGGTGGTGATGTCCACTCCACCTCTACATCAAGAGGGGGTTTAGATCCCACAAGGATGATGGATGCAATTCTCCTGCTTGCGTGTGGTGGTTGACCATCTTCACCTCCCGGTTAGCTGACCTGGGTAAGTCTAATGAACCAGAGAGTAGGAGTTGCAACTCTGCTGAGGCTCAGGGCCCAGCTGGCACATGGCCAGTCCAGAGATTCATCTCCTGAGTATACACCAACCCTAGCACCAACCACAGGTTCAGTAAAAGTGACAGAAGAGGCATGTGTAGAAAGGTCACATCTGAATCCAATTCCATCACACTCAGGAACCCAAATTCCAAAGTAGGGCCCTCTGACAAGGCACTGAACTCCAGAGCCATCTGCCATCACCATAGAACCTGTGTGTCTCCATAGCCCTCAGGAGCACCAGTACATGGGGTTGTATCTACTTTGGCTGTCTCTGGGGTCCTACTGAGGTGTGCGTAAGAGTGACCCCTCTGATGACCTCCCAACACTTTTTTTGAACACTCTTAGCCATATGAACTCACTTTAAAAGGTGTTAGGGTACAACAAGCACACGATCTCAGTCACCAGTGAGTTCATTTAGAAACTGTTTCCTGTCCCTGCATGTACCACAGAGCAGCTGCCCCTGCCCTCCCCCACTGCGACGGTTTGCTCGGTCGGTAGAGGTGGGGTCTGGCTGCGGACGAGGGGTCGGTCCAGCTCTGGACGAGGGGTCGGTCCCGCTTGGGACGAGGGGTCGGTCCCACCTGGGACGAGGGGTCGGTCCGGCAGCAGACGAGGGATCGGTCTCACAAGGGTTTGCGCGGTTCGGCTGACGGGGTCGCCCGGCGAAGCCGGCGACGAAGGGGTCGCCCGGAGAAGCAGGCGACGAACTGGGGACAAGGGAGGCCAGGCCCTTGTCGGGGGCTCTCAGGACTGGAGGGCGCATGGCAGAAGAACTACCGCGGAGACAAGGTAAACACGCAAGTCCACTTTACTGAGGGAGAGGCAACAGTTTTATAGGGGCTGGGGAAGGCTGATTGGTCGAAGCCACGCCCTGTTCTGATTGGTTGCCGGCGAAAGGTCAGTGGGCGGTACTGGACGGGGGAGGGGTGGTGGTTAGGGATTGGCTGTCGCTGTTGCTGGGGGAAGGGGCAGGGTTTAGGGATTGGTGGCTGCTGTTGCTGGGGTGGAGGGCAGACTGGATTTTTCCGCCCACGCCTGGCTGTTGCTGCTGTCAGGGGAGGGGAAAAGGGCGGGCTGGATTTTTCCGCCCACACCTGGCTGTTGCTGCTGTCGGGGGAGGGGAAAAGGGCAGACTGGAATTTTCTGCCCTGCGCCTGTGCAGGGAGAAGGAAGAAGAAGGGTGCCGCCCCACAAGGCATCGGGTGGCGCCATCTGGGAGGAGGGGCGGCCGCGGAAGCATGGCTGCCGAGAAGGGGAGACCCGAGGGCACTCTGCGCCCATGCCGAGCTTCCTTCAGGGGTGGCGGTGGGCCCGACCAACCACCCTATTATGGGGGCAGCGGAATTAGGCCTACCGCGGCCGCTCCCCTGCCAGGCCAGCAAACCACACTTCAGCCCGAGGGGTGACCGCACCCCACCAAGTCCCCATCCATGCTAGGAACCCACACAACTCAGGGCCACCCACCGCCCTAGGGCCCTGGTTCAGGATGCTCCTCCCACAGTCCCCACCCATTCTGCCCTCTTGTCCAGCCCCCATCCAGCCCCCACAATCCCCGGACTCCTATCCAGCCACCTGACCAGCCCCCTATCCAGCTCCCCTTTGCAGCCCTCTTGTCCAGACCCATCGTCCAACTCCCAGTGCACACCCCCAACCCCTGTCCTGGCTCCCCCAGCCCCCCATCCAGCCACTGCTCCAGCACCCTCTCCAGTCCCCAGACCAACCCCAACCAACCCCCAGTGCAGCCCCCTGCCCAGCCCGCTAACGTCCTGCACAGCTCACTTGTGGACACCAGGGGGAACTCTCATCCATCAGCTAAGTGGTCTGTCAGTGCTGTCTGCCAGCCAGCTGGCCACTTTCACCATCCTCTTGTGAGTCCCCCGCTGGGCCTGGGAGGGCACCGCCCCAGGGTTGTGTCAGCGTGCTGGGCATGCACAGTCAGGGCTCTGCGCGAGTGTCTAGTTGATGGCTGCCGCTTCCCTCACCATTTGGGAACAGGGAGCTGGGAGGGGCAGACATCCTCTGTGAGTCTCCCTGCCTGGGACTCTCCAGGCCCCTTAGGCTGCCAGGTGAGGGTGCAACCCCAGCACCTCCTCCCCTCAACAGGG
This sequence comes from Dasypus novemcinctus, assembly GCF_030445035.2. Taxonomy (NCBI): domain Eukaryota; kingdom Metazoa; phylum Chordata; class Mammalia; order Cingulata; family Dasypodidae; genus Dasypus; species Dasypus novemcinctus. Next base: position 70,044,662 of record NC_080691.1, read on the forward strand.
AGTCTCCCAGGGGCCCTGCGGGAAGGCTAAGGTCAGGAGGGGCTTTCCACAGGCCACCTGCTAGGCCCAAGGGTCTGGTTGGAGCTCCAGAGATACCTGAACCCCTGCGGGTCATTTCTCAGTGGGCAGAGAGAGGAGTCCATGCACCCCTGTCAGCACTGGGTGGAGGTGTCCTTTCCCTTGGTCCTTCCTTTCTCCAGTCAGGCCTTGAGCAGCTGTGGGGGCCTGGTCAGGTGGATTCCAGGGGACCCACATGGTCTTGCAGGCTCTGGGCAGGGTGGGGTGGCAGGCCTGGGCCGGGGCCTCTGGCCTCTGCTCAAGATATTCCTTCCAGATCCCTTCATTGGGGCCTTGGTTGCTGGCTTAGCTGAGAGTGCTAAGTGTGACAGATGTGACCTGGGGCCCCTGAGTGGGTGGGCTAGATGGTAATCCAGCAAAGAAGATGCATGGGCTGAGCCTTTTGCACAGTGGTCAGAGGGGTAGAGGAGGGGGTATTTGCCATAGGTGGTCAGAAAGTCTCTGAGGGGAGACATTTGAGCTGGGACACAAGAAAGCCACCAACCCCCTGGCTGGTGCAAAGACCGCAGGGCTGGGCAAGCCAGTGGCCTGAGAAGCTGAAAAGAGGTTGAGCACCAGGGAAGGGATGAGCTGAGGCTGAGGCCAAAGCACGAGGGCCCTGAAAGGAACTTGGGTGTCAGCAGGCAGCACGACCTCCAGCGGGGCGGGGTGGGTGCATCCAGGACCCTCCCCTCATGCCTCCTTCTGCCACAGCTCCATCAACATCATCAGGAACCCGCACCCCCACATCCACACCAACCTGTCCTTGGCCATGCTGCTGACCCAGGTCCTGCTGCTCATCAGCTTCCCCCTCCATCCCGGCATGGTGAGTAAGTGCTGTCCATCCATCCTGCCCTGGCCTGCTGTCTTCCTGTGCCACAGGGATATATCTCTGCCCATTGGTGTGACCTGGGGTTCAGACACACCTGCCCCAGTAGCTGGCCAGGATGGGGTCAGTCTGCAGTTGCCCCAGCCACAGCCAGCTTGCAGGTCATGGTGGAAGGCTGGCGGCCATCCCACGTGGCTCTGCCACACCATTGCTTACCCTGAGCCCTGGTCTTAATATAGCCCATTTGCCCACACACAGCTCCTTGTTTGTTTTATCTTTTTATGGAAGTGAACTTCACATAATATAAGCAGCTACATTCAGTGGCATGTCCCATGCCCAATGCTATGTACCCACCACTTCTGCCTTCACCCCAGAAGGAAACCCTGATGCCAAGCAGTGCAGGACTCTTATTCCGGCACGCTGAAACCTGTTTCTCTCTCCCTGCACATATCAAAGTTCTGGCTGCCTCTGTACAATCACGGTGGGGTGGGGCAGAGTCAAGCACCCTGAAGCCCCAGTGGACAGGCGAGTCCTAGGGCCAGTGACTCCCATGCGCTTGTGGGGGGCCAGTGAGTTCAGCACGTGGGGCAGGATCCCTGCTGCCTGACCATGCAGGCCAGCATCTGCATGGCCACTGGGCCTCAGTGCAGGCACAGGCCCCCAGAGGGCACTGCTGTTCTGCTGGCTGAGGGGCAACCTGGCAGTGGCTCCTGGTGACCAGTATGTCTCCCTTGAGAGACCCAGCTGCCCTGCTGGCAGTGCCTTCCAGCAGTTGATGGTGCTGAGGGTGGGGTCAGGGTGGCTGAGGCTCTGGCCTATGGACCACACATCAAGTGCAAGGCTGCTCACAGGTGAGAGAACAGGCACACAGAGGGTCTTATGCTCACTGAGGGTGGCAGATCCAGGCTTGGCCACATGGATCTACCCTGCAAATGTGCCTGCAGTAGACAGTGTGGCACCCCCTCAGGACAGAGCCTGCCAAGAACAGGGACATGCATCAAGACACCTGGTGCCCACCCTCTGTGTAGGGGTTCCTTGGGGACCCAAGACATCTTGGTGTGTGGTCTGGTCAGCAACTGCAGCAGGAAGGTCCTAGGCTTGGGTGTTCTGTGGGCGATGGCAGGAAGAGAAATGGAGGATAGCATGGTCCACGCCCAGGGCCAGAGGGTGACATGGCAGTGTCGTGGTGGCCATCAAGCATGCTGAGCATGTCATCAGCAAATCCCGCTGCCACTCTGTGCCCTCTGCTGCTGTGGCTCCTTCTGTCCTCAGAGCCCCTCCAAGGTAGGTGCTGCCGAGCTCCATGCCATCTCAGGAACAGTGGCACTGGGGTCCGATGGCTGGCTGCTCCCCCAGCCCCCCAGAGCCACATGTCCCTCAATGGGCAGCCAGACTTGGCCCCAGGTGGAGTCAGCCTCTATGATCCGGTGGCAGCCATGTCCAGAGTGGCTGAGAGAAGACGGAGCTGGGGCAGTGACGTGGAGAGCAGCAGCCAGGGTCCTGGCTCCTCTGTCGTGCCAAGCCTCAGCCATGGCCAGGGAAGGGTGCTGGATGGACAGATCCTTGGCAGAGGAGCAGCTGCACAGAGCTGGAGTAGATAAGGTGGCTCAGTGGAGGAGGCTTCCAGAAAGCCCGAGGCACCTCAGTGGGTGGCAGTGGGTCATCGAACACAAGATTGTGCAGGGAGCTGCCACCAGGACCCCTTTCAATAAGTTGACTTCAGAGGGAAGGAGGTGAAGGTGGCTCCTGAGCACACCCACCTCCTCCCTCATGGGGTGACACACCCAGAGCCAAGGTGACAGCCCTGTTCCTTCCCGAGGGCTGCAGACGTGGCCGTGTCCCACAGGAGAGCTGGGTGGGCCTCTGGCACCACAGGCTCCTGACCTGACTGACAAGCTGCACTGGAGGCTGGTGACCCCGAGTGGCAGACGGGCTGAGCACTGTGCTGGTGATGAGCCTCTGGGAGAGCCAGTGGGTAGGTGCCTTCCTGCCCTTGCATGCCCTGTGGCATCCCCCAAATGGACACAGCCTGCAATGGGGATTCAGCCGGGACCCTGCACCCATGCCTGTCCTGGGCTACTGCCAAGCGATGTCCCCTCTTCTGACTGTGGGTGCTTCCTTCACAGGGGCCTGGGACCAGGCATAGTTCAAGGTGACCCTGGACATGCAGCAGGTGGCTGCAGGTGCAGGCTGGCCTCACGCTGTCCTGGTGGATGCTCTCGAGCTTCCGCATGGAGCATCACAGAATGAGCTTCTCAAGTACCATGGGGATCAGTGCCTGCAGGTCTGTCAAGCATCGAGGGGTGCAAGATTGCTTGTCCAGCAGGCTACAGGCATCAGGCCCCCTGTGTGCCAGGAGAAGTGATGCCATCTGTTGGCTGCTCTGGGCTTCCACCATCTGTATGTCTGACACCCAGGGAAGGGCTCCTGCTGACTCTGCCTGAGGGGCACACCCACCAGCCCACTGCAGATTTTCAGTACAGGGGGTGACTGTCATAGTTGGTGTCATTGCAGCCTCTGGACTGGGGAGGGGCTGCTCCCCAGGAACAGGGACAGCTGATTCTGAAAGAAGTGGGGCCAAGGGAGCCAGTGGGCAGGGACATTAGATTGTCCCTTACTTGATCTTGAATATAGCATATTGCAATGATGAGGGACATTTCGTCAGGAGGCTGTGCGTCTGTGAACTCTGGAAGCACAAAGCTTAGCATTGCTGGTGGGAGTGTGGTTGTCCCAGACGTCCTCTTTTGCTTGTTCCCCCCAGGCTCCCTGTTCCCTGGTCCTTCCAGCTGGAGCCTAGGGATGAGGGCTGAATACTGTCAAGAGATGGCACCACGGAGAGCACAGAGGATGACTCCCCAGAGGCTCCGAAGGCCATGTGCAGGAGCCTGAGTCACCAAGAGTTTAAAGAACAGAGCACCTGGAGGCAGCTGCCATGTCTGGGTAGCAGCCAGGCTGCTGCCATGTCAGGGTACCAGCAAGGCTTGCTGCCATGTCAGGGTTCCAGCCAGACTGCTGCCATAATGGGGTACCAGCCCGGCTGCTGCTGTGTCAGAGTACCAGCCATACTTGTTTTTGTGCTGAGCAAAAAACCTCTTTCTTGCTTGTCAGTGGGAAATGGGGTGGCTTTCTGGATGCCAAGCCCAGAGCCACCAAGAACTAGCTCTGAGGAGACCTTATGCATCTGTCCATTACTGCTGCTGAGGGAAGTTGCCATGCCTGGTAACTAAGCTGACCGCACCTTTAGGTGGACCAATCAACTAACTTCCTTGGCCTTGGCCCCTGAGTTCCTGGCTCCCACCCACATGTTCTTCCTGGTGGGCTGCAGTGCCCAGATCCACTTCAGTTGGACCTGCTAGGTGGTGTGCCCTGAACAGGTCCTGCCACCCACTGGCTGGCCTGACTCAGCCTCTGCTAAGCTGGTCACTGTGCCTGGGGGATGCTTTAGGGTTGAGTAACCCATTTGGGACTGAGAGACAGGGCAGCAGTTTCCTGGGAAGAAGAGGGCCCCAGGAGATGGCACCAGGAGGCAGCACACAGCCCCACACCCCATAGGGCTCATGTCTGCCTTTTCTCTGACACAGATGCCGTGCCGGGTGCTGGCAATGCTGCTGCACTGTTTCTTCCTTAGCACCTTCACATGGATTCTAGTGGAAGGCTTTCACCTCTACAGCATGGTGGTCAAGGTCTTCACATCTGAGGACAGCAAGCACCTGTCCTACTACACTGTAGCAGTCTGATATAGTTATGAGTTCCAAAAATAGATATTGGATTATGTTTGCAATCTGGTCTATTACTGGGCATGACAGTTATGATTAGGGCTTTGATTGGGCCATGTCATTAGGGCCTTGAGTCCCCACCCCTTGGTAGGTGGGGACTTATAGATAAAAGGCAAGGCAAAGGAAAGAGATGGAGATTTTGAAGCAGGGGTTTTTGATGTTGGAGCTTTGATGTTGGAGTTTGGTGCTGAAACAGGAGCCACAGGAAGTAAGCTCACAGAGGAAAGAGAAGCCAGCCCCAGGAAGAAGCAACCCCTGGGAAGAAAGGAACCTTGAACCCAGAGAGAAGCAAGACTCTGGAAAGGAAGAACCCAGGAAGCCTTCACCCTCACAGTCGTTGTCAGCCATCTTGCTCCAACATGTGAAAAAAGACTTTGGTGAGGGAAGTAACTTATGCTTTATGGCTTGGTATCTGTAAGCTCCTACCCTAAATAAATACCCTTTATAAAAGCAAACAAATTTCTGGTATTTTGCATCAGCACCCCTTTGGCTGACTAGTACATACAGCATGGCATGGGGGAGGTCAACTTGCTTCATCCCTGCCAGGTGAGCAGGGAACTGGGGTAGCAAGAACTCCATTGAATGGAGAGTGAAAACCTTATTCCCTTGGGAGAAATTTCTTCCAGCCTTCTTGGCCTGGTGTGTTCATTTTGGTGATCTTTTCAAAGAACCAACCCTGCTTTTACCCTTTTTCCCTATTGCTTTCCTATTATCTATTTCATTATTTTTTGCTCTAACTTTTATTTCTTTCCTTCTGCTTGTTTTAGGTTTAATTTGCTCTTATTTTGCCAATGTTTTAAAGTGAGAGGTTAAGTTATTGATTTTAGATCTTTTTTCTTTCATGAAGGCATATTTACATGTTTACTACTTTTCCTCTAAGTATTGCTTTAGCTGCATCCCTTAAGTCTTGGTATGTTGTGTCTTGATTTGTATTCAACCCACATTATTTTCTGATTTCCATTTTGATTTCTTCTCTGACCCATTGGTTACTTAGAAGTGTGTTGTTTAATTTCCATTTATTTATGAATTCCCCATTTTTTTTCCTGTTATTGATTTCTAATTTCCTTCCATTGTGGTCAGACAACTTACTTTTTATGATTTTGTCATTTTAATATTTATTGAGCTTTATATTTATGGTCTAACATCTAGTGTATTCTAGGTAATATTCTCTGCGCCCTTGAGAACAATGTCTATTCTGCTGTCATTGGGTGAAGTGTTCTATAGATGTTTACAGTGTTGTCCAAGTCTACCATTTCCTTGTTGACCTTTGGTCTAGTTCTACCCATTATTGAAAGTGATGCACTGAAGTCTCCTACGATATCATTGACTTCCTTATTTAACCCTTCAGTTCTGTCATGTTTTGCTTCATGACTTTTGGGTCTCTGTTGTTAGGTGCATATATGTTTATAAGTGTTATGTCTTCCTGATGGACTGACCCTTTTGTCATTATAAAATATTTCTCTTTATCTCTAGTAGCATTTTTTAAGTCTTTTTTGTCTAATTTTATTATCACCCGCTTGCACTTTCTTATGGTTGCTGTTAGCATGGTATTTCTTTTTTATTTATTTATTTATTTTAATAATACATTAAAATAATACGAGGTCCCCATATGCCCCCCACACCCCTCACCCTACTCCTCCCCCCCATAACAACAATCTCCTCCATCATCATGAGACATTTATTGCATTTGGTAAATACATCTCTGAGCACCACTGCACCTCATGGTCAATGGTCCACATCATAGCCCACACTCTCCGACATTCCACCCAGTGGGCCATAGGAGGACATACAGTGTCCAGTAACTGTCCCTGCAGCACCACCCAGGACAATTCCAAGTCCCAAAAACGCACCCACATCTCATCTCTTTCTCCCATTCCCTACCCCCAGCAGACACCATGGCCACTTTCTCCCTCCTTTTGCTTTCGAGCTATTTGTGTCTCTGACTTTAAAGTGTGTTTCCTATAGGTGGAATATAGTTTGATTTTGTGGGGACTTTCATGCTACTTTACTGGAATTGTAGTTGGTGGTGGGGTTTAAGAAATATTTAGGGGATTTGAATCTCTGGACTGACAATATGGTAGCCAGGCCCTGAGCCTCAACAGACTTCAGCTCCTACACTCTGATTTATTGGACTTACCCCACTCAGCTAACATGGAGTTGAAGAAGGTCAACCACCACACCATGGAGCCTAGAGTGCCTACAACTGAAAGCAGGAGGATTGCATCCAGTATCCATGTGGAATCTAAGCCCCCACTTGACATAGATGTGCAATGGACACAACCAATCCAATGTCCACAGAGAAAATGTGGCATTGGTGTGGGAAGGGTGGCCATGGCGGCTGCTGGGTGCGGGGAATGGGAGGAAGAGATGAGATGGGGAGGCGTTTTCGGGACTTGGAGTTGTCCTGGGTGGTGCTTCACGGACAACTACGGGACATTGTAGATCCCCCCAGGGCCCACTGGATGGAACGTGGGAGAGTGTGGTCTATGATGTGGACCATTGACTATGGGGTGCAGCGATTCCCAGAGATGTACTTACCAGGTGCAATGGATATGTCATGATGATGGGAGAGAGTGTTGCTGTGGGGGGAGTGGGGGGTGGGGGCGGTGGGGTTGAATGGGACCTCATATTTTTTGAATGTAATATTTTTTTTTAATGAATTTAAAAAAATGTAAAAAAAAATCAAACCTGAAAATATCTGCTTTTTGATTGATTAATATGTTCACATTTAAAATTATAATTGGTATAGTTAGAGTCACATCTGCCATTTTACCATTTTCTGGATGTTGCATGTATTTTCTTTTTCTCTCTTCCTTTATTCCTCCTTTACTGTTTTTCTCTTGCATTAAGTTAATATTTTTTATGTATGATTTAAGATCTTTCAATGACATTTTTAACCATACTTTTCCTTTTTTTAGTATTTACTCTGGGATTTACAATATACATCTGAGTTTTCATAATCTACTTCAGATTTATTCTAAATTACAATGAGATATAGAAATGTTATTTTGTATAGATTTATTCTTTCTTCCCCCTTTTGGTGCTATTATATATATATTTACTACAGCTCAATAATACATTGTTGTAATTGTTTATTTACAATTACAATATCTTATGTCTTTTAAAGAAGCTGAGAGAAGAAAGGAGACCAAGTATTTTTATAAGGTTTGTTATATTAACCTTATTATTTATTTTCTGTGGTTCCCTTCATTTTTTTCTTTTTGGATATGAGTTTCCATCTATCTGGCACATTCTTGTTCTAATACAGCTTTGCTCCCATCTGTCTCCTCTGTTCTGTTAAGAAAAATGACATTTCTATGTTATAAGTTCAACAATGCAATTATAGATGTGTTGTTTTATACCATCACTTTTAGAATCAGGTAAGAGAAAAAAGGAGCAATATTCATTTATATACTCTTTTAGGCTTGCATAATTTCCTTTATTGGTGCTCTTTTGTTTGTGTGTGTGTGAGTTTTCACATTACTATCTGAGGTCATGTGCTTCCAGCCTGAAGAACTTTCTTTAGTATTTTTTGAAGGCAGATCTGCTAGCATCAAATTTTATCAGTTTTTACATATTTGGAAATGTCTTTATTTCACCTTCATTTCTGAATGATAGTTTTGCTAGATATAAAATTCTTGGTTGACATTTTTTCTTTCAATCCTTTGAATATGTGACCTTGCTGTATTCTGGCTCACTTGTTTTTCATGAGAAGTCAGCTCCTAATCTCACTGGGTCCTCTGTACATGAAGAGATGTATATCTCTTTCAAGATTTCTTCTCCCTTTCAATATTTTTACTTCTTTGTGCTTGTCCTACCTGGAGTTGATTGAGCTTCCTGGATGTGTAAATCAGTGTTTTTCATCACATCTGGGGATTTCTCAGGCATTATTTCTTTTTTTTTCTCCTTTCTCTTCTCTCTTTCTCATACTCCCATTTTGCATACGTTGGTGCTCCTGATTGTGTAAAGATTTCTCTGAGGCTTTATGATTTTTTCTTTATTCTTTTTTTCCCTGTGATCTTCAGCTTGTGCATATTATCTTTATCAGTCTGTCTTCAAGTTCACTGATTATTTCTTCTGCAAATTTAATCTATTGAGCCCCTCTAGTGATTTTTCATTTTAGCTGTAGTTTTCAAATCCAGAATTTCCTGTATGTGTGTATATATATATATTCTCTCTTAATATCCTCTATTTAGTGAGGCATAGTCATCATGCCTTACCTTACTTCTTTAAGCAGGCTACCTTTAGTTCTTTGAGCATATGTCTTAGAGGTGCTTTTGAGTCTTAATCTCTTAAGTCAGACACCTGAGCCCTCTCACAGGCAATTTGTTGCCTGCTTTCTTACATGTGTATGGGCCACATGTGTTTGGCTTTTTTGAAGGTCTTAATGTTGTCAAAAGCTTGGCACTTTAGATAATACAGTATAGCAACTCAACTCTTGATCCCAATCCCCTCCCTCCGTTTGCTTGTCTCTTTGCTGCTACTGACTTTATTCACTTAGTGGACCCCTCTCCTTTGCAGCGTGCAGCCTATGGAATGCACCCACATCTCAGAGTGTGTAGGGTCTCTGATGGTCTCTTTGCCATCTCTTTGTTAAGCTGTCTGCCTCAGTTTTTGGCATAGGTGGCTCAGTGGTCTGATCTAAGCCAATCCAGTCCTTTTGCAAGGTAGTTATCAAGGCCTGTCTTTGGGGTTTATTCTGATGGCAGGAGGGCTCCTCTTATCTGTCTCTCCCCCTGGTTCTCCCTGAAGAACTTGCTGGCATTGGCATTACCTGCTGCTCTCATGGAGGTACCAGCCTCCTTTTCATTGCCATCATGACAGCGGCATTGCTTCGAGAGCCCTGCAGGTAGAACGTTCCAGTGCTCACGTTCAAATGAAAGTTCTCTTGGGGAGAGCTTTGAGGCTCTCTTTTCTAAGACCTGACCCTCCTCCAGGCAAAGCTGAGAGCCATGGTTTCAGAGCTGGGCATGGGGCAGCAACCCACTCCTCTTGGAGTCACACCTCAGCTTTATGAGCAAGGTGCTGGGTGGGAGAAGTAGCCTGGGATCTTGTGGCTTGCACCTACCTGCTTGGACTGCCACCTTAGAAGCAAGCTGGGATGAGGGTGATCTGGCCTCAGGGCCCTAGGACTGCCAAGGCTGGAGTTGGCCCACCTACCATGAGTTTGAGCTGGATGGAGGAAAGGAGCCTGACCGCTCAGTGCTTTCACCTGGAGGACCTCTCCTTCAACACCAAGCTGGAGGGGGTGAGCCTTACAGGTGGCCTGCTGCTGCGGACACATAACCCCTGATTGGGAGCCCCCTCCATGGCCATACCTGTCTGGAATGGGGCTTCCTTAATGCTTGCAGGAGGGCTGGAGGAAATGGGCTGTGGCTCAGGAACTCCAGACCTCTGCTGCACTTAGTAAGATTTCATTAGTTTTCCTAATTCACTGTGTGCCCTTAGGAAAATTTAGAGGCTTTAGATGGCTGTTTTCATTGCTGCTATTCTGAATTCTCATCAATTATGGTAATTTCACTAGGGATTGAGCTGCAGAACCCCTCATCCTGGGATCCTGGAAACTGTGCCCCTCTGCTTGCTTGGTTCGCTGGTTTGATGTGACCCATTTCCATGCAGAAGTGCTGGCTTGAGAGGCCTGGTTCCCAAGGAGTGTTCTGGTGGAATCTCCTCCACATCCCTGCATCTGCATTTAGCATTGGGGACCTGTGATTCATTTCTGGTTTTCTTTGGACAGATTTGTTTTTCATGATCCTCATGATGTTAGAAGCAGACATGTACTTTTTTCATGCTTTGAGCTGGCAAATGTAATTTGTCTGAGGGTGAAGGGGTGGTAAATTATGCATCACCCATGCTTCCCTCCGAAGAACTGGGGTTTTCCTGAGGTGGCTCGCGAGAGGTGTGTGGGAGCCCCCTCCAAACCCTGCTGGCCATGCAGGAAACTCCACCAGGTCTCCATTGACAACCTCACCCTTCTCTGGAAGAGGCTCCCTGCTCCTGCAGTATCTTTCAAGCCCCTATGCCTTTTACACATGCTGGAGCCTGGGGCTGAAATGTCCTCCCTCCTCTATCTTCCCCCAGGTAAACTCAGTTCACACTTGACCTGCTCCTTAAGTGTTCCTCCAGTCCCTCAGAGAGAAGAGTGGCTCCTTCCTATGACTTTGCTTCATGGAGAAGGCATTAATAAGACAGTGTATCCAACACCTACAGTCTCTTAGTTCCTTTGTGGGTACCATCACACAACTTAGATGCACATGCTCACACACACACACAAATCATAGCAGAGTCAGTCTGGTTGAATGAGTGGAGGAGTGGAGGAGTTTGCTCAACAGTGGGGGAGTGTGTGTGAGTGGAGACCCTGGTTTTCTGTGCCATTGGGGTCATCACCCAGACCATTTGGCTGGAAGCATGTGGCAGTTGGTCTGCTCAGTGATGGAGAAAAAAAGTGAATTATTTGCCAATATTTAAAAATGAGATTTTTAAAATAAAATTACCAAGTCCCTTTGAAAAATCAGAATATCTAGAAACTGTAGTTTCTACCTGCCTTTACACCATGGGCTGGAATGACCCTTTATGCCAACAATAGGCCCCCATAGGAACCTGCATTTGTGCCTCCCGATGCTGGTGACTCTGACGTCGGCTCTGCGATGGAGTGTGGCCCCTGAAGTCTCCACAGCCTTGCTGTAGGCTTCCCTTCCTCCATTGCAGTTCGGGGCTGTGGGCTGCTCCCTGCACTGAGCAGTGAGAACTGGCTCTGGTCCTGGCAAGTCTGGCAGTGGCAGCTGCACCCCCAGTTCTAGATTACAGAAGGTGTGCTGAGGCCCCTTGGAGCACAGGAGCCCCCGGAAGAGAGGGGTCCTCCCTGCAAACAATGTTATGTTTGAACACCAGGGCCCAGGGCAGAGGTGGGCGGGAGCAGTGGGGGTTCAAAGCAGCTGCTCTCACTGCGGCTTTGTGGGCGCCAGGCCTCACTGGGAACAATGGGGGAGGATGGGCATGAGGGAGGGCATGGTGAACACATGCCTTCGCAAGCCAGCCCAGCAGAGGCTGACTCAGGCTGCAAGCTCCAGTTTTTTTATGTGCAACGCGACTTCTGTGCCCCCATTCGCAGGCAGGCGTCAGGAGTGAAAAGGGTTAGCTCTGCTCCTGCCCTGCTCTAAAGATGTGGCTGTCCCAGGAACAAGGGAGCTGTCCACCAGGGCAGGGGCTACTGGGGAGCAAAGCACGTCCCTCCAAAAGGCAAGTCCGGGTCCTGTGGTGGGGCTTCATCTATACATAGCACCTGAAGGAAGGGGGCCTGCAGTCAATGTGGCCGAAGTGCTTGGAAGCAATGAAGATGGACAGCAGAAGAGTAGGTTCAGGAGCAGCCAGCAGCCAGGAGTCAACCGGGTCTGGAAGAGAAAGGAGAGGACCTACCATGTGCATCAGATGTGGGAAACACCAAGGAGCCCCAAAGGCTGCAGGCCAGAGGCTAGCACCCCGGGAGGAAGCCTGGCCTTGGCCGGACACTGCCCAGGAATTCCGTGGTCACCACCCACCATGAGGCATTGCCTTGGGCTGCAGGAAATGGAAGCAGGTGGGTGGGGCTGCGACAGTCCGGCCCTCCAGCTCTGGTGCTAACCACCCATGTGTCTTCCCTGTTTGCGTGGCACGGCCACAGTGACTCGGTGGCAGCAGAGAAACCATGCTCATGGCAGTCCCCAAGGACCCAGGAGAGAAGAGTCAGCCCTTCGGGACTCAGGCTCCACTGCCAGCTCCAGATGGTGAGGAGTTAGGGTCTAAGCCATCACCAGGCGAAGGGGTTGTTGTAGGGATAGCTCCCTAAACACTTTGTTGTCCTTCCAGCAGCCCAGTGAGGGATGCTCGTGTATCTCCATTTCCACAGCGGGGAGACACAGGGGCCCAGAGAGGCCGAGCCAGGTCCCTGAGCTGCTCAGAAGGTCCGGGAAGCTCCAGAGATGGGGCCAGCTCTGTGTAAGCTCCAACACGCACTGTTTCCTCCACATGACACAACACTCCTCTCCTCCCACATTCCAGTGTTTTTTTAATACTCACAAGCCCCCACTGTCCATGGCTCTGTTCACTTGTCTCCCAGAAAGCTGGCAGTGGGGCCAGGTCCCCAAGCAGACCCTGCTGGCCAGTGCCCCTGGCTTGGCCACTGCCCCTGACTAAGAGTGGTTTCTTACACTTGTCTCCCAGAAAGCTGGCAGTGGGGCCAGGTCCCCAAGCAGACCCTGCTGGCCAGTGCCCCTGGCTTGGCCACTGCCCCTGACTAAGAGTGGTTTCCAGTAAGAGTAATCCACCTCAAAGTGGCTTCAGGACAGAAGGGATTTACTGGTTCATGTAAACAACACCAGCAGCACAGTGTCCAGTGGGAGCTGCTCCAGGCAGGCTTATCCCTGGGCCTAACTGGCCTGCCAGGCTCCCCCTTCTGCCCATCTCTTGCTCTGCTTTGCTCTGCTCTGCTGTCTTGGCACCAATGCCACCACCACAACCATCATGTGTCAGAGGCTGCCTGCACTTCCGTCCAACACTCTCAGCCCCCAGAAGCACAGTGGAAAGAGAATTCTCCTCTGGCAGTTTCACCAAGTCCCTCACCGCCCAAGACCACCTCTCCCACCACTGGCCATCAGGTTTCACTGCCTGAAGAATTTTCTGTGGCAGGGAGTCTTGAGCAACATAGGGTGTCAGCATTCTCTGCCACGAGTGGTAACCCCTCCCAGGGTGACAGCCGAATGTGATTCCCAGCCTTGCCAAATGTCCCCTATGGTGGATGTGGTCCTACCTGAGAACCACAGGCTGGACAGGCTGTGCCATGCCACCATTCCCTCTCCTGCAGTGCCCCCTCACCTTGCAAGGCATTCATCTTGGCTCAGACATGGCACATCCTTGTCTCTATGAGTGTGATGGCTGCTTGGGCATGATGTTCTCAGAGGATAGGTTTGTTCTCTGACCCCAGTACAAAGCACGGTTCTTATGCATCAGTTGTGGGATAAATACAGGATTAACTGATGGAATGAACTGGAAGCAGCTGGCTTGACACTCTGCTCCGATTTCCTGTAAGCATTCCTCTCCTATCTGCATCGTTTTGTTAGCTGTGGACAGCTATGGGACAAGTAACAAGTAAGTGGAGGCTTTCTTCTGCACTTCTGGGCCGGGAGGATGCCACAGGAAGGCAGCCGGCATGCTCCAGTGCTCCTCGGGGTGGGCGCTGTACCAAGTGCTTATCCAAGACCCAGCCATGCAGCCTGCAACCAGTGCATGAGCACCCCCAGCCATGTCCAGCAGCCTCTGCCTGGAGTGAGTAGCTGGTACACCAGGGAGCCTCTGGGACACTGAGGTGGCCAGGAGACATTTGCCCTTGGAGCCCAGTTCTGGTCCCTTCAGAGCCCATTTGTGGGGGTCTTTGGCCCTCTTCTGGGATGATCAGTGCTTAGGACACAATAACTGCCCAAGAAGTTATGGCTGTGTCCTGTGCAGATACAGCAGAACAGTTTGTGTCATGGTCTGCGGGTCCCAGGCCTTGGGTGGGGGAATTGCAACTATGCAGCCCAGGACTCCTACTGCCATCTTGAAACCATAGCCAACTGCACCACAGATGAGTCGGGAAGAGGAAAGGATGGTTCTGGCACTCTGGACCCAGGTTATGTTTCAAGCTCCAGGACCACCATCTTCTTTCCTTTTGGAAAAAAGCCTTTGCTCCAACATCTTTCGGAAGGTGCTCCCACCTTCACCGAAGCTGTGATTCCATGGAGCAAGACCCAGTAGGGAAACGTCACCAAGAGTGTTTAAGTGCTAAGACGAGAGAGAAGCAAAATCCCTTCAGCTTCAAATGAAGTGATTTCCAGGTGACTTGATAAGTCTGAGAAATTCAGCCTTTCATACTCAAGCAAAGACTCACTGAGCATCAAGCACTCTCAGGGAGCTTGTCCTAGGGCTAGAGCCATTGACCCAGCTTCAGCCCAACCCTTCCTCTCCATCTGGGGCAGTTTGGACATTGAGGCGCCACTGGAAGCTCCTGGGAGCCCCTGGGAGCCTGAAGGGCTGATCCCCAGGAGGCACCTTGGAGATCAGTCCTCTCCTGGAACAGGAGTCCAACAGGGGAGGCAGCCCTGCTGAAGTCAAGAGACTCCTGGGGTTCCTGAGGATGCAGATAGCAGGAGGGCCCCTCCTTCTTGAGATGCTGCTTGCATACACAGGCATGTACAAGCTTCCCATTGCCAAATGACCACCCTTGGGGGAGCCTGGTCCCACGGGACCACTGTTGCCAGGCAGGGAGGCTCAGGGATGCCAGGAGCTGCTGGTTAAACTGTGCATTTCCAACAAGAGCTTCCTTCTCTCTGCTCTCAGGGTGCCTGCCCAGGAAGGGGCCGCTGGGGGCTGTCCTGGCCAGAAGCTCAGAGGTGGGGCAGCTGGCCTCAGTTTCCACATCTGCAAGATGGGTGGAGTCGAGGGGCTTCCCTGACATGCACGTGGCTTTGAGGTTGTGTGGCAGGAGGCTGTTCAGGTGACAGGGAAGGAATGGAGACAGACCCCCGAGATGCCCCGCCTGGGGTCAATGAGGACGACAGCCTCTGGCTGGCCAAACCGGGAGCTGCCCAGGGCCCATCCCTGTCCCTAGGACCCCCAAACTGCCCAGACACCATCCCTGTGCCTGAGACCCTGGAGCTGAATCCTCAGGGAAACCAGCTCCTGGCAGTTCTGGGCACTCTGGAAGAATGAGCTTGTGGAAGAGCCAATGCTTGCCTGGGTTCCTGGAGTCCCAGCTTTGCATCTGGGAAGAATTTGACATCCATAAACTGCCTGTTGCATCCTAGATGATGCTTCCCCAGGAGGACAGAGCCCTGGCAATGACCTGTGGGGCCCTGTCCCCATGGAGGGGTGGCCAGCAGGACAGAGCTGCCTGACCACTGCCTTGAGGGGGCAGTGACCCGTGCTCCTCTGTGTGCCCAGCCTCTGCTTGCGCCCATCACTCTTGAAGGTGCCTGTAGGCTGGTATTCAGTGCTCTGGAGGTAAGCAGTCTGTGCGGAAGGCTTTTTTTGTGTTTTCATAATAAAGTAAAACTCTGCCCTGGATTCTGGCTAACTTCAGAGTCTCAGGCATCCCCCCTCCATCGGGCCCCTTCAAAGCCCCTGTTTCCCTAAGCCAGTATAACCTGGCAAAGCCATGCCAAGAGTGACACAGGGCAGCCCCCAGCACATGCATGTGCTAGAACAAGTGCCTGCCCTTCCCTGCCCCACCCTGCCCTGCCAAGCCCGTCGGGCACTGGCTGGACACTCTGATGGAGTGCCCGTGGGCCTTGGAGTAATGCCCTGTTTCCCTCCGCAGCTGCTGTCTGTCCCTGGGGAGTGGCACTGCTTGGGCCTTTGTGACCCCCATCATGCTCATGATCCTGGTACGTGCCCATGGCCAAGGGGGTGGGCAGCTGAGGGAGGGTGCAGGAGCTGGCCCCCTGGCATCCTCAGCTGGTGGCGCCACCCATCCCCTCTGCCTCATGAGCAGTGTTCTCCAGGCTTGATGGATTCCCTGGGAGCCCTCAGTGCTAAAGCTTCTTGCCTGAGGCCGATTTAGTTTCTGGTTTACATTTTGACACACGGAATCATCAGCCTCACATCCGGGTACCAATCCCAGTTTCACTGTTGTCCCCCTCCCCGTTGGCCATCCTTGTGCTCATCTTGCGATTGTTGTGAGCAACCCCAGTGTGGCCTCTGCAGTGAGCAGACCTCTGAGGTTGTCTGCAGGGGGTCTCTGAGGGCCCCTTTCCCTGAGGAGGGTCTGCCAGAAGAGCTCTAAGGGCCCTGACTCTGAGGAGCCCCGAGAACCTGCCACTGAGGAAGATGCTTCTAACAAGATCCTGTTTCCAGTAAAAGTCAATGCCAGAGAGGAGGCCACTCCCTGAACACTCCTGGACCCTCTATTGATGTGCAGGCATAAACATGGCTATGTCTTCAGTGGATGAAGTCTGCTGCCATCCACAGGTAGGTGGGTGGCCTTATGGTCAGAGGCCACGGCAGTAGGGGAGCCACATGGCACAAAGCTCTGGTCCAAGAACAGGCAGGGCTGTTCCTTGGAGGGGCTGTGGCTGTGCAGGGGGTCAGGCTGGCAGCTGTGATGCCTCAGTCTCTCCATCCACTGGGTGGGGGAAAAAACTGGGCTCCAGAAAGATCAAGACACATCAGGAATGGAACTGGGAAAGGAATCCTCAAGACAGGTTTCCAAAACAGCTTTTGAGGGGATGAGAGATTTTTAAAAGTTGAGAATCCCATCTAGCAAAATACTAGATGAGCTGAGCATGTCATGGTGCCATGGATCCAGCATCCTGAGGACTCCACCATCCTCTGCCGTCTGCCACTAGCAGCCTCTGTGGTTCTGGTGGGGAGCTGCTTCACCAATTACATGCCTATGTGATCCCTGAAGACCCGCTACCCCCCAGTGCTGTCTCCAGTTTGTGGTGGACTGTGGCAACTCCACAGCCAGGCATGAACCAGGAGGAAGTGAGGCAAGGAGCCGGGCCTGTGTGTTCGGCACTCTCCTGAAATGCTGGATGCGTTCTTCTCACAGCCGCTGTCCCCCAGGTGACTGTGGGCCTGAGCCCACGTGATGTTGTTGGGAGAGATCCCGAGCCCATGTGAGTGTCATTGGGGGAGACCGCAAGCCCACATGGCCATTGTCAGAGGGACCCTGAGTCCCTGTGGGACCCCAACCCCTCATGGCCATTGCTAGGGGGATCCCAAGCTCCTTTCCTTCTGACCCCAAGGTCACTGCTGAGATTCTCACAGGAAACTGATTTTGCTTCACCCATCTTTTAATTTTAATTTTAATCATGTAAAATCAAAAACAACTGTGTATTTAAATTTCCTAGTACTGAGTGGACCATGGTTTAGAAATTTAGGAGAAAAACCAAGAAGATCCACAGTGAAAATTCTCTCTCCACACCTCTCTCATTTCCCTGGTTTTCACCCCCACCTTCCCTGCCACAAACAGGTACCCAATCTGGTTTGTGCGTATACTTGGGACCTTTTCACATCTAAGCAAATGCAGAGCTACATTCATTCCATGTCCAGTTCCTCCTGTGCATCTACCTTTATCGGCCACACCTCAGTCCAGAAGCTTCCGCAGAGTGAATGAGCCTCAGTAGCTCTTAACCCACCATTGTTGGGCTCACTCCTGGTCCCTTGTAGTTACAAGCAGGGCCTCTGCCTTTGCCAGCCTGAGGCAGCTCAGTCGTCAGTGCATCCTCACCTCTGGAAAGCAGGGAAACATGGGAAGCTGGAGAAAAACATAACAAATTAAAAACCCAAACATTTGAGAACTCTGGGGATTAACCAAAGGCCTGCAAAAAAATAAAAAAGCATTATTCCAGAAAAGTTATGGAATCTTGGCTTGGGGCCCCTGTCCTCACCCACTGCTTCCCAGGCAATTACCCAGCATCAGTCTCAGTTAAGAGAATCAACTGTGCTCAGACCTCAATAAACACCAATTGTCTGGAATTGAAATTTTAATAATGAATGACCTCAATTCCTTAAAGCTATAAACCCAAAGCAGCTGAGGGTAACATGACAAGCTGGTGAGGGGGCCGAGCAGCACAGTATGCTGGGAGGTGCATTGTGACCTTGACCTTGGGAAACTTCTGTTGTTATCCTCAAATTGCAGCTAGTGTCGGAGTGACGGACCCGAAGGGTATCGGGAATGAAAGACAAAGAGAGATTGGGATCAGGGGTTCTGAGAGCATTATAGCCTCAAGCTCATCAGACAAGTTTATTCATTTCAGGGGCTTCTTTATATACCCCAAGCAATTGTGAGAACCAGCAACTATTCTAGCTAACTATTCCCATTACCTCATTCTATAAACACAGTGCACAGTGGATAAGATAGTTACTAAAACTCATAATGTTCTATTATATTATTGAAACAAATATACTCATTAATCTTGTTGCCCAGGTTACCTGAGATATTGAGTCTGGGTTCTGCTGGAATGTTATTTTTCCCAGAGAGATTAGCCACCTGCACGTATACCTCTAGGTACAGCATGACCCAGTGGTCAGAAAGTAACTTGCTTCCATGGAAACAACATGCCTTTGTTTCCCACATTTCCCCCTTTTTGTTTTAGTCAGGGTGACTGCCTGTCTCAGGTTGCCCTCCTCTGAGAGTCTTACCCGTCATTGACTACCAGCCAAGTGCTTTGACCATGGGGAATTATATCAGAGTTTTAGCAAGTACCAAATTATTAGCTTGTCCCATCATGTTGACATGGTGCAGTCTTTGGCATACTTCTCGTCCCAGACAGCAACCACAATAAGCAATAAGATTAATACACAAAGTCCTATTCCTAATGCTGATAAGAAATGCTGAGACTTCCACCAATCTACTGGGTTAAACTTATTAAAATGAGAAATTAAATCATTAAAGATATCCTTGTCTTCAGCTACATAAATCTGATTATGAGACATTTCTAATATCTGTTTCTGTAATTCTTTGATTTCTAATGACATATTACCTTTATGACCTATTAAATGATTTTTAATCTTTTCCCAATCAAACATAGACTTATTTTAAGTAAGTGGAGTAATACAAAAGTTACTTTCATTCCAATCACATTTCAATCCCCTAAGTAAGTTTAAGTTATATACTTGATCTCCAAGATGTAAAACTGCTGATTCTAAATCACTAACTCTACTGTTTAATTCTTCATCAATATGTTCTTGACTATGCCATAAGTCACTAGCATTCTTATGCCATTCATGCACATATTGTTGAGTCTGCACCGTCTTATGCAAGGCCATGATAGCTATAGTGGCAGCTGCAATGACACCAATCAGTCCTAAGATGCCAGCTATTATCAGTCCCACAAATCACTTTGAGCGCTTCAGGATTTCTTGAGCCATATGGAACAGCAGTTGACTCTCAGGTGACGATTGCCAAATTCGGTTCAGTCACACTGGAATCCACACTACCCACCGCCTTCAAGCCATTGTAATGAAATCTCCATTCTGTAAAATGTTCTCAGACAAACAGGTATGCAAGGCCCCACTTTTATAAAATAGAGCATTCTCAATTATAGTCAATTTTCCCACCACAAACACATAAGGATCTCTTATACACGCCTGAAGATGATGAATTTGATTTAAATGCAGATATTGACCATTCATACTATTATTCCCAATCCATTCTATAGTAGGAGCTATTCCTAGAAAAGCTTTCCACAAATTCTTTTGTTTATGTATAGATGTAATATTACACCATGGAGAAGGGATCCATTTCCCTTTCTGTTTCCAAATATTATTATTTTTAGTAAAAATTATTTTTTGTTGTCCTTTACTATTTAGACCATGCCAAATAAATCTGTCATTATATTCCATGGGACTCCCCATAGGGGCACTTTCCCACACTATTCCATAGGAATCATTAAAAATGAGAGATCCTCTTCCTATATGGCACTCTTGCCATCCTTCTTTATCCCTACTGTCTTTTAATGGACAATCATAAGTAGGATTTTTGGTCATGAATAAATTGGAAGAGGGAAATAAAGTCACAATAAACTGAGTATTATTATTTTTGAAGATAGTTATGGCCCGATTTTTAACATACATACAGGAAGGATGGTTACCAATGCATAAGGGTCAATAATCAAATGGTAATACGAGATTATCGATTCTTTGTCCTTCTTCATAGAGTTTAATTGGCAATCAATCATCAATTGGTCCAGGGAATATATGTGTTTTATTCAGATATATATGAAAAATGGATCTTTCCAGGTTAACACTTTAAGTAATGGGGGGTTAGGTATATAGGCCCAATAAGTGTAATTACCAGCAGCTTCTTCATTACTTATGATCACCATCATCAGAAGTTGCAGGAGACCCCATCTCTTCATTCCAGGGTTTAATCCTCTTCACAGGTAGCCAAATTTGTTCTCCATTTTCTGAAATGATAAGAGCATAGCCTCACCCCCTTACTTTAATCCTGCCTTTTTTCCATTCATTGCTTAAAATATCTTTCCAGAATATTGGTTGATCTTCATTTCCTGCATCCACTGTAGATGTTTGACATTTTCCAAAGTGACATTCCACAGGTGTTAATGAATTATAAACATTAAGAAAATTTAAAGTAAATAAAGCTTTTGCCAATTGATCTTTTGGTGTTATAATACCATCATCTCCCCCTTTTTGTTTTAAAAGCATAGTTTTTAGGGTATGATGGCTGCATTCAACTATGACTTGACCTGTAGGATTATAAGGAATGCTGGTAACATGTTCAATACCATATTTTAAACAGAAAGATTCAAAGGATTTGCTAATGTAAGAAGGTTTATTATCAGTTTTAATTTTCAGAGGGCATCCCATTACAGCAAAAAGCAGACCAGAGGTGTGAGTGAACATGATGAAACCATTCCCCACTTTGAGCAGTAGCCTACATAAAATGAGAATAAGTGTCAATATAAACATGAACATATTGTAGTTTACCAAAGGATGGTATGTGAGTAACATCCATCTGCCATAATTGATTAGGAGTCAGGCCTCTGGGATTAGTTCCAGCCTGAAAAGGCACCGCTGTTAGTGGTCCACAAGTAGGACAAGTGCGAATAATTTCTTGTGCCTATAGTCTTGTTAACTTTTGATATTTATTTCTCAGGCTTTTAGCATTAATGTGAGTTAAAGCATGGTAATCATGAGCGCTTTGTAAACACCCTACTAATAAATCAGCTCGAGCATTATTTGCTGTCATAGGACCAGGCAAGAGGTATGAGAGCGTATATGAATAATGTAAATAGGATGCTGTCTTAACCTGATGAGATGTTGCAAGTCAGCAAAAAGTTGAGATAACTCATTAGTAGCAAAGATATGAGCTGTTTCAATATGCTTGACAGTAAGACATACACATTCAGAGTCAGAGACAATGTTCAAGGGCTCTCAAAACATTTGTAAAACCTTAATGACAGCTGAAAGCTCTGCATTGAGCAGATGAATAAGGAGTTTGCCAAACCTGTTCTTTTTGAGAAATAACGTATGCTGCTTTTTTATTACTATTACTATCAGTAAATACTGTACAAGATGGTTGAGCTATGCACATAGCCCTGAAAAGCACTGCAAAAGTTTACTGTTGGGTTTTTTACAGATAGAGGAATGCAGCTGGCTTGATTTGTCTAAGAAGACACTAAAGAAAGTCTTAGCAAGTTTTAAAACAAAGTGATAGCAATACAGCTGGACATTAACTTTATGCAACATACTAGCAGTGTTTGGGATTGCTGCATACTACAGTGTTGTTACTTTAATCTATGATAAGAGGTTGTTTCTGTGATACACACTCTATTATAATAATTAAAACCATAATTAACCACATTGTACTTTTCTTTTTAATATTATGCTGAAATATTGGTAACTTTACACACTTTTAAGCATTTATAGAAATCTTTTACTCATACAACTTTAATTAACAGAGTGTTAAAGGAAGGAAAAAACTTGTTAATTTTATAACACTTTAAAACACCTTTTATTCAACTTATAACATATTAAATGAACTTAATTATTACTTTAATTTTTCTTTCAAGGTAAAAGAACAAATCTCTTATAATTAGTTTGGAATAAAAGGCTACTTTTCAGGATTTGGTTTTGAGAAAGCAATTTTCAACATTATGTTCCTTTAAAAGAGATAAAACTTTTCCTTCTTGGAACACCGAGGAAATGATGAGGTTAAAGTACAAGAAGCTATTTTGATAAAACAGACTTTTTTGTATACTGATTATTGAGGATAAAAACTGTTACCAAAACAGATTAATGATTTGAAAGGCTTTGAGAAAGAACAAAATTTTAACTTTGCATTAGTATACTACTTGATATTAAAGCTTTTAAAATTTTATAGATAGACCCATCAAATCTTATTCAACTTTAACCATAAAAATTCCTTTTCCATGAAATTTCCTCACTTTCAGTATTCACTCAGGTTTTTTTTTATTGACTTTGTAAAAATATTACATTAAAAATATATATGTGAGGTCCCATTCAACCCCCCCCCACCCCCCCCCTCTCCCCCCCCCCCCCCCAGCAACACTCGTTCCCATCATCATGACACATCTATTGGATTTGGTAAGTACATCTTTGGGCACCTCTGCACCTCATAGTCAATGGTCCACATCATGGCCCATACTCTCCTCCATTCCATCCAGTGGGCCCTGTGAGGATTTACAATGTCCGGTGATTGCCTCTGAAGCACCATCCAGGGCAGCTCCATGTCCCAAAGACGCCTCCACCTCTCATCTCTTCCTGCCTTTCCCCATACCCATCAGCCACCATGTCCACTTTTCCCAATCCAATGCCACCTCTTCTATGTGGACATTGGATTGGTTGTGTCCATTGCACCTCTATGTCAAGAGGAGGCTCAGATTCCACATGGATGCTGGATGCAATCCTCCCACTTTCAGTTGTTATCACTCTAGGCTCCATGGTGTGGTGGTTGTCCTTCTTCCACTCCATCTTAGCTGAGTGTGGTAAGTCCAATAAATCAGATTGTAGGTGCTGGAGTCTGTTGAGGCTCAGGACCTGGCTATCACATTGTCAGTCCAGAGATTCAAATCCCCTAAATATATCTTAAACCCCAACATTAACTGCACCTCCAGCACATTAGCATGAAAGTCTTATGAAGGGAGATCCCATCTGAGTCCAGATTCATCACACATAAACACCGTTTCCAAAGAGGGGCCATCTGACCTGGTAGTTAACCCCATCGGCCATGACCATAACTCCCATGGGTCTCTTTAGCTTTCAAAGGAACCAATATCTGGGGGTTGTATCTGCTTTATCTGTCTCTCTGACTCTGCTCAGTTGTGCATGAGGGCAATCCCTCTGCCAGCCTCCAGACTCTTTTTTAGAAACTTGTAGCCATATAAACTCATTTCTCCTTTCCATTTCCCCCTTACTTTAGGTCAAACAGCATTTTAAAGTCATGTTATTTTATGTAGACATGGATATTCTGCTGATCCGCATTGAACCTTCCGTATAAGGTCATTTTCCAGTTGCATCATCAGTTGGTAGTTGATAGTGGTCCCTCGGTGCAAGGGAGGCTCATCCCCGGGTGTCATGTCCCACGCTGGGGGGAAGGCATTGCATTTACATGCTGAGTTTGGCTTTGAGACTGGCCACATTTGAGTAACATGAAGGCTGACAGGAGGAAATTCCCAGGCACAATGTTGCTCTAGGCCTTGTTCTTATTTTAGGCTTATCAGCTCACAAGCATAGTCATTAGCATCAGGGGCTCACTGTTGAACCCTCACTCCCTCCCGGTCCCCGCCGCTGTACCTGGGAGACTGTCGCTGCTCCCCTAGGGACCACGGCAGAGCACCACTGGCCAGGAGCCCAGTACCCCCCCTGCTGTGGTTTTTAATTGTTGCCACTATGAGTATATCCAAACATTACCATGCACCCTGGACATATGTTCTGTACAGCTCCCTGTCAGCCATATATCACCTGTCATTGGTATCCCATACCAGTATCCCTCCATTGCCATTGTTGAAACACTCTGTGATCCAGAACTCCCCGAAATTTGAAGCCCAATATAATGTCATGGTCCCTTACTAGGGAATGGCATATAGCGATGGGTTTAAAGGTTAGATAAAGAACTTGGATAAAGTTAGATAAAGAACTTAGATAAAGAATGTTGACTTGAAAAAATTCTACATCCTATCTTTTTCTTTTTCTTTCTTTTTTTCCCCTAATTATTCAGCTTCTCTTCACAGGAGTCCTAGACCACAGCAATGCATATATATAATATACAGCACTCCCATACATCCACCACAAAACCTTTTTCCTTCCACAACGATACTCTTACACCCTATTCACATCATATTTACTTAACGTGATGTACAGAGTCTGAGACATTAGCTTTCTAACAAGGTGACATCTGTGCTTACATTATGGTGCATACTTTAGGATACACAGTTCTTTACATTCTTAGTTATCCTATGTTTTACATTATGGTTTACATTATCAGTCTGTCATCTCCTATATGTTATGGTGTAATATTACATGTTTTATATCCATCCTTGTGTACTCTCAAGAAACTCCTCTCTTACCCCCCATTTACCTTGGTTCCACACATTTAACGTCCATTTTCCCTTCCACCTTGGTGCCCACAGTGAGAGCCAACCTCCGTTTCCCGAGGAGCCACTTCCAGAGATAGATGGAATAGTGTTCAGGGCCTAACTTGCTCAACTGCCCCAATGCCCTGGGAGCCACCATTTCTCTCGAGGGATACAGTTCCCTCTATTTGATGGCATTAGTCCTCCCCAGGATGTGGGTCCACCCCCACTCTCACTACTTGGGTTTCTACCCCATGGTGTCACCCACTCTGGCAGAATGAGCATTTAGACATTCCCCAGGAGCCCATCCTGCATCAGACCCTCCCCTCCGAGCATTCTAAACAGGTAACCCTCTTTATTATATTTTGATATGATTTTCTCGGCATTTTACTCTCCACCAACACCTGACCCTCTCCTGTGTTCGTATGCTACCCCTCCCTCCCCCCACTTTTGGGCAATGTTACCCATCCGTCCCTCCCCAGCCACCCTCAAACCCGCAAAGCCCCAACCAAAGGCAACCCCTTGCCCCCCTTTTATCTCTTCTTTGTGTTCATACTTACCACCATCTCGTCTTAAATTCCACCCCTGCAGACATCGGCTCATATCCTTCCTCCACCCTCCGATTTCCTGTAAGCCTATCGTTCAGTCTCTTGCTATCTAGGGCAGCTTGTTTATTTCATATCATTGAGGTCATGTAGTATTTGTCCTTCAATGTCTGGGTTGCTTCATTCAACATAAGGTTCTCAATATTCATCCATGTTATCACATGTGTTTGTAGTGTGTTTGTTCTTACAGCCGAGTAGTATTCCATTATGTGTATATACCACATTTTATTGATCCACTCATCTGTTGATGGGCATTTGGGTTGATTCCAACTTTTGGCAATAGTGAACAATGCTGCTATGAACATTGGTGTACATATATCAGTTTGTGTCCTTGTTTTCAGTTCTGCTGGGTATATACCCAGCAGTGGTATTGCTGGGTCATATGGCAAATCTATGGCTAGTTTTTTGAGAAACCGCCATACTGTCCTCCAGAATGGTTGGATCCTTCTGCATTCCCACCAGCAGTGGATGAGTGTTCCCCTTCCTTCACATCCTCCCCAGCACTTGTATTCTTCTGTTTTTTTCATAGCTGCCAATCTTATGGGTGTAAGATGGTATCTCATTGTAGTTTTGATTTGCATTTCCCTGATAGCTAGAGATTTGGAACATTTTTTCATGTGCTTTTTTGCCATTTGTATTTCTTCTTTGGAGAAGTGTCTGTTTAAGTCTTTTTCCCATTTTTTAAATGGGTTGTTTATCTTTTTATTTTCAAGATATAGGAGTTCTTTATATATGCAAGTTATAAGTTTCTTATCACATATATGATTGCCAAATATTTTCTCCCACTGTGTGGGCTCCCTTTTTACTTTCTTGACAAACACCTTTGAGGTGCAGAAGGCTTTAATTTTGAGGAAGTCCCATTTATCTATTAGTTCTTTTGCTGCTCGTCATTTGGTGAGATATTCATAAATCCATTTCCTATTACAAGGTCCTGTAGATGTTTCCCTACACTGCTTTCTAAGGTTTTTATGGTCTTGGCTCTTATATTTAGGTCTTTGATCCATCTTGAGTTGATCTTTGTATAAGGTGTGAGATGGTAATCCTCTTTCATTCTTCTACATATGGCTATCCAGTTCTCCAGACACCATTTGTTGAATAGGCCACTCTCTCCTAGTTGAGAGGGTTTGGTGGCTTTATCGAATATTATGTGGCTGTATATGTGAGGTTCTATATCAGAGCTTTCAATTCGATTCCATTGGTCTATGTGTCTCTCCTTATGCCAATACCATGCTGTTTTCACCACCATAGCTTTGTACTATGTTTTGAAGTCAGGTAGTGTGATTCCTCCAATTTCGTTTTTCTTTTTCAGTATGTCTTTGGCTATTCGGGGTCTCTTTCCTTTACTAAACTCATTTATGAGTTCTAGAATCTTCGTTGTAGATCTCTCAGGGTTTTCTATGTATAGGATCATGTCATCTGCAAATAATGAAATTTTGACTTCTTCCTTTCCAATTTGAATGCCTTTTATTTCTGGTTCTTGCCTCAGTGCTCGAGCAAGTACTTCTAAGACAATGTTAAATAGGAGTGGAGACAGTGGGCATCCTTGTCTTGTTCCTGAGTTTAGAGGGAAGGAGTCTAGGATTTCTCCATTGTAAACAATATTGGCTTTAGGTTTTTCATATATACTCTTTATCATGTTCAAAAAATTTCCTTGTATTCCAATCTTTTGGAGTGTTTTTATCAAGAAATGGTGCTGTATTTTGTCAAATGCTTTTTCTGCATCAATAGATATAATCATGTGATTTTTTTCCTTCAATCTGTTTATATGGTGTATTACGTTGATTGATTTTCTTATGTTGAACCATCCTTGCATACCTGGGATGAATCCTACTTGGTCGTGGTGTATAATACGTTTAATGTGTTGTTGAATATGATTAGCAAGTATTTTTTTAAGTATTTTTGCGTCTAGGTTCATTAGAGAAATTGGTCTGTAATTTTCCTTTCTTGTGGTGTCTTTGTTTGGCTTTGGTACTAGGGTAATGTTGGCATCATAGAAGGAGTTGGGTAATGTTCTTTCTGTTTCAATTTTTTTGAATAGTTTCAGCAGGATTGGTGTCAGTTCTTTCCGGAATGTTTTGTAGAATTCACCTGTGAAGCCATCTGGCCCTGGGCTCTTCTTAGTTGGGAGATTTTTAATAACTGATTCTATCTCTCTGCTTGTGATTGGTTTGTTAAGATCATCAATTTCTTCTTTTGTCAATATGGGCTGCTTATGTGTTTCTAGGAATTTGTCCATTTCCTCTAGATTGTCATTTTTGTTGGAATATAGTTTTTCAAAATATCCTCTTATGATAGTCTTTATTTCTGTGGGGTCAGTGGTGATATCGCCTTTCTCATTTCTTATTTTGTGGATTTGCATCTTCTCTCTTTTTTTCTTTGTTAGTGTCGCTAAAGGTTTGTCAATTTTGTTAATCTTCTCAAAAAACCAGCTCTTGCTCTTGTTTATCTGTTCAAGTGCTTTCTTCTTTTCTATTTCATTTAGTCTGCTCTTATCTTTGTTATTTCCTTCCTTCTTCTTCCTGTTGGGTTACTTTGTTGTTGTTTTTCTAATTCCTTCAAATGTGCAGTTACTTCTTCAATTTTTGCTCTTTCTTCTTTTTTGATATATGAATTTATGGCTATAAACTTCCCTCTCAGTACTGCTTTTGCTGCATCCCATAAATTTTGGTATGTTGTGTTATCATTATCATTTGTTTCAAGGTAGTCATTGATTTCTTTTGAGATTTCCTCTTTGACCCACTGTTTTTCTAAGAGTGTGCTGTTTAATTTCCAAATCGTGGTGTGAAATCTGGGCTTCTGTCCCTTGCAAATCTCCAGCTTGACTCCACTGTGGTCAGAGATAATGTTTTGTATGATTTCAATCTTTCTGAATTCGTTCAGCCTTTCTTTGTGGCCTAGCATATGATCTATCTTGGAGAATGATCCATGTGCGCTTGAGAAAAATGTATATCCTGCTGTGTTTGGGTGTAGCGATCTATATATGTCTATTAGATCGAGCTCCTCTAATATACTATTCAGATGTTTTGTTTCTTTGGTGATTCTCTTTTGAGATGTTCTGTCCAGAGTTTATAGTGGTGTATTAAAATCCCCCACTATAATTGTAGATGTATCTATTCTTTCACTTAGTTTTTCCAGCGTTTGCCTGATGTATTTAGAGGCACCCTTGTTAGGGGCATAGATATTTATGATTGTTCGATCTTCTTGACAGATTTTTCCCTTTCACTAAAATGTAGTATCCTTCTTTGTCTCTCACAATTGTTTCACATTTAAAGTCTATTTTGTCTGATATTCATATAGCTACTCCTGCCTTTTTTTGGTTATTGTTAGCTTGTATGATTGTTTTCCAGCCATTCACTTTCAATCTCCATGCGTCTCTGGGTCTAAGATGTGTCTCTTGTAGACAGCATATGGATGGGTCATATTTCCTTATCCAATGTCCCAGTCTGAATCTTTTGATAGGTGAGCTTAATCCGTCGACATTCAGTGTTATTACTATCAAGGAATTATTTGTGTTAGCCATATTTTGATTGGATTTGTGTTTGTCATATTTTGTTTGTATATTTTTTTTGTCTTTTTTGTTGTTGTTGTTGGTCTTATACTCTCCTCCAACTCTGCCTTTCCTGTTTTTTCCTTTCTTCCTGCAGAACTCCCTTTAGAATTTCTTGAAGGGGAGGTTTCTTGTTGGCATACTCTTTCAGTTTCTGTTTGTCTGCGAATATTTTGAACTCTCCATCATGTTTGAATGCTAGTTTAGCTGGACAGAGTATTCTTGGTTGGAAATTTTTTTCCTTTAGTACCTTGACTATATCATACCACTGCCTTCTTGCCTCCATGGTTTCAGATGAGAAATCAGCACTTAATCTAATTGAGCTTCCCTTGTATGTGATGGTTTTCTTTTCTCTTGCTGCGTTTAGGATTTTCTTTTTGTCTTGAGCATTGGATAATTTGACAAGTATATGTCTTGGGGTCAGCCTGTTGGGGTTTATGACTTGTGGAGTGCACTGTGCTTCTTGGATATGTACATCTGTCTCTTTCAGTAGATTTGGGAAGTTTTCAGCCATTATTTCCTGCAACACCCCTTCTGACCCCTTTCCCTTCTCTTCACCTTCTGGAATGCCTATAATACGTATGTTTGAGCGTTTTGCATTGTCATTCAGGTCCCTAAGTCCTAATTGGATTTTTTCTATCTTCTTATTGACCCCTTCTACTATCTGTTTGATTTCTGATGTACTGTCTTCCACATCACTAATTCTCTGCTCTGTCTCTTCTAGTCTGCCGATATTTGCTGCAAGTGTATTTTTGATTTCTTGAACTGTGGTGTTCATTCCCATCATATCTGTTATGTTTTTGCGTATGTCTGCAATTTCCCCTCCAAGTGATGTCTTCATGTTGCTAACCTCTTTCATTACTTCGTCAAATTTGTCGGTGATAAATGTTCTGAGATCTTTCATTGCTTGTGCCAAGTTTTGCTCCCCTTCATGATTATTGGTTTGTTGATTGGATTCAGCCATTTTTTCCTGATTACTGGTTTGGTTTGTAGATTTTTGTTGCTTTCTGGTCATCTCTTTATTTTGACGGATTTAATCAGTTCCTTAACTTCTTTGTCTGCTCTTGGAGGTTAATTAGCTGTTATTTTTGCATAGGTGTTATATCTTCTCTTTGTCACTTTTTTCTTCTTATTCTAGTTACTTGTTGTTGGTTAAGTTCACTTTAAAGGAAAGTATTAGTGTTGGGGAAAGGCAATTGTGTAAGCAAGGGAAAAGTGTAAAGTAGTATTGGTGATAGATGTTAACAAAGGAAGAATATGAGATCTGGGAGGATGGAGGTTAGATTCATGTAAATTGTGTAGAGTTATAGCAGTAGGTAGAGTACCTATTATGAGGTAGATGATTGAATATGGGAGGAATATGGTATGAGCTAAAAAGCTATTGATTTCGTGAGAGAGGGAAAGAGAAAAGAAAGGTAATAGTTTCAAGAGTGGATAACAGACAGAAAACAAAACATAGGTATTAGAAATTAAGTCTTATACCCTTCATGGATCGAAGAAAGGGAGGTGGGAGGTGGAATATAGGAGAGCCAGTAGATGGTGGCGGATATCAAGATGTAGGGGAAAGAGGATAGTGTAGGTAGCCTAAATCAGTTCACACAGAAATGAGGCAGTGAAGGATGAGAAAACCCAGCGAATGTGAGGTCTTTCCTGCCGCACCTATTGTATAATTGAGTTAAAATAAACTAAGTAGAATATGAGGGACAAGAGGGAGAGAGACAACAGAAAAAAAGGGAAAAAAAAGGGAGGGAGGAAGGGACGAGAGGAAGAAGGGAAAAGAGGGTGGGCAAGGGGGGGGGAACAGGTAGGGGAAAGAAAAAAAAAAAACAGATATACATGAACCAGAATTAAAACACCCACTACACAGCATCTACCACAAAAAAAAAAACCCTTAAATAACTGAGTAAAAAAAAGACTTTGGGGGATACGCTGTGAGAGAAGACTAGGGGATAATGCGGTGTTAGCAATCAGGAAATTGAAAAAAGTAAAGAATAAGTCAAAATGAAAATAAAAACAAAACAAAATGAAACGATAAAGAAAAAACGCCAACGTTGAAGGCTAGGGCATTTAGGGACCTCAGATGGACCTCAGTGCGTGATGGATTCAGGGATGGAAAGTCTGAGATATTGAGGACTCAAGAGGTGTGAGTCTCTGTAGTGTGGGCCACCAGAATTTAGGGAATTCAGACCTGGCAGCCTCCAATCTCGTCAACAGGAAGCCTGGGAGCCCCGCAGTGTAACACAGCCCTCAGGGATCCCCACAGCTGGGTGCCAACCCTATGGGGGAAGTCAGATCCGCAAACTCTATATTGTGACTGAACCCTGCAATTCACTTTGCTGGGCTCATTAGTACGTTATCCTTCACTTCAGCTTTTGGACAGCTCCCGTCCTGTGATTCCAAACCACTGCCACTAGAGGGCACCTCTACACCGCAGCCACTTTACTAGTACAGATCCGAAGCCCGGCCAGTGACGCGGAAAACAGATTCCAATACCAGAATTCTCAAGCTTCGCAGAATATTCCCTAATTGGCTTCCAGACGTGTCCCCCCCCCTTGCTGCAGCCTAGAACAATTTTCCAATTACTTTTCTTTATTGCCTACAGCCTATTTGGGTTGGAGAACGGTTGCCGGGCTTTTGGGGGCGGGGCTTCAGGCAGAAGCGCTAGTGTTTATATTAGCACTCAAAAGTTTCTCCCGCTTCACAACAAAACACTGCCTATCTTCCAAAATCGATCCACAAAGGCGATCTGTCACATCAATCTGTCAACAGCTCACCCAGAGCTCCCGAACTCCTTAGCCCTTCAGAGCCATCCAAAAGCGGAACCCCAGGACAGGACCGCGGTTCCCCCCACCCCCAACAGGGAGGAGCCCGTGCGCGGGTCTCACCTGCGGGCAATAGAACCCAAATTATATCTACTAGACCAATCCTCTCTGTTACCTTTCCACCCAATCGATGTCCTGACACTTCTGCCCTGCAAAAATCCCGAAAAAGCCTCGCCTTGGAGAACCTGCCGGCGCGCCCAGCCGTCTCTTCCTGGGACAGACCACAAAGGCAAGTTCACTCAGCGACCATCTTCTCACTCAGGTTTTGTTCCATATTTTACTCTTTCTTAATAACCAATCATTTTATCTTAGGACAAAATCATTTCCTGTTTCCTTAATAATAAAAACACATTCCATATAACCTACATACGAAGTTATCAAGCAAACTTCTTATAGCATAATACCGTTAACACTAAACAAGCTTGTTAAAATAATGAACTTTTCTTTACTTTAAATACTTAGTAGCATGCAATATCAGAAACAGTTTCCTAGAAGCAAGTTGTCAAGGGAGGCTGGCTGCAGTCAAGCTTTTCTGTTATAAAATTACCTTTCATTATTATTATTATTATTATTAATTCAGGTTTGTTTAATAATGACTTTTTGGAATTAGCCACTTAAACACTTTAATTTAAACAATGCTTCATAAGACTTTTTATAATTATTTATAACCATATAGACTATAATTATATTATTTTAAGACAAATTTTACCTTTACAGAACACATTTCTTTACTTAAAGTTACCACAATACTTTCTACAACTTGCCACATGCATTTAAGTTCCAAGAGTTTATGAACATTAGCCATCCTACTTTAGGACAAAACACACCTTTTTGCAAAAATGTATTAAATTTCAGTTAGTATTTTCACAAACTTTCAACCTTTTCAATATTCATTTAAGTTTTACATCCTTCATATTATCCTGTGGAGAAAAATAAGTTATTCATTTCAATCTAGGCAAGGACAATTTTTTATAAAAAGACTTATAGTAATTTTATTATTCAAGACTTACAATTTTTATCATTGTAGAGATCTTATTAACATTTAAACTTATGTATTAATATAAGCGCTTATTTAATTTTTGGCCATTTGAATAGAGCTCTTTTATAAATTTTTATTAATTTATATTAACATCTGGAGGTATCAAAATATACACTGACATTGAACGAACAGACAAACACAGAACAATCACAACACAGTAACAGAAACACAGTTTACAATTAACTCATAATTCTTACTTTCTTGGTATACCTTCTTTTAAGTTCTTATTAAGATTTGTTCTGGAATCCATGTTGCCTGTAACATGCAAGCTTGTGCTTGGAAACATTTTTATTAGTTATCAGCAATCAGTTAAGATAACTTGAGACAGACCGTTAACACACATTTTTGGATTATTACTCTGTAAGACTATACTGAGACTTGAAGTTCAGGAGTAAACTATTGATTTAGAACTGAAAATTCCTTTTTAAACCTTGATAAAAATTTTGTACTCTTTTTATTATCTTGGTTAAATAAGCCCAATTAGAATTAGCATGGAAACAAAACAGAAAATGTTGCCATGTTTTTCTCTTTTTTCAGTGGCTTAACTCTATTAACCCCCACTAGCCCACAGCTACATTGTTATGTAGACAGCAGGGGGTTTGCAGAGTTGCTGCCTGAATAGTTTCCTTATCTTAGTTAACACTTTAACAGAGTTTTCTTACAAGCCTGATTTCACTAACAAGGACATTATTTAGTATCTTTGCCCGTTTTGAATCTTTCAATAGTTTAAAAGTTTCTGGCTCAGGATGAAACTTAACACCCCCTTGCAGATTCTTTGTATCTGGTGGTACCGCATGTAATGTTACTGGGAAAGCAGATAATAATTGTTTAACATAAGGCAAACATCGGCAACATCTGAAAACATTTCTAATTTAGGCTTAGTAACAGAAGGCAATTCAGTAGGTGCAGAGACTTGTATTGGCTACACAGAAGATATTTCATTAAGACACTTCACTGAGCTTTTATTGATGAAAGGGTTAATATCAAGATGAGGGGAAAAAACATGATGGTTCCCCATTCACCTAAACCTCCTGTTTTTGTTCCAATTTACTTCCTTTCATTTTAAATTTACTTATGGGCTTAGAAAATATAGTAATTTCATCTTTCTCTCCTTCTTTAGACTGTGAAGGATCTAAAGCTGCTAAAATTTGTTGTCCTAAAGCCCACACTGACAGGGGTATAGTTTTTCTTTTTTGGTATGCTCTAAGTGGCGCCTTCATTATTTGTTTCCACTGTTTAAGATTTAAAAGATTTTTCCCTTGCGGCTGAAACCAATAACAGTGTTTTTGTACTAGAGCAAAAAGTTCAAGTAAATCAGCAGTTTTTACTGAGACTCTGACAGTATTTAAAAGAGATTTTAGTACCTGTGAATATTCTTCCATCCGTCCTGGTTGATTACCCATACCCTGATGCTAGCGGAAAACAGGATTAATTAAAATTCTTACCACTGTGTGGTCAGACTCGAGTCACCTTGTGATGGACGCCTCAACCTTTCTGGAAGGTTTTCAGTTTCGTGTTCCTGATACTGTTGTGGCAGAATCTCTGCTGCAGTCACTACTTCGGGCCCCACGGTGGGCACCAAATGTCAGAGTGATGGACCCAAAGGGTATTGGGAATGAAAGACAAAGAGAGATTGGGATCAGGGGTTCTGAGAGCATTGAAGTCTCAAGCTCATCAGACAAGTTTATTAATTTCAGGGGCTTCTTTATATACCCCAAGCAATTGTGAGAACCAGCAACTATTCTAGCTAACTATTCCCATTACCTCATTCTATAAACACAGTGCACAGTGGATAAGATAGTTACTAAAACTCATAATGTTCTATTATATTATTGAAACAAATATACTCATTAATCTTGTTGCCCAGGTTACCTGAGATATTGAGTCTGGGTTCTGCTGGAATGTTATTTTTCCCAGAGAGATTAGCCACCTGCACATATATCTCTAGGTACAGCATGACCCAGTGGTCAGAAAGTAACTTGCTTCCATGGAAACAACATGCCTTTGTTTCCCACAAGCTAGGAAACAGGTAACTAAGGTGGTTCAGAATTTGCAAATGAGCTCAGAGGCCCCAGCCCAGCCCCTGAAATCCTTGTAGCTGAAGGGAATGAGGAGGATCCTATCCTTGGCTACCATCTGCTCTGAGCAGCCCCTGCTCAACACTAGAGAATCCCTCAGTACCCAGCCCCAGCAGCCTCAAGGAAAGACTTCCACCAAATTCCTGGCATGGAGGGGCTGTGGCCAGAAGAGGGGCCCCTCTGCTGTGGTGTCCAGGGATCACATGACGAGAGGCCTGGGGTTGGGGCAGAGGTGAGAACTGGGTGTGGTGCTTTATGACAATCCATTTGCACTGCAGGAATTAGTATCCCCCCAAAGTAATGGGGAGCCCTTCCTATGTGGCTGTCCATGTCCCATGGCCAGTGCTCAGCCCTGGTTTTTCTGGTGGTGACAAGTGCTGCTGGGGTTTTCCCAGGGGCCACCCCTGGCCAGTTTGGTAATTTTCAGTAGTGTGGCTGTGAGCCCTGAGTTCAGTCTTGCAAATGCCTGGGGGCGTAGATTGGATTCTTTCTCGAGGCATCTCTATTTCCTCAGGGGCCTTGGCTGGGGTTTGGGTGGCTCAGGGATTCTGCAAGTGCATCTCTGGCCTCATCTTGCCCTCACCTGGTCTCACCTGGCCTTACCTGGCCTCACCTGCTCTCACCTGGCCTTCTGTTGCTGCTCCTTCTGCAGGTCAATACTGGCATCCTTATCACCATGACTAGGGTCATCTCACAGATAAGTGCTGATAACTACAAGTTTCACAGGGACACCAGCACCTTCAAGTGAGTCTCCCCCTTGGGCCGTGGCTAAGTGCCTGTGCCTGCTTAGTGGAGTCTGCTGGAGACAACAGATGTGCATCCCCTCAGTTCCTTGCCCTCTGCATGCACCCAGCCTGTGCCCACGTTTGTAGAGACGGGGTCCAGCAGGTGGTCTTCCTGGAACCCGTCACCTCTGGACAGGGAGGAGGCTTGGGGCAGGCAGAGCGCAAGCTGCTGGACCCTGCAAACTAGTCAGTCCTCAGTGTCTCAGTTTCCTCATCTGTTACATGGGGCTGTCCTACAGAGGCCAAATGTTGCCGATGTGTTCAGGGGGTCTGGCCCTCACAGCACAGCTGCACCCACCTGATGAGCTGCCATCCAGGGTTTCCTGAACCCATGTCATTTGGGGCTCTGTCCATTGCTAGCAACAGAAAACCCAACACAAACCAGCCTTAGAAGGGAGAGTTTGCCAACACGGGTCAGGCCCAGAGCTTGGAACGGTGTGATGTGACAATGTTCCTCTGACCGTAGCATCACTGGACCCAGTTTCTCTTTGTGTGCCCGTCAGCTCTTCATGCTCTCTGTCAGGTTCTTGCTTAGATTTTCCCTTCCTGGTAACAAGTGGCTGCAGTGGGAGGCCAGGTCCTGGGGAAGGAGCCTGGCATCCCACCTGTTGGCACAGGGGTCCCAGGCCTGGTGCCATGGCTCAGGTCAGGTGCCCATCCCTGAGTCAAGCTCAGTGGAATGGGACCCAGCAGTTAGCCGGGGGCACAGCTGCATGGCCCCTGGTCTGGTGCACTCACACCCTACCCACAGGGCCTGGGGACAGGTGTAGGAGACTCCACACAGGCATGGACATGGGGCGGTCATGGCCAATGCGTGGGTGTCACGCCCTAGGACAGGGCATTTCCTTCCAGATCCCCATGTAGGTATGTGGACAAACCCAGCCTGGTGGCAGGGGCAGCACACAGGGGACCCGAACCCATGGGGCTGGTGCTGGGTGGTGGGATGGGTGTGGGAAACAAAGGCATGTTGTTTCCATGGTAGCAAGTTACTTTCTGACCACTGGGTCATGCTGTCCCTGGAGATGTACGTGCAGGTGGCTAATCTCTCTGTGAAACACAACATTCCAGCAGTACCCAGACTTGATATCTCAAGTAACCTAGGCAACAAGATTTATGAGTATACTTGTTTCAATAACATAATAGAACATCATAGGCTTTAGTTACTTTCTTATCCACTGTGCACTGTGTTTTTATTAACAAAGTTATGGGAATAGTTAGCTAGGATAGTTGCTGGTTCTCACGGTTGCTTGGGGTGTATAAAGTAGCCCCTGATATTAGTAAACTTGTCTGATGAGCTTGAGAAATCAATGCTCTCAGATCCCCTGATCCCAATTTCTCTTTGTCTTTCATTCCCGATACCCTTCGGGTCCGTCACTCTGACAGATGGGAGCAGAGGATGCCTGGGGTGTGATGGCATCATGTGCTACTTCCTGCTCCCCTGACTCTGCTGCACTGAAATTTTGGCATGGACGGTCATTTCCTGTTACAGAGTTTAAGCTAAAACTAGTCCAAGAGCCAGTGACTTTCAAACCTCCAATTGGGGGCAAAGTTAACATCATGCTGGTTACACTACATCATTTATGATCTGAAAGGAAAAACAGTAAACTTTCAGCAGCAAAATCAAAGTGATAATTATTCTGTAATGAATTCCGAATGGATAAATAAAATGTGGTATGCACATACAATGGAATACTACTCAGCTATAAGAACAAATGTAGTACAAACACACATGATAACATGGATGAATCTTGCAGACCTTATGTTGAGTGAAGCAAGCCATGTATTGAAGGACAAATACTACATGACTTCTCTGATATGAAATAAGTAAACCAAGCTGTCTCAGAGAGCTAGAGCCTGGAAGATAGGCTTAAAGGAATTTGGGGGGAAGAGGAAGGTTGTGAGCTGTCGTCTACATGGGTGAAGTCTATGATAAGCAGGAGGTAAGTATTTGTACAGAGAAGGGATAAGATGGGGGCATAGGGATATCTTTGGGTGGGGCTTTGTGGGATTGAGGGGCTATTGTTGAGAGGATGGGTTAGATGGCCCAAGGAATTGGGGGGAGGGCTGGGGGAACAGTTGAATATGGGAGAATGTCAGGTATATGGATGAAACTATAATGTTGAGAAAACTCTTTAGAAAATATAAGGAAGGATTACATGTTTAAGGTACTTAAGGGGGTGGGCATCTGGTACAGGGGCAGGCTTCTAGGGAGTGTGTGAGTGTTCATATGTCATAATGTGTTATATCATTGGTGGAGACCCATACAATGAGTGGGAAGGTGTACCCACATTCTGGGGAGACCTGATGTTCCCAAACAGAGGGAATTGTGTCTCTCGAGAGAATCAGGGGCTCCCAATTAGTTAGGGCAGTCTATTATGTCAAGCCCTCAGCATTGTTGTATTATCTGTAAATCTGATCCCTCAAGTAGTGAAGATAGATTGTCAATCACTAGAAATTAAAGCAACAGGCATGCCAGGCCACCCTGGAAACTGTCTGAGGGTCCCATATGGACAGACACCCATTGGGCAGGAGCTTTCCCGCTCCTCTCCCGCCCATGCGAAGAGGGCAGAATTGCAGAGCCCTGGACAGGGAGGAGCCTATCACCGCTTCACACTTCAGCGGCCAGTCTGTCTCCAGCCCTTTACTCCAGCACCAGAGCATACTGTCTTCTGCTGAATCTAGCCCAGAGGGACCCATTAGAGAGCACACCTGAGCATAATTTGATGCCCCTTAGCTCACCTCCATGCACCTGAGTGTACCTCTACACACTAGAACACATAGTTACACACACCTGAGCACACCTACATGCACCTGAGCTCACCTCCACGCACCTCAGCTCACCTCCATGCACCTAAGCAAACAGCTCCACACACCTCTACACACTTGAGTGCACAGCTCCATGCACCTGAGGAGCACCTCTACCTGAGCATGCAGCCCCATGCCTTTGACCTGGCACACCCATAAGTAACCCCACAGCTTCCACTCCACGCATCATACCTTGTCCGTGGGGGTTCACTGGAACTCCTGAAATACTCCAGGCTGCTGAATATGGACACCAGTTGACAGGTGTGAGTGCTGGGCCTGGGTAGGCACTGGAACGGCCTTT
Source organism: Dasypus novemcinctus (assembly GCF_030445035.2). NCBI lineage: Eukaryota > Metazoa > Chordata > Mammalia > Cingulata > Dasypodidae > Dasypus > Dasypus novemcinctus. Next base: position 70,083,378 of record NC_080691.1, read on the forward strand.
GTGCAGAGCCTCCACCATCATCCCAGGTGCTCCTTGAAATGGGACCATGTGTGTGCACGTGTGTGCAATTATGTGAGCATATACCTGTGTCAGAGGTGTGCATGTGTGGGTGTGTGCACCTTTATGCATGTTCATGTGTACACCTGTGTGCATGCATGTGCATTTGTGTGTACTTGTGTGGGCATGTGCATGTGTGCATGTATGCACCTGTGTGCTTGTGTCCACTTGTTTGAGTGTGTGAGTGTGTATGTGTGCACCTATGTGTACGTGTGTGTGTGTGTGCTCACATGTGTGACCCTGCCATTGCTCATCCATTCTCAGACTTGGCAAATACCCCCTGGGCACCCACTCAGCTGTGTCTTTGGCAGTCTCTGGGTGCCCCCAGCTCTCTGAGCATTCCTCATAGCTTGTGTGGGGTGCCACATGGTGCAGGAGTGGGGCTGGGGTGGAGATTGCACAGGGCACTCCTCCATGCCACGGCTGCCATTAGGGCATCGAGGGTGAAGAGCACCTGGTCTGGGTCCCCACTGCCCAGGCCCACCTGGTGAGGGACCTGCTCTCTATCTGACAACGGCCTGCACAGGGGACTTTACCAGACACATTCCCTAAAGATCTTCTCTTTCACTGTTTATGTCTTAAGAAACAACAGATCATCACTTTAAAGCAGCACATTTGGAACCTATTTTTCAGTGACTGTGCCTTTCAAATAGTGTTTTCCTGGATACAAAGCTTGCAGCTAAATAATTCATGAGGTGCTTGTTTCCAGGAGACAGGTGTTTATTTTGTCATATTGACTTTATGGAAACAGGTTGGTGGCTATCTCCCTGCAGCCTGAAGCCTTGAGCAGCCACTCATCCTACAGGGATGTGGTGCCAGGAGCCTTCAGTGCAGGAGCCCTGGGCTGCTGAGGAGGAAGCCCATGGAAGTAAGACTGCACCTCTGCCGCAACCAGCTTACCCAGCCTCCACTTGTAGCCTACTTGCAGACTGCTACCCTCTGTGCTTTGGGTGGCAGAGATCAAAAGCATGGTCCTGGCCTTCGGAGAATGTGCTGTCCAGCAGGGAGATGGACACACAAACATGCTCTCCTTACTTCGAGGCTCACATGCCTGGGGTGTGTAGGAGTGAGCATTGGAGTTCCCCTGGGGCAGTGAAGCTTACCCAACGGGGAAGCCTTGGAGCCGATGTGAGAGGAGATGGAGCTCCCCAGGTTACCACAGTCGGGAGAGCTGCTGGGCAGGGCCAGCAGGGGTCAGCAGAGCTTGAGCTACAAGGTTGGCAGCACATGGGTATGGGGTCCCATTGGGTAACATGGCCCCCCACTAGTCTTATCTCTCAGGCTCAGATGCAGAGAGCCCACTGGGTCTTTCTCTGGTGCATTGAGCATCTGCACTGCTTATTGAGTTACAGTCAGACAGGCTGGACAGCTTGCCACTGTCCCTGCAGCTAATGCCCTTGAAGAGGATGCTGCATGCTGGTTCTGTTCTGGGTGCTGGGGGCACCACAATGGCTAAGACCCTTCTCATGGACCTCATGCTTGCACAGTGAGCCCAGGAGCTGATGCTCCAGAGCTGTGGCAGTGTCCTCCTCTCAGCCTCGTGGGCTCTAAAGTCTTTTCCAGGCTGTACCTGATCAGGTAGGCTGGGGGTGGTAGGCTGCTGTGTCTCAGACAGTGCGGCCGCAGGAGGGTAGAAGCAGTGGTGCTGCTGGTCTGGCTCCAAGTCCGGGCATCTGGCAGGGCCCAGGGCTTCCTGGCAGGGCTGTTGTGGGCACTCCTGCTTGGCCTCTCTGCTTGGAAATGGGCTCCTCTTAGAACTCCGAACGGGGCCCTGAGACCTGGAGGCAAAGCCAAGGCCCAGCTCTGCCAAAGCCATGCCTGGGGCAGCTGGCTGGTCTGAGTCCAAGCTCGCCACAACCTAGGATGGGCGGGGGAGCGTCCTGCACATTCTCTGGCTGGCACTGAAGCTCCGGGCCTGGACATCTCCCCTTGTATAAAGGGTGATGCCTGTCACCGAGAATCCATGGGCGCTGGCAGGGGCAGGGCTGCTGTGGGACACATGGGTGGTTAGGGGCCAGACCCAAGGTCCCTGAAGACCCCCTCCTCCGAGTCTTCAAAGGTGTCAGGAGCCTTGGCCCAGCCCTGGGTGCTGAGGGTCTCCATACTGCTACAGTCCCTGCAAGTCTCACTCCTGGTCCCTGCCCCTTTCCAGAGCCCCTTCCTGCTTGGCGGGATCACGGGTGACCCCAGCTCAGGTTCCCAGGGGGCAGTGCCTGCTCCTCTGAAGCTCCCATTGAGTCTCAGGCTCACAGCTCCCCCCACACTTGTCTTCCAGGTTGATGGCCCAAGCCGTGGACATGCTGCTGCCATCCTTAGCACCTCTTGGGTGTTCAACGTGCTTTTGGTCAATGACTGGGAGGTGGTCTTCCAACACAGGTTTGCTATCCTCAACTCCCTGGCAGGTGAGTGCCCATGGGCCCATGCCTGGGGAGGCTGTCCCTGGGGCCCTGTAAGTGGGGAGCCGTGTCTGGGGAGCTCATTCCTGGTTGGCCTGTCCCTGGAGGCCCATGACTGGGGGGCCCTTAATTGGGGACCCCATCCCTGGGGGACCATCCTTGGGGTGCCCTGTAAGTGGGGAGCCCATGCTTGGGGGACCCACCCCTGGGGGGCCTGTCCTTGGGGTACCCATCCATGAGGGGACATGCCTGGAGGGCCCATCCCTGAGGGGCCCATAAGTGGGGAGCCCATCCCTGGGGGCATGTCCCTGAGGTCCCATCCCTGGGGGCCTGTTCCTGGGGAGCCCATTCCTGGGGAGCCAGCAGGCAGCCCCTGTGAGTTGCTGGGTGTGAAGACGGTGCCATCCCTGGGGGCCCGTTCCTGGGGAGCCCATCCCTGGAGAGCCAGCAGGCAGCCCCTGTGAGTTGCTGGGTGTGAAGACGGTGCTGAGGGGTTCAGGCTCTGTCCTCTGTGTGGGCAGCAGTGGGCACCAGCCTGGGAGCCAGGGCCTTGGGTTGCCCAGAGTCTGAGCCCCCAGGCCCACATCGCCCAGGAAGAGGCGGTGCCCAGCACGGCCCCAACACCAGCTAGCCTGAGTCTGGACCTTGTGAGCTCACAGCCCAGCCTCCCTACCCCAGGTGTCCATGACCTGTGACCATTGCCTCAGGGTCAGGCTGGGGTTTCACTGATCTTCCGGTGTCCCCTCAGCCCTTGGCAACACATGGTGGGGGGTGCTGGTTGCGTCCCTTATGCTCTGTAGTCCCCAAGCTCCCCCATAAAACAGGGCTCACCCATGGCCATTGTCAGCACCACCCCATCATCTTCCCCCTCCTCCCCTTCCTCCCTCCCCTCCTCCTTCTCCCACTCCTTTTTACTCTTGGGACCATCCCAAGTTTGCCGAGGAATGTACTAAGGTTCGTTGACATAACCACCTCATGTCTTCACCTGGCCTTAAACTGTCCCCACCTGTATATCCACCTGTCTGCATCCACGCGTGTGTACCCCTCTGTGTGCCCGTGTGTGCATCCACCTGTCTGTGCACTCACCTGACTGAGTGTCCACTTGTCCATGCATACATCTGTCCGTACATATACCTGTCCATCCACTCACCTGTCAATGTCTACCTGTCCATTCACCCACCTGTTTGTGCACCCACTGTCTGCACATCCACCTGTGTACTCACCTGTCTGTGCAACCACTTGTCCATGTACCCACCTCTCGGTGCACTCACCTGTCTGTGCATTTGCCTGTCAGTGCACTTACCCATCTGTGCACTCACCTGTCTGTATACTTACCTGTCTGTGCACTCACCTCTCGGTGCACTCATCTGTCTCTACACTCATCCGCAAGTATATTGCCCTGCCTGTGCATCTCTGCCCCAGTGGCACAGCCCCCTTGGCTCACGGTGCCTGCCGTGTCTGAGTAGATGACCTCCTCAAGGGCTGTCTTCTGGACCCCAGACCCAAGCCTTCCAGCAGCAAACAGGCCAAAGCCCCCAGGGTCTGGTGTTGGCTGGTCCTGCAGGAAGGTCTGCAGCAGAGTTGAGTGGGCACTGGGTTTGTAGGAGGGTCTGCAACTGAGCAAGCACAGCATCCTTGATTAGGTTCTCTTCCTTCCTCCCCAGGCATTTCTCATCTTCCTCTTCCACTGCCTCCTGAACACAGAGCTACATGCACAGAGAGCAGGGCCACATCACCTCACTGAGCTGGGGTTTGGGAAGGTGGCCCTGAACTGGCCTGGGCAGCGCTGACCAGCTGCCACAGTGGCTGGCCATCCAGCACCCTTTCCTCCCCTCTTGGTAGATCAGTGATGCCCAGGCATCCTCCCTACCTGGTGCTGTGGCCAGGTGGGGGAACAGGGCCCTCTTGGTGTCCAGGGCATAGGGGAGCAGAAGACAGATGCACTCCTCAAGGCCTCAGGTGCTGGCCTGGGATCTGTAGGGAGGGACTTTGTGGGGGGCTCCCATTGGGGTGGCTGCCTTCGGGGTGGCTGAGGTAGGCTCTTATGCGTTCTGTCTCAGAGAGGATGGCCCCTCAGCAGGCTGCCTATCCATCAGGACCTCCACCATCCCCAGGGGGCTATGTGCCCTGGAATTGTGAGCCTGAACTCTGCACCCTGAGCCCTCACCAGGGTGGAAACACCCCTGGCCTACAAATGGATGCAGGGCCAGGGACCCCACCTGCGCTCTTGCAGGTGAAGCCATCCTTATGCACAAGGAACTGGTCAGGCAGGGACAGCAGTGGTGTGGGGTGGGCAGGGGCCCCTGAGGAGGACTACGGGTGTGCAGGGACCAGGGTGTAGCTGAGCAGGGGAGCAGGGATAGTCTCTCATTTTCTCCAGTGCCCGTTGTCATGCGCTGTCACCAGTAAGTTCACCCCGGGTATGTCCTGTCTCACTGTGTGGATGGTGCTAAGAGCACACTGGAGCTGGGGTGGGGGTCACAACCCACAGCTGCCCAATGAGAAGGACATGGAACCTGGTTGGGGAGACCCAGTTCTGTGCCAGCGCATGCAACAAGGCCTGCATTGCCTGCACCTACACACATCCCCAGGCCATTTAGTATGATGTCTGACTGCCACATTCCAAACTTGTCATGCCCGATGTGTTTCAAGGTGAGAGCTGCCTTTAAGCACAAGAACAAGGTCTGGTCCTTCACCCTGTTCTCCATGCCTTGTGCCCTGACCCCTCCCTGGCCAGGCTCAGGGGCCCCGAGTTTGTGCCTTGGCCCCAGAGGTGGCCTCCTGGCTGCAGTGAGCACTGTCCTGCAGGACCTGGTGGTGCAGGGGCTGGTGGGGAGAGGGGAATGCCAAGCCCCACCCTGCTGCATCCCTTCCTTTCCTACATACCCTGGCCTGATACTACCCCGAGAGACAGTCCCCACAGCTCCGGCCCCTGCCCTACCTCTTAGGGCAGAGGGGAAGATGGAAAGGAGGTGCAGCTGAGGGGTCCAGAGAGCACATCACCAAGCACTGCCCAAAGCCTTCAGTGCCATGGTGCCAGGATGGGGCGTCATGCTAGGGTCAACATGAGCCCTGTCTCTGTCCCCCGACTCACCTTGCCTCCCTCCCTCAGCAGCCTGAGCCCACTCCTACCTGCCGTGGGGCTGGGCTCAGATGGCACTTGCCTGCGAATCCCTTCAGGACTGGCACCAGGGCCCTTGTGGAAGGGCCTTGTCTCTCAGGGAGGGTGGGGGCTGCTTTCGCTCCACACAATCCCCCGTGCTGGCACCTTGCGCTGGCTGCTTCATGGTATGCAGGTGGATGGGACGTGGCACTTCATGCTGGCTGCTTTGTGATACACAGTTGGACAGGATTTGATGCCTCACGTCCCCTTGGGATGTGCAGGTGAGTGACACGCAGCCTGGCTCAGCCTCCTCCAGGCTTGACCCCTTGGACAGGAGCAGCCAATCCGCCTGGCCCCTGGGCTCTATTCATCCTGTGGGTCGAGAGTGCAGCCCCTTGGACAGGAGAAGCCAATCCATCTGGACCCTGTCCACCCTGTGGGCCAAGAGCGCAGACCTGCTGCCCCAAGGACTGTGAAGACAGGCTCTGAAACACACAGGTACCCTCTGCCTCGCTCCTCCCATGATCTGGAGGTGACTGTGGTTCTCATGATGACTTCAGCCTTGCTCGCAGGGACTATGTGGTCAGGGGCCCAGTCCCAGTGAGCCCCCAGATGGCTCCAAGCCCATGCTGACTGCCCTGCATCACGTCATCCAGAGCTCCCCTCACCCTGGGCATACAGTGTCTTCATGGGCGTAGGGGCCTCTTTCAGACCCCTGAGGTTGGCAGCACCACTGAAAAGTTTACCCTATGAGCTGGGACCTGCATGTCAGTTTAAGGTACCCATGCATCCCAGGGGCCAGGTGTGGGCAGACAGGGGTGCATGTGAAAGAATAAGGGACATCTGGGATCAAATAGCAGGTGCCCAAAGCTGGCCCCAAGCCCTGTGTGCATCTTCGCTCAAGAGGCTGGTGCGTCCTGGTTGTCCATGCATCCTGGTTGTCCGCATGTCCTGATCATCCCCATGTCCTGGCTACCCCCACATCTTGGTTGTTATGCATCCTGGTAACCCACATATACTGGCCATCCCCATGTCCTGGCCATCCACATGTCCTGGTTGTCCACAAGTCCTCGTCCCCCACATGTCCTGGCCACCCTCGACAATCCCGGTCCTCCCGTGCTGGGCATTGGACTGCAATCACCAGCTGTCCTGGTGGGTGTGTTTCACTGGCCTGTGCGTGGATCCCTCAGGCAGTGGTAGGCTGGTGGCTGTAGGCCTCCAGTCCTTGCTGGGGGCTTCCCAGTGCACTCCCCTGCTGTTTGAGCTGCAGATTCCAGTCAGCCTTACGTCTGCATCTTCAGCCTTCCAAACCCCTACACCCTATATGCGTGTCTTTCTCATCCCTCCCAATGCTGCCTGCTTTCTGGTGAGTGTGCAGTGGGCGGCTCAGCTGGTGGTGGACATGGCCTGGCCCCCCGAGGGACTCTCTCATGGCCTGGCCCTTCACTGACCAGTACAGTGTGCTAAGCTCTGACTGGAGGGCTATGACAGCTGGGTGACAAGCTCCTCTGGACCACAGGGGCTTGTCGCAGGGACAGCACCAAGAGCGGCTAGAGTGTCGAAGCTGCAGCGGCTCCCGACTTGAAGTATGGTTTGAAATGTAGAGGCCTGCTCTTCATGCTGGAAAACCACCTTTAAGACTGTGACCAGGGGATGTCCCCACTGCGTATATCGGCTTTCTTGAGGATGATGGTTTTCCTGTCCTGGGACACTTCCCCATTCCTCTGGCCAGTTCTAATTGTGGTCACTCTGATTTTCCCCTGGCCAATTCTAACTGCAGTCAGCCTGATTTTTCCCCCTGGCCAACTCTGACTGTGGTCAGCCTGTTATCCTGGCCAGCTCTAACTCCGGTCACCCTGTTTTCCTGGCCAGCTCTGACTATGGTCACCCCATTTTCCTGGCCAGCTCTGCCTGCTATCACACTGTCCCCTGACCAACTATGGCTGCAGTCACCCCACTTTCCAGGCCAGCTCTGACTGCATTCATCCTGTCCCCCAGGCCAGCTCTGACGGCCATCACCCAGTCACATGGGGGCCTGCTCTGACTCCACCAGTGGCCCCTGGACATGCAGCATGAGGTACTGCACACCGTAAGCACCTGCAAGTGCCGACACTGTATCCAGACGACTTGTACTGGGATTTTTTTCCCCTCATTTACTTTCTTGTGACTCAAATAAGAAACAGTTTTTATTTTAGAAGGAATTCTTTATGTTCTCATTTTTTAACTTGATGTATTCACTCCATCTATAGCTAACATATCGAGCAAACAATGAATAGAGCCTGTGTAGAACTTTAATCTCTAATGAAGGGAAGCAGTGTTTTTCATTTATAGGTGTGCAGCTTTATTGACCCACAATTTGGCCAAAGATAACAAGTTGGAAGTAATCGCATGATTGAAGTAGGTTAGGCACAGGGCAGATAATGAATGTCACTGAGTAGTGAAACTATGTTGTGGTTCTTGTGAAATAAAATCTCAATGTCCTCATAACAAGGTGTGCATAATAAGATGTGTTCGGCCAGTGGAAGGGGTAGAACCAAGATGATAGACAAGTGGAGGAATTCATTCATCCAATGTTTATTTAGCACCTTCTGTATACCCAACACATGCAAGTTCTGGGGTGTGGAAATGGACCTGACAGGAAGTGACGCTGGGGTCCTCACAGCACGCTGCCCCAGGATGTTATCTGTCTGTCCTTCTTGCAGCACCACTCTGTCCTGAAGGAAACCTTGGAGTGGGGTAGAGTAATTCCTCTGACTTTGGCTTCCACATCTATTTGCTGGCTCTTCTAGGCTTTTTGTCTCACATAAACTTTTAGAATCAAGTTGTCAATATCTGCACAATAGTTTGCTGCTGTTTTCATTTGGATTGTGTTGAATTTCTAGGTCAGGTTCAAAGAATTAACCTTTTCAGGAACAGGGACCATCACTCAATTTGTGTAGATCTGTGGGCAAGCCGCTGATGCCTTGTTAGACATAGGAAAACCTCTCTAACTATAAGGCCTTCAGGGTTCCACCCAAAAGATGGCGCCAAGGCATGTCCCTCAGAAATCTGCCTTCCCCCCAGCAACTAGAGCGCATGAACCAATCAGCCTCGCTAAATTAGCATAGCCAGTAAGCTGCTTGCACGTTGCCTCATGGTCTATAAAAGCTACTATACTTCCTCACTAAATCAGACCTTTGCCACCAGCCTGCGTCTCCAGAGCGGTTACTGTGTGTTTTCTTGCTCTGTTCGTCCTTACCTCTTCAGGAGCGGAGCCCCTGGACGGCATCGCAACATAGATCAGTTTTGATTTCTTTCATCAGCATTTTGTGGTTACTACTATAGGTCCTTTACATATTGTTAGATTTATGACAACATATTTCTTTTTCATTTGTCTGTTTTGGGTGCTGTTGTAACTGGAAATTTTCTAAATTTAAAATTCCAATTTTTAATTGCTGGTATGTAGAGAAACGATACATAGTAACTTTGCTATACTCACTTATTCCAGATAATTTTTTGCCAATTCTTTAGTTTTCGATATAAAAATTTGTGACTAAAGAGAATTTTATTTCTTCCTTCAAAATCCGTAAACTTTGTCCTATTGCATTCACTTAGGACTTGCACTGCTCCTGACCTTGAGGGAAAGCACAGTTCTCACCATGCACTGTAGGGTAACTGCACATGCTTTGTCAATATTCTTTATCAAGTGGAGGTAGCTCCCATCTACTGATTTGCTGGGACATGTGGGATTTTGCTAAAGGCTTTTTCTGCCTCAGTTGATGTGATCCTGTGCTTTTTCTTTGCCTGTGGGCCTGCTGGATTGCACTGTTTTATTGCTGAGCCAGCCCTGAAACCAGGAACAAACCCCATGTTTATAATTGTATTTATACATGAGAAGATTTGCAATGCTCATATTTTGTTGAGGGTTTTTGCATTTCTGTTTATGAGAGCCCTTGTTCCGTGGCTTCCCTTTCCTGAGGTCTCTTTACCAAGATTTGGTGTGAGGACTGAGCTGACCTCCTAGCATGACTTAGGAAGCGTCCACTTTGCTCCTATTTTCTTCAATAGTCTGTGAATAATTGGTATATTTCTTCCTCAAATGTTCAGTAGATGGTTCAGTATTCAACATGCCAATATATTGAACACTGATTCCAATAAGCCTTTCTACTTCTTTTTCCCTGAGCAACTGCAGTAGAGTTTCCAGTATCAATTGTCAGCTATAATGGTCTCCTGGTTCACACCATGCTGGTGCATTGTAAAAGCACATCCAGTTCCTCCCTTCCATTCGTGAATGCACCTTTCATTCATTTGACCTGCCCATACATGATAATTACCCAATGCACAGCTACCATAATTAAACAACTATCTTTTAGATCAAGTTCTCTTAACCAGTGGTGTGTGAGCCTGAATTTAGATTCAAATAAACATTGTTCTTGAGGGACGTGGTAGTGTGGGGGGGATATATTCATAAAAAATATAGTTTAATGTGGACTAAGTAATGCGTCCATGATTTTCACCTGACTGACAAAGACATCCATGGAACAAAAAAGGTTAAGAACTCCTGTTTTAGATAAATTTAGAATAAAAAAATTTTATCTTGCTTTCTTGTACTCCTTCTCTGATGCCCTCCCTTCCTTTATGCAGACCTGTGTCATTTTCCTTCTATCTGAAGACTTCATTTAACTTTTCCAGCAGGGCAGGACTGCTGGCGATAAATTGCCTCAATTTTTTGTGTCTGTAGTAGTTGTTATTCTTCACTCTGAATGGGTAACATCGCCCTGTATCAATGACAGGTTGTGTGTGTGTGTTTCATTTTTCTTTCAGCAAATTGAATATTTCACTCCACTGTCATTTTGCCCACATGGCTTGTGACAAGAAGTCTGCCCTTGTTCTTCTCTCAGGGAGGTGCTTCTTTCATCTTTGTCTGGAAATACCGGCTCCTTCTGCTTGGTGCTCTGAGCTTCCTGGGTCTCTGCAGGGCTGTTATCCTATTCCACCTTCTTTTTCTGGCCTTCCAGTTTCATGTGGTGCACCTTTCATAAATGTCCCACAGGTCTTGGATATTCTGTTGTTTTATTTGCTTCCCATTAATTTTTTCTCTCTGCATTTCAGTTTGGGACACGCCTATGAATGTGTCCTCAAGCTCCCTGCTTCTTTCCGTGGCTCTGTCCAGTCTGCTGAGGAGCCTGTGAAGGGCGTTCACATTTCTGTGACAGAGTTTTCTATTCTGGCTTTTCGTTTTGATTCTTTCATAGATTTCATATCTTTCTGCTATACCCATCTGTCCTTGTGTGTTGTCTACTTTTCCCTGTAGTGATCAGCATATTAACCTTAGTTATTTAAGTTACCTACCTGACCACTGCAACACCTGTGCCGCATTCATCTGGTTGAGTGCTGACCTCACCATTTGGTCTTGTCTGCACTGGTGGTAGGAATTGAAGCATGAGCATTTCACCTCTGGCTGGGAGTGGGATGTGTTCCATGTTTGCTGCAGCTGTGGGTGCCTGAGGCTCAGCTCCTCTAGTGTCCTGGGTTTTGTCTTCTATTGGCTTTTACTTCGCTGTGTCCACACCCCCCCAGAGTGTGCACCTTCACACTTCCCTGCTGCAGTCTACTGCCATGACTCTGTGGCCCTGTTGGTGTGGTCCTGTGTTGGAAGAGAAGCCTTCTGTGATCAGGTCAGGAAATCTCAGCCTCAGTGGCTCTATGCTGGGGGCTGCAGCCCTCGCAAGGATTCCTCTGTGATATAGCCAGAGGGGGCTAGCATTGAGAAGGGGGGTCAGGGCTCCATGGGAAAGCAGGATACACCGGCATCCAGAGAGGATGGGCTGCAGCTCCAGGTGAGCCCAGTTCATGTCATCACAGGGGAAGATTTCTATGCCCAGGACTCTAATGTGCAGAGGATGGTGGGGTTCAGGTGGCGTGCAGGCTGCCAGCGGCACTAACAGAACTGAACCCGAACCTGGTGCTCTGCTGATACCTGCACTCCCTGCAGTTTAGACTCAGCTCCAAGCCCCAAATGGTCCAAGGTGGGTTGTCCTGTGGCATGACACAGTCTGAAGCAGAGCTGAGCAGTGTCTCAAAGTCAGTGTGTAGCCACCTCATCCTTGGCTATGTGCTGGAGGTTTCATTCCACAAAGCACAGGCAGTGCGAGAGTTCTCCATCCTCCCTCTGTGCCCTCCCAAGTCCAGGCCCCTTCTTCCTTGTGGCTAGAACCTCGGCCCCTCCCAGCTCAGAGATAAGTCCATGGTCTACAGTAGCCCCTTCTGGTGATGAGTTTGGGCAAAGGCAAGGAGGCACCTCTGGCCAAGAACTAAGGGGCAGCTTTCCCTGCCTCCCACACCTGGAACGACAGCCATGCTCCTGCTGAGCCCTGAGGATTGTGGGCACCTATGAGGGCGGGTCTCTGGCTCCAGGTAGAGCTGCTGAGGGAGCAGGGTCCCATCACTGTGCTCGTAGAGGCACCCTGGCTGCTCCCACCCGCCCCAGTAGGACATACCCCTGGGAGTTGGCTGCTCCTCAATAGGGCCTAGGAAGTGGCTGCAGGTCCTGGGGCCACCACCTGGCACCATACACCCCAGCTGCTGACCATCCTACCCCAGATGGCCTGAGAGGTGCACTCCATAGAGGGAAGGAGTCCAGCGGGGTCACAGCTGACCCTTGCTGTGCTGCTCATGTAGTGCATCATGCCTGCCTGTCCCATGGAAGTTGCCCTGCACTGCCTTCTGTTCCTGGGGTGTAGAGCTCCTGGGATAGAGAGGCTTCTCCAAGTGCAGCGCCTTCCTCTTTTCTCCTGGGGGCTCTGCATGGGGACTGGGTCCTGGGGCTCACAGGGGCTCATGGGGAGGCCCTGCTTGGTCACCCTGCCCTGGGCCTCAGGGGCTCCATCCCTGAGGGTGACAGCAGCAGCCTGGGCCCAGGGGCTTGTGGCTTCCCCTCCCCCTGGAGTTGTGCCGGGGGCTCCCAGCTGTGGCCTTGACATTCCAGGGCTCATCCTTGGATGCTGGACACCTCTGTGTCTCTGGGCGAGGTGGGCACCCAGGTTTGGGAGTGTCTGCAGGGGGTCAGAGGGTGGAGACCTGGCAGTGGACCTGGGGTCAGATCTCCTCCCCATCCAGGCCATATCTCCCATCCCTTCTGTCCACTTGGGCTGGCTCAGGGTCTGGGTCAGAGCCCACCCCCCACTGGTGGCAGTCTGAGGACCATCTGGGACCCTCTGGGAACCCCACCTGCCCTCTCAGCCCATGTGGGTTAGGGGGACACCACATGACCCAGGCCTGACCACTCAGAGCCATCCATGCCCCTGGCCTGGGAGTTGGCTCAAGATGGAGCATGTGGCCAGCCAGGTCCAGGAGGCAGAGTCCTAGGAGGCTTCTGGAACCAGGTAAGGAGATACCATCTCCCTCTTAGGCTTGCTAGGCTGACTAAGCCACAGCCCCCAAATAAAGGAGGCCACCTAAGAGTGAAGGCTGCACAGTGGAGGCCAAGCCACAGGGGACAGGCAGGATAGGCCCAGTTCTGAAGACATCATTGAGCCCCTAGATCAAACAGTGCCTGAATTCCACCCAGAACTCTGTTTCATGTGCCTCAACTGAAACAATTGTTTCACACACCCTGTGGCAGAGACACCAGTTCCCTCCCAATAGCCATAATCTCTTTTCATTATGGTACTACCACCTCAGCTTTCGCAAGACTCCCAACCCCTGGCACAGAGTCATGTTTCTCAGCCTCCACAGGGAGGGATGGCCTTGGAGTTATGTTCTGGCAAATGGGCAGAAGCAGATGCACACCTCGATTTCCACCCTTCCTCCTCCTTGCTGGCTGGAATGTAGCTGTGGGGGCTGGGCTCAAGCAGCCATCTTGTGCTGTGAGGTGAGCATGTCACATGTTATGATGTCACAGAAATGAGAGAGAAGGCTGAATCTTATGTTTCATACCTGGACTACTTGTCTGTGGACTTCATCTTTGTGAGAGAGAAAAGGTTCCATTTCATCTAATCTCCTGTGGAGCATAACTTTTAGACTCACAGCTGCACCTCATCCTAACTGATGTGGCCACATCATGTGCAGCTCCTCACCTCCCTCTGCCGTACTCACTGGAGGCACCAGCCTCACATCTGGGAGGACAAGGTGCTCCTGAGAGTCACCTGGGACTCGTCAAAGTGCAGAGGCAGATTCACAGGTCTGGAGTGGGGCCCCAGACAAGCTCCTAGGGGAGTGGGTGTTGCCAGCCTCTGCCCACACCTCGGACAGCAGAGGCTCACAGCTCTTGGGCCTGATGGGATCCACCCAGGAAGGCTCCTGCCAAGCCCCTTTCCAGCAGGAGGCAAGTCCAGAGAGGAGCTGAGAGACCTTGACCATAGATGATCTCATGAGGGAGGGCTTTGCAATATTCCCAGATCCTGGAGGCTGCACCATTGCTCTGCACCTAAAGCAACAGGTGATGGATTACCTGTTCTCACATGGGTGCCCGTTCCTATTTGCCATGGAGCTCCAGTTCATAGCATGTCCTGCCTACAGCCCCAGACAGGAAATTGGGGCATCAGTGGGAGCTCAGGGGCCCAGGCAAGCTCCAGTGGACACGTTCAGATGCTGTCGTGCCTCCCCTGGCCTGGCAGCATTTGCTGCAGGTTAAGGTTGGCTTCCCTCCTCCCTCTGACATGGTTAGGAATTGGAGGCTGCAGCCGGGGACCTTGATTTCACTTCCCTTATACCTGAGGTGCTTGAACCTCAAGACAGTGGGTCTGACTGGCTGAAATGTGGGGTTCAGGCTACCTCCACCTCCCCACCTTCCTTTGGTTCCTGCAGACTCTCACTGTATCCAGAGTCACTGGTATGAACCTGTACTCGTCGTCAAGTCTATGTACCTGGGCCTATTGTGATTGGATGCAGTTAGCTCAGGATGTATCTGGTTCCTGACCATCAGCTCCCTCTTCAGATACCCACTAAGATGTCCGCCATAAGCTTGTGGTTATGAATGGATGGATGGATGGATGGATGGATGGATGGGTAGGTGGATGGGTGGATGTGGGTCAATGGAGGGAGAGGTGGAGGGAGAATGGATGAGTGGATGGATGGGTGGATGTGGGTCAATGGAGGGAGGGAGTGAGGAATGGTGGATGGATAAGGAGTAGATGTGGGTGGATAGTTGGTGGGTGGGTGGATGGGTGGACGTGGCTCAATGTAGGGAGGGAAGGATGGTGGATGGATGAGGGATAGATGTGGGTGGATAGTTGGTGGGTGGGTGGATGGGTGGGTGGATGGATGATGGATGAGGAATAGATGTGGGTGGATGGACAGTAGATGGATGGAGCGAGGAAAGGAGGGATGGACTGATGGCTGCCCAGAGTGGACTGATTCTTGGGTCACCTTTCCCAGCCCTTTCCTCTCTGGGCCCTTGGACAGGTGAGCACCAGGCTGGCTCCAATCCCAGTCTCAGCAGACATCTGAAGAATCTCAGGCAAATCATCACAGGAAGAGGAAAGAGGCTGCCTAGGTGAGATGCTGCCTTCTCTACAGTTACTACAAAGAAATCCCAGGGAGGATTAGAAAAATCAATGGACAGTTAAAGTGGGTAGCGGAGCTCATGGTTTTCTTGCCAGGTGGCTTAAAGTGAGAATAATTTAAATCAGATGGTGCCCTGGGCAGCACTTGGCCATGGAGACACATCAGTGCATGCACAGAAGGACTTGGGCTGGGGATGGGTGAGTCACCTGGAGAGATCAACCCCACATCCTTGGCATCCACGCCATGCCCTGGACCACATCCACTGAAATCTCTGCAGTGCAGCCAGGACACAATGGTGTCCAAGGCCCCCCAGGAGATTCCAAGAGCGACCACTTAGAGCAGTCTAGCTTTGGGGTCTGAAGGCTTCTCTTCCACCAGGCCAGAAGCAGCCTCCCCCTCCCTATCACTCCCTCCCCAAAGCCATGGTCTCCAAAGGCCCAGGGCTCCATAGCACACACCCTCCTCTTGGGGCCCCCTCTCCTCCTGGCTAAGCACTGAAGGGCCTGAGGAGGGGCCGCCAGCTCCCACTTCCCCCTGCATAGGATTCTGCCCCACCTCTGGGTTCTCTCCTTGTTCAGTTTGCATGCCTGACCTCTTTCCCAGGCTCCAGTGCCTGGGTCCTGCTTCTCAGTCATGGACCAGTCTGAACTTCTGTTCTGGGCCATAGCAATTGGTCCAGGGATGGTATGTGCCTCAAGCCAGGACTCTCAGGCTGAACAGAGGCATCCTGTGGTCAGACTTCCTTGAGGCCTTGGAACCACGAACCAGGGGGATGCTATGTTTGGAGCCTCTAGATGGAACTGTTGTGAGAATGGAGCTCACAGAGAGAGGAGGCAAAATTGGACCTTGGTAATGTCACTAGAGCCCCTTAATCAACCAGGCCAACACCCTGAGTTTCTAAACATCCATAAGGTACTAATAACCTTTGGCAAGGGCAGCCCCAGAACTCAAGTGATGTCAGCAGAACTCAGCCTTCAGTTGGTCTGCCTTCAGCAGTCTGGCCAACAGACTCCCCTCATGGTGACAAGATGGCTGCAGTAGCACCATCTTCACAGTAGTCCTCACATCCTCTCAGATCCAAGAAGAGTGGGAAGTGCAGGAGCCTTTCCTGTCAGCCCTGGGACATTTCCTGATACCACTCTGATTCGATTGGCTGAGATCATGTGACTATGTCTGGGTCAATCACTGGAGACAGCGGCTTCATTTGGCCATCCCTACATCACATGTTCTACCCTGAGGCTGAGGGTGGGCTCCACCCACATCACAGGGTCTGAGCAAGGGGAGGAGGATGTGGATCCCAAGTGAAACTTGGGGTTTGCTCTCAGAAGAAGGGAGATGGATGCACGGAACCTGCAGTCCTCTCCTGGCCCCCCCAGGTGCCCCTGCCCCTCCACTGGAATTGAGAAGGAGCTGGTAGAGGGCCCAGGACCCAGACTTGGCAGTGTCTGCTCACACCATTCCTTGTAATGAGTCTCCAAGATGAGCTGGCCTTGTCCAGAGTACCCAGGGCCCAAGCAGCACTGAGGCTCATTGGTCAGGGCTTGGCTCCACACTTGTCCCCTCATTGCAGCCAGCTCTGGTCAAGTGGCTTCCCCAGGGCCACTGCTCCACTCACTTGCTCAGCCCCAGAGCCCATTTACAGGGACTCCCCCTAAAGCAGTCCTTGCAGATGTGGATTTCACTTACAGGAGCACCCCCTAAAGTGGTAGATGTGGATGTCAAACAGGGATGCGCCAAAGCAGTCCTTCCAGGCATGGATGTCATTTACAGGGATACCCCTAATGTGGTCCTTCCAGGTGTGGATGTCATTACAGGACACCCTTAAAGTGGTCCTTCAAGGACATGGATGTAATTTACAGGACATCCCTAAAGCAGTCCTTCCAGACATAGATGTCATTACAGGGATGCCTCTAAAGCAGTATATGTGGATGTCATTACAGAGATGCCCCTAAAGTGGTCCTTACAGACATGCATGTCATTTACAGATGTCCCTTAAAGTGGTAGACATGGATGTCATTTACATTCTTACTTTGGTTTAGGAAATGTGATCACCATAAAGACAGTATGTGGAGAAGTAAAGGGCAGAGGTAATTGACCAGCTTATTGAGCTGCAAAACGAGCCTGGCATGTGCCACCATAATATACCTGAGATTGCAATTTCCTTTTACTCACAACATACAGCTTGGAGCCTGGCTGGTTCTAGAAAATCCCCAGACAAATTCAGGCCTGGTAATTAGTGTCCTTTAATATACTTCATGATGTGAACAAACAGAGTCATGCTACTTTTTCGGTGCCATTTTCATAGTGATTAGATGCACCTCTGTAGAAATGTTCTGACTGATTCATTTCCTTAGTTTGGATTAAAAAAAAGACTTACTAATGAAAGGGGATGTTGATGTGGGAGGAGCAGAGGTGGGTGGGGACTGGGGAATATGGGAACCTCTTATGTTTTTTTTTTTTTAAGATTTATTTACTTAATTATCTCTCGTTCTCCCCCCCTTTCCCCCCCCCCAGTTGTCTGTTCTCTGTATCTGTTTGCTGCATGTTCTTTGTCTGCTTCTGTTGTTAGCGGCACGGAAATCTGTTTCTTTTAGTTGTGTCATCTTGCTGTGTCAGCTCTCCGTGTGTGCAGCGCCATTCCTGGGCAGATTGCACTTTCTTTCATGCTGGGCGGCTCTCCTTCCGGAGCGCACTCCTTGCACGTGGGGCTCCCCTGCGCGGGGACACCCCTGTGTGGCACGGCACTCCTTGAGCACATCAGCACTGTGTATGGGCCAGCTCCACACAGGTCAAGGAAGCCCTGGGTTTGAACCGCGGACCTCCCATGTGGTAGACGGATGCCCTAACCACTGGGCCAAGTCCGCTTCCTCTTATCTTTTTAATGTAACATTTTGTGTGATCTATTTATCTTTTTAAAAAAGACAATAATAAAAATAAATTTTAAAAAATGAAGACTAACATCAATAATCCTTTGACTAATTTTGTATACTTTCTGAACATAGGTCAATTTATGGTATATGTAGATTATATAAATAATTATAATGGTCAGGCAAAGTTTGATAAAGGTCATAAAAGCTATCACCATTTTCATTCCCTTTCTTTGGGCAAGAAAAACAGAAAACTTAATTTTAATAAATTAATATTACTATCAAGCTAAAAGTACAAAATTGATGCTCCAGATAGAAATAAATGTATTTTATCACAAATAAAAATTTAGGCTCTGAACGACCAAGAATATTCTTGGTTTTCCTATGTCCAAGCATTGCTATTTACCCTCCTCTATGTTTTCTACTGTCTGAGTACTTGTTAATAACTCTGTGTGTATACTTATTTTTGTTGTTATGTAGTAGGGCTTGCAGAAACCTGTGACTGATACCCTCAGTAAAAGCTATTTACCAATTAGAATGTAACAAGAGAAAGACATGAAAGCATTTAATGGTCTTTCAACTATATTTTGACTTTGTTAGTATTCATGCATAGAATTGCACAATTTCACAAATCTTGATAAATATATCTAGGTCCAAATGTCACTATTTTTCCTCCCACAAAAAGAAGCTTGACACAAAAATTGGGCATTCTGTCCTGCTGAGACCAGCTCAGCAATAGGTTTGCCTGAAGGGAACGCAATGCAGAACTAAAAAATGACCTTGAATAAAAGGGTCAACTCCGACCAGAAGAATATCTCAATCTACATATAATACCAGGAGTTAAAAATGCTTTTTGACCTGAATCAAAGAGGGAAATGGAAAAGACAAATGAGTTTATATGGCTATGAGTCTTTGAAAAGAGCCGGGAGGTTATCAGAGGGGTTGCCCTTATGCACACCTGAGCAGAGTCCCAGAGAAAGAGAAAGTATATACAACCCTAAGTATTAGTTCTTCTGAGGGCTACAGGTTCTATGGTCATGGCAAATGGAGTTCAGTTCCATCTCAGTTGGCCCTACTTTGGAGTTTGTGTTCTTGAATGTGATGGAGCTGGACTCAGATGTTATCTTTGTCCACAAGTCTCTCCTGTTACTTTTACCAGAACTGTAGTTGTTGCTGGGGTTTAATGTATACCCAGGGGACCTGAACCTCTGGACTGACCATGTGATAGCCAGTCCCTGAGCCTCAACAGACTTGCAACTCCTACACTCTGGTTTATTGGACTTACCCCACTCAGCTAACACGGAGGTGAAGAAGGTCAACCACACACCAGGGAGCCAAGAGTGCCTACAACTGAAAGCAGGAGAACAGCATCCAGCATCCATGTGGAATCTAAGCCCCCTCTTGATATAGAGGTGGAGTGTACATAACCATCCCAGGGCCCACAGGATGGAGGAATAGAGTGTGGATTAGAGTGGACTTACTGATATTCTATTCATGAACTATTGTGATTAGTAATCGAAGAAAATGTGGCATTGGTGTGGAGAAAGTGGCCATGGTGGCTGCTGGGGGTAGGAAGTGGGAGGAAGAGATGTGATGTGGGGGGCGTTTTTGGGACTTGGAATTGTCCTGGGTGGTGCTGCAGGGACAGTTACTGGACATTGTATGTCCTCCCATGGCCCATTGGGTGGACTGTGGGAGAGTGTGGGCTATGATGCAGACCATTGAACATGAGGTGCAGTGGTGCTCAGAGATGTATTCACCAAATGCAATGAATGTCTCATGATGATTGAGGAGGTTGTTGTTATGGGGGGAAGAGTGGGGGGAGTGTGGTGGGGGTATATGGGGACTTCATATTTTTTTAATGTAACATTAAAAAAAGATAAAAAAATAAAAAATTTTTAAAAAGTAAACGTAGATAACTACTGCTTTGTAATTTCTAATAAATACAATGTGGAAACTAGGGTCGAGGCTCTCAGTTCCAGAAGCTGTGAGTCCCCTGGTCCCATCTTTATTTTCTCTCTTGTGTCTTTTATTTCTTTTTTAGTTTTGTTTTGTTTTGATTTTTTTAATGTTACATTAAAAAAATATGAGGTCCTCATATACTCCCTACCCCCTCACCCCACTCCTCCCCCCATAACAACAACCTCCTCAATCATCATGAGACAGTCATTGCACTTGGTGAATACATCTCTGAGCACCACTGCACCTCATGTTCAATGGTCTGGATCATAGCCCACACTCTCCCACAGTCCACCCAGTTCGCCATAAGAAGACCATACAATGTCCAGTAACTGTCCCTGCAGCACCACCCAGGACAATTCCAAGTCCCAAAAACGCCCCCCACATCACATCTCTTCCTCCCACTTCCTACCCCCAGCAGCCACCATGGCCACTTTCTCCACACCAATGCCACATTTTCTTCGATTACTAATCACAATAGTTCATGAATAGAATATCAGTAAGTCCACTCTAATCCACACTCTATTCCTCCATCCTGTGGGCCCTGGGATGGTTATGTACACTCCACCTCTATATCAAGAGGGGGCTTAGATTCCACATGGATGCTGGATGCTGTTCTCCTGCTTTCAGTTGTAGGCACTCTTGGCTCCCTGGTGTGTGGTTGACCTTCTTCACCTCCGTGTTAGCTGAGTGGGGTAAGTCCAATAAACCAGAGTGTAGGAGTTGCAAGTCTGTTGAGGCTCAGGGACTGGCTATCACATGGTCAGTCCAGAGGTTCAGGTCCCCTGGGTGTACATTAAACCCATCTACATTTACTTTTAAGGTTGCTTATTATTAATGCACTAACATCTGCAATACTAGGGGATAGGCCATACAAAGTTCAAATGCCTCCTCATGCAAACAATTTTCATGCTGACCTGACAGCGTTCCATCTACTCAAGGCCAGTGTTTCTAAGCCCACACTTTTTATCCGTGTTATGGAAATGTTTCAACTTCAAGTCACAATCCCACATTCAAATTCAAGCTATTTTCCCACATTTCCCCTTTTTGCTTTTGCAAAGTAATGAATACAGCTTGGGCAGTTTCTTGTTGTATTAATCCCTGGAGGTTTTTTTTTTTCCCTTTCTTTTTTCTTCTAAATAAAACTTAATAGAACACAAGGAATGTTACATTAAAAAACATAAAAAACAAAAAACATGAGGTTCTCATGTATCCCACTCTCACCCCTCCACCACATCACTTTTGTAAATTGTATTTTTTGGAGGATATATACAGTACACAAAAAATGTTACACTAAAAAATATAAGAGGTTCTTGTATACCCCTCATCCCCCCACCCTCCTCCTCCCACACCAACAACCTCCCTCATCATTGCGGCACACTCATCGCACTCTGTGAACACATTTTGGGTCACTGCTGCACTACACAGATAATAGTTTACCCTGTAGTTCACACTCTCCCCCAGTATATTCAGTGGGTTATGGCAGGATATGTAAAGCCCAGTATCTGACCCTGCAATATCATTAAGGACAACTCAAAATCCCAAAAATGCCCGCACATCACATCTCTTCTACCCTCTCCCTGCCCTCAGCAACTACTGTGACACTTTCTCCACCTCAATGCTAAAATTTCTTCTATTACTCATCACAATAGTTTTGTAGTAGAATATCAATAAGTCCACTCTAGTCTATATTTTATTCCTCTCTTCTGTGGACCCTGGGATAATGATGTCCTCTCCACCTCTATATCAAGAGGAGGCTTAGATTCCACATGGATGATGGATGCAATTCCTCTGCTTACAGTTGTCGGCACTCTTGATTCCCTGGTGTGGTGGCTGACCATCTTCTGCATCTGAGGACTAAATACATACAAAACAGACAGGAACAGATAATTAATATACCTCCTAGAAGACTTTTTGGCAAAAAGAAAACAGAAACTGATTTCAGAAATTCCAAGCCTTTGGAAATCAAGCTCCCTGATGAAAGTCCCCGTTTGAGGACTTAACTAAACTTGGAACTGGTAAATCAAGATTGAAGATGCAGTTATCTAAGAAAGACTTGTAGAAAGTCTTACTCTCTGATGGCTTGGATCCCTGCTTTCTGCATGCTAAACCAACAAGGTTTTTGAGAGAACTGTATGAACAAAACCAGTGTCCGCCTGGAATAAAAAGTATGGAAAGGAGAGATTGAAGGAGAAACAGTTTTAAGAGGAAAACCATGGAACCTGAGATATGGAGTTAAGACTTCACCTTGGTGCTTCAGGGATAATTGCCGGACATTGTAGATCCTCCCAGGGCCCACTGGATGGAACGTGGGAAAGTATGGGCTATGATGTGGACCATTGACCATGAGGTGCAGCGATGCCCAGAGATATAATTACCAAATGCAATGGATGTGTCATGATGATGGGAGAGACTGTTGCTCTGGGGGTGTGGTGGGGTGGGGGCAGTGGGGTTGAATGGGGCCTCATATTTTTTTAATGTAATATTTTTAAAAAATGAATAAAAAATTAAAAAAAGAAAGACTTCACCTTGAGCTGAGAGGAACCCCACCGAGGTGTACTGAGAGGGTGAGTTTGCCCCAGCAGTCGAAGAGGGTGGATATTCCTGTGTGATGTTCTGGAAGAGTTTTGCCATCCCAGGGTACAGACAGGGTGGAGCATATTCCCTAAGGATTAGGGTGGTTAAGGTCAGCATCCCACAGGTCTGAGTGGGGTGGACCTGTCCCTCAAAGGTTAGCCAGGTGGTCAACTCATTGCTCTGAGAGAATTGAGCCTGTATGCCAAAGGTTAGGGGGAATGTTGTCTTTACATCACCGCACTGGGGGGTTAAGACTCTAACCCAAACATTGGATGAGGTGTGGTAATCACCCCAACACTCTTGGAGGGAGAGATCTGGAGCTTGGTCCACATCCAGAAGTTTGATGATGGTGGAACCAAGAAAGTGGTCCTTGGGCAAGACTGTGGAAAGTGTGGGTCCCTGTATGACCCTAAAGAGAAGAAACCATCATCTTAAGAATGACTCTCAGACTGAAATCAAATGGAGGATGCCCTGCAGTTTTACTGAACTGTAGAGGATTCATGGCTCATGTTTCCCTCCCAATTTCTCCTTATTGTAATGAAAATGTTTATCCTATGTCTGTCCATTTGTGTATTGGAAACATAGATTGTTTTGTAAGTTTCAGAGGTCTATAGCAGACAGGACTTTGTCCCAAGACAAACTATATTACTTTAAATTGACTGTGATATGATTTAGTACTTGCATTGTTACTGATTTAAGGATTTTTCAAATATTATAATGTCTTTTTGGATTTCAGAGAATGGAATGTAGCAGTTGTATATGGTTATGAATTCCAAAAATAGATATTGGATTATGTTTATAATCTGATCTGTACCTGAGCATGATTGAGTTATGATGAGAACTTAAGCTGGAGCCCTGGGAAGTCAGCATGCAGAGGAAAGAGAAGGCAGTCCCAAGAAGAAAAGAACCTTGAACTCAGAGAAAAGCAAGCCCCAGGAACATAGAACCCTAGGAAGCCTGAACCCTTACAGATATCTGCAGCCATGTTGCTCCAAATAGACTTTGGTGAGGGAAGTAACTTTTACTTTATGGCCTGATATCTGTAAGCTTCTACCCCAAGTAAATATCCTTTATAAAAAACCAACCAATTTCTGATATTTTGCATCAACATCCATTTGGCTAACTAATGCACATAGAGAGATTGCAGAGAATGTCTGGTGTATTATGAAAGAATTATTTGGAAAAACATAACCTTAATTGTGAACAGGAGCATTTAGCTAGCAATTTTGATGTAAGGAGGCAGAAGAGCTATCCCGACAGGGAAGAAGTGGTTGTTTCCTCTATAAAGAACACTTGCTAATTGAAAAGTAAGTGGGTATAGATCTTAAACAATTCAATTTAAAAATAAAAAAAAAAAACATCAGAGAGAAAGAAGCTACTTCACTAAAACTAAATAAGATAAATATACACTATTAATGTTGTTGTATTTCAGTTCAGCATTATTTTTTTAATTTGAGGACCAAGATTCATTAAATAAAGGCAAACACCTGAAATCATGAGTATAACTTGATTTTGAGAAAGCATTCACTATCCAATAATTTGGCATTGATATAATTTAATCATGCTAATAATATCTGTACCATTAAACTTGGAAGGAATCTCTGAGAAAGTGACATCTGATCTAAGTCCTAACTAGAAAGATGAGTCATGTGAAGAACATTCTAGACAAAAGCAAAAAGTGAAAGTCTTTCAATTGTACATTCTTAGAATCCTAAAGAAGAACTGAATGTGTGGAGAAAAATATGAGGAGATAGTATTCACAGTTTAGGTTACAAAGATAGGTAAAGGCCAAATTATACAGTAATTTGTAATTTCTTAGATGGAAACTGAACTTTATTTCAATACATTAGGAATTGATGAAGGTTTTTCAACAGGGGAGCAAAGTGATGGGATTTTCATCTTTTAAATGCTCACACTGTGTTTTCTGAGCAGAATCAATTGTGGTGGGGTAAGGCTATTACAATAATCCCAGAAATGAGAAGATAGATTGAACTAGGAGTTAGAATTGGAGATGAGAAACAGCAGCACATTTTGAAATTTCAGGAACAGTGAGTGATGTACCATGCCCAGTTTGGCTTATATCAGTTCCCAAGAGCTTGCTATTTGGTCACTTGTCAAATCATACAAATCAATCTCCTTCAACCTACCTCACCTTAATGACAGGATTATGAGTATACCACAAATTATGAAAGGTTGATAGAATGATATTGGGTGGGAGGAAGGTATAAGCCACTCTAAATGTTTGGCTTGAGCAGGGGATATATTGTTATAGAATAAGACTAGGTGATACTTTTGAGAAATCTTCAAAGGGAAACTTCACCCAAATTCAACAAGAAGATAAGCAAAATGAAGTTTATTATGGTAAATGTAGATTTGTTTAATGAGACTATATTGAATATTGTGTTAGCTTTTCTTAAACAATAAAATAATGTAATTATTTAATAAGGCTAGCAAGTATTATGGTATGGATGATACGGGTGGGATGACAACTTTGAGGAGGGTAGATGTCATTTAACATAATTATGTTAAAAAGTTGGAGAACAATTAGGGCAAATAAATTAAGGAAGTTTGATAAGATCATTAAGCAGAATTAATTTTTCAATTGCTATTTATGTTTACTAATTTAAAATACAACAAGGTGGTGTTTTTCTTGATCATTACTCAGATGCTCTAGTGCATGATCAGAAAACTAAACTGTTATCTTTAACAAAGACTCTAGTTTTATTATGGAGAGAATATAGGGAAAGAGTTAATTAGTGACCTCATAAAAAATGGTTTAGTCATAAATGGTTTGATCTTATAAATGCTTTAGCTCTTCTACTCTGTTTTCTAGAAGAATTTGTAAAATATTACTACTATTTACATTATCATTCATAATAATTTGCTTCCAAATTATCTTGTATAAGCCAAAATGAAATAAAGATTGCAAAGATAAAAGGACAACACTTTCAATAAGAGTTATGACAGTTTACTTAGACTATCTTAGGATATCTACAGAACAACTACTAATATAATTACAGAATTCATAAAGTTTAAGTTTAAGTATGAAAGGTTAATTTGCAAAAGCTATTAAGAGGGTCTTTGTTCCTTATTTTGTTTCTGACCTAAATTCTCAGCTCACTAGATGCTGAAGATCCAGTGGGAGGCGACCAGGAAAATTTAGGGAATAGTGAAACTATTTGATGGAAGAAACCACCATTTTTAAACACATTTTAATTACTTTTAATTAAACTTTTAATCACAAAATTGTACTGTGATATGAGCATAAAATATGTTTACACTGTTAAACCACTGACATATTTGAGGTATTGTTTTAGGTTTTAGTTTTATTTTCAGGTGATTGTGACAATAATTCATACTCTATCCTCCTTGATGACAGGATAGGGATTTTTAGATGGGTCTGCCTGGTGGGGGATAGAAATGTAATTTGCCTTAGACAGTACTTTATGGAATGAGTTTCCTTACAGTGTTTTGTGGGAACAAAGCCTCAAAGCAACAGGGATTCTCAGAAAATGTATCACCAATTGTAGCCAAATGTATCACCTATATAGCACCAATTGTCCAAAAGAGCAGAGGAAGTGATTTCATCCCCATGATGGCTGGTCCCCAGAAAGGCCTGTGGATGGCAACTTTGCATGAAGCTTCCTGTTGATAGCACTGTATTTATACAGCATTTGGGTTGGTGGGGAATGGAGCTCTACCCACTGAGATTTCCTACCATGAAGCTGTAAGTGCTTATTCTTTATTTGAGGTACACGTCATGGTCAGGCCTTTCCATTAGACCTGATGGCATCATGGGGCTGTGGAATGGAAACATATTTAAACATCTCCACACATACAAGGAAGTTGGGAAAAGTGGGGGCAGAGTAAACAAGAGGTGGAAAATGCCCAATAGGCAGATTTATGATTTCCCTAGGATATGTAACTGAAAAGACTGAGTGGAATCATGTGAGCAACTCTCATTTGCAAATGTATGTGAAGTAAGTCCTGCTTGATAACACCAAATGAGCAATAATAAAAATACAGTGGGCAAACCCATGAGAGACATGCTATACTAAACAGAAGCCAACTTAAGATATATAGAGGGAATGTGGTTTTAAAAGCATACTGTCTAATAGTCACAGAACCCCAAAACAGGAAGAAACAAATTTATTTATAAATAGAAACTGATGCTGGGCTTGTGACTTCATGCCTGAGAATCTTATCTCCCTATGGACCTGTAAGGAGCTGAAATAAGAAGATTTATGGAAGGAAAGTTACTGATTGTCATAAATAATTTACAGTGTCTATTTGGCAGTGGCTTGGCACTATCAATCATCAAGATACATCTGTGATATCTGAGTGGATATCATAACATTAATAAAATCTTCTAGATTTTGTTGGCAGAAATGCATTTGATGGATGTAGGGTGAAATGACCAAATATCTGAAAGTAACTTGTTTGTTCTCCTTTCTCTCCCTGTTGCTTAAATACAAAGGAAAAAATTATATGTAAATTAGACAATAATGAGTGCAACCCTCTCTTGGTGCCAGATACCATTTCTTGTGGTCAATAAAATCCTGCTGGAGAAATGAAGTATGAAAACCAGACCCGTGAAAAGGAAGCCCTTGGCTGTCCTTTCTTAAACTTGCTTAATCAACATAGTAAAATTCCCACCCGGGGGTGGAGTTATCTGCCCCTTTTTTTAACCATGTAATGTATGTGCAAGTGTGATTTCCTCAACATACAAATCATAAAATTATATAACTAGTTATGTATGTTCATACAAATGCATAGAAAGTTGATGCATAATCAAAGCAGTTGCAAAATAGAAACTTATACATATAAGCAAGAATGAAACTGCAGCATGGAGAGTCAAATCTGAATCACTTTTTAAAAAAATATTTTTCCTTCTTTATTTTCTTTTAAATGTTACATTTGAAAAATGAGGTCCCCATATACCCCCTATACCCCTACCCCACTCATCCCACATCAACAACCTCTTCGATGATTGTGGCGAATACATTTTGGAGCACCGCTGCACCACATGGACAGTGGTCTACATTGTAGTCTACACTCTCCCCCAGTCCACCCAGTAGGCCATGGCAGAACACACAATGTCCAGCATCTGTCCCTGCAGCACTACCCAGGACAACTCCAAATCCTGTAAATGCTTCCCTCTCCCTACCATCAGCAGCTACCATGGCCACTTTCTCCACATCAGTACTACAATTTTTTTCTTTACTAATCACAATAGTTCCCCAACAGAACACCAGTAAGTCCACTCTAATCAATACTCTATTCCTCCATCCTGTGGACCCTGGGATGGTTATGTCCAGTCACCCTCTACATCAAGAGGGGGCTTAGATCAAACATGGATGATGGATGCAGTTACCCTGCTTGCAGCTGTAGGCATTCTTGGCTCCCTGGTGTGATGGTTGATCTTCTTCACCTCCCTGGTGGCTGGCCAGAGTAAGTCCAATAAAGCAGAGAGTAGTAGTTACAAGTCTGCTGAGGCTCAGGGCCTGGCTGTCACATTGACAGTCCAGAGATTAAGGCTTCCTGAGTATACACAAACCCAAATGCCAACCACAGGTCCAGTAAAAGTAACAGAAGAGACATGTGTAGAAAAGTTATATCTGAGTCCAACTCCATCACACTAAGGAACACAAACTCCAAAGTAGGGTCAACTGACATGGCCCTGAACTCTAGAGCCATCTGCCATGACCATAGAACCTGTGGGTCTCTGTAGCCCTCAGGAGAACCAGTACCTGGGTTTCTATCTACTTTGGCTGTCTCTGGTACCCTGCTGAGGTGTGTGAAAGCATTAACCCTCTAATGACCTCCTGACTCTTTTTTGGAGACTCATAGCCATATAAACTCATTTGTCCTTTCCATTTTCCCCTTTTATCGAAAGTCAAAAAGCAGTTTTTAACACTTGTTATTACATGTAGGCTGAGATATTCTGCTGGCCTGTGCTGACCCTTTTTTTTTCTTTCTTTCTTTTATTATTTTATTACATTCAGAAAATATGAGGTCCCCATATATCCCCCACCCCCCTCACCCCACTCCTCTGCCCATAGCAACAATGTCCTTCATCATCATGAGACATTCACTGCATTTGGTGAATACATCTCTGAGCACCACTGCACCTCATGGTCAATGGTCCACATCATAGCCCACACTCTCCCACGTTCCATCCAGTGGGCCATGGGAAGACATTCAATGTCTGGTAACTGTCCCTGCAGCACCACCCAGGACAACTACAAGTCCCAAAAATGCACCCACCTCTCATCTCTTCCTCCCATTCCTGAAACCCAGCAGCCACCATGGCCACTTTCTCCACACCAATGCCACATTTTCCTCGACTACTAATCACAATAGTTCATGAATAGAATATCAGTAAGTCCACTGTAATCCATATTCTATTCCTCCATCCTGTGGACCTTGAATTGGTTGTGTCCAGTCCACTCCACATCTATATCAAGAGGGGGCTTAGATTCCACATGGATGCTGGATGCAATTCTCCTGCTTTCAGTTGTAGGCACTCTTGGCTCCATGGTGTGGTGGTTGACCTTCTTCAACTTCATGTTAGCTGAGTGGGGAAAGTCCAGTAAACCAGAGTGTAGGAACTGAAGTCTTTTGAGGCTCAGGGCATGGCTATCATATGGTCAGTCCAGAGATTCAGATCCTCTGGATAGGTATTAAACTCCAGCACCAACTACAGTTCTGGTAAACATAACAAGAGAGGCTTGTGAAAAAAGATCACATCTGAGTCCAGCTCCATCACACAGAAACACAAACTCTAAAGAAGGGCCAACTTACATGGCACTGAACTCCATCTGCCATGACCATAGAACCTGTGGGTCTCTGTAGCCCTCAGAAGAACCAATACCTGGGGTTGTATCTACTTTATCTGTCTCTGACACTCTGCTGATGTGTGGTTAAGGGAAACCCCTCTGATAACCTCCCAGCTCTTTTTTAGAGACTCATAGCCATATAAACTCATTTGTCCTTTCCATTTCCCCCTTGACTCAGGTCAAAAAGCATTTTTAACTCCTGGTATTACATGTAGACTGACATATTCTGCTGGTCAAAGTTGACCCTTGTATTCAAGGTCATTTTCTAGTTACATCATCAGCTGGTACTTGGTAGTAATCCCTCAGCACCAGAAAGGCTCATCCCCGGGAGTCATGTCCCATGCTGGGGGGAAGGCAATGCATTTACGTGCTGAGGTTGGCTTCAAGACTGGCCACATTTGAGCGACACAGAGGCTCTCAGGAGGGAACACTTAGGCACCCTGCAGCTTTAGGCCTTGTTCTTGTTTCAGGCGCACAGGCTGACAAACATAGTCATTAGTATCAAGGACTCATTGTTGGACCTTCCTTCCTTTTTGGTCTTTGCCATTGCACTTGGGGGATTGTTGCTGTTCCTTTAGGGACTGTGATAGAGCTCCCCTGGCTAGGAACTCAGCACTCCCTCAGTTATTGTTTTTAATTGTATCCACTATGAAAATATGCAAACATTTTTATGTACCCTGGATATATGCCCTGTAGAACTCCCTGCCAACAATGTGTCCCCTGTCAATAACATCCCACACCAGTATTCCTCCGCTGCCATTGTTGAACCTCTCTGTGATCCAAAACCTCCTGAAAAGTGAAGCCCAATGTATTGCCAAGTTCCCTTATTAGTAAAATGGAATATAGCAATCAGTTTAAAGGTAGATATAGAATACATATTAACTTGGAAAAATTAAGGTAAAAATAAATTGGTGTATCAAAAAATTTAAAAATGCAAAAGCTTTTTTTTTTTTTTGATGTTTTGTCTTCCATCACTGCAATAAGTGTTGCCCTGTATGCAACTTAGCTAGGCAACTACATCCATCTTTTCCTCAGTGTCTACGTCCTATCTTTTTCTTTTCTTTTTTCTAAGTATTAAGCTTATTTGACAAGAGTTTTACATCACAGTAGTTCATATATACAATATACAGTACTCCCACATATCCAACATAAAACCTTTTCCCTTCCACAGCAATAATCTTTTTATATATTCATACTATATTTACTGAAACTGATGCACAGATATTGAGACAATAGCTTTCAAACAAGGTAGCATCTGTGTTTACATAGTGGTTTATATTTTACACTATAAAATTTCTAAATTTTTAGTTATCTTATGTTTTACATTATGATTTACATTTTAGCCTATCAGCCCCTGTATATTTTTGGTGTAATTTTATATGTCTTATATCCATCCTTGCATACTCTTATGAAACATTTCTATTGCCCACACAGTTACATTGGTTCCATCTATTCAATACTACTTTCCCCCTCGCCTTAGGGCCCACAGTGAAGTCAATCTTCATTGCTTGAAGGGCCATGTTCAGAGATACTTGCAACAGTCTTGAGGGCTTGACATACTCAATTGACCTAATGCCCTGGGAGCCACCATTTCTCTTGAGAGATACAGTTCCCTCTATTTGATGGCATTAGTCCTACCCAGGATGTGGGTACACCTTCACTCTCATTATATGGGTCTTTCTCCAATGGTATAACCCTCTATGGCAAAATGAGCATTCACATATTCCCTAGGAGCCTGTCCTGTACCAGATTATCCCCTTTAAGCATCTTAAACAGGTAACTTTCTTTATTATATTTTTGAAAAGGTTTTCTCAGCATTATACTCTCAACCATATACCTGACAATCTCCTCTGTTCTTATGTTGCCCCACCCTACCCCCAATTTCTTGGGCAATGTTACCCATCCTCCCATCCCTAGCCACCTTAAAGCCCATGAAACCCCATCCAAAGGTAACCCTATGCCCCCATTTTATCCCTTCCTTATACAAATACTTACCTCCAGCTTATCATAGATTTCACCCATGTAGGTGTCAGCTTACATCCTTCCTCTACCCCCCAATTTCCTGTAAGCCTATCCTCCAGTTTCTAGCTCTCTGAGGCAGCTTGGTTTACTTATTTCATATCAAGGAGGCCATGTAGTTAGTATTTGTCCTTCAATGCCTGGGTAGCTTCATTCAACATAAGGTTCTCAGATTCATCCATGTTATCACGTGTGTTTGTAGTATATTTGTTCTTAAAGCCAAGTAGTATTCCATTGTGGAGGGCGGGGCAAGATGGTGGCTGAGTGAGCTTACCTGACGGTCTCTCCTGCAAAGAAGCGGCTGGGCAGTGTTGGAGGTTCTCCGGAACCAGGCTGTTTCCAGATTTTTGCATGGCAGGAAGTGTCTGGACATCAATTTGGTGGGAAGGTAACAGAAAGGATTAGTATATAAGATATAATTGAAACTCTATTGCACGGAGGTGAGAGCTGCATGCCGGACGCTCCCTCCTGGGGTGGGTGGAACCGTGGAACAGGCACTGCTGCTGTGCTTTTTGGAAGCTCTGCGGTACTGGGGAATTCGCGAGCCCTGGGCAGGCTGTTAGGGGGTTGACAGGACGGGACGCCTTTGCAGACCGATTTGAGGAGACAAACGGGGGTTTTGTTGGGAAGTGGGGAATTTTTGATTGCGGACACAAGTAATAGCACTTCCACCTGGACCCCCACCCCCCCAAGCCCGGCTGCCAATCTACAGCGGACTTAGATTGCTGGCAATAAAGGGACATAACTGGGAGACTATAACAGAGTGTGGTGGGGGGAGGGAGGGGACACGTCTGGAAGCTGATTGGGGGAATATTTTCTGAAGCTTGGGAATTTTGGTTTTGGAATCTGTTGTCAGCGTTTCTGGCTGGAGCTCCACCCCCAGGCCTGGCTTCTGATCTGCATCATTAAATTGGTTGCAGTGTAGAGGCGCCCTCAGGTGGCCATTCCGGGGGCTTACAGGGTGGGAGCTGTCCTGAAGCCGAATTGATGATATATCCACAGAATAGACCCTAGTGAGTGAGTGAATTGCGGGGTTCAGATACATAAGATAGTGTTTGTGGATCTGATTTCCCCCATAGGGCTGGCACCAAGCAGCGGGGGATCCCTGAAGGCTGTGTTACACTGCAGTGCTCCCAGGCTCCCTGTTGACCAGATTTGAGGTTGCCAGATCTGAGTCCCCTAAACCCTGGTGACCCACACCCCAGAGACTCACACCTCTTGAGTCTTCAATATCTCAGACTTTCCACCCCTGAATCCATCATGCCCTGAGGTCCATCTGAGGCCCTTGAATGTCCTAGCCCTCAATGTTTGCATTTTTTCTTTTTTGTTTCATTTTGTTTTACTTTCATTTTATCTTATTTTTTATTTTATTTTTTTAATGTTCTGATTGCTAACATTGCATTATCCCCCAGTCTTTTCTCCCAGCATATCCCCCAAAATCTTTTTTTTTTTCAGTTATTTAGGGTTTTTTTTTTAAATTGGTATTGTGGCTGTGGTGGTGGGTGTATATCTTTTTTCTCTTTTCCCTATCTGTTCCCTGCCCTTTACCCACCACCTTTTTCTTTCTTCCTTTCTTCTCTTTTTTTTTCTCTCTCTCACTCTTGTCCCCCATCTTCTTCTTATTCTATTTTATCTTAACTATACAATAGTGCTGCAGGGAACACCTCACATTTGCTGGGTTTCCTCATCCTCCACAGCCTCATTTCTGTGTGAATAGATTTTGGCTACCTACACTATCCACTTTCACCTACATCTTGATATCCTCCATCATCTACTGTCTCTCCTATATTCCATCTCCCTTTCTTTGATCCACAAAGTGTCTAACTCTTAATTTCTAATACCTTTGTTTTGTTTTCTGTCTGTTATCCACTCTTGAAACTATTACCTTTATTTTCTCTTTCCCCCTCTCACGAAAATAATAGCTTTTTAGTTCATATCATATTCCTCCCATATTCAGTCGTCTACCTCATTATAGGTACTCTACCTACTGCTATAACTCTATACAATTTACATGAATCTAACCCCCATCTTCCCAGATCTCATATTGTTGCTTTGTTAACATTTATCACCAATACCACTGTACACTTTTTCCTTGCTTACACAATTACCTTTCCCCGACACTAATACTTTCCTTTAAAGTGAACTTAACTGGCAATAAGAAATTAGAATAAGAAGAACAAAGTGACAAAGAGAAGATATAACACTTACGCAAAAACAACAGCTAATTAATCTCCAAGGCTAGACAAAGAAGCTAAGGAACTGATTAAACACATCAAGATAAAATGATGATCAGGCAGGAACAAAAATCTACAAATCAAACCAGTAATCAGGAAAACATGGCTGAATCCAATCAACAAACTAAAAATCAGGAAGGGGAGCAGAACTTCGCATAAGCAAAGAAAGATCTCAGAACATTTATCACCGACAAATTTGATGAAGTAAAGGAAAAGGTTAACAACATGAAGACAACACTTGGAGGGGAAATTGCAGATATATGCAAAAAGATAACAGATATAATGGAAATGAACACCACAGTTCAAGAAATCAAAAATACACTCGCAGCAAATATCAGCAGACTAGGAGAGGCAGAGCAGAGAATTAGTGATGTGGAAGACAGTACATCAGAAATCAAACAGATAGTAGAAGTGGTCAATAAAAAGATAGAAAACATCCAGCTAGGACTTAGGGACCTGAATGATAATGGAAAATGCTCAAACATACGTATTATAGGCATTCCAGAAAGAGAAGAGAAGGGAAAGGGGTCGGAAGCAGTGTTGCAGGAAATAATGACTGAAAACTTCCCAAATCTACTGAAAGAGACAGATGTACATATCCAAGAAGCACAGCGAGCTCCACTAGTCATAAACCCCAACAGGCCCACCCCAAGACATATACTTGTCAAATTATCCAATGCTCAGACAAGGAGAAAATCCTAAAAGCAGCAAGAGAAAAGAAAACCATCACAAACAGGGGAAGCTCCATAAGATTAAGTGCTAATTTCTCATCTAAAACCATGGAGGCAAGAAGGCAGTGGTATGATATAGTCAAGGAACTAAAAGAAAAAAATTTCCAACCAAGAATACTCTATCCAGCTAAACTAGCATTCAAAAATGATGGAGAGTTCAAAATATTCACAGATAAACAGAAACTGAAAGAGTATAAGAAAAAGAAACCTCCCCTTCAAGAAATTCTAAAGGGAGTTCTGCAGGAAGAAAGGAAAAAACAGGACAGGCAGAGTTGGAGGAGAGTGTAAGAGCAACAAAAAAAAAAACAAAAAGATAAGGGGGAAAAAAAAGCAATGAAAATAGGACAAACACAAGTCCAATAAAAATATGGCTGCCACAAATAATTCCTTGAAAGTAATAACACTGAATGTCAATGGATGAAACTCACCTATCAAAGATTCAGACTGGGACATTGGATCAGGAAATATGACCCATCTATATGCTGTCTACAAGAGACATATCTTAGACCCAGAGACTCATGGAGGTTGAAAGTCAATGGCTGGAAAACAATCATACAAGCAAACAATAACCAAAAAGGCAGGAGTAGCTATATTAATATCAAACAAAATAGACTTTAAATGCAAAGCAATTGTGAGAGACAAAGAAGGATACTACATTTTAGTGAAAGGGACAATCTGTCAAGAAGATCAGACAATCATAAATATTTTTGCTCCTAACAAGGGCGCCTCTAAATACGTGAGGCAAGCGCTGGAAAAACTAAGTGAAAGAATAGATGCATCTACAATTATAGTGGGGGATTTTAATACACCACTATCAACTCTGGACAGAACATCTCAAAAGAGAATCACTAAAGAAACAAAACATTTGAACAGTATATTAGGGGAGCTATATCTAATAGACATATATAGATCATGACACCCAAACACAGCAGGATATACATTTTTCTCAAGCACACATGGATCATTGTCCAAGATAGACCATATGCTAGACAACAAAGAAAGGCTTAATGAATTCAGAAAGATCAAAATCATACAAAACAATATCTCTGACCACAGTGGTGTGAAGCTAGAAATTTGCAAGGGACAGAGGGGCAGATTTCACACCATGATTTGGAAATTAAACAGCGCACTTGTAGAAAAACCGTGGGTCAAAGAGGAAATCACAAAAGAAATCAATGACTACCTTGAAACAAATGATAATGATAACACAACATACCAAAATTTATGGGATGCAGCAAAAGCAGAACTGAGAGGGAAATTTATAGCCATAAATTCATATATCAAAAAAGAAGAAAGAACAAAAATTGAAGAACTAACTGCACATTTGGAGGAATTAGAAAAAAAAAAACAAAAAAGTAATCCAACAGGAAGAAGAAGGAAGGAAATAACAAAGATAAGAGCAGAACTAAATGAAATAGAAAATAAGAAAACACTTTAAAAGATAAACAAGACCAAGAGCTGGATTTTTGAGAAGATCAACAAAATTGACAAACCTTTAGTGAGACTAACAAAGAAAAAGAGAGAGAAGATGCAAATACACAAAATAAGAAATGAGAAAGCAGATATCACCACTTACCCCACAGAAATAAAGACTATCATAAGAGGATACTTTGAAAACCTATATTCCAAGAAAAATGACAATTCAGAGGAAATGGACAAATTCCTAGAAACACATAAGTAGCCCATATGGACAAAAGAAGAAATTGATGATCTCAACAAGCCAATCACAAGTAAAGAGATAGAATCAGTCATTAAAAACCTCACAACTGAGAAGAGCTCAGGGCCAGACCGCTTCACAGGTGAATTCTACAAAACATTCTGGAAAGAACTAACACCAATCCTGCTGAAACTCTTCCAAAAAATCAAAACAGAAGGAACGTTGCCTAACTCCTTCTATGATGCCAACATTACCCTAGTACCAAAGCCAAACAAAGACACCAAACAAAGGAAAATTACAGAGCAATTTCTCTAATGAACCTAGACGGAAAAATACTTAACAAAATACTTGCTAATCGTATTCAACAACACATTAAATGAATTATACACCACGACCAAGTGGGATTCATTCCAGGTATGCAAGGATGGTTCAACATAAGAAAATCTATCAATATAATACACCATATAAACAGATTGAAGGAAAAAAATCACATTATTATATATATAGATGCACAAAAAGTATTTGACAAAATACAGCACACTTTCTTGATAAAAACACTCCAAAAGATCGGAATACAAGGAAATTTTTTGAACATGATAAAATTGTATATGAAAAATCTACAGCCAACGTTGTTTCCAATGGAGAAAACCTAAAATCCTTCCCTCTAAACTCAGGAACAAGACAAGGATGCCCATTGTCTCCCCTTCTATTTAACATTGTCTTAGAAATACATGCTCGAGCACTGAGGCAAGAACCAGATATAAAAGGCATTCAAATTGGAAAGGAAGAAGTCAAAATTTCATTATTTGCAGATGACATGATCATATACATAGAAAACCCTGAGAGATCTACAACAAAGCTTCTAGAACTCATAAATGAGTTTAGTAAAGTTGTAGGTTATAAGACCAATGCCCAAAAATCAGTAGCATTTCTATACACCAATAATGAGCAAGATCAGGAGGAAATCAAGAAACAAATACCATTCACAATAGTAAATAAAAAAATCAAATACTTAGGAATAAATTTAACTAAAGATGCAAAAAAATATACACCGAGAACTATACAAGACTGTTCAAGGAAATCAGAGAAGACCTAAATAAATGGAAGAATATTCCTTGTTCATGGATAGGAAGACTGAATATTATTAAGATGTCTATCCTACCAAAACTGATCTACACATTCAATTCAATCCCAATAAAAATCAACACAGCCCTCTTTAAGGAACTAGAAAATCTAACTATGAAATTTATTTGGAAAGGAAAGAGGCCCCGAATAGCCAAAGACATATTGAAAAAGAAAAACGAAATTGGAGGAATCACACTTCCTGACTTCAAAACATATTACAAAGCTACAGTAGTGAAACCAGCATTGTATTGGCATGAGGAGAGACACATGGACCAATGGAATCGAACTGAAAGTTCTGATATAGAACCTCAGATATATAGCCATGTAATATTTGATAAAGCCACGAAACCCTCTCAACTGGGAGAGAATGGCCTATTCAACAAATGATGCATGGAAAACTGGATATCCATATGTAGAAGAATGAAAGAGGATTACCATCTCACACCTTATACAAAGATCAACTCAAGATGGATCAAAGACCTAAATATAAGAGCCAAGACCAAAAAGACCTTGGAAAGCAGTGTAGGGAAACATCTACAGGACCTTGTAATAGGAAATGGCTTCATGAATATCACACCAAAAGCACGAGCAGCAAAAGAACTAATAGATAAGTGGGACTTCCTCAAAATTAAAGCCTTCTGCATCTCAAAGGAGTTTGCCAAGAAAGTAAAAAGGGAACCCACACAATGGGAGAAAATATTTGGCAACCATATATCTGATAAGAGACTTATAACTTGCATATATAAAGAACTCCTATACCTTGAAAATAGAAAGATAAACAACCCATTTAAAAAATGGGAAAAGATTTAAACAGACACTTCTCCAAAGAGGAAATACAAATGACTAAAAAGCACATGAAAGAATGCTCCAAATCTTTAGCTATCAGGGAAATGCAAATCAAAACTACAATGAGATACCATCTTACTCCCATAAGATTGGTAGCTATGAAAAAAACAGAAGAATACAAACACTGGAGAGGATGTGAAGAAAGGGGAACACTCATCCACTGCTGGTGGGAATGCAGAAGGATCCAACCATTCTGGAGGACAGTTTGGCGGTTTCTCAAAAAACTAACCATAGATTTTCCATATGACCCAGCAATACCACTGCTTGGTATATACCCAGCAGAACTGAAGATAGGGACACAAACCAATATATACACAGCAATGTTCATAGCAGCATTGTTCACTATCGCCAAAACTTGGAATCAACCCAAATGCCCATCAACAGATGAGTGGATCAATAAAATGTGGTATATACATACAATGGAATACTACTCGACTTTAAGAACAAATACACTACAAACACACGTGATAACATGGATGAATCTTGAGAACCTTATGCTGAGTGAAGCAGCCCAGGTATTGAAGGACAAATACTACATGACCTCAATGATATGAAATAAGCAAGCTGCCTCAGAGAGATAGAGACTGGAAGATAGGCTTACAGGAAATTGGGGGGTGGAGGAAGGATGTGAGCCGATGTCTGCAGGGGTGGAATCTATGATGAGCTGGCAGTAAGTATGAGCACAAAGAAGATATAAAATGGGGGCAAGGGGTTGCCTTTGGGTGGGGCTTTGTGGGTTTGAGGGGGGCTGGGGATGGGAGGATGGGTAATAGTGCCCAAAAAATTGTGGGGAGGGAGAGGCAACATACGAACATAGGAAAGTGTCAGGTGTTCATTGAGAGTAAAATGCTGAGAAAACCGTAACAAAATATAATTAAGAGGGTTATCTGTTTAGGATGCTCAGAGGGGATGGTCTGACAGACGACGGACTCCTGGGGAATGTCTGAATGCTCATTTTGCCAGGGTGTGTTGTACCATTGGATAGAGACCCACGTAGTGAGAGTGGGGGTGGACCCACATCCTGGGGAGGACTAATGCCATCAAAAAAGAGGGAACTGTATCTCTTGAGAGAAAGGATGGCTCCCAGGGCATTAGGGCAGTTGAGCAAGTCAGGCACTGAACACTGTTGCAAGTATCTCTGGTTGTGGCTCCTTGGGAAATGGAGATTGGTTGTCACTGTGGGCCCCAAGGGGAGGGGAAAATGGATGTTGAATGGATGGAACCAAGGTAAATGTGCGGGTAAGAGAGGAGTTTCGCGAGAGTACACAAGGATGGATATAAAACATGTAATATTACACCAAAAACATATAGGGGACGACAACTAATAATGTAAACCATAATGTAAAACATAGGATAACTAAAAATTTAGGAAACTGTATATCCTAAAGTATGGACCACAATGTAAACACAGATGTTACCTTGTTTGAAAGCTATTGTCTCAATAGCTTGTCTGTACATTAGTTTAAGTAAATATGATATGAATAAGTTATAAGAATATCTCTGTGGAAGGGAAAACGTTTTATGGTGGATGTGTGGGAATACTATATATTGTATATATGAATTACTGTGATCTAAGGCTCTTGTGAAGAGAAGCTCAATAATTAGGAAAAAAGAAAAGGAAAAGATATGATGTAGAATTTTTCCAAATCAATATGTATTCTATATCTCACCTTTAAACCCATCGCTATATTCCATTTTACTAGTAAGGGATCCTGCCATTATATTGGGCTTCACTTTTTAGGAAGTTTTGGATCACAATGGCAGCAGAGGAATACTGGTATAGGATGTTATTGACAGGTGATATATGGTTGACAGGCAGATATACAGGGCATATGTCCAGGGGGCTTGGTAATGTTTGGATATACTCATAGTGGAAACAATTAAAAACAACAGCTGGGGGGGGTATGGGGTTCCTGGCCAGGGGTGCTCTGTTGTGGTCCCTAGGGGAGCAGTGGCAGTCCCCCAGGTGGAACGATGAGGACCAGGAAGGAATGAGGGTCCAACAGTAAGCCCCTGATACTAATGACTATGCTTGTGAGCCTATATGCTGGAAATAAGAACAAGGCCTAGAGCAGCACTGTGCCTAGGATTTTCCTACTGACAGCCTTCATGTTACTCAAATGTGGCCAGTCTCGAAGCCAAACTCAGCATGTAAATGCAATGCTTTCCCTCCAGCATGGGACATGACACCCGGGGATGAGTCTCCCTGGCACCAAGGGATCACTACCAAGTACCAACTGATGATGCAACTAGAAAATGTCTTTGAATTAAAGGTTCAACGCAGATCAGCAGAATATCCCTGTCTACATATAATAAAAGGAGTTTAAAATGCTGTTTCATGTAAAGTAAGGTGGAAATGGAAAGGAGAAATGCGTTTATATGACTATTAGTCTCTAAAAAAGAGTCTGAAGGTTGTCAGAAGGATTGCCCTCATGCACACCTGAGCAGAGTCTCAGAGACAGATAAAGTAGATACAACCCCAGATATTGGTTCTTTTGAGGGCCAAAGAGACCCACAGGCTCTATGGTAATGGCAGATGGGGTTCACTGCCATGTCAGTTGGCCCTTCTTTGGAGCTGGTGTTTCTGCATGATGAAGCTGGACACAGATGTGATCTCTTTTCACAAGCCTTTCATGCTACTTTACTGGAATTGTAGTTGATGCTGGGATTTAAGTTATATCTAGGGGATTTGAATCTCTGAACTGACAATATGATAGCCAGGCCCTGAGCCTCAACAGACTTCAGCTCCTACACTCTGATTTATTGGACTTACCCCACTCAGCTAACATGGAGTTGAAGAATGTCAACCACCACACCATGGAGCCTAGAGTGCCTACAACTGAAAGCAGGAGGATTGCATCCAGTATCCATATGGAATCTAAGCCTCCTCTTGACATAGATGTGCAATGGACACAACCAATCCAAGGTCCACAGATAAAATGTGGCATTGGTGTGGGAAAAGTGGCCATGGTGGCTGCTGGGTGTGGGGAATGGAAGGAAGAGATGAGATGTGGAGGCGTTTTCAGGACTTGGAGTTGTCCTGGGAGGTGTTTCAGGGACAATTATCAGACATTGTAGATCCTCCCAGGGCCCACTGGATGGAACATGGGAGAGTATGGGCTATGATGTGGATCATTGACCATGAGGTACAGCGATCCCCAGAGATGTACTTACCAAATGCAATGGATGTGTTATGATGATGGGAGAGAGTGTTGCTGTTGGGAGAGTGGTGGGGTGGAGGCAGTGGGGTTGAATGTGACCTTATATTTTTTGAATGTAATATTTTTTAAAAATGAATTAAAAAAATTTTTTTAAGTATTCCATTGTATGTATATACCACATTTTATTTATCCATTCATCTGTTCATGGGCATTTGGGTTGATTCCAACTTTTGGTGATAGTGAGCAATTGGTGTGCATATATCAGTTTGTGTCCTTGTTTTCAGTTCTACTGGGTATATACAGAGCAGTGGAATTGCTGGGTCATATGGAAAATCTATGGTTAGTTTTTTGAGAAACTGCCACACAGTCCTGCAGAATGGTTGGATACATCTGCATTCCCACCAGCAGTGGATGAGTGTTCCCATTCCTCCACATCCTCTCCAGCATTTGTAGTCTTCTGTTTTTTCATAGCTTTCAATCTTGTGGGAGTAAGATGGTATCTCATTGTAGTTTTGATTTGCATTTCCCTGATAGCTAGAGATTTGGAGCATTTTTTCATGTGCTTTTTAGCCATTTGTATTTCTTCTTTGGAGAAGTGTCTGTTTAAATCTTTTCCCCATTTTTTAAATGGGATTTTTATCTTTTTATTTTCAAGAAATAGGAGTTCTTTATATATGCAAGTTATAAGTCTCCTATCTGATATATGGTTACCAAATATTTTCTCACATTGCATAGGCTCTCTTTTCACTTTCTTTACAAACTCCTTTGAGGTGCAGAAGGCTTTAATTTTGAGGAGGTCCCATTTATCTATTTGTTCTTTTGCTGCTTGTGCTTTTGGTGTGAAGTTCATGAAGACATTTCCTATTAAAAGGTCTTGTAGATGGTTCCCTACACTGATTTGCAAAGTCTTTATGGTCTTGGCTTTTATAGTTAGGTCTTTGATCCACCTTGAGTTGATTTTTGTATTAGGTGTGGGATGGTAATCCTCTTTCATTTTTTACATATGGATATCCAGTTCTCCAGGCACCATTTGTTGAATAGACCATTCTCTCTCAGTTGAGAGGGTTTGGTGGCTTTATCAAATATTATATGGCTATATATATGAGGATCTATATCAGAACTCTCAATTTGGTTCCAATGCTCTGTGTGTCTCTCCTTGTGCCAATACCATGCTGTTTTCACTACTGTGGCTTTGTAGTATGTTTTGAAGTCAGGAAGTGTGATTCCTCCAATTCCTTTTTTTCTTTTTCAATAAGTATTTGTCTATTCGGGGCCTCTTTCCTTTCCAGATAAATTTCATAGTTAGTTTTTCTACTTCCTTAAAGAATGCTGTGTTGATTTTTATTGGGATTGCATTGAATGTGTAGATCAGTTTAGGTAGGATAGACATCTTTTTTTTTTTTTAATTATTTTTTTTTAATTACATTATGAAAAATATGAGGTCCCATTCAACCCCACCGCCCCCGCCCCCCACTCCCCCCACAGCAACACTCTCTCCCATCATCATGACACATCCATTGCACCTGGTAAGTTCATCTCTGGGCATCACTGCACCCCATAGTCAATGGTCCACATCATAGCCCAGACTCTCTCACGTTCCATCCAGTGGGCCCTGGGGGGATCTATAATGTCCCGTAATTGTCCGTGAAGCACTATCCAGGACAACTCCACGTCCCGAAAACGCCTCCACATCTCATCTCTTCCTCCCGTTCCCCACACCCAGCAGCCACCATGGCTACCGTTCCCACACCCATTCCACATTTTCTCTGTGGACATTGGATTGGTTGTGTCCATTACACATCTATGTCAAGTGAGGGCTTAGATTCCATATGGGTACTGGATGCACTCCTCCCGCTTCCAGTTGTAGACACTCTAGGCTCCATGTTGTGGTGGTTGACCTTCTTCAATTCCATGTTAGCTGAGTGGAGTAAGTCCAATAAATCAAAGTGTAGGAGCTGAAGTCTGTTGAGGCTCTGGGCCTGGGTGTCATATTATCAGTCCAGAGATTCGAATCCCCTACATATATCTTAAACCCAGCACCGACTACAATTCCAATAAAGTAGCATGCAAGTCTTGTGAAAAGAGGTCCCCTCTGAGTCCAATTCCATCACGCAGAAACACCAGCTCCAAAGAAGGGCTATCTGTCATGGCAGTGAACCCCTTCTGCCATGACCATAGAACCCGTGGGTCTCTTTATCCCTCAAAAGAACCAATACCTGGGGTTGTATCTACCTTATCTGTCTCTTAGACTCTGTTCAGTTGTACATAGGGGTATTCCTTCTGACAACCTCCAGACTCTTTTTTAGAGACTCACAGCCTTATAATCTCATTTCTCCTTTCCATTTCCCCCTTACATTAGGTCAAACCGCTTCCCGAAGTCATGTCATTATATGTAGACAGGTATATTCTGCTGTTCCACATTGAATCTTTAATTCAAGGTCATTTTCTAGTTGCTTCTTCAGTTGGTATGTGGTAGTGATCCCTCGGTGCCAGGGAGGCTCATCCCCGGGTGTCATGTCCCACGCTGGGGGGAATGCATCGCATCTACACGCTGAGTTTGGCTGTGAGAGTGGCCACATTTGAGTAACATGCAGGCTGTCAGGAGGAAACCCCCAGGCACAATGCTACTCTAGGCCTTGTTCTTATTGCAGGTGTATAGGCTCAAAAGTGTAACCATTAGAATCACGAGCCCACTGTTGGGCCCTCCTTCCTTCCTGGTTCTTGCCGTTGCACC
This sequence comes from Dasypus novemcinctus, assembly GCF_030445035.2. Classification (NCBI taxonomy): domain Eukaryota; kingdom Metazoa; phylum Chordata; class Mammalia; order Cingulata; family Dasypodidae; genus Dasypus; species Dasypus novemcinctus. Next base: position 70,127,169 of record NC_080691.1, read on the forward strand.
TGGAGGATTGCTGCTGCTCTCCCAGGGCCCACAACAGTGACCCCCCGGCCAGGAGCCCAGCACCCCCCCAGCTGTTGTTTTTGTTTCCACTATGAGTATATATAGACATTACCATATACCCTGGGCATATGCCCTGTATAACTCCCTGTCAACCATATATATCCTGTCAATAACATCCCATATCAGAATTCCTCCGCTGCCATTGTTGAACCACTCTGTGATCCAAAACTTCCCGTAAAGTGAATCCCAACATAATGTCAGCTTCAGAAGAGTCTTAGATCACCGAAATTCATATATACAATATACAGTATTTCCCCAGATCCACCATAAAACCTTTTCCCTTGCACAGCAATAATCTTTTAACTTATTCATATCATATTTCCTGAAACTGATGTACAGATTCCAACACTATAGTTTTCAAACAAGGTGACATTTGTGCTTACTCCATATTTTAGGCTGTACAGTTTTCTAAATTTTTTAGTTATCCTATGTTTTGTCTTATGGTTTTCATTATTAGTCTGTCGTCCCCTATATGTTTTTGGTGTAATATTAGCTGTTTTATATTCATCCTCATGTACTCTCACATAACTCCTCTTTTGCCCCCTTATTTACCTTTGTTCCATCCATTCCACATCCATTTTCCCCTCCCCTTAGGGCCCACAAATCCTGCCAATCTAATACCCTGGGAGCCGTCCTTTCTCACGAGAGATACAGTTCTCTCTATTCAACGGCATTAGTCTTCCCCAGGATATGGGTCCACCCCACCCAATGGTAGAACCCACCTTGGCAAAATGAGCCTTCAGCTATTCCCTCCGGAGTCCGTCACGCATCAGACCATACCCCCTGAGCGTCCTAACCAGGTAACCCTCCTACTTATACTTTGATACGTTTTACTCAACATTTCGTTCTCAACGAACTTCTGACACTCTCCCATATTCGTATGTTGCCCCTCCCTCCCGCCTATTTCTTGGACAATATTACCCCTCTTCCCATCCCCAGCCCCCCTCAAACCCAGAAAACCCCACCCGAAGGTAACCCCTTGCCCCCATTTTGTCCCTTCTTTGTGCTCATACTTACCGCCAGCTCATCACAGATTCCACCCCAGCAGACATTAACTCACATCCTTCCTCCACCCCCCGATTTCCTGTAAGCCACTTTTCCAGACTCTAGCTCTCTGAGGCAGTTAACTTATTTCATATCATTGAGGTCATATAGTATTTGTCCTTCAATGCCTGAGTTGCTTCACTCAACATAAGATTATCAAGGTTCATCCATGTTATCACGTGCGATTGTAGTGTATTGGTTCTTACAGCTGAGTAGTATTCCATTGTGTGTATATACCACATTTTATTGATCCACTCATCTGTTGATGGACATTTGGATTGATTCCAACTTTTGGCGATAGTGAACAATGCTGCTATGAACATTGGTGTACATATATCGGTTTGTGTCCTTGTTTTCAGATCTGATGGGTATATACCCAGCAGTAGTATTGCTGGGTCATATGACAAATCTATGGATAATTTTTTGAGAAACTGCCAAACTGTCCTCCAGAATGGTTGGATCCTTCTGCATTCCCACCAGCAATGGATGAGTGTTCCCCTTTCTTCACATCCTCTCCAGCATTTGTATTCTACTGTTTTTTTCATGGCTGCCAATCTTATGGGAGTAAGATGGTATCTCATTCTGGCTTTGATTTGCATTTCCCTGATTGCTAGAGATTTGGAGCATTTTTTCATGTGCTTTCTAGCCATTTGTATTTCTTCTTTGGAGAAGTGTCTGTTTAAGTCTTTTTCCCATTTTTTAAATGGGTTGTTTATCTTTTTGTTTTCAAGATATATGAGTTCTTTATATATGCAAGTTATAAGTCTCTTATCAGATATATGGTTGCCAAATATTTTCTCCCATTGTGTGGGTTCCCTTTTTACTTTCTTGACAAACTCCTTTGAGGCGCAGAAGGCTTTAATTTTGAGGTAGTCCCATTTATCTATTTGTTCTTTTGCTGCTCGTGCTTTTGATGTGATATTCATGAAGCCATTTCCTATTACAAGGTCCTGTAGATGTTTCCCTATACTGCTTTCTAAGGTCTTTATGGTCTTGGCTCTTATATTTAGGTCTTTGATCCATCTTGAGTTGATCTTTGTATAAGGTGTGAGATGGTAATCCTCTTTCATTCTTCTACATATGGCTATCCAGTTCTCCAGGCACCATTTGTTGAATAGGCCATTCTCTCCCAGTTGAGAGGGTTTCGTGGCTTTATCGAATATTATATGGCTATATACATGAGGTTCTATATCTGAACTTTCAATTCGATTCCATTGGTCTGTGTGTCTCTCCTTATGCCAGTGCCATGCTGTTTTCACTACTGTAGCTTTGTAGTATGTTTTGAAGTCAGGAAGTGTGATTCCTCCTATTTCGTTTTTCTTTTTCAATATGTCTTTGGCTATTCGGGGCCTCTTTCTATTCCAAATAAATTTCATAGTTAGTTTTTTAGTTCCTTAAAGAAGGCTGTGTTGATTTTTATTGGGATTGCATTGAATGTGTAGATCAGTTTTGGTAGGATAGACATCTTAATAATATTCATCTTCCTATCCATGAACAGGGAATATTCTTCCATTTATTTAGGTCTTCTTTGATTTCCTTGAACAATCTTGTATAGTTCTCGATGTATAAGTTTTTTACCTCTTTAGTTAAATTTATTCCTAAGTATTTGATTTTTTATTTACTATTGTGAATGGTATTTGTTTCTTGATTTCCTCCTGATCTTGCTCATTATTGGTGTATAGAAATGCTACTGATTTTTGCGCATTGATCTTATAACCTGCGACTTTACTAAACTCATTTATGAGTTCTAGGAGCTTTGTTGTAGATCTCTCAGGGTTTTCTATATATAGGATCATGTCATCTGCAAATAATGAAATTTTGACTTCTTCCCTTCCAATTTGAATGCCTTTTATATCTGGTTCTTGCCTCAGTGCTCGAGCAAGTACTTCCAAGACAATGTTAAATAGGAGCGGAGACAATGGGCATCCTTGTCTTGTTCCTGAGTTTAGAGGGAAGGATTTCAGGATTTCGCCATTATAAACAATGTTGGCTTTCGGTTTTTCATATATACTCTTTATCATGTTCAAAAAGTTTCCTTGTATTCCGATCTTTCGGAGTGTTTTTATCAGGAAGGGGTGCTGTATTTTGTCAAATGCCTTTTCTGCATCTAGAGATATAATCATGTGGTTTTTTTCTCTCAATCTGTTTATATGGTGTATTACATTGATTGATTTTCTTATGTTGAACCATCCTTGCATACCTGGAATAAATCCCACTTGGTCATGGTGTATAATTTGTTTAATGTGTTGTTGAATACTATTAGCAAGTATTTTGTTAAGTATTTTTGCGTCTAGGTTCATTAGAGAAATTGGTCTGTAATTTCTTTCTTGTGGTGTCTTTGTTTGGCTTTGGTACTAGGGTAATGTTGGCATCATAGAAGGAATTAGGCAGTGTTCCTTCTGTTTCGATTTTTTGGAATAGTTTCAACAGGATTGGTGTTAGTTCTTTCCGGAATGTTTTGTAGAATTCACCTGTGAAGGCGTCTGGCCCTGGGCTCTTCTTAGTTGGGAGATTTTTAATGACTGATTCTATCTCTTTGCTTGTGATTGGTTTGTTAAGATCATCAATTTCTTCTTTCGTCAGTATGGGCTGCTTATGTGTTTCTAGGAATTTCTCCATTTCCTCTAAATTGTCATTTTTGTTGGAATATAGTTTTTCAAAGTATCCTCTTATGATAGTCTTTATTTCTGTGGGGTCAGTGGTGATATCACCTTTCTCATTTCTTATTTTGTGTATTTGCATCTATTCTCTTTTTTTCTTTGTTTGTCTCACTAAAGGTTTGTCAATTTTGTTGATCTTCTCAAAAAACCAGCTCTTGGTCTTGTTTATTTTTTCAAGTGCTTTCTTATTTTCTATTTCATTTAGTTCTGCTCTTATCTTTGTTATTTCCTTCCTTCCTCTTCCTGTTGGGTTACTTTGTTGTTGTTTTTCTAATTCCATCAAAAGTGCAGTTAGTTCTCCAATTTTTGCTCTTTCTTCTTTTTTGATATATGAATTTATGGCTATAAATTTCCCTCTCAGTACCGCTTTCGCTGCATCCCATAAATTTTGGTATGTTGTGTTATCATTATCATTTGTTTCAAGGTAGTCATTGATTTCTTTTGAGATTTCCTCTTTGACCCACTGTTTTTCTAAGAGTGTGCTGTTTAATTTCCAAATTGTCGTGTGGAGTCTGGGTCTCTGTCCCTTGCAAATTTCCAGCTTCACTCCACTGTGGTCAGAGATATTGTTTTGTATGATTTTGATCTTTCTGAATTCATTAAGCCTTTCTTTGTGGCCTAGCATATGGTCAATCTTGGAGAATATTCCATGTGCGCTTGAGAAAAATGTATATCCTGCTGTGTTTGGGTGTAATGATCTATATATGTCTATTAGATCCAGCTCTTCTAATATACTGTTCAAATGTTTTGTTTCTTTAGTGATTCTCTTTTGACATGTTCTGTCCAGAGTTGATAGTGGTGTATTAAAATCCCCCACTATAATTGTAGATGCATCTATTCTTTCACTTAGTTTTTCCAGCGTTTGCCTCACATATTTAGAGGCGCCCTTGTTAGGAGCATAAATATTTATGACTGTTCGATCTTCTTGACAGATTGTCCCTTTCACTAAAATATAGTATCCTTCTTTGTCTCTCACAATTGTTTCGCATTTAAAGTCTATTTTGTCTGATATTAATATAGCTACTCCTGCCTTTTTTTGGTTGTTGTTTGCTTGTATGATTGTTTTCCAGCCATTCACTTTCAACCTCCATGAGTCTCTGGGTCTAAGATGTGTCTCTTGTAGACAGCATATAAATGGGTCATATTTCCTTATCCAGAGTCCCAGTCTGAATCTTTTGATAGGTGAGTTTAGTCCGTTGACATTCAGTGTTATTACGTTTAGAGAGTTATTTATGGTAGCCATATTTTGGTTGGATTTGTGTTTGTTATATTTTGTTTGTATTATTTTATTTTCCCCTTCTATTTTTGTCTTTCTTGTTGCTTTTACACTCTCCTCCATCTCTGACTGTCCTGTTTTTTCCTTTCTTCCTGCAGAGCTCCCTTAAGAATTTCTTGAAGGGGAGGTTTCCTGTTGATATACTCTTTCAGTTTCTGTTTATCTGTGAATATTTTGAACTCTCCATCATTTTTGAATGCTAGTTTAGCTGGATAGAGTATTCTTGGTTGGAAATTTTTTTCCTTTAGTACCTTGACTATATCATACCACTGCCTTCTTGCCTCCATCGTTTCAGATGAGAAATCAACACTTAATCTTATGGAGTTTCCCTTGTATGTGATGGTTTTCTTTTCTCTTGCTGCTTTTTGAATTTTTTCTTTGTCTTGAGCATTGGATAATTTGACAAGTCTATGTCTTGGGGTGGGCCTGTTGGGGTTTATGACCAGTGGAGTGCGCTGTGCTTCTTGGATATGTACATCTGTCTCTTTCAGTAGATTTGGGAAGTTTTCATTCATTATTTCCTGCAACACTCCTTCTGACCCCTTTCCCTTCTCTTCTCCTTCTGGAATGCCTATAATACATATGTTTGAGCGTTTTGCATTATCATTCAGGTCCCTAAGTCCTATCTGGATTTTTTCTACCTTTTTATTGACCACTTCTACTATCTGTTTGATTTCCAATGCACTGTCTTCCACATCACTAATTCTCTGCTCTGCTACTTCTAGTCTGCTGATATTTGTTGCAAGTGTATTTTTGATTTCTTGAATTGTGGTGTTCATTTCCATCATATCTGTTATTTTTTTGCGCATGTCTGCAATTTCCCCTCCAAGTGTTGTCTTCATGCTGTTAACCTCTTTCATTACTTCATCAAATTTGTCGGTGATAAATGATCTGAGATCTTTCTTTGCTTGTGCGAAGTCCTGCCCCCCTTCCTGATTGGATTCAGCCATGTTTTCCTGATTACTGGTTTGGTTTGTACATTTTTGTTGCTGTCTTGTCAACATTTTTTCTTGACGGGTTTAATCAGTTCCTTAGCTTCTTTGTCTAGTCTTGGAGATTAATTAGCTGTTGTTTTTGCGTAAGTGTTATATCTTCTCTTTGTCACTTTGTTCTTCTTATTCCAATTTCTTATTGCTAGTTAAGCTCACTTTAAAGGAAAATATTAGTGCTGGGGAAAGGCAATTGTGTAAGGGAGGAAAAAGTGTGAAGTAGTATTGGTGATATATGTTAACAAAGCTACAATATGAGTTCTGGGAGGATGGAGGTTAAATCATGTAAATTGTGTAGAGTTATAGTAGTAGGAAAGTACCTATAATGAGGTAGACGACTGAATATGGGAGGAATGTGGTACGTACTAAGAGGCTATTGTTTCCGTGAGAGAGGGAAAGAGAAAAGAAAGGTAATAGTTTCAGGGACGAATACCAGATGGAAAACTAAACAAAGGTATTAGAAATTAAGAGTTAGATACTTTGCGGATCAAAGAAAGGGAGATGGAATATAGGAGAGATAGCAGATGGTGGAGGATATCAAGTTGTAGGGGAAAGGGGATAGTGTAGATAGGCTTAATCTATTCACAGAAAAATGAGGCAGTGGAGGGTGAGGAAACCCAGCAAATGTGAGGTATTTCCTGTAGGACCTATTGTATTGTTAAGATAAAATAGTATAAGAAGAATATTGGGGACAGGAAAGAGAGGATTAAAAAACAACAACAACAACAACAAAAATAAAATAAAATAAAAAATAAAAAAAAACAAAAAAAAACAAAAAACAAAGAACAGAAACCCCGCCGCCAGGCTCGGCTGGGCTCGACTGGGCTCGGCTGGGCTCCAGTCCCCTGCCCTCCGCGGCTCGGCTGGGTTTGCCTGGGCTTGGCTAGGCTCGGCTGGGCTGGGGTCCCCCACCCGTTGCGGCTCGGCTGGGCTCGGCTGGGCTCGGCTTTCCCGCCCGCCGCGGTGCAGCGCGGCTCGGCTCTCCCGCCCGGCGCGGCGCGGCTGGGCTCGGCCGAGCTCGTCTGGGCTCGGCTCCCTCGCCAGCCACGGCTCGGCTGGGCTCGGCTGGGCTCGGCTGGGCCCGGCTGGGCTCGGCTTCCCTGCCCGCCACCCTCCGCGGCGCAGCGCGACTCGGCTCTCCCGCTCGCCGCCCACCGCGGCGCGGCTGGGCTTGACTGAGCTCGGCTGGGCTCGGCCCCCTCGCCCTCCGCGGCTCAGCTGGGCTCGGCCCAGCTTGGCTTCCCCACCCGCAGCCCGCCGCGGCGCGACTAGGCTCGGCTGGGCTCGGCTCCCTTGCCCGCCGCCCGCCGCGGCACAGCGCGGCTCGGCTCTCCCGCCCGCCGCCCGCTGCCCGCCGCCCGCCGCAGCTCGGCTGGGCTCGGCTCCCTTGCCCGTCGCCCACCGCGGCACAGCGCGGCTCGGCTCTCCCGCCCGCCGCCCGCCGCAGCTCAGCTGGGCTCGGCTCCCTTGCCCGCCGCCCGCCGCGGCACAGCGCGGCTCGGCTCTCCCGCCCGCCGCCCTGCGCCACGGGCCAGCTAGGCTGGGCTCGGCTCCCTTGCCCGCCGCCCACCGCGGCGCAGCGCGGCTCAGCTCTCCCGCCCGCCGCCCACCACGGCGTGGCTCGGATCCCCCACCCGCTGCCCACCACGGCCCAGCTAGGCTACCCTGGCCGCCACCCGCCGGGGCTCGGCGCGGTGCTAGCTGCCTCGGCTCTGCCTACCCAAGGAGGGACTCCTCCACACGTAGCTGGGATCTCCGTGTATATTTCACGGATGGATCCTCTCTGTTACCTTCCCTCCAAATCGATGTCTAAACACCTTGGGACCAGGAAAAATCCCGAAACAGCCCGGTCCCAAGGAGTCTCCAACGCCTCCCAGCCGACTCCCTCCAGGAGCTAGTAACCGGGAAGTTCACTCAGCCACCATCTTGCCTCAGGATAGACATCTTAAAAATATGTAGTCTTCCTATCCGTGAACAAGGAATATTCTTCCATTTATTTAGGTCTTCTTTGATTTCCTTGAACAGTCTTGTGTAGTTTTCTGTGTATAATTTTTTACATCTTTAGTTAAATTTATTATCTAGGTATTTGATTTTTTTATTGACTATTGTAAATGGTATTTGTTTCTTGATTTCCTCCTGATCTTGCTCATTATTGGTGTACAGAAATGCTATTGATTTTTGCACATTGATCTTAAAACCTGTGACTTTCCTAAACTCATTTATGAGTTCTAGAAGCTTTGTTGTAGACCTTGCAGGGTTTTCTATGTATAGGATCTGGTCTGTAGAAGAAGACGGACCCAATGGTATCGGGAATGAAAGATAAAGAAAGATTGGGTTCAGGGGATCTGCAAGCATTGAAGCCTCAAGCTCATCAGACAAGTTTATTAATCGCAGGGGCTTCTTTATATACCCCAAGCAATTGTGAGAACCAGCAACTATTCTAGCTAACTATTCCCATTACCTCATTCTAAATAACACAGTGCACAGTGGATAAGACAGTTACCAAAGCTCATAATATTCTATTATATTATTGAAACAAATATACTCATTAATCTTGTTGCCCAGGTTACTTGAAATATCAAGTCTGGGTTCTGCTGGAATGTTATGTTTCCCAGAGAGATTAGCCACCTGCACATATATCTCTAGGGACAGCATGACCCAGTGGTCAGAAAGTAACTTGCTTCCATGGAAACAACATGCCTTTGTTTCCCACATATCCCCCTTTTTGTTTTAGTCAGGGTGGCTGTGCCTGTCTTAGGTTGCCGTCCTCTTAGAGTCTTATCCGTCATTGACTACCAGCCAAGCGCTCTGACCATGGGGAACTATATCAGATTTTTTGCATGTACCGAATTATTGGCTTGTCCCATTGCGTCAACATGGTGCAGTCTTCGGCATACTTCTCATCCCAGGCAAGTGATAAAAATGAGCAACAAGATTAATACACAAAATCCTATTCCTAATGCTGATAAAAAATGTTGAGACTTCCACCAATCTACTGGATTAAACTTATTAAAATGAGAAATTAAATCATTAAAGATATCATTACCTTCAGCTACATAAATTTGATTATGAGACATTTCTAATATCTTTTTCTGTAATTCGTCTATTTCTAATGACATATTACTTTTATGACCTATCAAATGATTTTTTAATCTTTTCCTAATCAAATATAGAATTATTATAAGCAAGTGGAGTAATACAAAAGTTACTTTCATTCCAATCACATTTCAATCCCCTTAAGTTTAAATTATACAATTGATCTCCAATATGCAAAACAGCTGATTCTAAATTATTAACTTGACTGTTTAATTCTCCATCAATATATTCTTGACTATGCCATAAGTCACTAGCATTCTTATGCCATTCATGCACATTTTGTTGGGTCTGCTCTGTCTTATGCAAGGCCATGGTAGCTATAGCAGCAGCTGCAATGACACCAATCAGTCCTAAGATGCCAGCTATTATCAGTCCCACAAATCACTTCAGTGCTTCAGGATTTCTCAAGCCATATGGAACAGCAGTTGACTCTTAAGTGACGATTGCCAGATTTGGTTCAGTCGCACTGGGATCCACACTCCCTGCTGCCTTCGAGCCATTGTAATGAAATCTCCATTCTGTAAAATGTTCTCAGACAAACAGGTATGCAAGGCCCCACTTTTATAAAATAGAGCATTCTCAGTTATAGTCAATTTTCCAACCACAAACACTTAAGGATCTCTTAAACATGCCTGAAGATGATGAATTTGATTTAAATGCAGATATTGACCATTCTTACTATTATTCCCAATCCATTCTATAGTAGGAGCTATTCCTAGAAAAACTTTCCACAAATTCTTTTGTTTATGTATAGATGTAATATTACACCATGGAGAAGGGATCCATTTCCCTTTCTGTTTCCAAATATTATTATTTTTAGTAAAAATTATTTTTTGTTGTCCTTTACTATTTAGATCATGCCAAATAAATCTGTCATTATATTCCATGGGACTCCCCATAGGGGCACTTTCCCACACTATTCCATAGGAATCATTAAAAATGAGAGATCCTCTTCCTATATGGCACTCTTGCCATCCTTCTTTATCCCTACTGTCTTTTAGCGGACGATCATAAGTAGGATTTTTGGTCATGAATAAATTGGAAGAGGGAAATAAAGTCACAATAAACTGAGTATTATTATTTTCAACATAGTTATGGCCCGATTTTTAACATACATACAGGAAGGATGGTTACCCATGCATAAGGGCCGATAATCAAATGGTAATACAAGATTATCAATTCTTTGTCCTTCTTCATAGGTTTTAATTGGCAATTGATCATCAATAGGTCCAGGGAATATATGGGTTTTATTCAGATATATATGAAAGAATGGATCTTTTCAGGTTAACACTCTAAGTAATAGGTGGTTAGGTATATAGGCCCAGTAAGTGTAATTATCAGCAGCTTCTTCATTACTTACGATCACCAGGACCCCATCTCTTCATTCCAGGGTTTAATCCTCTTCACAGTAGCCAAATTTGTTCTCCATTTTCTAAAATGATAAGAGCATAGCCTCGCCCCCTTACTTTAATCCTGCCTTTTTTCAATTCATTGCTTAAAATATCTTTCCAGAATATTGGTTAATCTTCATTTCCTGCATCTACTGTAGATATTTGACATTTTCCAAAGTGACATTCTGCAGGTGTCAATGAATTATAAACATTAAGAAAATTTAAAGTAAATAAAGCTTTTGCCAATTGATCTTTTGGTGTTATAATACCATCATCTCCCCCTTTTTGTTTTAAAAGCATAGTTTTTAGGGTATGATGGCTGCATTCAACTATGGCTTGACCTGTAGGATTATAAGGAATGCTGGTAACATGTTCAATACCATATTTTAAACAGAAAGATTCAAAGGATTTACTAATGTAAGAAGGTTTATTATCAGTTTTAATTTTCAGAGGGCATCCCATTACAGCAAAAAGCAGACCAGAGGTGTGAGTGAACATGATGAAACCATTCCCCACTTTGAGCAGTAGCCTACATAAAATGAGAATAAGTGTCAATATAAACATGAACATATTGTAGTTTACCAAAGGATGGTATGTGAGTAACATCCATCTGCCATAATTGATTAGGAGTCAGGCCTCTGGGATTAGTTCCAGCCTGAAAAGGCACCGCTGTTAGTGGTCCACAAGTAGGACAAGTGCGAATAATTTCTTGTGCCTATAGTCTTGTTAACTTTTGATATTTATTTCTCAGGCTTTTAGCATTAATGTGAGTTAAAGCATGGTAATCATGAGCACTTTGTAAACACCCTACTAATAAATCAGCTCGAGCATTATTTGCTGTCATAGGACTAGGCAAAGAGATATGAGAGCATATATGAGTAATGTAAATAGGATGCTGTCTTAACTTAATGAGATGTTTCAAGACAGCAAAAAGTTGAGATAACTCATCAGTAGCAAAGATATGAACTGTTTCAATATGCTTGACAGTAAGACATACATATTCAGAGTCAGAGACAATGTTCAAGGGCTCTCAAAACATTTGTAAAACCTTAATGACAGCTAAAAGCTCTGCATTGAGCAGATGAATAAGGAGTTTGCCAGACCTGTTCTTTTTGAGAAATAACATATGCTGCTTTTTCATTACTATTACTATCAGTAAATACTGCACTAGATGGTTGGGCTATGCACATAGCCCTGCAAAGCACTGCAAAAGTTTACTGTTGGGTTTTTTACAGATAGAGGAGTGCAGCTGGCTTGATTTGTCTAAGAAGACACTAAATAAAGTCTTAGCAAGTTTTAAAACAAAGTGATAGCAATACAGTTGGACATTAACTTTATGCAACATACTAGCAGTGTTTGGGATTGCTGCATACTATAGTGTTGTTACTTTAATCTATGATAAGAGGTTGTTTCTGTGAAACACACTCTTTTATAATAATTAAAACTATAGTTAACCACATTGTACTTTTCTTTAATATTATGCTGAAATATTGGTAACTTTATATACTCTTAAGCATTTATAGAAAAGTTTTACCATATAACTTTAATTAGCAGAGGTTAAAGGAAAGAAAAAACTTGTTAATTTTATAACACTTTAAAACACCTTTTATTCAACTTACAACATATTAAATGAACTTAATTATTACTTTAATTTTTCTTTCAAGGTAAAAGAACAAATCTCTTACAATTAGTTTGGAATAAAAGGCTACTTTTCAGGATTTGATTTTGAGAAAGCAATTTTCAACATTATGGTCCTTTAAAAGAGATAAAACTTTTCCTTCTTGGAACACCAAGGAAATGATGAGGTTAAAGCACAAGAAAGTATTTTGATAAAACAGACTTCTTTTTTTTTTTATTCAGGATAAAAGCTTTTACCAAAACAGATTAATGATTTGAAAGACTTTGAGAAAGAACAAAATTTTAACTTTGCATTAGTATACTACTTGATAATAAAGCCTTTAAAATTTTATAGATAGACCCATCAAATCTTATTCAACTTTAACCATAAAAATTCTTTTTCCACGAACCTTCTGTACTTTTTGTATTCACTCAGGTTTTGTTCCATATTTTACTCTTTCTTAATAACCAATCATTTTATCTTAGGACAAAATCATCTCCTGTTTCCTTAATAATAAAAACTCATTTCATATAGCCCACATACAAAGTTATCAAGCAAACTTCTTATAACATAATACCATCAATACTAAACGAGCTTGTTAAAATAATAAACTTTACTTTAAATACTTAGTAGCATGCAATATCAGAAACAGTTTCCTAGAAGCAAGTTGTCAAGGGAGGCTGGCTGCAGCCAAGCTTTCCTGTTATAAAATTACCTTTTATTATTATTATCATTAATTCAGGTTTGTTTAATAATGACTTTTTGGAATTAGCCACTTAAACACTTTAATTTAAACAATGCTTCATAAGACTTTTTATAATTATTTATAACCATATAGACTATATTTATATTATTTTAAGACAAATTTTACCTTTACAGAACACATTTCTTTACTTAAAGTTACCACAATACTTTCTACAACTTGCCACATGCATTTAAGTTCCAAGAGTTTATGAAAATTAGCCATCCTCCTTTAGGACAAAACACACCTTTTTGCAAAAACTTATTAAATTTCAGTTAGCATTCTCACAAACTTTCAACCTTTTTAATATTCATTTAAGTTTTACATCCTTTATATTATCCTGTGAAGAAAAATAAACTATTCATTTCAATCTAGGCAAAAACAACTTTTTATAAAAAGACTTATAGTAATTTTATTATTCAAGACTTACAATTTTTATCATTGTAGAGATCTTATTAACATTTAAACTTATGTATTAATATAAGTGCTTATTTAATTTTTGGCTATTTGAATAGAGCTCTTTTATAAATTTTTATTAATTTATATTACCATCCAGAGGTATCAAAATATACACTGACATTGAATGAACAGACAAACACAGAACAATCACACCACAGTAACAGAAACATACAGTTCACAATTAACTCATTATTCTTACTTTCTTGGTATAGCTGTTTTTAAGCTCTCCTTTATATCACATTTTAAATATCACTTCTTAAAATTTCTTCTGGAATCCATGTTGCCTGTAACATGCAAGCTTGTGCTTGGAGACATTTTTATTAGTTATCAGCAATCAGTTAAGATAACTTGAGACAGACCATTAACACACATTTTTGGATTATTACTCTGTAAGACTGTACTGAGACTTGAAGTTCAGGAGTAAACTATTGATTTAAAACTGAAAATTCCTTTTTAAACCTTGATAAAAATTTTGTAATAATTTTAATATCTTGGTTAAATAAGCCCAATTAGAATTAGCATGGAAATAAAACAGAACACCAATGTTGCCATGTTTTTCTCTTTTTTCAGTGGCTTAACTCTATTAACCCCCACTAGCCCACAGCTACATTGTCGTGTAGACAGCAGGGGGTTTGCAGAGCTGCTGCCAGAGCAGTTTCCTTATCTTAGCTAACACTTTAACAGAGAGTTTTCTTATAAGCCTGATTTCACTAACAAGGACTTTATTTAGTATCTTTGCCCGTTTTGGATCTTTCAATAGTTTAAAAGTTTTTGGCTCAGGATGAAACTTAACACCCCCTTGCAGATTCTTTGTATCTGGTGGTATCGCATGTAATGTTACTGGGAAAGCAGATAATAATTGTTTAACATAAGGCAAAGCATTGGCAACATCTGAAAACATTTCTAATTTAGGCTTAGTAACAGAAGGCAATTCAGTAGGTGCAGAGAGTTGTACTGGCTACACAGAAGATATTTCATTAAGACACTTCACTGAGCTTTTATTGATGAAAGGATTAATATCAGGATGAGGGGAAAAAACAAACCTGATGGTTCCCCATTTGCCTCAACCTCCTGTTTTTGTTCCAATTTACTTCCTTTCATTTTAAATTTACTTATGGGCTTAGAAAATATAGTAATTTCATCTTTCTCTCCTTCTTCAGACTGTAAAGGATTTAAGGCAGCAGCAATTTGCTGGCACAAAGCCCACACAGATAAAGGAATGGATTCCCCTCTTTGATATACTCTTTGTAAAGCTTTCATTACACATTTCCACTGTTTCAAATTTAAAACATTATGCCCCTGAGGCTGAAACCAGTAACAATGTTTCTGAACTAAGGCAAAAATCTCAAGTAAATCTGCTGTTTTTATTGTGATGCCAACTGTAAAAGCATTTTTAAAACTTGTGAATATTCTTCCACGCATCCTGGCTGATTACCCATACCCTGATGCTAGCAGAAACAATATTAAAATATATTTACACATGGCAATGCCAAACCCGGGTTACTACTGATTGCTGCTCTTACCTTAAAGAAGGCTTTTCTGTTTCCACGTTCCCGATACTGTCATGGAAGAATCTCTGCTAAAGTTTTTGCCTCAGGCCCCACGTTTAGGCACGATTTGTAGGAGAAGATGGACCTGAGGGTATTGGGAATGAAAAATAAAGAAAGATTGGGTTCAGGGAATCTGCGAGCATTGAAGCCTCAAGCTCATCAGACAAGTTTATTAATCACAGGGGCTTCTTTATATACCCCAAGCAATTGTGAGAACCAGCAACTATTCTAGCTAACTATTCCCATTACCTCATTCTAAATAACACTATCATCTAAATAACATTATCACTACTTTTCACAGTGGATAAGATAGTTACCAAAGCTCATAATGTTCTATTATATTATTGAAACAAATATACTCATTAATCTTGTTGCCCAGGTTACTTGAAATATCAAGTCTGGGTTCTGCTGGAATGTTATGTTTCCCAGAGAGATTAGCCACCTGCATGTATATCTCTAGGGACAGCATGACCCAGTGGTCAGAAAGTAACTTGCTTCCATGGAAACAATATGCCTTTGTTTCCCACAAGGTCATCTGCAAATAATGAAATTTTGACTTCTTCCTTTCCAATGTGAATGCCTTTTATATATGGTTCTTGCCTCAGTGCTCAAGCAAGTACTTCTAGGACAATGTTAAATAGAAGGGGAGAGAGTGGGCATCCTTGTCTTGTTCCTGATCTTGGAAGGATTTTAGGATTTCACCATTGTAAACAATGTTGGCTGTGGGTTTTTCATATATGTGCTTTATTATGTTCAGAAAAGTTCCTAGTATTCCAATATTTTGCAGTGTTTTATCAGGAAATGGTGGTGTATTTTGTCAAATGCTTTTTCTGCATCTATAGATATAATCATGTGATTTTTTTCCTTCAATCTGTTTGTATGGTGTATTACATTGATTGATTTTCTTATGTTGAACCATCCTTGCATACCCAGAATGAATCCCACTTGGTCGTGGTGTATAATTTGTTTAATGTGTTGTTGAATACGGTTAGGAAGTATTTTGTTGAGGATTTTTGCATCTAGGGTCATTAGAGAAATTGGTCTGTAATTTTCCTTTCTTGTGGTGTCTTTGTTTGACTTTGGTACTAGGGTAATGCTGGCATCATAGAATGAGTTAGGTAATGTTCCTTCTGTTTTGATTCTTTGGAATTTTGAAATTCTTTGGAAGAATTTCAGCAGGATTGGTGTTATTTCTTTTGGGAATGTTTTGTAGAATTCACCTATGAAGCCATCTGGCCCTGGGCTCTACTTAGTTGGGAGGTTTTTAATGACTGATTCTATCTCTTTACTTGTGATTGATTTGTTGAGATTATCCATTTCTTCTTTCGTCAATATGGGCTGCTTATGTGTTTCTAGGAATTTGTCCATTTCCTCTGAATTGTCATTTTTGTTGGAATATAGTTTTTTAAAGTATCCTCTTATGATAGTCTTTATTTCTGTGGGGTCAGCGAAGATCTCTCTTTACTCATATCTTATTTTCTGTACTTGCATCTTCTCTCTTTCTTTGTTAGTCTTGTTAAGAGTTTGTCAATTTTATTGATCTTCTTAAAGAACCAGCTCTTGGTCTTGTTTATCTTTTCAAGTGCTTTCTTATTTTCTATTTCATTTAGTTCTGCTCTGATCTTTGTTATTTCTTTCTTCTTCCTGTGGGGTTATGTTGTTGTTTTTTTTACTAATACCTCCAAATGTGCCATTAGTTTTTCAATTTTTGCTCTTCCTTCTTTTTGGATTTATGAATTTATGGCTATAAATTTCCTTCTCAGTACTGCTTTTGCTGCATCCCGTAAGTGTTGGTATGTTGTGTTATCATTATCACTACTTTCAAGGTAGTTATTAATTTCTTTTGAGATTTCCTCTTTGACCCACTGTTTTTCTAAGAGTGTGCTGTTTAATTTCCATATCTTGGTGTGAAATCTGGGCCTCTGGCCCTTGCAGATTTCAAGCTTCACTCCACTGTGGTCAGAGATATTATTTTGTATGATTTTCATCTTTCTGAATTCATTGAGCCTTTCTTTGTGGCCTAGCATATGGTCTATCTTGGAAAATGATCCATGTGCACTTGAGAAAAATGTATATCCCTCTGTATTCGGGTGCAATGATCTGTGTATGTCTATTAAATCCAGCTTCTCTAATACACTGTTCAAATATTTTGTTTCTTTAGTGATTCTCTTTTGAGATGTTCTGTTCAAAGTTTATAGTGGTGTATTAAAATCTCCCACTATAATTGTAAAGGCATCTCTTCTTTCACTTAGTTTTTCCAGTGTTTGCCTCATGTATTTGGAGGAGCCCTTGTTAGGAGCATAAATATTTATGATTGTTCGTTCTTCTTGAGAGATTGTCCCATTCACTAATATGTAGTATCCTTCTTTGTCTCTCACAATTGTTTCACATTTAAAGTCTATTTTGTCTGATATTAATATAGCTACTCCTGCCTTTTTTTGGTTATTCTTTGCTTGTAAGATTGTTTTCCAACCATTCACTTTCAGCCTCCATGAAACCCTGGGTCTAATATGTGTTTCTTGTAGACAGCATATAGATGGGTCATATTTCCTTATCCTGTGTCCCAGTCTGAATCTTTTGATAGGTGAGCTTAATCCATTGGCATTCAATGTTAGTATTTTCAAGGAATTATTTATGTTAGCCACACTTTGATTGGACTTGTGTTTGTCATATTTTGTTTTTATCCTTCTCTTTTTGTGTTTTTTGTTGCTCTTACACTCTCCTCCAACTCTGCCACTCCTGTTTTTTCCTTACTTCCTGCAAACTCCCTTTAGTATTTCTAGAAGGGCAGGGTTCTTGTTGGCATACTCTTTCAATTTCTGTTCATTTTTGAATATTTTGAACTCTCTATCATTTTAAAATGCTAGTTTAGCTGGGTAGAGTATTCTTGGTTGGAAATGTTTTCCTTTTAGTACCTTGACTATATCATACCACTGCCTTCTTGCCTCTATGGTTTCAGATGAGAAATCAGCACTTTAATCTTATGGAGCCTCCCTTGTATGTGATGGTTTTCTTTTCTCTTGCTTCTTTTAGAATTTTCTCTTTGTCTTGTGTAATGGATAATTTGACACCTATATGTCTTGGGGTGGGCCTGTTGGGGTTTATGATGTTTGGGGTGTGTTGTGCTTCCTGGACATGTACATCTGTCTCTCTCAGTAGATTTGGGAAGTTTTCAGCCATTATTTCCTGCAACACTCCTTCTTTCCCCTTTCCCTTCTCTTCTCCTTCTGGGATGCCTATAATATGTATGTTTGTGCGTTTTGCATTGTCATTCAGGTCCCTAAATCCTAGCTGGATTTTTTTCTATCTTTTTATCGATCAATTCTACTATCTGTTTGATTTCCAAAGTACTGTCTTCCACATCAGTAATTCTCTCCTCTGCCTCTTCTAATCTGCTGCTATTTGCTGAGAGTGTAGTTTTGATTTCTTGAACTGTGGTGTTCATTCCCATCATATCTGTTATCTTTTTGCATATGTCTGCAATTTCCCCTCCAAGTGTTTTCTTCATATTTTTAAACTCTTCCTTTACTTCATTAAGTTGGTCTCTAATATATGTTTTGAAACCTTTAATTATTTGTCTGATGTTCTGCTCCCCTTCCTGGTTCTTAGTTTGTTCATTGGATTCAGCCATGTTTTCCTGATTATTGGTTTGGCTTGTAGTTTTTTGTTGCTGTCTGGTCATCATTTTATCTTGACAGGTTTAATCAGTTCCTTAGCTTCTTTGTCTAGTATTGGAGATTA
This sequence comes from Dasypus novemcinctus, assembly GCF_030445035.2. Classification (NCBI taxonomy): domain Eukaryota; kingdom Metazoa; phylum Chordata; class Mammalia; order Cingulata; family Dasypodidae; genus Dasypus; species Dasypus novemcinctus. The sequence continues at coordinate 70,145,795 of NC_080691.1, forward strand.
TTTATTTGTTGTTCTTGCATTAGTGTTATATCTTCTCTTTGTCACTTTGTTCTTCTTATTCTAATTTCTTGTTGCTGGCTGAGTTCACTTTGAAGGAAATTGTTAGGGGCAGGGAAAGGAAATTGTGTAAGAAAAGAAAATGTGTAAAGTAGTATTGGTAATAAATGTTAACAGAGTAACAATGTGAGATCTGGGAGAATGGATATTAGACTCATGTAAGTTGTGTAGAGTTATAGCAGTAAGTGGCGTACCTATAATGAGATATTCAACTGAATATGGGGAGGAATATAGTTGAATTAAAAAGCCAGTGTTTTCATGAGAGAGGGAAAGAGAAAAGAAAGACAGTAATATCAAGAGTGGATAAAAGACAGAAAACAGAACAAAGGTATTAGAAATTAAAAGTTAGACAATCTGGGAACCAAAGAAAGGGAGGTGGAATGTAAAAGGGACAGTAGATGGTGGAGGATAGCAAGAAGTGGGGGAAAGGGGATAGTGTAGGTGGCCAAAATCAATTCAGACAGAAATGAGGAAATGGTGGATGGGGAAACACAGCAAATATGAGGTGCTCCCTGTAGCACCTATTGTATAAATAAAATTTAAAAAAAGAAGAAGAAAAAGTGAAAAGAAAAAAAGAGAAGAAAAAAGGGGGTGGGAAAAGAAAAGGGAGGGAAACAAGAAAAAGAAAAGAAGGAAAAAAACCCTAAATAAATGAAAAAGGACCCTGGGGGATACAATGGGAGAAAAGACCAGGAGATAAAGCAATATTAGCAACCAAGATAATAAAAAAAAGAAAAAAGTGAAAAAGGATAAGAAAAAACACAAATGCCGAGGTCTAGGACAATCAAGGACCTCAGATGGACCTCAGGGCGTGGTGGATTCAGGCATGGGAAGTCTGTGATATTGCAGACTCAAGAGGTGTGAGTCTCTGGAGTGTAGGCCACCAGGGTTTAGGTGACACAGACCTGAGAATCATGCATCCGGTTAACAGGGAGCCTGGGAGCACTGCAGCGTAACACAGCCTTCAGGGATCCCCACAGCTGGGTGCTAGTCCTAGGGGGAGAGGTTATGCCTGCAAACTCTGACCTCTGTGTCAGAAACCCAAAATTCTACCTCTCACAAGTGTCTCTTCTGTCACTGTCTCACCAAATTGACTTCAGGACACCTTCTGTCCTGCAAGCCCCTGAAACAGCCTGCTGGGGGCACTGCTGTACTACAAACAATTCAGGGACTGCTGCAGATGGGTCGCCAGCCCTAGGGGGAGGGGCTCTAGCCAGAAGCTCTGACCTCCATGTCAGAAACCCAAAATTGCACATCTCACAAGAATCTCCTCCATCACTGTCTCACCAAATCGACTTCCAGACACCTCCCACCCTGCAAGCCCCTGAATAGCCTGCTCAGGGCTTGGGAACTCCCCAGCACAGCAAAGCCTCCAGGAATCACCACCGCCAGGCCTCCAGCCCCAGGGGGAAAGTCCTGTGGTGCAGCCCCAATCTCCGTGAAAGAGACCCAAAATTCTACCTTTTACAAGAATCTTCTCTGTCACCGTCCCACTAAATCAATGTCTAGACACCTCCTGCCCTGCAAACACCCAAAACAGCCCAGCCCAGCAGGATTCCAACCTTACTCAGCTGCTTCTTTTCAGGAGAGATTATAAGGTGCACTCACTCAGATGCCATCTTGCCCTGCCTCTCGCATTTTCTTCTTTGACCCACTGATTGTTTAAGAGTGATTTATTTAATATCCATATATTTAGGAATTTTCCCTTTTTCTGTCCATTATTGATTTCCAGCTTCATTCCTTTATGATCAGGAAAGTGTTTTGTATAATTAATCTTTTTAAATTTATTGAGACTTATCTTGTGACCCAATATATGGTGTATTTTGGAGAATGAGCCATGTGCACTTGCAAAGTATGTATATCCTGCTGATTTGGGGTGCTATGCTCTATAGATGTCTACTAAATCTAGTTCATTTATCATTTTATTCAACTTCTTTATTTATTTTCTGTCAAGATATTTTATTGAATACTGAAAGTGGTATATTGAATTCTCCAGTTATTATTGCAGAAACAACTATTTTTCACTTTAGCTTTGCCAGTGTGTGCCTCGTGTGTCTTGGGGCAATGAGATTAGGTTCATAAATATTTACAATACTTATTTCTTCTTGAGTTGCCCCTTTTATTAATATATAATCATCTTCTTCATCTCTTATAACACTTTTGCATTTACAATTTATTTTGTCCAAAATTAGAATCACTACTCTAGCTTTTTATGGTGACTAATGCATGGAATATCTTTTCCAAACTTCACATTTATATCAGAGATGCATCTCTTGTAGACAATATATAGATGGCTCATATTTTAAAATCCACTCTATCAGTCTGTATCTTTTGATTGGAGAGTGCAAGCCATTAACATTCAATGTTACAACTTTAAAGGCATTAATTACTTCATCCATTCTGACCTTTGGCTCACTGTAGTCATATCCTGCTATAGTCTTTTTACCCTTCTAATAATCTTTATTTCTACACTCTTCTCCAATTCTCTTGGTCTTGTTTTATCCTTTCAGCCTGCAGCACTCCCTTTAGTATTTCTTGTAATTCTTGTCTTTTGGTAAAATACTTACTTTCTCAAGTTTGTTTGCCTATGAAGACTTCAATTGCCCCTTCATTTTTGAAGGACAGCTTTTCTAGTTACAGAATTCTTAGATCTTAGTTTTTCTCTTTCAATACCTTAAATACATCATATCACCATCTTCTCTCTTCCATGGTTTCTGATGAATGGTGGCACTTAATCTTACTGTGTTTTACTTCTATGGGATGTTTTACTTTTCACTTGCTGCCTTCAAAATATTCTCTTTATCTCTGATATTTGTCATTCTGAATAGTAGGTGTCTAAGGGAAGTTCTGTTCATGTTTATTCTGTTTGGAATGCATTGCCCTTCTTGGATATTGATATTTATGTCTTTCATAATGGTAGGGAAGTTTTCATTCATTTCTTCAAATATTCTTTCTGACCCTCTTCCATTTTCTTCTCCTTCTGGGAAACAAATAATGTTTATGTTTGTGCATATCACATTGCCATTCAATTCCCTGAGACTCTGTACATTCTTTTCTTTCTCTTCCTTCAAAATCACTATTTCTGATTCAAGCAGTTCAAATCTGCCCTTTTTTTACTCTAATGTATTTTTCAGCAAATTTTTATTGTTTTATTTAAAGATAAATAAATCACACAAAATGTTACATTAATATATAAGAGGTTCCCATATACCCAACTCCCTACCCCACCACTACTTCTCCCACATCAACAAACTCTTTAACCAGTGTGGCATGCTCATTATATTGGATGAATAAAATTTTAATTGTGTGTTTTTGAAGATACATAGATCACAAAAAAGTTACATTAAAAAATATAAGAGGTTCCCATATATCTCACACCCTAACCCCCACTCCTCCCAAATCAACAACCTCTTTGATCATTGTGGCACATTCATTGCATTTGGTGAATACAATTTGGAGCACTACTGCACCCATGGATTACAGATTGCATTTTAGTTTAGACTTTCCCCAGTATATTCAGTGAGTTATGGCAGGATATGTAATGTCCAGCATCTGCCCCTGCAGTTTCATTTAGGACAACTCCAAGTCCTGAAAATGCCCTCACATCAGAGCTCTTCTTCCTTCTCCCTGTCCTCAGGAACTACCTTGGCCACTTTCTCCACATAAATGCTACAATTTCTTCCATTACTAGTCACAATAGTTCAATAGTAGAATGCCAGTAAGTCCACTCTCATTCATATTTTATTCCTTCATCCTGTGATCACTGGGAATGTGCTGTACACTCCCCATATAAATCAAAAGTGAGCTTAGATCCCCCATGGTTGAAGGATGTGACTCTCCTCTTTGCAGCTGTTGGTACTATTGGTTCCCTGGTGTGGTACTTGACCATCTTCACCTCACTGTTAGCTTACCTGGATAAGTCCAATGAACAAGAGAGTAGGAGTTGCCACTCTGTTGAGGGTCAGGGCCCAGCTGGCACATGGCCAGTCCAGACATTCAAGTCTCCTAAGTATACACCAACTCCAGCAGCAACCACAGATTCAGCAAAAGTGACAGAAGAAGCATGTGTATAAAGATCACATTCGAGTCCAACTCCATCACACTCAGGAACATAAACTCCAAAGTAGGGCCCACTGAATAGGCACTGAACTCCAGAGACATCTGGCATCACCAGAGAAACTGTGTGTCTCTGTAGCCCTCAGGAGCACCAGTACCTGGGGTTGCATCTACTTTGGTTGTCTATGGGATCCTGCTGAGATGTACATAAGCATGACCCCTCTGATGACCCCCCGACTCTCTTTTGAAGACTATTAGCTATATAAACTCATTTGCCTTTACCATTACACCATTTTTTCAAGATCTTTTTCTAGTTGCATCACCAGTTAGTAATTGGTAGTAATCACTTGGTGCCAGGGAAGCTCATCCCCAGGCATTATATCCCATATTGGGGGAAAGGTAATGCATTTACATGCTGAGTTTAGCTTAGAGAGTGATCACATTTGAGCAACATGGATGCTCTCTGGAGGTTACTCTTAGGCACCCTGAAGCTCTAGGCCTAGCTCAAATTTCAGGCACACAAGTTTGTAAGTATAGTCATCAGTATCAAAGGTTCATCATTGGGCCATCCTTCTTCACTGGTCTTTGCCCTTGCACTTGAGGGATTGTTGCTGTTCCATTGAGGAATGTGACAGAGCTCTCCTAGCTAGGAACTCAACTTTCCCTCCTTTGTCATTTGAAAACTGTAACTAGTATGAAAATACCCAGTGAATATCCAAACATGTCTGTATACCCTATATATATGCCCTGGAGAACTCCCTTTTAACGATGTGTTCCTCATCAACAACACCCGACACCAGTATTCTTCCCCTGCCACAGTTGAACCCCTCTGTGGTCCAAAACTTCTTCAAAAATGAAGCCTATTATATTGCCAAATTCAATTAGTATGAAAATGAAATAGTTATGGTAATTATAAAGATTAGAAATAGAATACATACTAAATTAGACAAACTAAAATAAAGTAAAAATAAGTTGGGATATTAAAAATGAAAAAATCATAAAACTCTGTTTCTTAAATTTTGCCTTTCATAATTGTAATAGATGTTGCCCTATATGTACAGTGGCAAGGTATTTTCTTTAATGCTTTCCTCAGTGTCTATATCCTCTTTTTGTCATTTTTCATTTTGCCTTCAAAATGTTTTAGATCACAGTAAAGTCACATATACAATATTGGGCACTCCCATATATCCAACATCAAACCCTTTTCCCCCTTCCCAGGAATGATCTTTTAAACATGTTCATGTTTTATTTGTGTGTCAAGTCCTCAGCTTGTTAAAAGTATCAGTGAATATGGTCCTTCAAGCAGTGAAGCTTGGTTGTCACTGTGGGCCCTGAGGAGAGGGTGAGAGAGGAATAGAATAGATGGAAACAGGGTAACTGGGGGGCAATGGAAATGTTCCATAAGATCGTGCAGTGATGGATATAGGACATGTTAAATTTCACCAAAAATGAATAAAAATCTATAGGCTAAAATGTAAATCATAATGTAAACCATAATGTAAGTAAAATTTTTGAAAATTGTATATTCGAAAATATAAACCATAATGTAAACCAAAATAGAATCATATTTGGTAGCTACTTTCAATATCTATTTTAGAACAGTGCTACACCAAAAGGATTATAGTTTACATTGTAGTTTATACCCTTCCTCAGTCCATTCAGTGGAACACGGCAGGATACATTGTGTCCTGCATCTGTCCCTAAATTATCACTCAGGACAAATCCATGTCCTGAAAATGCCACTATATCACACCTCTTGTACCTTCTCCCTGCCCTCAGCAAAGTCCCATGACCACAGTGTCCACATTAATGATACAATTTCTTCCATTGCTAGAGTCACAATAGTTCTATAGTAGAATACCAATAAGTCCACTCTAATCCATATTTTATTCCTCCACATTTTGTACCCTGGGAATATGCTGTACACTCCCCATATAAATTGAAAGATGATGGATGTGATTCTCCTGTTTGCTGTTGTACTCTGTCAGTTCCCTGGTGTTGTAATTGACCATCCTCCCCTCCATGTTAGCTGACATTGGTAAGTCCAATGAACTGGAGAGTAAGAGTTGCAGCAGTGCTGAAGCTCAGGAACCAGATGGCAAATGGACATGCCAGAGATTCAGTCTCCTGAGCATGCACCAACCCCAGCACCAACCACAGGTTCAGTAAAAGTGATGGAAGAGGCATGTGTAGAAAGGTCACATCTGATTCCAACTCCATCACACTCAGGAGCACAGATTTCAAAGTAGGGCCAACTGGCAATGCACTGAACTCCAGAGCTATCTACCATGACTGTAGAACCTGTGTGTCTCTGTAGCCCTCAGGAGCAACACTACCTGGGCTTCTATCTACTTCAGCTGTCTCTGAGAATCTGCTGAGATGTGCATATGCACAACCTCTCTGATGACCTCCAGACTCATTTTGAAGTTTCTTAGCCATATAAACTTATTTGTCTTTACTATTTCCCCTTCTTATTCTGGGTGTTTTTCTATTCACCGGATGGTGATTGGTAGTAATTCCTCAGCACCAGGGAGGCATACCTGGGAGTCGTGTTCCATGCTTGGGAGAAGGTAATGCATTTACATGCCAAGTTTGGCTTAGAGAGTGGCCATATTTAAGCAACATAGAGGTTCTCAGGAGGCAACTCTTAGACAGCTCTAGACCTAGTTGAAATTTCAAGCACACATGACACATAGTCATCAGCATCAAGTGCCCATCAATGGACTATTTATCTTCACTGGTCTTTGCCCTTGCACTTGGAGAATTGTTGTTGTTCCATTGAGGAATGTGCCAGAGTGCCCCCAGATGGGAATTCAGCACTCTCTCAGTTGTCAGTAACTCTACCTACTATGATAATGCCCAATGAATATCCAAACATATTTATATACCCTATGTACCTGACCTGGAGAATACCCTCCCCCCCCCATGCATCTCCCATCAGTGACATCCCACACCAGTGCTCCTCCCCTGTCATAGTTGATCCCCTCTGTGTTCTAAAACTTCTTCAAAAATGAAGCCCAATATATTGCAAATTCAGTTGTAAGAAAATGAAATAGTTATGATAGGTTTAAAGATTAGAAATAGAATACAAATTAATTTAGAACAACTAAAATAAAGTGAAAAATAAATTGGGGTATTAAAATGAAAAATATACAACATTTTTTCATGTTTTGCATTTTATCACTGTAATAGGTGTTGCCCTGTATGCACAGTGGCAAGGCAATCTCTTCCTTTCCTTCCTCAGTGTCTCTAATTTATTTTTAATCTCACTCAGTATCTTCTTAATATCCTTTACCTCTTTAGTCTTTTTCCTTTCAATTCTTTAAAATATTTAGGAGAATATTTGATTATCAACAATTAATTGTCTTAAATCCTGAATCCCTTCAGGATACTTGATTTGTTCCTTTGGGCAATCTCTTCCTGTTTCTCACTATGGCTTATAATTTTTTGCTGATATCTAGGCATCTGATATGTTGGTGAATTTACTCTGATGACCAATTTCTCTCTTTTTCCTATTGTTATTTTTTCACAGTTCTTTGATATTTGATTCAACTTATTCTAATGGGGTAAGTTTACCCAATGTAAGTTATCAAAATCATGCCAGGGACTCACTAATGTGATGCAGACTTTCTCCCAGGTATGGGGTAAAGAGAGCTCTAAAAGCAGTTTCTGTACATATAATTTCCAGGCCAGCCAGTAGATGGCCCTCTTTGGTGCAGTTTTCCATGGAGGTATATATCTCTTGGTTTTCTTCTGCTTTTGTCTGGCAAGAGTTGAGATACAAAGTTGGCTCAGTTAGCTGAATTCACTGAAAAAAAGCCCCAATCCCTCACTTTTTCCTTGTTACAGCTGGGAGGAAGGAACAATTCTGTTCCCCTTTCAGTCAACTGAAATGAGCCTTGGATTTTACTTCTATTGAATGTCTTTGGGGTTGGGGAGGAGAGCCCTTCCCCAAAGCCCACAGCCTGGAGGTTCAGTAACTCACAGTTTGTTGTTTCCACTTTTTCATCTCTCTGTCCCTCACCCTCCTGGTAGTTGTGAAGCACTCTCCTGGTCTGCTGACCCTTAAAGCAGGTCCCTTGGGCAGCCTTTAGCCTTTTCTCCACTATTTTTATGAGCACTGAGTTTTATCTGCCTCATCTGATGACATATTCCCACAATTCCGCTCTAAAGCTTCTTTTAGAATAAATGAAAGAAATTTTTAAAAATCTTGTGTAAGACGTTAATATTATTATTTTATTATTTTTTATTATATAACATTAAATTACACAAATGTTACATAGAAAACAGGAGGGATTCCCATAAGACCCATTCCCTCCCCCTTCCACACTTTCCCACATCAACAACATCACTCTTACACCAAAAGCTCAGGCAATGAAGGAAAACATAGATAAATGTCACCTCCTAAAAAATTAAACGCATTCGTTCATCAAATGAATTTGTCAAGCAGGTGTAAAGGCAGCCTGCTCAATGGGAGAAAATATTGGAAATGAAATATCCAATAAGGCTCTAATGCCAGGATATATAAAGAGTTCATAAAACCAAATGATAAAGAAGACAAACAACTCAGCTCAAAAATGTGTAAAAGCCATTGGAGGACAGTGGGAGAGTGTGGGCTATGGTGTGGACCATTGGCCATGAGGTACAGTAGTGCTCAGAGATGTATTCACCAAGTGCAATGACTGTCTCATGATGATGGAGGAGGTTGTTGTTATGGTGGGAGGAGTGGGGTGAGGGGGATAGTGGGTGTATGGGGACCTCATTTTTTTTAATGTAACATTAAAAAAATAAAGACAAAAAAAATGTGCAAAAGCCTTGATAGACATTTATTTTTTCTGAATGCAAAATACAAATGGCTAAAAGGCACATGAAAATATATTCAATATCACTATTAGGGAAATGTAAATCACTACTACACTGAGATATTATTTCATACTTTATCAAATGACTGTTATTAAAAAACTGAAAACTTCCCATGGAAATTATGTGGAGAAATAGGAGATAGGAACACTACTTCACTCTTGATGGGAATATTGAGTGGTGCAGCTACTGTGGAATATTATTTGGCATTTCATCAGGAAGCTACATATAGAACTCCCTTATGGCATGACAATTCCCTTCCTAAACAGTATTCAGAAGAAATGAGAGCAAGGAGTGAAATAAAATTTTCCCAGAGATGTTCATAATGGCATTATTTTAAAAATTACAAAACACAGAAATGACATAAATGTCTATCAAACAATGAATGAACAAACAACATATAGTATATACCTACAATGGAATATTATTCAGGTGTAAGAAGGAATGAAGTCTGGATGTATATGACAACATAGATGAAACTTGATGACATTATGCTGATGCAAAAGGACAAATATTGTATGTTCTCACTCATAAGAACAAATTATAATCAAGTTAAAATCTAGAGTATTACCTACCAGGAGATAGCAAAATGTTTGAGAAGGGGAACTGATGCATAATGTCTGTAGAAGTTCTAAAAAGGTTTATTGTAAATGTATGTAAATGGATAGACATGATGGCAATGCATTATATATCATATAATTAACCTCAACTATTTATAGATGTGATTGTGCTGAAAGTGGAAGTTTAGGGTCATAAATGTCAAGAGAAGGAAAACTAGAGGATAAAGTTTGCATAGTATAGCATACTTTATTTTGTAGTATTGTGATCAACAGTAAAAATTAAAGAATGTTCTTCCATGAACTAGAACAAATGCATGTCACTGTTACATGGTTATGTGTAAAAGACAACAATTGTAAATTATGAACTAATCAATTTCATCAATTGCAAGAAATGATCTGTATCAATGTTAAGGGTCAACAATGGGGGGGGGGGTCTCAATTTGCCACAGGGCTGCCCATGCTTAGTACCAGAAAGGATTTTTAAAATAACGTTTTATTGAAATTTAGCGCTTATACATAAACAATAAATGTATAGTAAAAGTTGTGAACTTACAAAACACGCAGGCATATCATCATACTTCACATACATCACCTCACTAACAACACCTTGCTTTGTTGTGAAACATTTTTCACAAACTATGGAAGAGCATTGTCAGAATATTACTACAAACTATAGCACATACCTTAATTTTTGTGTACCTTCCCCCAATCCACCCAATTGTTAACACCCTGAATTAGTATTATGTATTTGTTATAGTTCATGAGAGAATGTTCTTATATTTGTTCTGTGAACCATAGTAGATCTTCCACCACAGGATTCTCTGTCATTCAGCCCCATACTTTGTACAATCCTCTCAAAGTGTACACTCACTGATGCTCATTTTAATCACAGAGTTGTGCTGTCATCTTAATTTTAGAATATTTTCATTACTTCAAAAGTAAAAATATCATAGCCTTTATACCTGCATATTTTGTCCTTTACATCTGATATATCTTCTTTCCCTTGCTGCAAAAAAATATTACAATATTACTGTGACTACCACTCATAAGTTACACTATTTTAAATTTTCCCATGTATCACTATACTCATAAATTCTATATTTGGCTTCTTGAGGTACTGCCAAACTGTCTTTCACAGAGGCTGCACCATTGCACATTCCCACCAAGGGTGAAGGAGTGTTTCTGTCTCTAGACATCCTCTCCAGCACTTGTAGTTTTCCAGTATTTTTTTTTAAATAATGGCCATTCTGTAAGGTGTGAAATGTCATTTCTTTGTAGTTTTGACCTGCATTTTCCTAATAGCTAGTGATGTTGATAATTTTTTTCTTGGGATTTTTGGCCATTTATATTTCCTCTTTCTTTTGAATATGGCTATCCATTCTCCCAGCACCATTTTTTTAAAAGGTTTTTCTGACCCAACTTGGTGGGCCTGATAGCCTAGCAAAAATCACTTGACCATAGATGTGTAGGTCTACATCAGAGTTCTCAATTCAATTTTACTGATTGATATGTCTATCCTTTCACCAGTACCATGCTGTTTTTACTACTGTACCTATGTAGTATGCTTCATAGTCAGGAAGTGAAAGTCCAACAAATTTTTTCTTAATTTAAGACATTTTTACCTCTTGAAGACCCCTTATCCTCCCAAATAAATTTAATATTTGAAATTTTCTTTTCTGCAAAATGACTGTTTGGATTTTTATTGGGATTGCATTGTATCTGTAAATCAGTTTGAGTAGCTGACATCTTAATGATATGTAGTCTTCCAATCAATGAACATGGAATGTTGTTCATTTATTTAGGTCTTCTTTGGATCTTTTAGCAATGTGTTCTAGTTTTCTGAATGCAGGTCCTTTATGTCCAAGGTTAAGTTTATTCCTAAATATTTGATTCTTTTAGCTGCTATTATAAATGTTATTGTTTTCTGACTTCCTACTTAGAATGTTTATCAGTAGTGTATAAAAACACTACTGATTTTGCATGTCAATCCTGTATCCTACCACATTGCTGAACTTCTTTATAAATTCCAGTGGCTTTGTAGTGCAATTTAGGAATTTTCTAGGTATAGGATCATATAATCAGTGAATAGTGAAAGTTTAACCTCTTCCTTTTCTGTTTGGGTGTCATTTATTTCATCTTTTTTTCTAATTGTTCTAGCTAGAGCTTCTAGCACAATATTGAATTACAGTCATGGCAGTGGACATTCTTATCTTGTTTCCAATCTCAGCAGCAAAGATTTCTGTCATTCACCATTGAGTATAATGTTGGTTGTGGACTTTTCATATATGCACTTTACAATATTGAGTATAATGTTGGTTGTGGACTTTTCATATATGCACTTTACAATATTGGGAAATCTTCCTCTATTCTTATCTTTTGGAGTGTGGTTAACAAGAAAGGATGCTATATTTTGCCAAATGCTTTTCTGCAACAATCTGCTGTTATATGTTTCTAATGTTATTTTATTCTCATTCATTGTGTTTTCATTCCCATAAGCTTTGTTGTTTCCTTTTAAAGCTTTCAAAATTTTCTCTATACTAACCCAGTGTCTTACTAATATTTATCATTTTTAAGCAAATCAATTTTATTGATACATATTAATAAAGCATACAATTTATCCAAAGTGTATAATCACTGGTATTTGGTATAATCACATAGGTGTGCATTCATCACTTCAATCATTATTAATGCTTTTTCATTATTTCAATAAAAATAATAAACAAAATAATGAACAAAAAAACAAGAAAATTCCTCACCAATCTCTCTGTTTCTTCTGCTATCCTAGTGCTATTTCTTGCACTATTATTTATTTGTTTATTAAACAGTTTTATTGAGATATATTCACATACCATATGAAGTGCCTAAAGTGTATAATCAATGGCTTTTTTTAACTGTTAAAAAGTCCTTTACTATTAAATTGTAAAATAAATAGAAAAATAGATTGAAAGAAATGACAAATTTTTAAATTAGTGCAAGCCATGTTAGATTTAATATGATCAATTATAAAAGAAAAAAATAGATAACATGGCAATAAACCCTTATAAATATAAATAATTCAAATATAAATTAAGTATAACAGTTCTAGTTTTTATATTACAGCTCTAACTATTGAATACAGTCATCTCTAAAATAGAAATAAATTATTGGTTTAGTTATTTAACTTCCATTTAGGACTTAATTCTTTCTACATAATCAAATTCCTAATTCAGAATTCTTCCCATTTTAGTGGAATGAATTATAGCAGATAACAATTACCCAACTCATAATGTTAAGAGGCAGAAAAACTCAAAATCATTTCAACAGTAGTCATACTAAATCATTATTGAGCCAGATTGATTAAGTAAAGAGTATGAATAAGAAATGGCCAAAGAAAATTTGGAAGTATCCAAAAATATATCCCTTCTCCAGCCCTCCTCAATTTAAAACAAGTGTTTATATTGTTTGAAGAAACTTATAGAATATTGATCAAAGAACAATTTGCTAGTTTCACTGAATAATTATTGTTCATATACTATAATATCATTATTTTACAATTATCTGGTCTACTTCAGCTCTTTTTGGTTGCTATTTGCACAGAATAACTTTTTCTGACCTTTCACTTATAACCTGGTTGCGTATTTACCTATGAGGTGGGTCTCTTGTAGAAAACATATGCACAGCTCATATTTTTTATCCATTCTGTCAGCCTATTTGTTTTGATTGAGGATTTCAATCCATTAGCATTCAGTGTTATTACTGTAATGCGTTATTTTCTTCACACATTTGTCCATTGGCTCTCTGTTGTCAAATCATTATATTGTCTGTCTTCTTATTCTTTAGTTTACTCTTCCTAATAATCTTGATTTCTAAGCTCTTCTCCAAATCCTTATTTTTCCTTTTAGGCTACAACACCCCACTTTAGTATCTCTTGTAAATATAGTATTTTAGTAACATATTCTATCAGTTTTTGTATGTGAAGACTTTGAATCACCCTCATTTTTGAAGAACAACTTTGCAAGATACAGAATTCTAGGCTGGCAGTTTTTCTCTTTTAGTAAATTAAATACCTCATACCACTTTCTCCTTACTTCCATGGTTTCTGATGAGAGGTTGGCACTTAATCGTATCGCGTTTCCCTTGTATGGGATATTTTGCTTTTCTCTTGCTGCTTTCAGACTAATCTATCTCTGATATTTGTTCTTCTGAATAGTAGGTTTATTCAAATTTATTCTGTTTGGAGTGCCTTGTCCTTCTTGGATATTAATACTTACGTCTCTCCTTAAGGATTGGAACATTTTCAGTCATTATTTCCTCAAATTTTATTTCTGCCCCTTTTCCAATCTCTTCTCATTCTGGGACACAGATAATGCATATATTCATGCATTTCCTGTTGTCAGTCAATTCCTTGAGATGCTGTTTCAGTTTTTCCATTCTTTTCTCTTTTTGTTCTCCAGTCTTCTCCAGTTCAGATGTTCTGTCTTTGAAATCATTAATTCTGTCTACAAGTAATTCAGATCTGCTCTTATGTGCCTCTAGTGTATTTTTAAGCTCATCCATCATTTCCTTCATTCCCATAAGGTCTGTTACTTTTATTTGCAGGCTTTCAACTTGGTTTTTATGCTCTCCCAATGTTTTAATATCCTTTATTTCATTGGTTATATATGGATTTTATCTATTAACTTTTTAATGATATATATATATCATTGGCCTGTGAACAGCCATTTATATATAACTGAATTGTTGTATATAGCAATTCAGTATTATTACTATAAAGGCAGTATTTACTTCAGCCATTTACAGAAAACACCTTTTCCTTTACAGAAAACACCTTTTTTGTATAGTTGATCTTGTCTGATATATCTGAATGATCTCTTTCTCATTTCTGTTTCTATTTATTTTTAAAATACTTTCTTTGTGTTATCTTTGGGTTCATAATACATGATCTATATCCATAACTAGTAACTTGAAAAGATACCAACTTAGCTTCGATACCATAATGTTCTCAGTTCCCATATCACTTTCTTTTCCCTTTATGTTTTTTTTCCTTTTAGTAGTTTATATTTTGCATAACCATGCTCAGAAATATGCCTTTATCATTTTCAATTGTGTTATGATTCTTATAGGAATTAAGGAGTAGAGTTTGTATATTGAGAATACAGTACTATAGGTTTTAAATTTACTCTTTGGTTACACTGACTGATGATCTTCATTTCTTCACACTACTCCAAGTCAGACTCTCTTGTCTTTTCCTTTCAACTGCAGGAAGCCCTTCCATAATTCTAGAACAGCAGGTCATTTGTTGGTGAACCATCTCAGTTTCTGTTTATCTCTGAGTATTTAAGCTCAACATAATTTTTGAAGGTCAGTTTTTCAAGCTAACAAACTTTTGGATGGCAATTTTTCTCTTTCAGTCCCTTAAATATATCATAACAATGTCTTCATGTCTTCATGGGTTTTGATGAGAAATCACCACTTAAATTATTAAGAAACTCCTATATGATGAATCACTTTTTTCTTGCCGTTTTCATAAGACTCTTTTTTTACCATTTGAAATTCCAATTAGTGTGTATCTTGGAGTAGGACTACTATGGTTTATTTTGTTTGGAGTATGTTGCACTACTTGGACAAGTATATTTATGTCTTTCATAAGAGATGGGAAATTTCCAGCCATTATTTCCTCAAATATTGTTTCTTCTCCTTTTCTCTACTCTTCTCCTTATGAGACAGCAATGATGTATATATTTGTCTGCCTCATATAATCACTCAAATACCTAAAGCACTGTTGAACATTTTCTGTTTTATTCTCTATCTGTTTTTCTGCCTGTAAGATTTCAATTGTTCTGTCTATAACTGTACGGGAACTAGACAATATTGTTTGCCTAGAACTATGCAGGACAATTGATCTATACTTGTCTAGTTCACTGATTTTTTCTTGTGCCTTTTCAAATCCTTTCTTATATGCCACTTGCACATTTTTAATTTCTACTATTGTGCAATTCATCCCCATAATTTCTCTTATATTTCTTTTTATTCTTTCGAATTTTCCTCATATTCACACATTGTTTTCTAAATATCCTTTTGCTTTTTATCCATATTTCCTTTCTTCTCCTTGAATTAATTCATTTGAAATTCTTTGATTAATTATTTCAACTTCTGAATCTCTTCTGAAGTTTTAATTGGTTCTCTTTACTAAGCCATGTATTCTTGTTTCTTATTATGGCTTGTAAATTTTTGCTGATGTCTAGGCATCTTGATTACCTTGATGAGTTAACTTGGAAAGTCTGTTTCTCCCTCTTGTCTAGGGTTTTATTGTTAGTGGCTTTGTGTTTAGGTTCTTTGATGATCAACCTCATTCTAGACTTAGAATAGCCCAGGTTTAACTCTTCAGATTTT